>NC_045639.1:51748182-52373182 GCF_009829145.1 Chiroxiphia lanceolata
TCAGTTGAAGTGCTTGTTTTCTGTACAGAAAATATATGTATGTCTCCCTTCTTGCTTTATGAAACAAGTATAATAAACTTTCACTAACCAACTGGCAGGCAGCCTTCACTTGCAATAATCTTATAAAGTAGTAGTTGTTATAATTATTATGATTAGCAAGATTTGTTCTTGTTTTAATAACTTTTAAAACTGCTTGTTTAGAGGTGAAAGAAAACTTAGGTCCAAGATTTGTTTTATGTAGGTAGTTGCCTTGCCTACATTAGTGAGTGTTTTAAGACCGATTAAGAGTTAATACTTGTATAATTTCCTGCATACAGGTTTTCTGCTTGCATCTAAATAATTCCTCCCCCCCCCATCTCCAGCTTGGTAAGGCTTTCTTTCTTTTTTCTGCATGAAAAAAGTTCAGTTGCTTCAGGTTTGGGTTTTTTTTTTGCTTTTTACTGATTTGCAAGAAACAGAACTTGCACTTGAACTCAAGGAAGCTTCTCCAAACCAAAGATTTTTTGAGGCTGAAAGGATGAGAGAATGTGCTGAGACACCTCTGTCCTAATCCTGCCTCCTCCTGAATGAGGCACTTAACCTCTCTGTGTTCTATCTATAAAATACATTCAATAATACTTAATGGTTTTACTGCCCTTTGAAAATGTAAAGTGTTATGTGAGTGCCAATTACTTTTATTATGTTCCCTGATGGAAGGCCTCTATGTATTTGTGTTAACTGGTACTGCTAATGCACTTTCTGGAATAATCTTTGGTTAACCAAGCGAAATTGTTGCAAAAAACCACCTGTGTTTTAGTCAAGGTAGACACAGTGACATATGCGAGAAAGTCAGGACTTGACAGCACTTAGCTTCCCTGAGGTTGTTTCCTGAGTCAGCCACGGGCTTGAGCTACAACACTACCCAGCTTGTCTCATCTCCAGTCTGTGTCTGTGCCTGGGAGAGCACAGTGAGGAAGAAGTCTTGAGCTTTGGACACACAGCCTGACCATCCACCAGCATGGGACACATCTTCTTCAGGCAGTCAAATAAATCCTACAGAATAATTTGCTTGTGCTGGTGTTCAGGGAGAACTTACTTTCCCCAAAACTCACAGCAACACTGTACAGCTAAGGGCTGGCTCCCAGGCTGGATGTTGCTGCAGACCTTCAGCATATAGTCCATCTCCCTAGAAACATTGCCAGCCAAGCTGGCAATGAAATATGAGAATTCTCATATTTCTCTCAGGCAAGGCATCAGTACTTCATAAAAATGTAGCAAGGGTTTGCCAGAAGAGACCGTGTCTCTGATCAGTGGCAATTGTCTGTCACTACCCCTGAAGTGTTTCCAGAGCCCTAAAACCAAATCGAGCTTAGTGTAAAGTATTGAGTTTGCATTGGCTACTTGGACCAGGATTGGCCTCAGGAAAATTTTAGACTCCTCGTCCTGAAAAGATATGGACTGGATGGGTCTGAAAAAGTATGCACTTTTTGTGTAAGCAGAAAGCATTGAGTGAAGTTGTGATAACTTTACATATTCCCAGAAAGCAGTTGAAGTGGTTCTCATTTATCTGAGAAATACTTTTTGGAATCATCATGGTACAGCTTTTAAGTGGAAGCAGATCAGACCAGCTCCTAGAAATGGGATCTGAAATAAAAGTGGCAAATGTGACGTCCCTGCAGCATCCTGCTCTGGGAACAGTGTCAGGTAGGGTGTTTGATTGGGGTGGTCCATATGCCAAACTGTAAGGCAGGTCTCATTAGGCCAGTTCAAGGAGGATAGAAACCTCTGGTAGAGGAGAAGAGTAAAAGCTTGCCTGATCTTGACTTTCAGTATGAATACAGACTGTGAAAGCAAAGCCTCATCATCCTTCTGACTTCTTGGGTTTTGCTCAAAACTCCAAACATTCCTAACCTATATTAAGTTTACACCTGTAAATTGCAATCTTTTTTTTTTTTTTTTTTCTGAAAGAAGTTTAAAACCATTAGGGCTGAAAATGGCAAATGTAATTTTTTAAAGGAATTAACAGTAATTAAGAGCAGATGCTGTCCTCCCTGATCTCAATTCATTTAATTTCTGACAGATTGTTTACACTTAGACAAGGCAATGTGTGAGTTTGGATTGGTGTTCTGCTATATTATAATTATACAGGCAGGAAAAACAGAGAATTGTGAAAAAGCAGACAAAGTAGTTAGAGGCTCTTACAACTATGCCACTTGCTATATGTTTGCCTTTCAGACTTTCCTTCCCGGAACTCAGTAAATTGTAGCTAATTTTTTTCTGACTGCATTTACAGAAACAAAAGCAATGTCCCTTTAAAAAAAATTGAAATAATGAGACTACTCTTTTAGCAAAATATTTGGATTGAAAATGTTGAGGTTTAGAGATCTTTAATATTCAGTCTTCAAAATAAGTCTTGATTTAAAACACTGGTGGTGTGTAAACAATTAAGCCAGTATGACAATACGTCACACTGTAAGTGCCCTCAGGAGGGAGAATTTAATAAAAGTGTCTTATAATTTTGGTCTGAAGGTCTGTTGAAAGAATTAAGAATAAGTAGCATTATAGAAATAGCTGTGTGAATACCAAGGCTCAAGGAAAACAGTGTTTTTGATTCTCTGATTCACTTGTCTTTGGATTCTGTTTTGCTCTGCCGTTGTTGTGTAGAGGCAAGGCTGTAGTCAAGGTGTGGGTTTTAACCACCTCTTAAACTAAGAGGTTTCAGGGCTCAGCCTGCAGGGTTACAGAGGCTGAGTGATCCATGCAATTTCAGAACAAAACATCATCTTATGTGCTAGATAAATGCCTAGATGCTGTCTCACCACTCTTCTTAAAGTGGAGAGGTTGGACACCAAGCTTGTGGTATTAGAGCAGGCACAGGTCTCACCACTTAATCAAACAGTGGTGACTGAGGTATTGGTCCTCCAATGTGCTTTAGGTTATGAGGAACAGATGCTGTTTTTCCTCTTTCTGGTTGTTTTTTGAGAACAGAACTTGCCGTAGGAATTATTTTGCTGTTTGCCTTTCATCCACTTAGATATTTTTCTCTAAACAAACCTCTCTTAATTTGGTTGTTTTATTGGATGGTTGCTAGCAATTATGTTGCAGCACCCACCACTACTTTCCTCCTGTCTTTGCCAACCTAATTAGTGTTTTGTTCCAAATGTTGCCTATTACATGACCATCACATAATTGAGATACTGTACTGAATTGTAAATAACGGCCTTTTTCTGTGGTTGTTACCACTTTTCAAAACACTGCAGTAAGACAGAAAAAAATAGTTGTCTGCCTGTACAGATTTAAAACACACAATGTAGGAGTGTTCTGATTTCCCACAACATTTTGCGTAGTATAACATCCTTTATTTTGCTAGAGGAAATACTAAAGATTTTCATGTTACTATCAAGTTAAAGACTTTACAGGCAAGCAGGCAGGACATTTAGGAAAGAGAGAACCTTTGAAGATCAATAGTTAGGCATATGTTGTTCAGCTTACTAATAAGTTAGCTGGAAAAAAAGGGTGTGAATATTGGTGACAAAAATTATGGATGTTATTGACTAATGTGATGAAGACAAGGGCAGACTGAAAACCTGTGCAGTTCTAGTCTCACTGTGTCTGAAAGAACATAGTTTAACGGGAAAATGCTCCAAGAAGGACAAGATTGTTTCAAAGGTGAGCAGGATAACACAAAAACACCATCTTTGGCTCTGCAAGTCCTAACCATGTATTTCTGGAGCCTGAGAAAACTTCCTGTAGAAACATATGTTTCTCCTGCTGCAAGTTTTGCCATAAGCATGTGGTATCAATTGCTGTTGTAAGTGGGATACTTTGCTAGATGGAGCTTCACTGTTGCTTTTAAAACTATTTATTGCTTTTACTTTACTTTCCTTCAAAACATCTGGACACGGAGTCATTCTTTATGGCACAATGTTGTTTATTGTCTTGCAAGAATTGGCTGACATTTATATTTTAGGTATCCATCATGTTAATTAAGAGATATAATATAAACATATAGGTTGGATTAGAGTTGGATCAGATGTAAAAAGGTTTCTCTGTCATTTGTCTTCACCTCTATGTGACTGATTTTGAACAGTTTGAACACCCTGTAGTTGTGTCTTATGAGTATGAGTAGAAGCTGCAAAATTGTGATAATGATTTCCAAATGGTAGTAAGGACCCACTGGAGGGCTTACTGTTGTAGGATTGAATCTGCAGTGAGGCTGGCTATTGGGTCTCAGAGAATGGTAATTGCTAGAGAAATTGTTTCTGATAAAACAGAAAGCTGCTTATTTGGTCAAAAGTCACTGAGGCAAATGATGAATTTATTACTTTCAAAATGATTGTTATGATTTTACACGCATATATATATATATATATATATATATATATATACACAAATGCATATGTAGGTAGTGGTTATTTCAGAGGACTTCAGGGTTCACAATGTATGCTAACAATAGCAATAAATGAAAATCATCTGAGCTTTCTGTTGTTCCTTACTGCAGTCAAGCAATTTATTGCATAAATCACTTCTCTCAGGTTTGTAAGCTTTATTGAATATTACTTCCAGCAGTCCTTGTGTTGCTCTTGGGCAGCTACCCAAATTTCCAGGTTACAAAGAGATTTGCTCATATCTATTGTAAATGGTTACTGCCTTCATTTTTTTAGGATGGTAGGATCATACAATTTTGGAATCCCAAATCTAATGCCATCCCTAGAGAGCCATGCTTGCCACAACAGGGCTTTTAATAGCTTTTCCTCCATGGACCCACTGCTGCTTTGTGCTGTCTTATTGTCCAAAAGAGAAAAGATTTATATCATTGTCACTGATGCAGCATGTACTGCTACTTTATATTAGAAAGGATAGTCAGTTTAATTTGGAAATTACAGTTTTATGTTCTACACATAACTGTATTTGCCACCTACTCCTAGCTGAGTACTCTGAAGACCATTCTGGCTTTTCAGAAGTACAGATTTCCTTATTCATACAAGAGTTTGTGGAATGATCATTGTGTTTGTTGTTGGTAATCACTTGAAAATGCTGTTAATTTATCTTTATTTGAAAAAAAAGATGGTCTAGCCATGGCTTTATTCTGTGTCTTTCTCCTGCCAAACATATAATAGATGAATGGATTAGTGGCAATCTAGGTCTTGTGGGCTTTGGCTGCATGAGGATTTTGATATGTCTCATAATGTCATGCAATTGGTCAATCTGGTGTATAGAGTCACATATAGGTTGCATCCAAACTGCAATTAATTAATTTATCAACAGTGAAGTGAATGTCTTTCTTCTTCCTTAAAGCGCAGTAACCAAAAATTTAGAATTAAAAAATACTTTTTGAATAGTTTTCAAAACTTGCCAACATTAAAAGAACACTGACATTTGAGAATGCTGTGCACATCTACATATAATTTCAGCAACATTAAAGTTGCTCTAAATGATGAAGTGCTTAATGATTTATTCATAGTTTAATTTAACCTTCTGTGACATTATTCTGAATTAACTTGCTTGAACAAGACTTTGTCTTAAAAAATAATCATTAAATCTTGATTAATGTTTCTAATGATAGAAAATTCATGGAAACTTAATATGTTGCTTAGATAATAACTACTTTTGTTGTTAACAATAGCCCCTCTTTTGTAGTCTGACTTGGAGCAGATTTAGTTTCCAGCATGAGCTTCTCTGTGTTATCTGATTACTTTTTGTAATGCTATTCTCTTTTTCTTTGGATATTTACCCATTGCTGTCCTTTAACCCCTCTAGACTATTTAGCTTCACAAAGAGTAACTAAATTCCTTTTATTCCTCACTAGAGGGCGTATTTTTCAATGCTTTATTCATTTTGGTGTTTCTCTACCATTCTGTCCAACTTCTCATCCCACTTGAAGGATGGTTACCAGATTCAGATAACACCGAGGTAATTCAACTTTCTTATGCTCTCCCTGGATTTTTATCAAGTTCAGTGTCTCCATTAGATGTAGCTCGAACTGGACCGATATTTCTCCATCATTTCCATCTCCTTTTCATAACTGCTACTGTATAGTTATATTATAACTTTGTCTTGTAAATATGTTGAATGTTCTCGGTTTAAATTTATGATGAAGCTAGTGAGTGATTTATGTTGCTTACATTATCAACCTGCTTTTGCATTATTTCCCACATGCCAACAGGACATCTGAATTATGATTTCTGTTTTTTACATGTCATCATTAAAAAATTGTCTAGGGTAGAGAGGTGAACTGTATATCCTTTCTTTAGGAACACTTCATTTTATTATTACCCTTTTTCCATACTGAGATATGTAATTTAAAATATTTTCATTCATTTAATGTGTTGCATGTTTTTACAAAATCAAAAGTCTCATAGAACTCAGTTTCCTCAAAACTATTAATTCATAGTATCATTGAGTGGTTTGAGTTGGAAGGGACCTTAAAGATCATCTTGCTCCAACCCCCCTGCCATGGGCAGAGATGCCTTCCACTAGACCAGCTTGTTCAAAGTCCTGTCCAGCCTGGCCTTGAACACTTCCAAGGATGGGGCATCCACAGCTTCTCTGGGCAAGATGTTTAATTTTATCAACTCAACTAACTCACTAATTTTTTCTACAGCAAGATAATAAACTTAAAATGTCATGTAAAAAAGCCATCAAGGCAATTTGATAAGTTTTTTCTATGAACTACAGTTGATCTGTATTATTATAATACAGACTTCTAAACCTGAATTAATCAAAGTTTGTGTTAGCTCTGATACCCAAGGTAGGTGTCAGGCTTAGTGATCATTTAATTCTTTGAACTATGGACCCACAATAATTTTTCTTTCCATTCCTAGGTTTTTGAAATTTTCTTAACTTTGCTGAAAGGTGCCATGGTCTAGTGCCATGGTCTAGTAACCACGGCGGTAGTGGATCAAGAGTTGGACTTGATGATCTCAGAGGTCCCTTCCAACCCAGCTGATTCTATGATTCTATGAAATTGGAGTCAAAGTTCTAGACAACATTAATATTGTTGACCAATCCTTTTAGGACTTTTTAATGCAAAGTATTCACATTCAGTTACTTTAAAAGATGTCGGGTAGTATATTTCTATTCTCAGGAGGCCAACAAAATATCACTGCTCTACAGTATTAGTGAGGTAATTTATTAGCTTTATTTTTTACTTTCTCTCTTTAGTTTTTGTGTAGATTACTTGGCCTCAGTGCAATCTGAATTTCATCTGTGGGGATGGGAAAAATAGAGCTAATAAGAAGGGCTTAAAAGGGGTTTGAGAATAAGCATAACAAAAATAAAGACTGAGACAGTGTGGAGACAAAGCAAAGCATTTTGGTGTCCAGAATATTGTAGAATAGGCAGAGTTTTAAGGAAAGTGAATTGCCACTGTTGCAGGAAAGTATGCGGCCATGTGAAATGATGGCAATAAAATTCACTTGTAAGGCACTGATCTCAAACTTCAGACACCACACCTGGATATGTGTCCCTGCATTTCTGTCATACTCTTCAAGCGCAGGAAAAAACAGTGCATTATTATGTGTTGTCATACTAAGGTAATACTTAAAAGGAAACATGGGGGTTATTATTTGTTCTCCGTATACTGACAGTTTCTTTCTGCCAATTTTGTTCGAGTGCTGTAACCAATGCTTTGTTGTTAAGTGTTGCTCTTTTAAGTTTCAGCTCTATTGTTCAGGCTGTTTGGTGACTCAGACAAATGCCATTCCATCAGTCTTTGAAGTCTGAAAATTGTATTTGGTAATAAAGGGGAAATACAGGAAAAGGCAATTATTTTTTCTCCTATTGTTACCACTTTCATAAAAACAGCAGGTAATGTAACTGTCTAAATTCACTTCTAATGATTGATAGGTGGGTTTTATTTCAGATATGTCAAAGCTATTTCCTTTTTTTGAATGATTCTTTGTGAATAGATTGATTAGCTCTCTCAGATATTTTCATTAAAAATAATTATATCAACAACTGTTTTACCAAACATAACAGTATTTTTAAAGTTATTGTGAACTGTATTTTTTTCCTTCTCTACCTCTTTGTTATTTGAAAAATATATTTCATAACACAACACTTATCTTTAAAAACACGTGCCTTTTTTCTTCCTTTTTCTCAAGATAGCACTTGAGAGTATGTCAGGTATATTCCTCAAATATACCTGATTTAGTATATACCTCTAGAGAGGACACAACACAGAAGGAAAATCTTGCCATTTACTGGACTGGTAAGGTAGTTTACCCTCTAACCTCTATTCTGAAGACTAGTGTAAATAATAAGTATCAAATAAGAAAAAATATGGCAAAGTTTATATAATAATGTGTTACACTCATAACACTGAGGAAAAGATAAATAAGATCTCTTTTAAGGGAACTTCTACACATTTCAATTTAGGAAGTTCCTTCTGATTTCAAGGAATTAGTTATGCAAGGTTTAATGAATTGAACTATGCAATCTCCCCTTTGGAGAGGTAACATTCACGAAAAGTGAGGAACTTAAATAGAGAATAATACAATCTGTTCCATGTAATGAACACAGGAAGGACCACTGTGATTATGTTTTCATATCTACCTTCATCATTATTCTTTCATATTAGTATTTTTTAGTATTGTTATAAGCAATCTCTTAATTTTGCATTAATTGTTTCCAGTGTTTAAATACAGAGTAAGAGAGGTCACGTCCTTCCTCCAGGTGCTATATACCAATAGAAATATAAACATGTGTTTCATCAGTGAATTCTGGATGCAGTGATCAGCATTTGCTTACTAGTTTAATTGAAATGCTATATCTGGGCCCTCTTCCACACAAGTACAGCACTCGCAGTGTGATGAATTGTTCATGAGTCTATAAAACAGCATTCCACCAGGAAAATTGGTCTGGGATTAGCTAATTAGAGCTGTCATTTAATTTTGTATGGCATTTTTCTATTTTACCTCCATCATGCCCCAAGCAAAGTGGCACTGAGGTGGAGAAATGCCCCTTTCTACAGTGTGCACCTGGCTTCCCAGGCCACTGGCAATAGGTGTGGGGATAGAGATGCTGTCCTGGCTCTTGCTCTGCTTTTGGCAAAGGGTACAGCTGGGACACAAAGAGTGTCAGAAAATACTGACTGTTCTGTAGGATGGAATAATTATTAGGATGGATCTAGTAATGGACAAAACTCAGCCCAAAATGAAAAAAGATGTCTCTTTTTTGCTCTTTTTGGTTATCCAGCTTTAATGCACTTTTTAACATGGTTCTCTGAATAATGTTGTTCCACTTACAAAACCTGGAGTGTTTTTACTGTCCCCTATTTATTCTTTCAGGATTTGTGGATTTAACACTCCATGATCAGGTCCATCTACTGGAATGTGCTTGGTTAGAGATACTGATGATCGGCTTAGTCTGGCGCTCCATGGAACACCCAGGAAAGCTTTTATTTGCACCTAACCTATTACTGGACAGGTCAGTCTGCATGTTGCTGTGAATTATTTACATTAATTTATTGCTGCTGCAATCAGATTAATTTTTAGCTCATAATCATCTCACCAATCCTACAGTTTGACAGTACTTCAAGTTCAAGCAGGCTTACAGTAAGTGAAACTGGAAAGGGAACTCTGAAAAATGTGGAAATGCTCTGGAATGTGATGCTGGTCATTTATTAGACAAGTAACACATCTGAAATTCGTCTGCTGGTTGAAGAGCTTTCTTTCAAAGGCAGCAGTAAATGCCTCCTATAATCTGTACTGTTTGTTGCAAAACTAATTAAAATTAAATACTCAACACTAATCACTTTAATTCAGATACTTATTTTTGCTTACCTAAAATCTACCTAGTTTTTCTTAGTTAGAATGGATTTATCCAAGCAGCTAGCCAAAATTTTGGATGAAAATCCTTAGTCTCAATTGCATTATTTATTTATAGAGAAAACATTAAGTTTTGGATTTTTTTTCCGTGAAAACTGGAGTCAAATATATCAAACACATACCTAATTGCTTCCCTAAGGCTTTTCTAGCCAGTCTTGCTAATATGCTCTAGACATATTTTCTATGACAGAGAAAAATATGCATCTCTGCTGTACAAGAATATCCTATAATTTTAGCTGGCAGTCTTCACAATAAAAGAAGAAAGATTGATAATTTAAAACATATTTTCTAGATATCTCAATGCAAACTCAAGTTCTGTTTTGCTTAGTCATGGGAAAAATTTCATGAAAATGTTTCAGTTAAAATTTTCAGAAAAAGTTAGTTAGGATATAGTCATCTTAGCTATTGGTACTCCTCTTAGTTGAAGGCTACTGCCCACACAGCAGAGTTGGAAGGAGAGAGCTTATATGTGCACACTGATCACTTCAGGGGAGAGTTTGGCATGCTGTGGCGATTTGGGAGTGGAGGAAGAGCTGAGCTGAGGAGACAGAATAGTACAGTGAGGCAGATAAGAGCTGGGCAAGCTTCTGATCGCATCATGTATCTTCAGGGGCAGTGAGATACAGCAGAGGGGTGGCAAAAGAAGGTCAAGGGCAGTGCCTCCAGCTACTGCAACCATTAGCTGTGTAAATTAACCAAAATGCTTAATAGCAGAAAAATGTCTTTTGATCAACTTGCTTTCTTAACTGCAGGGTCCTGAGTTTTCATGGTCGCCTTTGTGCGGTGTTAGTCCTTTGGTTCCCCTGTCCGCTCTTTGCAAAAAAATCAGATTTATTTTTAGTATTTTAGTAAAATAAAATTGATAATGCCTAACAGTATAAAATATAATATTTTATAGTATAGAGAAGTATTTATTAGGAAAAACTCTATTCTGCTTGTGTAAGCACATGGTCTCTGAGCTATAGAACTATCATCATGGCTGGGCTTCGCGAACGAAGATTTGGGAAGGGCTCTACCCACGTTTGTTACAAGCACACTGGTGGCTAAAAAGGCCAATACGAGACAGTCATGTCCGGTTGCAAAAGGCACAGCAGAAAGAGTCCTTAGATGGTATATTCTGCAAGGCACGATTCTTTATGCATT
This sequence comes from Chiroxiphia lanceolata, assembly GCF_009829145.1. Lineage (NCBI taxonomy): Eukaryota > Metazoa > Chordata > Aves > Passeriformes > Pipridae > Chiroxiphia > Chiroxiphia lanceolata. The sequence continues at coordinate 51,759,135 of NC_045639.1, forward strand.
GTCTTTTCTCCTCAAGAGTGATCCTGTGTGCTTTCTCAAAAGCATCAGCAGCATTATAGATGGTGTGTCTCCAGGCCTCCCGATTGTTACCCTCCTTGGACACTTTTTAAGAGCTTAATAACTTTCTTATATTGTGGTGCCCAAAACTGCACACAATATTCAAGGTGAGGCCACACCAGTGCAGAGCAGAGCAGGACAATCCCCTCCCTCGACCAGCTGGCGATGCTTTGCCTGATGCCCTGCAGGACATGGTTGGCCCTCCTGGCTGCCAGGGCACTACTGATTCATATTCAACTTGCCATCAACCAGGACACCAGGTCCTTTTTCTGTGGCATTGCTTTCCAGCATCTCATTCCCTCATGTGTAGGAACATCCAGGGTTGTCCCATTCCAGGTCCAGCACTTTCTGTTGTTGAACTTTATATGGTTGATGATTGCTCATTCCTCTGATTTGTCGGGATCTCTCTGCAGGGCCTCCCTGCCTTCAAGGGAGTCAACAGCTCCTCCCTGTTTTGTGTCTTCTGCAAAGTTGCTTAGTGTCCCTTTCAGTGCTACCTTCAAGTCATTTATGAGGATGTTGAAAGAACAGGGCCTTACCAGTCTGATGTTACCCCATTCACTATTACTCTCCGTGCTTGACCCTTGAGCCAGTTGCTCACCCACCACATGATGTGTTTATCCAGCTGTGTGCTGGACATCTTGTCCAGAAGGATCCTGTGCAAGACATCATTGAAAGCTTTGCTGAAATCTAAAAAGATTACATCAGCTGGCTTCCCTTGATCAGCTAGGTGGGTTACATTGTCATAGGAGGAAATCAGTTTTGGTAAGCAGGATTTTCCTCTCATGAAGCTGTGCTGGCTGTGACCAATGACTGTGTTGTATTTCAGATGTTTTTCAATATTTCCCGAATAATCTTCTCCGTAACTTTACCAGTCACTGAAGTAAGACTGACAGGCCTGTAGTTCCCAAAGTCCTCCTTCATGCTCTTCTTGAAAACTGGGACACCATTTGCTGTCTTTCAGCCATCTGGGACCTATCCGGATCCCCAAGACCTCTCAAAAATCATTGAGAGAGGTTTCATTATGACATCAGCTAGGTCTTTGAGGATTCTTGGATGAATCCCATCAGGCCTCATAGATTTGCAGGGATCCAGCTGGAGCAGCAGATCCTGCACAGTTTCAGGGTTGACTGGGAGCTGATCATTCTCACAGTCATGGTCCACCAGCTCAGGGCACTGAAACCCCTTGGTCCATCATCCATGTTGAAGACAGAGACAAAGAAAGTGTTGAACACCTCTGCCTTCTCTCTGTCCCTGTTTGTGAGGTGACCATCCTCATCCTGTAATGAGCCAATTATATTTCTGTACTGCCTCTTGCCATTAATGTATTTGAAAAAGCTCTTTTCATTGTCTCCCACATTTCTGGCCAGCTTCAGTTCCAGTTGAGCTTTGTTGTTGATCTAAATAATGAAATAATCTGATTGAATGGCTACAATAATGGAAAAGATGAATGCTGTATTATAATTTCTTTTGATCTGTTCTTCTCTCCTTACTCTTCAGCATGTTCTTCACAGGTTTCAGTGTTTTCATCCACTGCATTCTGTCCTGAATCCACATCACACTTTCCCTGTAACAGGGATCTAAAAAAAAGAATCTGTGGTTAACAGCATTTGCAAATGTTAACTTAGCTACTGTCTAGAATCCTGTCACCAACTGCAGATGGTAAAACCCAGATCTGTCTCTAACCTGTGTTTTTCTGTATTTAGTGGAAATTCAGTATTGTTAATATGGAGCTTTACCATATTTTGTTCATGCCTCTCTATCTCTCTGACCTTTCGGTGGCAGACATCTCTCTGATTTGGACATCCCTTTCATTTTTCACATTCAGGCTTCTCCTGATTCTAACAGAATCTTTCTGTTAACAATCTTGGAAGATAGGTAGGAATTTGTACATTTATACGTAAAGCTCAGGTCACATCAAATCTTGTTTTGCAACTTCTTTATCTTTTGGCTAGATAAGTACAGTCTTATCTTGTTAATATCTGTCTGAAACACCATAAAAATAACATTCTAACTGTGCTCTTTTTTTGAATAGAAGTGATTTTTTTTTCCCCAGCTCATTCCTCCTACTTGGGTCATACTACACATATGCTTATCTTGTCTCTGAAGATCTTTTAGAGACTGTCTTTTTGTATTCCATGAGAGCCTACTTGTTACATTTTCAAATATATACCTCTTTAATTTTCCTATGCAGCAGTTCACAGTTGGAAGAACCCTTGAAAATATACATAAAGCAACCCTTTGTTACTAATTCTAAGTTCCTTCTTAAAATTTTGCTTTGCCTATAAAAAATAATTACTCAACAATTAAGCTGCCAGTATGTGTAGATTGCTGTCATCTCTGTGGATGAATATCCTCACATTATCTCTTTCTGTTCCCACTCTGCATTGTAATCAGACAGTGTATTTTGTGGGGTAATGCACTCTTTCTTATTCTGTTAATGTACTATGCAGACACTTGAGTCTTGGTTCAAAATCAGGAATTTTAACAGTCTGCCAGTTACACATAACTGGTACATTTTTACAGTGTACAACTGATGCTATTAAAAATGCTCAAATGACAATAATTATAGATTAGAAAAACAGGCTCAATCAGGAAACAAAATGGCACACTCATGGTACTTGCAATTAATGTACAGTACCTGAAAAAATCAAAGAAAGCCCAGGATAAATGTAAGTCTTTTGTATTCTGTTTTTGAAAGTGAGTATATTGTATAAGGCAAATTTAGAAGTAGAAGGTTTAGGTTTCTGGTGGGACAAACCAGATGTTTCCTGTCTGGAGGGTTCCCAAGAACCAGGCTTTAAAAATGTCATTAGACCAGAGCTGATATTTGTCAGGCCTGACAAAAGGCTGTTTATAATTTTGAAGAAAATGTAGTGTTTCTTCAGGAATAAGAAAGTCATATTTTATTATATTTTTAAAGGATTCATTACATTCAGATATCATGCTGTTCATAGCTTACTCAAAGGCTCTAAATATCATAGAATCACAGAATCAACTGGGTTGGAAAAGACCTCTGAGATCATCGAGTCCAACCTATGACCCAACACCACCTTGTCAATTAGACCATGGCACTAAGTGCCACATCCAGTCTCTTCTTAAATACCTCCAGGGACAGTGAATCCACCACCTCTCTGGGCAACGCAATATCTGATCAGTCTCTCTGTAAAGAACATTAGGAATAATGTCCAACCTAAACCTCCCCTGGCATAGCTTAAGACCATGCCCTCTTGTCCTACTGCTGGTTGCCTGGGAGAAGAGACCAACCTCCACCTGGCTACAACCTCCTTTCAGGGAGTTTTAGAGAGTGATGATGTCTCCCCTGAGCCTCCTCTTCTCCAGGCTGAACAACCCCAGCTCCTTCAGCTGCTCCTCATAGGGCTTGTGCTCCAGTCCCTTCACCAGCCTCGTTGCACTTCTTTGAACACTCTCCAGCACCTCAATGTCCTTCCTAAACTGAGGGGCCCAGAACTGGACACAGTACACAAGGTACGGCCTAACTAGTGCTGAGTAGAGGGGCAGAATCACTTCCCTGGTCCTGTTGACCACACTGTTCCTGATACAGACCAGAATGCCATTGGCCTTCTTGGCCACCTGGGCACACTGCTGGCTCATGTTCAGCTTCCTGTCAATCCAAACTCCCAGGTCTCTTTCTGTTTGGCTACTTTCCAGCCACTCTGTGCCCAGCCTGTAGCACTGCAGGGGGTTGTTGTGGCCAAAGTGCAGGACCCGGCACTTGACCTTGTTAAACATCATACCGTTGGATTCAGCCCATCTATCCATTCTGTCCAGGTCTCTCTGCAGAGCCCTCCTACCCTCCAGCAGATTGACACTCCTCTCCAACTTGGCATCATCTGCAAATTTGCTGAGAGTGGACTCAATCTCCTCACCCAGATCATCAATAAAGATATATAACATAATTTTAAAGAAGGTTGTGATGGAAATAGCTTACTTGCTGACTGAGGTGGATGACTTCTCATCTGAAACACTCAGTATCAGCAAAATGGGAAATGCAATGCTGCATTTTAAAAAGGTGGGTGGAACTTCTGCCCATTAAGCCTGGTGACCACTGTAAGGAAAATGATGGGATGCCATCTAAAGAAGAAAATTTTCTGAAATGTGAATAAATATGACATAGTTATAAAGAGTCACCATGCATTTTGTAAGAGGAAGCCATGAATACATTGAAGTCCTTTTAAAAAAAATAGCAAGCAAGTAGATATGGGAGATCTTGTTCGGTAACCAAAAAGTATTAAACAAGCTCTAATTTTATGTAGACGAATGTGAACTGATGCATATATGAGAAGAATAATCCTAATCTTCCTATTCAGCATTCCAGTTGATCTTTGCCTCTCACTGTTAACAGCAATCAGTTCTAGGGAACAGCAGTTCTTTGCTTGACAGAGTTTAGAAGTAGAGACTGCAATTTTCTTTCCCCCCAAGAGTCAACAGGAAATTGAAATAATACGGAACATTGTTATCCCTCTGTTTAGTTCTGTGCTGCATCTGTACTTGGAAAACTCTGCCTTTCTGATTTTCCTTAACAGGAACATTGAAAGAATAGAAGAGTTACCCAGAGGTGTTGCATGGGCAATCAAATAGAGATACAAGCTTTGCTCCAAAGAATAACTAAATAAACTAACTTCTCTGCCTGTGATACTCATTAGAAGAAGGGAAAAAAATAAGATGATAGGAGTTGCATAAAGTCATGATCACGTTGAGAAGATGTGTGGTAATCCACAAGTTATTATCTCTTCCAGCCTAGGACTAGAGGTAGTCACTTGAAATCCACAGATCCAAGTGCCTATATGCTTAGCCCATAGCTAAACATACCTTTGATATGAGACAGTACGGCTCTCCTCATGTTGTTTTCTAATGTTATTTTCTTGTCATGATTGTAAAAAATGTCTTGCAGCAAGAAATCTGTCTAGGGACTTTTAAAATTTCGGTTAAATGCAGTCAGTATTTCCATGTTTCTATCAGGTTATTCCCTTCATTTTACAGAGAAAGCTAGTCTGTTTTTCAGGGTTGTTTTTAATTTGGGAACTTCTTCTCATCCTCCTCCAGTGCTTGATGGAGATTTTTCATTGTCTACGAATAAAAATTGAAGAATTTTCCTTTTACTGACTTTCATAATGAGCAATGGCAGAAGGCCATGGATCTCTTTAAACTGCAGCTAGCACGAATAGCAAAAAGAATTACAGCATTCCCTGTATGACAGAGTGGCTGAATAATTTATTGCTTTTGTGGCTTTTTTTCTGAAAGTTTCTCACTACATCTGAAAAGAATCTTTTAAGTTATTTATGCAGATGTTTTGATAGACAAAAAATTAGATACAATAGAAGAATATCAAGATGAAATCTGAATATGTTTTGCTTGTCCCTCAACTTGCAAAATGCTCCAATAATCTGAGGGTATCACACTTGTCCGTCACTTGAATAAAATGCATAACATTTAATTTGGTACTGTATAATTGTGGATGTATTAATTACCATTGACTTATTAGAAAAATGGAAGCAAAGGGTTCACAGGTGCTTGATTCAGAATGTCTCTCTGTTGACCTTCTGCTTGTATTTATTTCAAAGGGGAAAAGCCCATAGGCAATAAGTATGTCCAAATTTGCCCTTCAAAATAAATTTGAAAAACAATTGTGTATTTAATTTTCATCACATCTTTAATAGCAATAGATTCCATCCTGAAAACCCAACTCAAACAATTGTCTTATCATCAGGCTACTTACTTGATAGAGCTGAATGGATTAACTTGTACAGAGTTAGGTCGTAGGTTGAAATAATTAAATTTCATCTTTCACTTTATGATTGGATTTTGAGATGTATTATTATATTGTAGACCTCATAGAATGAAAAAAAATTAAAAGAGACAGAATTATAAATGTTAAAACAATGAAAAATAAATGTATTTTTGTCATGTCTTTACTGCATGTTTGAGCAAAATTTAAAGACTACCCAATTCTGTAACTGTAACTCTGTAACTCAAACAACTAAAATGTAAATCAGGAAGACACTTCCAGAGTCTGGGAAGGTTCTGGGTAGTGCTTAAAGTGATGAACTCCTAAAAAAAAAAAAAAAAAAGAAACAAAGAAATCCAGAAATCCCTCTTATTATGATCTTCGAAATTTTCAGCTGATAGAAAAAGATCCCTTGGGGAATTTGTAGGCACAGGACAGAATTTTTCAGAGAAAATGAAATAATTTCTGGATTCAAGATAGTCCCTGCATAACTTTTAAGATTGCTTGTTCATCTAGTCACTCTGACCTCAGAAACTCAGGCCCCCATTCTAGGTCACATTGTATTAGGATGCTGTTTAATTCCAAAATTAAACTTTCTTTGTATTTCTGATATGAAGAGAATTTTTCCCTAATGGAGATCCTTCATAATAATTTTCTAATCTAAATGTGTCAAATGTGACCAAAAAATAATATTAGTTTTCTTAGAATTATTATAGTAGCATTTTAGGGATTTTTCCTGTCTGACATATTTGTGGATCCATTTCACATTATATTTAAAAAAAAAAAATAAAGATACTTAGTTGCTAATTGTTTATATGTTTCAGACCTGATTCACCACTGCTGAAATGTATAGTGTACTACTTTTGCTCTGTCTGCCTAGGTGGATGATTCTCTGTTGATCTAGTCAGGAAAGACAAGTGGTTGACTACTTGGCTCTGAGGGCAGGGGTCAAAAGGATGGAAGCCCAGGTGGTCCAGTCCACTGGGGCCACTGAGGAGAAAGGGCTTGAGGCAGAATGGACATATCCTGTAGATCAGCAGCTGGTTGCATAGCCGGTGTCAACAACGGGGATTCAATGTTTTTAATCATGCAACTTGCTCTGAGGACCAAGGATGTTTAGGGGGAGATGGGATCAGCATCATAAAGTGGGGCACAAGCATAATTTCCACAGACTGGCCAACGTGGTGAGGGAGCTTTAAACCAGGATGATGTGTACAGGAGAGACATAATCAGCAAAATATATTAGTGGTAAACCTTCCCAAGTGTGTGCATGCACAGAAATACAGAAATGTCTGCAGAACAACATGATGGGGGAATAATTTTTTGGGGAATTCATCACAGCTGGATGCTTTCTGAGCCAGCAATGCTCCCCTCGCAGACTGCATTAGGAAAAGCATTAGCAGCAGCTAAAGGTAGGTGATACTTACTCACTGCTCAGCCTTGCTGCTGCAAATCTGGAGTGCTGTGTCCAATTCTGAGCTACCCAGTACAAGACAGACATGCACATACTGGAGTGAGGCCAGTGAAGGGTCTCAAAAATGATTAATGGACTGGAACATATGGAACATATCCCCTATAAGGAGAAGCTGAGAAGACTCAGATCTGATTAATGTGTATAAATACCTGACGGAAGGGGGAGGTAAAGGAGACAGTGGAAGATTCATCTCAGTGACAGGAGAAGAGGTTTTGGGGTCTCAGTCCTTGGAGATACTAAAAATCCAAAAAGATATGGGCCTGAGCAAGGCCATTGAACTAGATGATTTTCAGATAACCTACCAATATTAGCAGCTCTGGTATTCTGTGACTAACTCTAGGTGCAAATCACTTTAAACCAGATTTTTAATTTTTTTTTTCATCAATGTCTGTTAATAGAACTAGCTTATATAGAATAATTTATATAAATATATATAAATGTGCATAAATGAATATAAGGATCATTATTGTTTTGAAGTCTGTGTATAGATGTACTATTCTCCTCCTGTGTCAGAGCACAGGCATTTGATTCAAGTCTGTGAATGCCCTTCCTTCTAACTGGGGGTGTGAAAGTTGTCCACTGCAGCTTTCTCTCAGTGATACCTCCCCTGTTTCTTAACCTGCCTTTAGGCTTAGGAACACATCCTGTGATAATCCTTGTTTAGAGGCTTCCTCAACAAGTTACTGACATTTCCTCTCCTAGTCTTGTGGATCCCATCTGTTCTTGGCAGTTCCTTGTCATCAAATGAACTATCATGATACAAGAAGACAGGCAGATAACAAATATACAGGTTTTGCTTTGATGGGTGCACCTGTCTTACTCGGGCATTTCCCTTTGAATGAAAAGTTTGATGAGAACGTCGACTGAATCCTTGAGTACCTGTTCCCTTCACCTAAGCACCCTTCACTATTAATTTTTGCTAGATCCTGTGCTTCTGTAAAAGACATTTCTGATATCTAGGTTTTCCCAAAGACTTAAATAAAACCTAGGTTCTTATTCCTACATACAGTGGAATAGCCCTGGTGCTGCTATCACTATCAGTGGTAGCATAGGCAGTATAACAAGGGAAGAGACTATCCTGTTTCTATTTGGCACTCATTAGACCATATCTGGAATACCACATCCAGCTTTGTGCTGCTTATTACAGGAAAGACATTGATAAACTTTAGCAAACATAGTGGAGAGCCACCAAGGCAGAACTCCATGCCTTGTGGCTGGGAGAAGTGGATTTGTTCAGTCTGGAGAAGGAGGGGCTTTTAAATCTGCTTAACCTACAATCTAAAAGGAGGTTATCAAAGATCTTTATTAATGTGCCTGACAAGAAACTGAGAAACAGGAGTCATAAACTGAATCAGAGGAGGTTCTGACTGGATATAGGAGAGGAAAAAAACATGATGATGAAAATAATTAAGCTGAGACGGGTTGTGCATTCTCCGTCCTTGGAGATTTTCAAGACCAGAGTTTCATAAAGCCTTGAGTAAACTGATCCTGCTTTGACTGGGAGGTTGGACTAAAGACATCCTGAATTGTCTTCCAGCCTGGACGATACTGTGATTCTACAGACCTACTAAAGTTAATGCACATAGTACTTTTATGCAGTCACTTAAGACCTTTAATTCAACTGCTCTAACTTTCCTAAACGTTTCCCAATAGCCAAGTGTTAAGGATTCCTCTGAGAATACATTCTGACACTTTGCAGGAAACAAGCTTTTGCTGTCTTGTTTTTGGTAAGATGAGAGTGCACAAAGACAACAGCATGATGGTGGGATGAGGATAATTTTCAAATCTATTGCTTAATTTGTCCTCCAGGAAAGTTATCTAGGGCTTCCTAGATAGGCCTTCCTATCAACTAAACACATAGCTGTTAAGATGTGATAATATTATCAGCTTATGTTAGGTAGGAGGCAATTCAGGAGAACTGGAGATTACTACTTCAGATAGGTTTGTTGGTTGACAAATAACCTAGATAATAAAAGCATTTCATTAGAAACCTGTATTTCAAATATACTGAGCTCCTGCAGCTCCCACTGATTTCAGTCGAGCTGGATCTGCTGCCTAAATCTGAAAATAAAGCAGAAATTTCTAAGTCATTCCTGCACCCATGAATACCTCAAGATAGGTATCTAACTTCACCTAAAGTACTTTACCTAAAGACATACCGGGTTTTTTTTTTCCTTATGGACTGTATTCACACAGGAATCAAGGGAAATGTGTGGAGGGCATGGTGGAAATCTTTGACATGCTGCTGGCTACTGCTGCTCGGTTTCGCATGATGAACCTTCAAGGGGAGGAATTCGTGTGCCTTAAGTCCATCATCCTGCTCAATTCTGGTAAGCAGTGTGCTTTGCTGTCACTCGGGTAATTGTGGCTGCTTCTGCATGTGTTCGAATGCTGCTTATTGTTAATAGTGTTTTCATTTTGAGAGAGCGGCAATTGAAAGGGGGCTGTCAACATAGGTGCAGGCAGGACTGTCAGGCAGGGATGGAAGCAGTTCAACCTGTTCAGTGATATAGATGGAGCCCAGCAAATTAATGCACTGAACAGCTGACACACTGTATAGAGCTGATGTGGGCTGTAATCAGAGCAGTGTTTCGAACTAAATGCTGGCAAATCTTAAAACTTCAGTTACAAGACACTGGAGTAGCTGGAACCACACTTAGGTCATCTAAAGGTGTAAATCTACACCTTACTTAATTAGTGATGGAAAACTGAAAGGAAATAAGGGCAAAAATGTGACTGAGTTTATCAGAGTTTAGTTTATATTAAATTATAGGCATCTAAAATGGATGTCATCACCTTCCACTTCCTTAATGGTTAATAAATATTTTTTTTGGCTTTAAGTCTCATTCTGAAGTACACTTCAAAAATAGGTGACTAGATAACAAGTGTAGATATCGGTAAAAATATAAATATGGAAGGTTAGCTGACTTGAATTTTACATCAGATGATTGAAACAAGCAAATTTAAGTCGAAGCATGTAACAGAAAATTTCTGTTGCACACCAGGTTTGTATTGCAAACCGCTTTTCAGTTTGAAATGAGAAAAAAAACACTAACAATTTATTTTCAAATGCAGAAATGAGACCCACAGTGTTCTCATCAAATTAGAGACATGTAAAATAATAATGTATGCACAAAAAAAAATTTTAGACACTATTCTCTGTATAAGTTGTTACCTAATGATTAAAGATGCCAGAGTTTCCAAATGCTGAGGATTTACCCACGTTTTCTCCCCTTTCCTGTTGGATTTGAACTTGTAGATGGTACGACCCTCAAGACAAAACACATGTGGAGGGCTGTATGTCCTTTTTATCCAGTTGTCTATCAGATCTCTTGCCCAAGTTGCAGGAAAAACAAATCCAGGTAAATCCCAGCAGATCCTAACTGTAAACGCAGCAGACTTTGCTTTATTGATGAAGCACTTCTTATGGAAATTTCTTATGGAAACTTGAATGTGGTCTCCGCAAAGTTCAAGCAAAATTATGTGTTTAAAAAATCTAATATAAAAATGTTTTATTTAAGTTCTATGAGGTATTAATGTAGTTCAGGATTTGTTGTGGTTGTCACCAATTAAGAAAAAGTAACATCTGAGGCAAGCACCTGGCATATTAGGAATAAAGGGGTGTTGTTTTTATCTTGGTTGTCAGGGTGCGACAATTGTAATTACTGTTTGACATTTTATTTTGCTTTTATTGCCCTGATAGTTATAACAGAATATTTCCTAGAGTTAAATATTCTTCCTGGAAAGTGTTGTTCCTCCAGAACTTTAGCTAATATGTTCAAAGATAATGAACTTCTTAAGTAAGTATAGAATATGTAACTGATTTATAAAAATGTTAAATTTCAATTAGAAAAAATAGAATTGGAAGTTTGAATGAAACATATTAGACATTAATGTCTTGAATGCGAAAAATTCGTCATGCTGTTAAGAACTTTTTGTGTATTTAGTATTGATCCAGAAAACTAAATATGTTATTTAGACAAAGCTCTACCAGAAATCACCAGCTACCCTTCATAAGCACGTCTCACTTCGTTAATGGGATTTTTTGTTTCAAGATTCTCCTAAAGAAAAATTGTAATAATGATAAAATATATCGCAAATGAAGTCAGTGATAACCAAAGGCAAATTTCCTTCTGCACCTTGACAGAGATGGGACCTCTGAGTGCAGCTAGGAGATGTTAGATCTTCATTCCTTCAAGGGTCCTATTCAGCAGGTTCAAATCGGTGGTACTCTTCGTGGCAGAGGATCAGGGTTTATCTGAAGATCTGATGAATGATCTGATTTTGATTGTGGCTTTTTTTTGCGTTAAATGAAAGTTTATAGCTGCTCAGACGTCTGGCATTTTTACGAAAGTCTTGACAGTGATAGGTCAGATGACATGGTTCAGTTGAGCTGATACAGGGTCATGATGAAAGCAATCTATAGCATTGTTGCACAATGCTGGCTTACAGACTGCCCTCACTGCAGTATTTCTAAGTACACCGTAAACTCAATCTGTATATATCTATGGCCATAGAATGTATGTCTGTATTTCTTGTCACTGTCTTTATGCACAAATATAATTAATTTTACATTTCAGTTTTTGCATTCTTATAACAAACTAATTTTATAACCATCTGAGGGATGAACTACTAGGTAATGGGTATGTGGATATGAATTTCTGACTGCTAGACCCTTTAAATGCCCAAATTAGGAGGCTAGACTGCAATACAGAGATAAGTAGCATAATTTGGGGTATGTGTTAAGAGTTGTGTAAGTTGTGTTTGGCATAGATGCTCTAAAATGTCTTATGGAGATGCTTTACTTCACAGAATGTAGCCAGCCTCCTTATGTAAAGTGTTGGACATGTATGAAACATTCTGTGCTCTGAAGCACATGGCTAAGAGAGCTGGGTTCCTTCACCCTGGAAAAGGGAAGGGTAAGGGAGTGTCTAAGTGCAGCCTTCAGACAGCTGATGAACAGGTTATGGAGAAGCCAGGGCCAGACTCTTCTCAGAGGTGCAGGAAGAAAGGTCAATCTGCAATTTAGATGAACCACAGAGAGAGACCCTGACCAGATGAACAGAGCAAAAACTCTACCCAGTGAGAGGTTTAGCACTGGAACAGGTTAGCCAGAAAGATAGGATCTCAGTCCTTGGACATACTTAGAACTCAGAGGGACAAAGCTCCAGGCAGCTTGATCTAATCCTGAAGTTACCGCTATTGGAGCAGGAGGATGAAGTAGATGACCTCCAAGCCTACCTTAGCCTGATTTTATTCTGTGAATGCATATGTAAATATTCACAATTCTTCTACTAAAGAAGCAGCAGATAAAGACACAATGAACTTCTAGCCCTTATTTTGTCTGTGTTATATATGCATACAATTAAACCAGCAGGTCTCAAAATGATTTCAACAAGTAGACTAATTAAACAAATTGGACTAATTATGCTGTGTGTAATTTTTAAAAGCAGTCTGCATTTTCATTCTAAAGCTTTGTGTGGATTTAATTCACTGAGTATACAAAAACATTTCTTTATTAAATCCTTGGACATCTGTTAGTCTCTTCACATGAAGTAGTGTTGTTTGTTGCTTTTGTTGGATATTTATTTTCTTTTTTTATTCAAGGCTATTTAATATCTTTACATTCCTTTGTCACATGATCTTGGGCAAAATGCAAGTGATTTTTTTTTAGTTTTACTCAGTGTATGTGGAAAGGATGGAAGGTTTTGTTTATAAACCAAAGTATACATTTACTCTACTTCAAAATTTTTCCTGAGATATTAAGGTGACAGCATGTCTGTAACAATAAGGACAGCATTGTGTCTAGCTAAATAACAAACCAGAAGGTCCTCCTCTAAAGCTGCAGCAATAAATCTTCAGACTGAAAAGCAAAATTGTATTTTTGAAAACCACATTCAGCTCAATATTAAAAGGCTGTTTCTCAATACTGGAAAATAAGTATTAGAAACATGAAAGGGCAACATGATGCCAGATGTTTCACTTGTGAGTGTGTCTGAAAGGAGAAGTGGTGCTATGTGGCAAAGCAACAGGATTTCATTTTGGACATGAAGAAGCAGGTCATGTCTGCCTTACCAGCACTATTTACCTAATTAGTTAGCTGGTTAGTCCAAAGAGATGGAAAGGTTTGGCTGATTTAATGCATTCTGTAGACCTCCTGATACATTGTTCCATGTGACCGCTTGTTATTCTTTTCTTCTGATTTTTTCAGTTCCCGTAAAATTGTACTTTTTATTATTTCTTTATTTTGGAGGCTGAATGATCACAGAGATGAATTTTCTTATAGCTCAGCCTGGCTTGCTAAGGATTCAGACCGATGGGGCATGGTGGAAGAAGCAGAACCTTGGGTATTTTTTTGGAGCCTGAACTCTAAATGTAAAGATATTTTAAACTGGGGTTTATTGTGACAGAAAAGATGTTGAGGGCAAATTATATCACTGTATGCCAAGAGCTGTTATGGTAGCACTGCAGTCCCTGAGGGATCCTGTTCTGTGTATAAGTATGTGTTATGGGCATGGACCAACTGGCCTTTTTTGTTTGCAGAGTTGTGCTTTCTCTGTTGTATGTTTTACAGTACTGACCTACAGAAAGAATTGGAAAACAACCTGGCAGCTATTCAATTTAGGCCTGGAAAGACCTTTGAGACTGTTGAATTTAACTTTGCTAGGGCAGTTTTCTGAATTCTGGTTCAAAAACTGCTTGTGTGTGTTATGTGTGTGAAAGATAGCCAGCATTTCTTTTGGGGAAATCTCTGGCCAGTGGCCTGGGGCAGAAGGAATCAATGCCGGGGTGTGGAAAGGAAAACCAAACATCATTTTCCTTGGCAGTTATTGACTGGCAATTGCCTGAATTCTCTACAGTTATTTGGGAGTGTTTTATTTGATTTATGGTTTTTAATAGCTTCTGGACTAGACCTAGGTAAGAAACAGTTCCTTCTAAAAGATTTTTTTCTTTTGATGGTTTCAATGGTATGGAATTATGGGGTATTGATACAAGAGCACAATAGCTTTCTATAACTGAAGTAAGCTGGTCTGAAGGCACTGTGGGTTTATGAGATTAATGTTTCTTCTAGTGGATTATGTTTTGTCAGTAATATTTAAGAATCTTACCCCTACAGGTACCTGCTAAGCTATCAAGCCTGGTACTGTCAATAGGCATATATGAGGGTGATTCAGAGTCAGCTGAGAAAGGTTAAGCTGAGAAAAGCCCCAGGAGCTGTTTCTGTTTGATGAATTCATTTCAGTAAAAATAATAATAGCTATAAAAACCTTTGTGAGAAAAGAGGTACTATCTATCTATATCAAATTTGAAGAAATACTCATTACCAAAATTAAGAACTCTAGCTGATTTTAAGAAGTTGTGCTGTGTTTAAGTTATCCTTTCGTTTTTTTAAACCAGTTTCTTACTCACTCTCTCCCAGGGACACTCACAATGACTTCCACAAACATAAATTTAAATTTATTTTTAGTACAGAAGACCCAATGTCATAAAACCTACTTGCAGGTTACAGTAGTTCTAGGTGTCATGTCCTTGAAACACCCAGATGATGTGGGGAGGTGAAGTAGGCCAAGAAGATGGTAAAAAAAATCTCAGTTCCTCCAACTGCTCCAATGCATGGCAAAATATTCTCATCTTCAAATCCAATGGTATGGCCCCCAGGCTACAAACAATACAAACAAGCTAGAAGGTATATGTCTGTCTACATGTGTATGCTAGTGTGTGTGTCTTTTTTTATTAGTATTGCATATTGCGCTATCTATGATGCTTTAAAGAAAAGCAAAATGAAACATAATTCCAGAAACCATTTTTTCCCAAGGACAAAATTCAGATTTCTTCTTGGCTCTGTGAGCTGATACAGAGGGGCCAAAGCACAGGATTTGTCAATTTTGTTATAGACACAGAACAATGAACACAATATGATGAAGCCAGTTTTATTGTATTACTGTGCATATATCCTGGTGCCTCAGGACCAGATTATGGTAATATGACCTGTTTAGAGTTATTGGCTTAGTCCAAAAGATTTAAAACTGATGCTGAATGCAACATCTGCCTTTTGGCAGTACAGTGTTGTTGTGACCTGATTCACATTGGCTGTGTGATACTGTCCAGAAAAAAATCAAGATAAACCAGCCCAAAACAGTTTACAATTTCCCATTTAGAAAGCGGATGTGCTTCATGAACCCAAGAATTACTACTGGGAAAAGCTCTTATGACGGGGTTAGAGTGTTTTATAGGAGATTTAGGAGCTGTTGGAAGGGGAGTTTCAAGGTGTTTTGTCCTCTAGGAAAATTTCCATCTGGTCCAAACCTTGAGGCTGCTCACTTTCAGAAGTAAGCAATTCAAAACAGCTAAATTTGCACAGGTTAATTTGACATGGTTTTTAAAGGAGAGTTGAGTTGCAGGTGAAGGAACACACCTTTCAAGGCTCTTGCTTGATTGGGAGGATTTTGTTGAAGTGAGCGTGCCTAAATAAACCCTGAATTTGTTTACATGTTTTGTGGTAACGTATTATTTAGTCCTAGATTGACTAGCAAATCACTAAAAATCAAATGTTAAACAACATAGAAAATGGCAAAAAGTGCTGAAGGCTTGGGTTTGTTGGTAAGTATTGCAGAATTCTCAAGGGGAACAGCATCTCCTCAAAGTTTCAGAGCCAAGTGACTGAGAGAAGAGCATAGCCAAGGTTAGGTCTAACTACAGGTGTCATCCACCACTTGGTCCAGACCTTGGATGGATCCAGGCAGGGAAGAGGCATCATATTCCTCCTCCTGATTTGCCCACAGTGATTAAATCCATGCTCCAGAGTCATTCAAACCAGTGACCTGGCTGGCAAGCAGGAAAGCTGGCACACAGCCAGCTCCCGTGGTTTAACACAGCTTAAAAGGCAAGCCACGAGGTGTACCTTGGACAAGTCTGACTCCATCAAAGTAATTTTTGTCTGTGGTTTGTTTGTTTTCTTTCTCCTTCCTACTCCAGGTGTGTACACTTTTCTTTCCAGCACCTTGAAATCTCTAGAAGAAAAAGACTATATTCACCGTGTCCTGGACAAAATCACAGACACTCTGATTCACTTAATGGCTAAGTCAGGTCTTTCTCTGCAGCAGCAACACAGACGACTGGCTCAGCTCCTCCTCATCCTCTCTCACATCAGACACATGAGGTGAGAGCAAGCACCCAGTCACACTCCTGTGCCAAGACCAGGCAAGGGAGGTGTCACAAATGCACATGCATACTTTTCCTTCACAGGTGGGAGTGCAAAAAAAAAACCAACAAACTTTCCATACAGTTGTACAGAACATGTGTGCAAAACTCTACGTTGGAGTATGGTGTGAAAGGAGTAAATATTTTCCCCATTTGTTTCTTCAAGTCTCTTCCTCTGCTTCTTGTTTTGACAGTGCTGAAAGCAGTATCTGTTTTTAAACTTATGTGTGTCTTAGAATTATAGAATCATTGAATAGTTCTGGGTTGGAAGGGACCTTAAAGATCATCTAGTTCCAACTCCCCTGGGGTTTCTCAGAGCCCCATCCAACCTGGCCTTGAACACTGCCAGGTTGGGGAATCCACAACTTCTCTGGGCAACCTGTTCCAGTGTCTCACCATCCTCCATAAAGAATTTCTTCCTAACATCTAATCTAAACCTGCCCTCTTTCAAGTTTAAAGCCATTCCCCCTTGTACTGTCACTATATGCTCTTGTAAGAAGTGCCTCTCCAGTTCTCTTGTAGGCCATTAGGTACTGGAAGGTGCTATAAGGTCTCCTCAGAGCGTTCTCTTTTTCAAGCTGAACAACCTCAGTTTTTTCAGCCTGTCTTCATGGGAGAGGTGCTTCAGCCCTTGGATCTAGACCTGTTCTAACAGACCCGAACACAGGTGTTTGGAAAGTACCAAGTAGAATACTAATGCAGCAGTAGCCTAGCTCTGCAAACTTTAGTCTAAGATTTAACAAAACTACTACTTTTGTGAAAATGTAGCCAATTTTCACAAGTTCCTTGATTGCAAATCACTCTAGAAAAGAGATTAGGGTCATTATGTTCACTGTATGGATAAATGTAGAACTACTGAATTTCAATCTAGAGGACCATGTCTTTTGCTAATCAGACGAGAGCTGTCTGAGAAACTTAATAGTTGCAGCAATGATTATCCCAAATGTAATTACCTCTTAAAGTAGTTGCTCAGTGGCATGACAAGTCTATACAAAGATGTGGTATATTTTTTATTATTATGAAGGCACAGAAGATGCTATTACAGAGATTTTAGTTTTCATTATTTCAGCTAATAAAATTTAAATCAGAGTAAGCACCACATCATAGCTACTAAAGCTGAAACATGAAGATTTTACCTCCTTGACTGATATTCAGCTCTTCAGAAAAAGTCAGGGGGTGTGTGCTTGTTTTTTTTTCATTCGCGTCACTTTGTGGAATTTCTTTGTCCTTGTGTTAATATTCCTTCTTTTTTTTTCCCCCTCTAAGAAGAATTTGTACAATTAAGGAAATTCCAGATGCTCAGTAAAGTTAATTGTTGTTACATAGTTTTGTGAATGGATACTATTGCAAGTGAGCTTTTGCTAATAAATTGATAGAGCTTATTTTCTAGGAAAGAAAACATTATTTTTTTATTGGAACGGTGAGATTCATCCCATTCACTTAGTCACCGTGGCTAAGTTATAAGTCCATGTGCCCTGGGCTACCTTTTAGGCAAAGAAGAGCAAAAGAAACATCTTTGGAAGGCAACTTGACCATTTGCAGTCTGCAATGTTCTTTGAAGCTGTTGCCTTCTGCTTTACAGCAAATGCACTGTTAAGTTAGTTGTTTTGTACAAGATAGAATTTGTATAAACAAACAAATATTATTAGCTGGTAGCTTTTTTGTTTTTTTTCCCCCCGTAGCATATTTGGAAAGTAACTGTTGTTTGATTACAGCAACAAAGGAATGGAGCACCTGTACAATATGAAGTGTAAGAATGTAGTTCCACTCTACGATCTCTTGCTGGAGATGCTGGACGCTCACCGACTGCATGCCCCAACAGCCAGGAGTGCTGCACCAATGGAAGAGGAGAACCAGAGCCAGCTGACAACTGCATCAGCTTCATCTCATTCCTTGCAGTCTTTTTATGTAAACAGCAAAGAAGAGGAGAATGTGCAGAATACAATATAAGTAGAAGTCACAATATATAATTGTATGAGAAACCCAGCAGCATACTACCTAGCTCATGCTTCATTTTGTCTATAGTGCCACCTTTGAAAACACTCCAGTGACAGCAGCACCTGTATTTTTCATTTGAGTGTTTGTCAAGCGGTTACCTAAACTGATTGCTTATCCTAAATGGAAGACATGTCATTGCTGTGGACAGCTAGCAAGGATTGTCAGGCTAACTTGATTTAAAATTTGCAGTGTTTTTATTTAATTTTGCACATAAGTTTGATAAGTCCTAATCTAAACCATACATTAGTTTTACTTTAAATTGATAGGGGATACCACTCATGCATATTGGAATTTTAATGAGTGGTAGCCTTTGTTGATATCCACCCAAAATCCTGAGCTTGCTTAATCCTTTACTTGCTTGAAACTTTTAAGCAATTTGGTAGAGATTCTGGATGAGATTTTGGGGGGTGTAAATAGAAAGTTATCTGGCATCTTAGTGTGCTGTAGTGAAACTGCACTGCTAGGGACTGCCTTGGTAGTTAGATTCCTGCCTCTTTTCTTCCTACAGTAGAAAGGAACCCCTGTCTGAGAATAATGCTTTACCTTGCTGGCTTACATCAGCAGAGAACTCCATCTCAAGCTCATTCTGACCAAATTTTAGGTACCCTTACCATATCCTCTAGACGAATTGCATTGCATGCATCCTATCTTGTCTGATCCTAGAAAGCTAAATTGTTCTGTTGCTCAACAGTGTAAGTACAGGGCAATGTGGCAAACAGTAATAACATAGATAATTACTCTTGAATCAGATGAGATGATTACAAAAATCATCAGGTCTTTAAAAGAAGGTCTTCACACACCTACAGGATCCAGCACTATTTATAAAAAAATATCCCCCTGTCCTGTGCTTTGCTGTGCTACAAAGCAAGGGGTGAGAATGCCAGTGCAAGACTGGCACAACAGGGTGGGATGTCTCATCCCACTCAGCAGAGTGTGGCTTAGTTGTGTGTGGGAGGGCTGGCATCAGTCAGAGCAGCTGGCTTTGCCTTGCCTTGACTGTCTTTGGCTCTCGTTGTGGCATGCTTCGAAAGCACTGTTAAGAGCCAGCTCACCTGCAACACCAGAACTGGGCAATGAGCCTCAGACATGGTGAAGTCTCTGGGACTGCATGTTCAGGAAGATAAATCTGTCTTTCTCCATGCATGTCTGTAACTCACAAGCATATTCCTAAGGATTAGTTTGATTCCTCAGACAAACTGTAAATGGTCCACTCACATCAAGAGTTTCAACAAGACATAAAGGAGAGAGACTGAAGAAATATATATGATGTGCTATCCAAACTAGGAGTTGGTGCTGTTATTTGATTGCCTCTATGTTGGAAAATTAAACATGTCAGGGAACATTGCTGGGTACTGGAATGTGATTATTACATATGCCAGGGATATTTTACTAGTCTGGTGATATACTTTGCCTGTGCTATCTGCACTTGTGGTTGACAGGTGCAGTTCGGGAGTTAGCACAGACTAGAGACTATTCCAATAGCTGGTTGGAAGCAACCACCCTGCCAGTGAGGATGTTTCATAGCATGTGTGTAGGCTGCTCCACAGCAGCTGGCCACAATGCTAGAGAAAGGGTTCACGGATGCTTCTTTTACTGCTATAGTTGAAATCTTTATATTAGATTATGTTGATTGGAATATCCTGTAGTAACTAAATATAGGAAATAGTGCAACGAATGCTGTTCAGGAGTGCCTATATCTGATTATGCTCCCTGTCACACAAGCAGAGTCTGTGTGCAGTGAGATCAAGTTACATAGCAATTGTGAAGGCAGCAAGGCATAGGATGAGTTTGTGCTCCAAGTCAAGAATTCTTTAAAGAATGTACATAATGATGTCTATAATAGTTTCATGTACATATCTGAGGATATGCGCAGTTTAGAAGTCTAAAGCTAGATGCTACCTACATTTGAGAAGATTCCTCAAAAACTGTACAAGCCTAAATATGTGATACAGTCACTGTAAGTTAATAGGCTTTTTATGCATAGTGTCTTTTTTTCCTGAAAGTGCTGAAAGTTTTGTCTTTTTATGTATTCAGTAAAAGTGTGTGTGTGTGTGTGTGTGTGTGTGTGTGTTAATTTGGTACCTAAGGGCTTTCGGAAGGGTCCTAAATGCCATGAAAGAAGATGGACATTTTGGGTTTATTTAGTAGCTGTTTCTCAAATGTGTTAGAAAAACCATGAATGCCTTGAAATGAGTGCAGGCTAAGATCTGAATGGAGCACAGGAATCCCTGTAGTTAAATTTATGTGCTTACACTGTCTTCATTCACTTGTAGCCCAGTGTGTGTTAGAGCTGCTCTTTAAATACTGTACGTGAAACTTGGTGTTCTCTTCAACAGAACACACAGATCAAGCTCATAAGCTGGAAGGCAAATTGGTTTAAATGAACACCTTCCTTCCTACATCCCAGAACAGTCCACTAAATCGATTCAAGTGTAAATTTGTCCTAGAGGAAAAGAGGTAGTTCTTGGAGAGCAATTCACAACAGAGGGTCAGATTCTGATGATACCTACACAGGGCAAGTACTTTTACACTCTATAGATTTTCCCAGAGAAGCTGAAGAAAGAAACATGATTTGAAGTGGTATGGAGCAGGCAGAAGGGTGTCATAATGTGTCTTGGAACATACACAGTAATATCAGTCACTCACAGTCCTAACTATGAATACTTTCCTAGGCTCGGTCCTCGCGAGGAAGCAATTTAACTTCAACCAGTCCGCCCGTGTTTGTGGTGAAAATGGTGAAGGGCAACCTAGAAAGAATGAGTCCCAGTAATACATTCATTTAGATTGGGGCAGTTTCAGGATCCATGTCATTAACTTGTTCATGAGATTTTAATTGAAGAGCACCTTAATGAATATAGTAACCTTCCCAGAGTTATCTATAAAGATGATTGTCTACGTATCAGACAGCTGAATGTAGCTATTCAATTGATTAAATTAAGTCTATGATACAAAAATTGCAACTTTTTTCATATGTAGTTCTGAATTATGTTCTCGTGTATGCAAACAATTGTGTCTGACATTTGGTAATTGTTATTTCACAAGATGCTATTTTATGTGTGTGTATATATACATATATATACATATATATACTTTATATTTGCAGCTGACAAACCAGTACTACCTGAATACCTGGTGCTGGATATTAAATAAAAATACATAGCATGTAAAAAAAAAAGTTGAAAGAAAACTTTTCAAGGCAGCTAATTATGCTTGTACCAAAACATTCATAGTGATGCCTCTGGACAGCTAATGAAAGAATTATTTTGTAATGTTTATACATGGATTTTTTAAAAAAACCAAAACCATCAAAAACCAAAAAAAAACCCCTCTAGAAACATAGGCAATGTAATACCAGCAAAAGCCAAACAGAAATAGACCAGATGAACTTGCTTGAGAACATGGATGTTACTGAATTATTACAAAAAAGCTTGTGAGGCAGGAGAGGAGATAGGGAGATGTGTAGCACTTCGTGGTGTCTGAGTTTCCAATATGTGAAAGCCACTCTGGTTTATAGTGGTTCGAGCCATGTCTTGATGTCGTAGACTTTGTCTCAGGTAAAACTCCCAGTTGGGGCAGTAAGATTTATACTGGGGTAAAATAGTTTAATGAAAGTTTCTTGGTGTGTGTTTGTGGTAAATTTACTATTATGTTTCAGTGACATCACTTGATGATTTTTCTCCTTCTGTACACTGAGGAGTTTAATAATTTAAAAATGTAATTAAATAAATAATCTAAACTGAGCTCCCAGGGGTATTGCAAAAAAGTCACTAGACCTCAAATTGAAAAAAACAAACAACCAACCAAAAAACACCCAAACCATCCCCTTCATCCAAGCCACAGTTTGTACTGGAGCATCCATCTATTTCAATTGATGCCAACTGATTCCTTAAGAGCTGTGCCAAATGTTTAAAAATAAACAAGCTACCAAAAAAGTAAAAATTCTGCCTCACTAGGGCTTTAGTCGTTTCACAGGCTTTGGTAAGAACACAGCAAGCCTCTTTTGTGTATATCCTGCTTTAAAATTAGAGTGCAACTCAACCTACAACTATTGGGATTTTGGATGTAAGGTATTCTCAGCTGAACTTACATGAAGTACATTTCTTATTTTTGAATAAAGAAATGGCTGTTTTCAATGCTATCTACAACTGTGATATGGTTTTACAGATAGAAATTCAACACATGTAATACAAGGTGGTGTTAATGACAGTATCATAATACAAAACAGTCCTTGCTGTCACCTGCAATATTAGCATGATCTCAAATTGATGAGAGTTTGAATTGAGAGTTTTAAGTTAATATTTCCCTAATATTAATGTCCGACCCTTTCTAATCATAATTTCCTTTCATCCTTCAAATGTAGATAGCCTTATGTCCTGAAAGTTGTTTTCAAAGTGATTGTTGCCCATAAAGGGTATTCAGTTTTGCACTGTGTTAAAAAAAAGATAAAATTCTTTTGCATTCTAATGTGCCTAAAGAAACAAACAAAAAAATAAATAAAAAAATATGCTGCCATCTTGCAAATTAGTATGCTCTGTAATCCTGTGTGCCTATAAGTCTGTTTCTTCAGAAAGTGCCCATTGAAAAATGAAGGGATAGACTGCTGGTCACAAGACTTGCGTTATCAAGCCACTTTATGTATCACCTTATTGTATGTACTATAAAGCTAATGCTTTTGTGTGCACTATGTAGTCTATCAATGGAAAGTTCTTTGGAATAGGCTCAGCTGCCATAATGTATTTGTTGAAGTATTCTGTTCTTTCACTGATGCCTATGAAATTATTGATGTCTTTGTTCTGGTGAGGTATTTTTTGTTTTGCACCTAAAAAAAGTTCTAAAAAAAGTTCTAAAAAAGTCCAAATAAAAAAATCCAGCAAGATTTTTATCAGTGTATTTGATGTTGAAAATAAAGAATTAACCAGAACACACTGTTTCATTAGTTATCTTTTGCATAATTTTAAAAATATGCTTCTCTGCTTATTGTTTTCCAGTAGGCAGCAAAATGGTACACTGTTTTTTACAGAAATAGAATTTGCCTGTTTCTGTGCATCTAAGTGAATGTGAAAACTATTTCTCGATTAGTTCCGTCACTTTTCCCAAAAAGCATCAGAGACTGGCCATACCTAGGGTCGACAACGTGCTAGGCCTAGTATTCCTAATGACACCAGGGAAGCCACCTAAGTACTTGGTACTTTATATGCTTTAACGTTCTTACTATTTTATGTTCTTATTTTGGCTTTTGAAATAGATTTTAGTGGAAGAGACAAACCGGGAAAACTTATCTTTCTGTAGTTGGCTGCCACTTACCATGAGTTGGTAATATCAAGGTAAATAATACTTCCTTCCCAAGTGAAGCCTACTCCTCGGGGGAAAAAAATTGTTTTGACTAAGCTGTCAGGAATGGGGTGAAAAGAAATAACAGATACTTTTATTGACATAAAAACACATTGAACTTAACTCTATCCTGTAAAATACTCTCAAAATTATATCAAACCACTAATCTATAACATTTGCATATGTAGGTATTTCAATGCTCATAATATGTATATTCAGTAAAATAGAGAGAATATAGTCGCTATAGTGGTTTTTTTTTTCATCTATTTTCTCTGCCATACTGGTTCCACATGGGAAATATATATGTAAAAGCTCTTTGGTTTTTATGTGATGTTTCACTGCACTTAAAAGGAAAAAAAAAATTAAGATTATTACCTTAATTCTTAACTATTATCTCAATGATGAAGACAAGATGGGCAATATACTTTGTCCATCTGAAACCTTACCCTATAGCTTGTCAAATATGAAAGTAAATAAACTCTGGAGACTCAGACTCCAAAAGAAAGTTAGGGACTGCTGGGATTTATAAGTGCTGATTAGAACTGAACAATGCTTCCAAATCATAATACTGTTTTGCAACATGCTTCTGTGACAAAAAGTTTGATTGAGAGTTGCTTCTTTGGCCACAATGGGTGAGTCAGAGTAATAGGAACTAATTGCACATGTACATGTGCTCAAAATATTAAAATAATTTTCAATTCTGACTCAAAGTATGACACTATTTAATGGCATTACATATTTTTTTAACCAAAGGACCAAATGAGTTCTTACGGTTCATGGAGACGTGGCTTAGGATGACAGCTGCTACATGATACTGAACTCACAGACTTAAACCCAAAAAGCATCTAGATAGCAGAATATTCCTGCAAAATCAAAAACCTGACACTCCTAAATTAAAAACAAAACAACTAAAGTCTGAACATATTTACATCTGCAAAAATCGTAACAATTTGAATGAGCAAATGAATAAGCAAAGCAAAGAATTGCACATTACCTAAGATTATGCATTCTTTTGCCCATCTCTTTCTGGAGCACAGTGTGACTGCACAAGTATCACAGTGCAGTGACCTGGGAATGCACCGCTGGAGACTGTCTACTCCAATTCCTGTCTCAGAGCTGGGTCACCTAGACAATTGTGCAGGGCCATGTCCACAGCCACAAAAGGAGACTCTACTACTTCTCTGGGCAGCCTTTTCCAGTGTTTGACCATCTTCACATTGAAAAATGTTTTCCTTGTGCTCAGATGGAATTTCATGTGGTTTAATTTGTGCCCATTGCCTTTTGCCCTGTCAGTGGGCACAACTGAAGAGTCTATTTCCCTTATCTTCATTTCCTCCCATGATGTGTCTCCTGTGATAGGAGAAAGTGGGTGAGGTGTCACCTTGCTCATACACCCAAAGGAGGAACCTCTGGCCCTTTTGAACCTCTGGCCCTCAAACAAGGCCTCTGCAGCCAGGAACTGGGCACTTTTCCATAGTCAGGGGCCATCTGGGACTCCAGCTTCATTCCTGATTTCTTATGTCTGTTGGATGAAGTAATTTGCGAAGTGATAGGGCAAGGACATGCCTTTCTATTTCAATGCAGAACTCATGTAGCTAAAACTCCTGGCTCACCTTTATGGGGCTCATCACTCTCGTTTCCCTCACTACATAAACAACATCTTGCAGAACAGCTGCCTACTCCCATGAGGAAGCCCATGTATACACACACAGCTGTATACATTGGGCTCCCCCGCACTCCTCCTTTCTCTCCTTCCTGACCTGTAAGTGATGACTGCCTCGTTCCAGCATATTTTATTCTAATTAACTAATTAGAAAAGTATGACATGGTTAAGGCATCATCAAAGAACATATTTGACTGCTTTTTTGTTAGTTGAGACAATCCTTTTGTAATGCAATGACAACAGCTTCAACTGTTGCAATGACATAGGCTTCAACTTGGTGTTCTCAGTCAACGGAGCACCATCCTTTGTTAAAAGCCTTTTGGCCATGCTTACTCCTCAAAATTAAATGACAGAATTTTAAAAAAAAATATTCTCCATCCAGATACTGTAACATTAAAAGCTCCATGAAGCAGCTGTTTCTTATGCTGGAAAATTCTTACATCTCTTTCCCCTGCATTACACTGCTTGTCTCCACCACCCACGCAGCAAAGAGAAGAGGAAAATCCAAACATGTAAAATAGCACTCATCAGTGTGCTCACAGAGAAAGAATGCCCAGGGAAGGGCACTGCATACATACTTTTTCTTATGCCCAGCCAGGCTTCAATTACTACCATTCACTGTGGCATCCTGCAGACACAGAAACTCAAGCAAAAAATGGTCATGAAGTCTTCAGGAAAATTGACCATCAAAATAATAACATTTGGCACTTATCTCAGCAGGAGCAAGGCTAACTAGCTCTCACGTCCATTTAAGATCTGTGTGCTGCAGGATTTAGGTGTCATTCTGCTAATGTCTTCATTTCTGCAGGCATACAGGTGATGTAAAATTTATCTCCTGCTGTTTTCCATTCCTACACATTTTCGCACAACTTCAGAATGTTACCATTTTAAACAGATGAAAAATGTGCTTTTGAGGAAAGGCTATGCTTTCAGGCATTTTTTAGCCAGATTTTGCAAGGCATTTGGGACTGTAAGATATTTAGGTCCTCTACACATAAAGACTAAATGCTATTCTAAGACATAAAGATTTGCTTCTTGACAGATTCCTTTTTATTTTTCACTCACCTCTTCAGAACTTGTGTCATCCATGGAAAGGTGAACAACTATGTTATACTGCAGAGATAAGCAAAAGGTGTTGCCCATTTTGCAGTGAGAGTCACATTAGGGCTTGAAAGCTTAGGTATTTGTATGAAAGCATGTTCTCCCATGCCCCCATCTGCATACCTTCCTGCACAATGCTTCAAGTTTAGTAAAGGAGTCAAAATTGCAACCATGTGTTTTAACCTGCAGCTCCATGGTCAGGAGAATCTCACAAACAATGTCTGAGTTGTTTATAAAGAGAACACTACAGACATGAATGTCCCACTTCTTGGACAGCCTTGTGAACACTTTCATAAAAAAGTGTACTCTGGTAGCTTCCAGTTGTTTTTTAAAAACATCTTTTCTAAAAACAATGGAATGGAAAAAGCCACAATTACAACATCCATAATAACAGTCCCCCAGAAATTACAACATGCCTGAAAATGCAGAGCCTGACATAAGTAACTTTTGTGCAAACTACGTCCACATCTGCATGAGCCCTGACCAAAAGAGCTTTGTGGTGCACCTCTCTCCTGACCGAGAACACCTCTGATACAAGAACTGGACAATACTTTCCTAAAGCATCCTCTCTCTTCCAAAAATTAGATGTGCCAGTGTTTTATTCAGACCTCACTGTGGTCAAATCCATTTGCCATGTCTCAGGTCTTTAAATAGATTCTTACTGAACAAAGCAGTTTTGACCAGTTCATTTCTGGAATGATATATTAAGCAGCACCAAACAATAGATGTTACAGCTTTCAGTTCCTATCTGCTTTTAGATCAATCATTCAACATAATTCAGATTTCTATCATTTAGTAGGCCTTAGCCTATGACAAATTTTCAGTGCTTCAGCTAGGAGTTATTAATTTCATTTTATCTTGTTTCACAGATTTTTATCTATGGCTTTCTGGGAAGACACATTAATTCTCTAAATCATTCCTATTTATTTATTTATTGAGGAATATTATTAGAACATTCAAATGTTCTTAATATTCTTAAAACAAGCATAACTTCTCCCAAATATAGGTTTGACACCTATGTCTCTCTAGGTCTAATAATGGCCAAAGAGTGCAACAGCAACAGAATTCAGCTGGCTGTAGTGCATTTCACAACATGCTGCCAAGGTTAAAAACACCCAGTACTTAGACTAGTTCCCTTATGTAGGGAATTCTGTGCCTATAATACAGACAAGCCAGAAGACAAATGACCTCCTCCCTCCACCCCCTCCCTTCCTTCTTAACTTAAGCAAACACTGTTTTAGATGAATTGTTCATTTGACTGCTGCAAGAGTTGAAAAAATTTATAATCAGACCATCCAGCTTAAACAAAACCTCACTGTGGCATTTTTTGCTCTTTTCTTTTCCATAAGCCATTGCTTTAAACACCAAATAAAATATGAGAAGTGCAGGAAAATGAGAAGATCAATGGTCTCTTCTCTTGCTTAAGAATCTGCACTTCTTCTGTTTGACTCTGCTCTTATTTCCCAGAATCCTCCTATGGTTGCTACATCCTGATAGCATCTGTAGTTTGAAGGCTGTGAGCAACCAGTTTCTGTTATGCCTTTGAACACATTCACACACACACACTTTCAGATGCACATGATGATGATAAACATGTTGAGAGATACTATCAGATGTAAACAGATTTCTCAACCACAAATAGCACAAAACTGAGGGCCAGGGATGATTGTTCATAAGACAATCCCAGTGGCTTTGTTCTTGTTCAATAACCAGCTGCAGGAAAAAGTTCTAAGGAAGGAGAAAGTGATACTGCAAGTGTTCACAGCATTTGCAGCAAAACTAGGAAGGTGGCAAACCAGAGGCAAGAAACTACCAATCTGTAGCAGAAAGAAGCTATTATCGCTGCTGGAACAGAGTGGGGTATAGGTAATGGGTATCATCATGCTCACAGCTATGAGGAATAAGGACATACTAGTTCTGCTAACTTCAGATCATTTGTACTCGTACCACTGTCAGATGTCTCTAAATATCACTTTGCAGCCTGCCTTCAGATTTTGTAAAGGATGGTCCACAAATGAAGCTCCACAAACAGATGCAGTAAGTTCAGAGCAAACTGTCCTCATGGTCTTTTATTCTTATCAATATAAGCATAATGAGATAATGCTTCATATTACTGCATGGTCTGGAGTCACTGAGCAATCAGTTTCCATTATGCTTTTAAACACCCACTAGTTGGAGGTGACTACAGGTCAATAAGCAAGGTTCAGAGTTGCAAGGTGTGTCAAGCTGCTGGGATGACTGTACCTCTACAGAAGCTACTGCATCTATCTACAGTAGAAAATAGGAACAAATACACTATAGTAATGACCAGAGCTCTCCAAGATGCAGAGTCTACTTTCTCTGTGCTTGAACACATGCCTTCAACACAGATCCAGAGTTAGGCAGCTCTTGTACTGCCTTTCCTCATGCCTTGCAGCCAAGCCCAAGGCACATTACCAGAAATCAGCCCCTCATGTTTGCAGAGCCCAAGTAGGTAATGTGTTTCAGAAAGAGGGTAGATGTTGGGTTGCAGGTTTAGCACAGAGACAGACATCATCCAAACATCATTCAAATTGACGGCTCTTCCTTGTACTTTCCTCTCCCTCCTAACCAACTCCTTTCAAACCTCCCTGCCTCTCCCTCAGTTTTTATACAGTAGAAGAAATTAATACTGGCCTCACCAGTGACTTTTCACCTGGTTCCTTCAACAGACTTTTATTCCCTAAGTTTATACTCATAGCTATCTAGCGCACTTTAGATAACATCTACTTCCATGAGAACACCAATAGTTGGCTGGAAAATGGGAGACAAAGTCAGGTTGAGATCCTTATTTCTCCCTAAATTAGTCTTTTTATTCTTTACAGTGTTTTCTTTTAAAAGAAAACAAAGATACATTTCAAAAAAAAATTAACCACCAAACCCAGGGACTGGCTGATGAAAGGATGTCTAAAACCTGCACAGACCTGGACTAACAGGTCTAGCAACCTACTGAATTATTCACATACGTGCATCGATTACCACTGATTGAGTTATGTCACCAAAGAGAACAGTATCAGAAAAAAGAGGAGGGGTCAGTTTTATGTAGTATGTCAGGCCTGTTGCAAGTAACAGCCCATCCTTGTAGCCCAAATATGTGTTCCTTATCTTTGTCTACTCAGAATCAGTGATTATGGATACTAATCTAGCCTAGAATAGTTTCTGAACAGCAATGAAGGAAACTCAGCCTTGAAAAGAACACATACTTGTGTCAATCCAGACTTGGGTTCAGACACTGAAGACACTTTGTGAACATAAAAAATCTTTTTCATGAAAATGTTAATGTTACGCTTATCTGAAAAGGAAGCTTTATTTTGGCTCTTCCAAATGCTGGAGTTCAGCTTGTGGTACTCTACCTCTGACCACCCTGTCTTCATAACAACTCAAACGATGACATCCCAGAAAACTAATTCTATGTAAATGCAACTAATGTGCTTCTGTTTTCTTCTGGCTTTTTTATTTCTGTTATGCAGGCCAATATATTCTAAGTAAAAATATTTAAGTCAAAAGAAAAATTCACTCTGTGTATTGTGGCTTCAAAAACCCCAAACTTATTAAAGAGCAGCAACTTAGAACATTGTTCTATATTTTTTTCATAATTGAAAAGAATCCCATTTTGGCAGAGTTCTGACTGATAAGCTGGGCAAAGTGCCACTGCGCAGACTGCAAGTTTTTTTCAGTATTTCTGGGAAATTTATGAGTCTTCAATTTATCTGTTTTATTGCTATTTATGCTTATGTTTTGGTCATATTCCACTAGACTAACTATTAGTAAAACACAAACATCTATCTTGGTATTAAGCTGCTATGGAGAATATTATGAAGTTTCCAGTACACTCAATTGCCATACATAAACACACAGACACATAGAAACAACATAGGGGAAGAAGCAGCTTGAAAAAAAGAAAAATCTGAAGTGATGAATCATTAATTCAAAACATGGACAGCTTTCAATATTAGCACAACTTCTAATGTCATACTCTCACATGTATTCTATCCGTGTCAAGTTTTCCAGATTTTCTCATTCAAATAATACCATTAATTTGTTACAGTATTTTTTAATTCTCTTTAGAAGTGCAGCATATGTGTGTCTTCTATTTTTTTTATACCATACATATCTCATTCTAAACTTAGAGGTTTCCATAGTTGTCATTAAAAAGCACGTAGACAAAATATTTTATGGTATCTATAATAAATGCAAAGAAATCAATACAAACAAAACTTGGCTTAGCAAACTGTACATACATAAATATGTTCTTTGTTTTTCAACTTGACATTCAACATTTTTCCTCATAAAAACTTATACGATCTTATTTATTACATCCATTTTTTTAAACCTTAAAAAAGTGCTTCTCAGATTTACACCTTGTGCATCCAAAGCAAAAGTTAGAACACCATGCCTGAAACAGAAATCACAGGGAATAATACATTGCCATACAAGATTCTTTAAAACTGTATGTTACAAATGCTCTAAAATCTCTTTAGCATTGGTTATTTTGTATACTGTAGATACTGAGAGGGTATTTAACAAAGACTGGCTAATGGGCAGCACACAGGAAAGGATCTACAGTATCAAGTCCTTGGCTATGCATAGTACAGGGCAATGACCTGGATATAAAGTGGCTAAAAGATCCCAAATTCTGCACAGAAGGACATTTCCCTTGCACAGATCACATCCTTCTGAGTACCCAGGATGCGAGTATTGAAATGATGCTACTCAGGTAATACGTTGTGCAGTTTGATACTGATACACCGATGCGTTACTAGCTGAGTGCCAGCAGAGAAAAATACGGGCACAATGGTTGCTACAGCAGACAGGTAAAGCTGCCACACTGAATCCTGTCACCCTTTAAAACCATCTTGCCTCCCAGCTAGCACTCCTGCTGTCTCACAGGTCTCCTTCATAATGGAGGAGGACCATTCATGTATTTTAGCATGGGGTGGAAAGAGCGGGCAAAGTTGTTTGCCATAGCACAGCTGTAGTCCTCCTCGGTCATTGGCACCAGGCAAGCCAGCCCGATCAGGAGCAGCAAGAGGAGCTGAAGTGGCAGAGCAGCTCTGAGGACTCTGAGGAAGAAGGATGGGCACCACCACGCTGGCCCAGCCTCAGAAGGGGAGGAACCTGAGCCACCTCTTGTGGACCTGAGAAAAGAAGATAGGTGAATACACTAAAACATTACTGCAGCAGAGGTTGACCTTGAGCATTCAACCTTCCCTGAAGGTTGGTTTACAAAATTTGTACAGACTTTGATTGACAACTGCAGAGGTATTTTTCACAGCACGTGCCATTTTCTAACACTCCTAAGAGACCCTGTATTACTAGAGTGGGTAGGAAAACACGAAACGACCACAAAAGAAGGGGCTTTGTGACCCCATAGCCCCTTCATTAATTATGGGGACTACTCTCCACTTAAAGCACTGTGCTATAGAGAAGGCAAAAATAAAAGTGGGCCATACCTGTCATATGTATTCAGTACATGCTGTCTAAAAATGAAGCCTTGTCTTTTAAAATGGCAGTTCCATTTGGTTTGCAGAAGTTTCTACATTTGTGTATGTATATTGTATAACGCATTGAAATTCAGTTACATCAATCTTCAGTCAATTAATACACCAATATGCAGGTAACGGGGACTCATTCTCTACAAAGTACATTGTATTTTGAATCTTGCACGGAATCAGCAGTTAAAATCTATCTGCTCAACTGATTTGACACCATCACCTTCCAAGTGATTTTTCCCTTGTGTCAATGGATCTGACTTGAAATGGCACATGTCTGTCATACGTCTATGAGGCAGGAGAGATTTAACACAAATATTTTCAGAGGGACACTTCAAATAAAGCACAAAAATCCAATCTATTATTTTAATGAAGGATAAAGACATAAATTTCACATTTTTCTTTTGGCTGAAACTGTCAAGAGCTCTAATATACAGATGACAGGTTTTGAGATAAGTGAATGACTGAAAAGAGTAAGTATGAAAGATAAAATCTGATGGTCTCAATGTACATGGAAAGGTACTGTATTTTAGCACTAGCCAAAAGTGGAAGAACTCAGAACCTTCAAGTAACTTGCTTCATGAACTCTTAATTTAAGACATTATGTCACAAATTTTGCCTCAGACGTGTTGCTATAAAATGTTCACATGGTTCATATGATTATATGGCCTCAGAAAACCTATGGTTTCCTAGAGTTTAAGAGCTAAAGATGCTCATAACGTGGAGTGGGAGATCCCCAGTGAAGCACATAGGGAGTGATGGTTCCTTAGTGCTTCCTTGCCTTCCCCTTCTTCTTTTAATCCTATCTCCCAGGATTAAATTTGAATCTGTGTGAGGAAGCATTCAAAAATGAAAACATCCTTTTCAAAACAATACCAGGCTTAGCAGGGATCCCCTTGCCACATGTTCAGAAAAGGATTATTTCTTTTCTTGTTTATATGTGTAGCACCCCACAGAGAAGACTTCCAAAAAGCCAAACAGATTTGGTAAAGTTCAGATGACCAAGAGATAAACACTCAGGTATGCCAAATTATTAACTTGAACTGAATAGCCCAGGAAGGAGTGATGATCAAAATATCGTACTTTGTGTTGTTTGAATCCATGCTATTGTAGCCCAGATGGAAAGCTGCTTATCACATAACGTAAGATCATGTATTGTAAAGAACATTTTGAAAGGATATGGCACATTTAACAGCATCAGAGCATTCCATATTAAAGTTCAATTAGATCAGGACTTCCACTGTCGGAGAATGCCAAGACAGAAAGTTAATGGACTGAGGTAGGAACAAAGGGAACAAGGAGTGCTTAATTACCTTCCAAGCATTTGATTGCACAGTCTACCTATTTATAAGGCTATCATTGTATAAATGTTGTTAATCTCAATGAAAAAAAGGCCAGATTTCTGCAGTTGGTAACTGCTGTTTGATAAAGAGTGAAGTCTCAATTTTCTTCATTGCCTCAGAGTTATTCTGGGGCAACACCGGGTGTCAGAAGGTGAATTTCCAAAAAGTGGAATCAAAAGGGGGCAGATAAAGTTAGCACCTAATTTTTCTTTTCTTTTGATTATGACTTTAGCAGCACAATCCAGCACTTTTTGCTTTGTGTTTTACCAAAAAAAGAAGAAAGAATGGTATGTTTAAGCTGCCTGGCTGAACTCAACAAGGAACATAAACTTTCTTTCAAAAATTAAAACAATTCATGTCAAAGCACTTTTTCTGCAGTGAAGTAGGGTATTGAAGAACAATGCTGCATGGAAACAATTAAACAAGCAAATAATGAAACATTACAAAAACATTTTTAGAGGGGGAGTTATAAAAAGGCTGAGTGCCTGTGTTTATTGCAGGTACGACTGCCTCTGTAATCTACATAATTGGCTGAAAAATGGAATGGTTCAGCTTAGAGTGTTTAATGGATTCGGTAAGCAGAGATGGTTAAAAATATACATCGTTAATAAAAAAGATTCACTATTCTTAAGGACTAGAACTCCTATTTAGTCTAGCAGGAGAAGGGAAAGCTGAAGTACTGTATGCCACTTCAGAGAAAAATGTAATTTCTTCTCCTTGAGCTTGCCTCTTTAGCTGTCTCTCTTCTGACTGCTCTTCCATTTGTCACACTGTAAGGAAGGAAGGAAGTAAGGCCATCTGCTACTCACTTCGTACACAATTCCTACTAAGTAGATAGGAGAGAAGCACAGCTGCAGACCTAGCCAACAGTAATCTTCTTCATGTCAAGAAATCTCAAATATTAACATAAGTGCAAGCAGTAGTTACCCTTACTTTCGGAGTTTGTAAAGCAAGTGATATTGGAACTCTTTTCAACTATTTTCTAAGCATTTCAAGAGAGGAGAAGCTAATTTATCAGGCTACAGATAGAATGGTCAAAGTGAACTTTAATTTCAGCTCAGAGGAGAACCTTCTTTTAAAGATGATTGATATTTTTTTCCCTAGGAATATATGGTTGAAGTAACCTATCTGTATTGCAGTATGTATCTGAAAGATTTTCAAAACGGAATTTATCATTCAAGTAAAGCTGATAGGAATAAATAAAGGAAGTTTAATGGTAGGTGACTAATTGAATGCAGACAACAGGCTTATATTGAAAGAGGCACTGCTGGGCTAGTAGGATGTTATTACTGGAGTTAATCAAGAATGAGTTTTAATTTAATATCTTTATGAAAAGACTATTGCACAAAATATAAGAACAGTAAATTTCATTTGTATGATGACAGATGCTGAAGGTCTTTGCAAATACCAAAGAGGATTGGCTTCTTGAACAGAAAAAAAAGTGGATGAATCCAATAGGTTCAAGAAGTAGCTCAAGGAGTTTAAGATTATAGTACATAAGGTAGCAATAAAAACTTCTGATATAAATTTGGAAGTTCACACTCTAAAGATAATGAAGAGATGTAAGAGTTTTTTAACACAGGATAGTCAGAAATCAATAATGTGGCTTTTGAATAGCTGTGAAAAGGGAAAAAAGAAATTTTAGAATATATTTCAGTTTAAGCTTTCCAGAAGATCAGAGGAGTTGTTTTAAAGATGTTCTATAAGGCCCTAACCAGATCTCACCTGGAACAGTTTGTATCATTTTGGTTAGCATACTTCTGGAAGATGAATTCAAACTTACAAAAGCTTAAAGATGTAAAAAAAATGGAGTATTTCTCTTATGAAGAGCTGAGCTTACTGATATATCACCCAAGAGACACTAAAACTGCCTTTTATATAATAGTGCAGAACAGACAGAAAACAGGGTGAACCATTGTTAAAGTAAAAGAAGGGATAATGTTGGCACAAAACCAAACTACTACATCTAGTAGCCATGGATATTTTCCAGGTGGAAATGACTGTTCTCCCAGAAAATCAGAGAAATTAAATTTGATAGCAACCTCTACTGAAATTTTTGCTCCCTTGGATTTTAGAAGAGTGGAGTTTTGAAGGAGAAGGTGTGTTGCTATGCCCACAAGAGCAGGCAGTGAGTCCTCTTGGTGGCCTAAGAGACTTGGTAGGAATATCCTTATTTGGCTGCATTCTCACTTTGAGACTTCAATTTTCTCCCTAGATCTCAGCATCACACCACCCCAACTTTAGACCTGGTTTACCCTGCAAAGAAGATGAATACGTCTATCTCAAGAGCAGTTCAACATGAACTCTAAGTAACCAGGTCTAAGTGAGAGTATGGGAGATAACTGTGAGAAAAAAACATGGCAAGCCAAGCCCAAAACACGTATTTGAGCTACTGTGTGGCAATGACCGCCATTTTATGGGCAAAGATCAAGAGAATGCTGGGCTTGGTCTGCTCCAGGAACAGCAAGTGACCTTTAAAGATCCACTAGCCATTTGGGGAGGCTTGGGGAGAGCAGGAAATGGAGGCTGGCACTATGGCACCAAGATTTTAACAGAGCTGCTCAAAAGAGACTGAGCAAACTGAACTGCTATTTTAATCTTCTCACATTTTAATCACTTAAAAAAAATTCAGAGGCACAGATCCAGGTTTACACTTATGACAGCTCTATTAAACTGGTGAGGGAAGATGCGTTGCTTCTTGGATTTGCTTTTCCCACCTAGGACATGATTATTAATACCTCTTGGATGAAATTTTACATAAATCCACAATGTAATATCTTGTTTAAGCTCATACTTAAGCTTACCTTGCTAAGCTTACCTTGCTTAGCATCACACTATGTATGCTTGTCTTCTTGCTGTGATGGAGAAGGCAAAATGATATCACACTTGTTATACACAAAAACATGGTCTCCCTAATTTTTTAGATGAACTTTCCTTCACAACCTCTTGTGTGATAGACCTTTTAAGATTAACTTTATTTCTCCTTTATACTAAACTCTAACAGGGTTTGCTGATCCAGTGCAAGATCAAACACAAGGTACTCTGATCAGAGGCATGTCAAAATATTAAAGAACATAGTGACAGCTTGTACCGCATTATCAGTTAAAACCACATTATACATCAACCACAACCTGTCTGGCTTGCGCATTTGATTAAGTTTCCTATTCAGCAGTGACTCATTCGTATTCCATGCCTGTCTAAATGACAAATTGAACATTGTGTTGTACTGCTACAAGATGTGTTAATAAACAGTGCTGGAAAGACTTGATCTGGAAGGTGCCGCACCAATGCCACTGCTAGAACAGAGGCTGATCTCAAAGCTGCAAAGCACTGCTAGCTGCTCTTCGAGCCAGTGGCTCACACCTACAACCAGAAACCTCAGAAGGTTGGCAGAAGTGGTTTGATTACACAGGAGAGTGGAAAAGCACACACAATATGTTTCTTGAGGACAACGGTGCTAGTGCAAGCATGCTGATTTGTCAAAGACATCTTCCACTCCTCTTAGATGTTAATGGCTGCAGAGTAAAGCCCCTCTCCTCCCTTTTTCCCCTCCCCACAAGAAACAAAATGCCGAGTCTCATAGCAGACTGGAACTGAATAATCGTTTTCCTCCATCAGAAAGGAAGGTGGAGTTCATACAAGTCCCCTGTTTTCTGTGTTGTTTCCTTATGTTTCAAAGGAAAAAAAAACCCAAACCTAAAAACAGGCAGCTTCTTAGTGTCAGTGGAAGCAGTAAAAGATACTCTATTTGTTCTGTCACGTGGTTTTGCAACTATGCCACTTTACTCACAGTCACTAACTACACCTGTAAAGCAAACTTTTTTTAAAGAAGTGTTTATGTAAATATCTACATGATAAGTAGTTTTACTCTTTACTTCATTTATATTTGAGAATAACTTCGCTGAATAAATTCTTGATTTTGCTCATAAAAAAAATCTTAAGGTATTTTTTTGTCTGCTTGTTTATTGTTCAATCACTATTAAATGTAGTGTCCCCTTCTTTCAAACATAAAATCTTTCACTTTAATTGGACTTTTTCAAAAAACAGATTAGGTAGTTTTTAATATGTAGAGAATAAATGAGATTTAGGTTAAATGAGATTTATTATTAGATTTAATAAGAACAAATATATTTTAACTTCTTAATTCTAGAGGCTAGTAAACTGATCAGTGAAAGAGCGAAGATACACACATCACACTGACAACAACAAGAATGCAGAAGCACTGTTAGCTGCAGAGATGACAGGTTGCTGGAGACACGGTGGAAAGCAAAAAGCTGTAGCAGCAAGCCTGCTCTCTACTGGTCAGAGAGAGATGGGGCAGTGCTCCTCACGGAGCAACACATGGATGCAAGCACTTGGCAAGTCATGGCAATGTTAGCATGTTATATTGCAGTCTTCTTAGGAGGGGAGAGAAAGTGATCCCAAATCTCAGTAACCTCAAATTCTGACTTTTAATTTTGAGTCTGAAGTATTGAAAACCCACAAACTGAACGAAACTTTTCAAGGGGAAAAAAAAAAGAAATAAAGAAAGGGATGTTAGTATATCTCATCCAGATCTGTGGGTTTTGTGAATTCTAGAATATGGCATTGGCCTATAACCTCCCTTAATTTAATATTTAGAGGTAAAGAGGATGATAAAAAGTGTTTGCCATGAACCTACTGGCATTTCTGTTAAATCACACCAAAATAAAATAATCATTAAATGTCATGACTGTAAACACACACTCACCCTGATCAGGCATATAAAAAATAAATGTTGATTAACTTCTGTGAAGCAAAAGCTGTAGGTGTCCAATGATTAGCCCGTATTTCTATTTCACAAAGAATTTGAAGTAATTGAGAGCCCCTTTTGTCAAACTATCAACAAAAGGGAAATTTTCACTTGTTTAAGTCCTGACCACCTGATGAAGTTGGTGTGGACTGAGAGGAATCACGGCCAATTTCCATCATCCTCTTGGTGTTCTAGAACAGAGTGCGGAAACCAGGAGAATAAGGTACCTGCTATGTGGACTGCTGACAGAGGGTCCAGGCTGTGAGAGACTACATTTGCCCCGTGGCTGTTTGCAATGAACAGGGGGTAAAGAAAGAAGAATGTTCAGTCCAGGCAAATAAAGACAAGCTACTGATGAAACTAAATTAAAAGTGCAGCAAAGGAAACATAAAAAAAAAAAAAAAAGAATCAAATGAAGTGACCAATACCCATGAACCAAGGAAACTGGCTTTTCTTTGCGCCTACATGAGTATGAAAATTATTGGAACATATCCAGTGAACTCAAAAATAACAGTTTAGTCATTATGTTTATGGAACAGTAGCTCCGGATTTAAAAAGAAATCACTAAAAATTTAGCTCAAATAATTTGTAATATGAAATAGAGAAAATCTTACTAAGTTGAATATTTGAAAATATATATATTTCAAAATGCATATATACAAAATTAATATTCTCAAGGAAAAAAGGTCCAAGGGCCTCCTTTGACAAGTCTGGTCTCTCCTCCACCCCACAATTTTGAAGGTCAAATAACTGTATGTGCATTCCTGAACTCATAACTATATGTTGGAATATTCAATGCAGTTAGATGTTTATAATTCAGACTATAATTTTTGTATTAATGTTTATTTATTTAGCATCAGTATATTTGGCAATGAAATTCCAAACGGTATCACTTCAGTGTTCAAGATTGTGGGTGCAAAATCTAGAAGTTTGAAAACTAGACCCAAGGAATCATACAACTTAGCTACACATCATGGACAAAAATGAAATTTTGCTATATATTATGGACAAAAGAAAACCAACAAAAAATGTAATAACATACATAAACACTAAAAAATTAGAGGTAGACAAATCCTTATTAAAATGTTAAGATGAAAGCTATCATAATTCTACATACTCTTTAGAGTATGGTAAAATACTTTTTACGGTAAAATACTTCTCCATTTCCTGTAATGGTCAGGCATCCCTAAGTTACATCTGTGATATCAGAGCTTTTATTATTGAAGTTTAAATTTAAAAGACAAAAACATTGACCTCTGAAATAAAATGTTAAGATGAATATTCTTTTTCCTTTTGAAAAGCCAGTATTCCTTTACATTCTCATACTAGCATCTAAAAGGAAACTAGTGAATGTAAACAAAAAATCCAAAAAATAAATCAATTTCAAGAGCGATAAATTTATCAAGACAGAACTCAGAAGCTTTACAAAAAAGTGCAAATGGAAAAACAAAACAAAACAAAACCAACCTGATTGTTTTAAGAACTAAGGAAAAAAGCAAAGTAATCAACCAATAGAGTTGCAGAAAAAGACAAAATAATTGCAGTTCCAATTTGGGCTCAGAGTATGGAAGTGTTAAGTACTAGGCATGTATTGCTATATTTCTTGAATTTTGTGCCAGCGATGTAAATGGGCAACTCCAGAGTTGCCATCATAGCCATTGGTTAGGTCCTGTGCAACTAGCTGTTTTGAATACTGTTTTATGCCCTTCAGCTCTACTTAGCCATTCATCCAAAGTCTCAATAAGACTGTCTGCAACCTGCATCAGAAACGACAAAAAAACTTATTGAGATTCTTGATGAAGCAGCTCTGAAGAGAAGGCCAAACAGAAATGGAGGACTGATTATACCAGACAAGACCAGACTTTGGGGTGCTGCCATCACTAGAGCAAAATACAAGAGACACGACATGCCATACCATGGTAAACCAACCACACTGACAGCCCTGGTTTCAGATAGTATTTACGACTTCTGATTTCATGCAGGATGGGATATGCAGCAGGGTTGGGGAAAGCAGCTGTGTTTTGGTTTTGGTTTATGCCATTTCCTTTCCTAACAAGTGAGAAGGGGTGACTCCCAGCTGGCTAGAACTACTGTAGACATCTGAGGTCCCACCCAGGTGGTGGAAGAAAATACATGACATGAAATTACCGTTCTCTGTCTGCTTGGAGTGC
Source organism: Chiroxiphia lanceolata (assembly GCF_009829145.1). Classification (NCBI taxonomy): domain Eukaryota; kingdom Metazoa; phylum Chordata; class Aves; order Passeriformes; family Pipridae; genus Chiroxiphia; species Chiroxiphia lanceolata. The sequence continues at coordinate 51,799,504 of NC_045639.1, forward strand.
TTCTTGCAGATACAGGACTCACTGAGCCTGATGTGTCTAATTCATCGGAGGACCATGAGGACAATTCCTAAAGTTCAGAGGGAATGCAGTTCAAAAATACAGCAACTAGCCGCTGAGGTAAGCAAACTAAAAATTTACCCTGGTGAAATCCCAGCAGAGTATTTCCAAGTTATTTCCAAGGCAAATAAAATAAATTAAGGCAAATAAGCTAAATTTTGTTACCAAATTTTAAAAGACTAAGGCATTACATGTACAAGTTTTCTCTGTCAGCCCTGAAGGAAAAGAAAAGCAAACAGGTAGTTAAAACTTAATTTTTTAGGTGACACATTTTCCACCAAAGTCAATACAGAGGAAAAAGTTGTTCTTTACTGGCCTTTTAATTACAAGAAGAGGTTGGTACCACCAACGCTTTAATTAACAGGCAGAAATCCATTAGAAGGAGGAAAGAGATGAGTTCTCATGCTTTATGCACTCTGCTAATCCAAGACTTTCAAAAAAACTAAAGGAAAACCCTGAAATCATTGTATCTGCTACTGCTGGCAAAGATGTGTAACTCCTTCTGAAATATCCTAAGATACATGACAATTTGAAAAGATCTGGAGTATAGCTCAAAGCTTAGGAGACATATATGACAGACTTCTTATCCTAATACAGAATTTATTTTATGCTTTTTTTCTCTCTTTGACGGAGTTAGCATTATCTTCCTTTCCAATAACAACTGACATGCTCTAATTTTCAGTACTGCAACTAGAAAAATTATCTCATATACTTCGCCAGTTGACTGATTCAGTAATAGCAGCAGAAACAAAACCAATATATTCAATAATTATTGCTATACAAAATAGAAAAATTACCAAATTGAAAATCCCCACCATATCACAAGAGATATTTACATTCTGAAGTGTAAGATAACTTTATGATATTCACGATTAAATGTTTACAATCTTGGTAAGTACTGCAAACAACTGAAACGGAGCAGACAACAGCACTATCAGAGAAAGACAGTCAAAACAGTGGGAAATGTGCCCAACAAACAGCAAAGAAGAAAAAGATGTGACTTACCAGTTGACTACTTGAAATGTCTAGAATTTTCTCTAGGTCTTTAATATGACGTATGACCTCTTTCAAGAGGAGCTTCAGTCTGTTTCCAATGACATGTACCTTTTCTTTGGCTTCAAGACAATCCTTGCCTTCAGCATTGACTAGCAATTGGCAAGACATATCTTGCAGTGACGCCACCTTCAACTGAGACTCCAGCAGTTCACGTCTGATTTGCTGTTGCCAAGGTAAGCATCACATTTTTTTAATAGCAGTTAAAAAAAACCTAAAAAACTAGAACTCACAAAGCCAAACGCTTGAAATTAATGAAATGGAAAGCAAAGAGAAGGTATACAAATTTCTAATCTGACAGGAAGATATACAGCAACTTAATGGTTCCCTGAGATTTAAAATCATGAGTTGTGCCAATAATGGAAGTGAGTGGTGTTTCCTTCCAAAGTTAAGTTGGTTACTGACACTGGTCCCACAGCTCTGTGTTAGCATGCAACATACAGCGCTAACCCTCAAGAGAAAGATAAATCTGATTAGGTGTTTTTCTTAGTGATGTGTTTTGGGAGAAAAAGGAGTGATTATTTTCCTACCAGCAAAAGTCTATGATGATCCTGCAGCATTTCTGAGTCCAGGTTTGGATTGATGGGCACAATCTCATTTTTTCTTCTGTCAATATTCTCCAACCAAAGCAGCAAACTATGGCTCAGTTCATGGAAATCCTGGAAGCAATGAGTGATAATTTTAACAGGGTAGCAAAATATTCCAGTCGAATTCAGGTTTTCAATTTATCCTCTGATAGGTCCAACTAGCTAAATAAGTTAAAAGGAAGTGTACAATAAAATACTAGAATATTATTCCAGAGAGAACATATTTAGAAAATCTTGGGCTGGAAATACATGTTTCATGTAGTGCAGGCGTATTTTTCAGAAAAACAAATGCAGAAGACGTATTTTGGCTTACATGGGCAAGTTTCAGACTGGAAAATGAGCAGGTAACAAAATGGTTTATATTTTCAATATGTGGGATAATGACAACTTAAAATAAGCACAGTACAGACCTGGCACTGCATTAACGCAGCCTGCAATGAGTTGCGCCACTCTTCGATCATACTGCATACATGCTCCCAGCGCATGTTCATCTGAGACAGGCGTTCTTGAAGCTTCTTGCTCTCTTCACTGTCGGACTGAGTGAACTCTGAGCTGCACAGATTGATGGATAAGACGATTGCTTTGCGGTTATCAATTGCTTTCTGCAGCTCCTTGATGATAAGAGAAAGTGAGACAAGGGAGGAAGCAATGGAAACTGGTAAAACATGTGACTTTCAGAAAAAAACAAGTAGAGAAGGCACCACAAGAATGCAATGATTTGCCATCAGCAGTTGTAGAAAGGTACCTTACTGTAAGAGTTTCTTTACTCTGGATATGAGATTTCTGTGCTCACTCTGTGACTCTGCAAATATTCATTCCTTAACATCTACTAAAATTTTACTGTGAGCATAAACAAGAGCAAGCCAATTAAATTTGTAAAGTCTTAAAGGCCTGAAGTCATAGTTGAATTTTAAAGGTCTGGCTCACGTTTCAGATATTTTAAAGACAGAGTAGGTCAAGCAAAATTTAAAGACACGTAAGACAACTGTACTTTAGCTCACAATAAAACTTTTGCCCTCATGTCTCAGTTTTGCTGATAAACAGAAAAACCAACATGTTTTCAAGTGGAAACTGCTATCAACAGTATTTTAAAATAAAAGCTTTTACTGAGAGAAAAGAAAACATACAAAGAGTATAAACAACTTCAATTTATAGAAGCACAACTTGTATATAAACTGACTTGTTTACACTGGAAAGCACAAAAGAAACTCCACCTCTTTCTGTTTGGAGGGTAGTAATGGGCTTTCAAAGAGTGGGTGAGATAACAGAATTCTTATGAAATGCCCCTTTTTCCAACTACTTTACAGCATTTACGTAAAAGAACGATGTCACAGTGACCTTTGTAGTACTTATGGCAGCTATATTTGGATTACACTAATATGCTTTAGATGGATCACTGCTGGAAGCAGTGATCTTTACTATCTGGTCACCTCATTCCTACCATGAAGCACAGTGCATTTTGACACTGGGTCCCATATTTTTGTGCCATGCTTATAAGATACTAGTAACTGAATGGGAAGTTGTGGACCACCATGTATGAAGATCTATAAAATATACAATATGAAGAGCTATAAAATATACAAGAGAGATGAAAAAGGTAGCATTCAGATTCTGATGAACCTGAGATAACAGGAGAAGAAAAAGGAATGTTGCAAAGTGACATCAAATTTTTCCTATGTTGTACTGGTGACACTGGGTAGGCTACAACCCCTTTGGACACTTTCCCCTTCCTCCACACAAAGTAGTATGTCCCAGTGAGGCATTTCTTTTGAAGCAGACATTTTGTTACCAGTTTGAGTAGAAGAGAATTGATTTAACTTGGCACGTTTTTTGGTTTTTTTTATTTCATCGGGTTGGCTGACATCAGGAGTTATTGGTACATTATGGAATTATAGAATTCCACTGAATTACTATTTCAAAACTTCATTTGGATTGACAGTGGTACATTTTTCTGCAAAAAGGTGAATCGGAAAATCGCTTTTCCAGTTATTTTATCCATCAGCAGCAGCTTGCTATGTGGAGCAAACCAGCTGCAATTACTGGCAACCTCTTCAACGTACCTGTTGCACTGAGGTTTACAAGGTAACTCATGCAAAAGAGACATAAAACTCACTTTTAGTTTTTTAATTCTGAGCTCAATAGTCTGTATGTCAGTACTGAGATCAAGGCGGCAAAGCTTCTCCAGTTCCTCTTCAGTTTCTCCCAGCCAAGCCCAGATGCTATTAAGGTCAGAGTTGAACTGCTGCCATTGCTGAAGGTTCTGCTTCATCCTCAGCTCCTTGCTTAGAGCTTGAGCCTGGATTAATTCCCATCTTTCAATTACACCTGGAATGACAAACGTCAAATTAAATAAAAGCAAAAAAAAAAAAAAAAAAAGGCACTAGCTATACATACACACACAATTGCATCAGCTGAATATGGTTCAAAACATGCTCCATAAAAACTCTAAGCCACAAACTCTAACCACGCTGAAAACTAAGTTAGATTGAAGAAAGTGATGTTTGAGAGAAAGAATGAAGAACCTGGATGATTCTAGTCATCAGGCAATTTTATCACTTTCTAATGTCTGACTTCTATGAACATAAATAAGTTGATACATGCAGGTCTCTAAAACAGGTTATGCTGGCAATAAAAAAGACATCATAAATTAGTGTAAGTGCAAACTGGACAAGACATTCAAATATGTCTAACTAACCACACATATTTATTATTATTTTCATTGGTATTTATGTGTATCATAATTTAATGCTCATACCTCACTATATTTGCCTAAGTTACTGCTGTTGCATTGGATAAACACCTGCACTAAAAAGAAATAAATTAGGGGCTATTTCTGCTATTAGTTACCTTGAAATGCTGTGGCAGAAGGACAATTACATCATTCCATCAACTTAAAATTTAAAAAATCCCCCAAACTCACAGCAAAATAAAAGACTGCATGGGTAGCATATTTTGCCAAGGTAGGAATGGAGATGATGCCTTTACAGTCTCTGGAATAAATCCATATTTTTACAATGCAATACCTCCTGTTCTACAGCTGATGTTTAAAATTTGTCAGGTGACACTAAAATAAATTTCTTTACTGTAGGCAGATAATCTTAGAAGTGAAAGTTATTATCAGAGGAAATAAATGCTGACTTATGTGTTTTGTACAACAATGTAAGTAACATTTTTCATCAGAAAACTTACAACGAAAATGCGCTGCATCTACAGGGACTTTCTGAAAGGCTTAGGGTTATGCCTTATGATATGAAAGGGTTCTTAAAATGAACTTCTATGTCTAATCTTTTTATAGGACATATACAAGGAATACTTACTATTCCTTACTATTCCTAATAAAAGATGTTAAACAGAACATGGTAACAGACAGTCATGTAAATATATATGTCAGTAAATAATACCAAGTGTTTATTTAGAAAAACTTTGCATGTTTTCTTCTTTTCAAAATTGCTTTTCATCAAATGAACTACATGTTACTTACCAGCTGTTTGTGTTTCAGTACTGTTCATGTTAATAAGTCCTGATAATTTTTCTTCTTCCTCCTTCAGTTTATTTCCAAGCCTTCTTACTGAGTCTATGCTTCCACTGCACTCACCTAGTAGTTTCATCTGTGTTAATAAACAAAAAATCCCTTTTCAATATGCACTGTACAGGACTAATTGCATGGACAATGCAAATTACAGTGCAACTTCCAGAAATTTCCATAAGTAAGTTTAAGCGTGAAGAGAAAAACCTATTACTTTAACAATCTGTCCTGATACTGTTAAAAAAATGTATATGGAGAAGATAAAGGCTTAAAGTCCAAGTTCAGACTAAATAGAAATAACTCAGCGCAACTATGCCAAATTGTACTGGATGTCTTTAGGTGTCATCTTTTCTAAATGTTAAGACACTCTAGCAAAAGCAGTAGAAGATGTGATAAAGAAAATTAATCTAAATGTGGAAATATTACTATGCATCCAAGCAGCTAATTTTTAAATTCTGTCTGTACTAAAATTATTTGAATGACTTATAGAAAGATTCTTCTTCCAGGAAACCTCTCTGAGAAAGCTTTTTAATTACAGATTCCACATATGCAACCTTGCTTACATGATGCATATTTATAATTCATTAGCAAGACGAATACTGTGCCTGAAGCTATAAAACCTGCTTTTAAAAGCAGATGAATTTCAAACAAGGACATCATCATCAGAAGGACAAAAAACGTGTGAGGAAGTACTTTTGGACATCTGCAAAAATGTAATAAGAAAATAAATTCTTTAGAGTCACATTCCTGTAATCTCATGCTATTGTAAACACACTAATAACATAAACAACATTAGCATGTGGTTAAGGGTAAGTAACCATGAGTAAATTTGAGAAACAGTTATAGTTAATTGCTTTGTTGAAATAGCTATATTTCTTTCAATAGCAAAGCTAAGCTTAAAGTGCATATTTGACTTATGCTCCAAAATACACGCACATATCCTTTGTAAGTGGAATCCAGTTCTGGTCCTGTAGGTGTTTTGCTGCGGATGATGTTTTCTGTTTGCTGTATTTGGAAACGACTGGTGTCTAAGGCCTTGTCCAGCTGTCGGATACGTGCTTCCAGGGCTCCAGGTTCTCCTGTATCAAAACCAAAAAGAGTGACTGTCACCCAAATTTTTCTAAAGGTTTTTCTTTTCTTTGCCCAAGCAGAACAGATATCAGGAATACTATCTAGATTAGACAGTAAAGGAGAAACGTGGCTGCAGTAGGATGAGTGGTACAATGTCAAAGCGAAGTGGTAACTAGTTACGTTAGAGGGTGTTAGCAACCTTCAGCGGACTATACCAGCGAACGTGATTGCCATAAGCATACTCTCAAAGAGTCCACAGTTTAAAGCAGGCTTGTAAATTATTCTGAAGGGACTTTTTCCCCATACTGAATGCCTCACCTTTTTTTAAGGGGAAAGTTCTCAGCAAAGCATATTCTAACCTCACTGATTTTTGAAAACACCTTGTTCCCTTCCACAAACACTCTCAAATAAAACCTTGTAACCCAAATGCCCATTTGTATGAACTAAATCCGTGAGAAAATTTATCTTCATTTCTCTTTGTATTACCTTTCTCCACTAAAAAACAACGGAATTTCGATCTCCTGAAAGGATCCTATTGGTATACAATATTAAAGATTAAAAGTGGCATACAAATGTTAAGTGATGCTGTTTTAATCATATTCTCAAAATCCTTAGATGGCTGGACATCTTGAAGGCCTGCAGCAAGTAGTCAATAACTGATTTAGGCAACCACACTAAGCAGCAAAATGTATAGTATTTTTCCAATTAGGTATTTGACAAAGACTATACTTAACATATCTGCAAGATGGTATTATTCATTCAAGCCATTTGGAACTTATACCTATATTTTTGAAGCAGGACTAACTTGTATTTTCCTTATAGAGGTCAGCTGAATTCTGTGATATGAACTAGCTACAGACAACTCTAATGTGAAGCAGGTTGCAGCCTAGAGGACCACATGAGATCCCACTTATCCATATTCTATCACTGTGCCTGATTTCCATCTGTTTACAAAGACAGTTTGAATTTATTCATACAGACACAATTAAAAACATGCATCGAAAAGGAGAGCCTTCTGTCCATCTAATTAAAGAAAATGGAACTTCTTGGATGATTAATATTTTTGTTATATAAAACACCGTCTCACCCCAAATGGACAGGACGAAGTGCTCAATATTGCTTTTCCCTCACTATTTTCACAATGTTCACAGGTCAGAAAACTAAATACATTTTCCATAAGTACTGGTATTACTTATACTCTTAATAAATTATAATATTATTTCACTAATTTGGGGAATTCATAAAATGGACAGTGGACCTGAGGCTTGTGTCACAGATGCTAAGACTTCAATGTTTGCTATTTCAGATTTGCAATGAAGTAAAAATTTGAAAGAGGAGAACTGTGAAATCATGACAAAATGTATTTGCAAGTGCATCTAACAAATAAAACAATAGGTTTAATCTTGTGTAAAAATAGAATGAGAAAAGAAATAATTTTCCAATATACAAGACTATGATAAAGACACTGGACTACAGTACCTCAACTTCACATTTTTATCACAGGAAACTACAACTAACCTAAAAGTGCGTATCTACATGATAATCCAAGCTGTGGCTGTGTTAAAAAAAATAAATGCAAACCTGAAAAATTAAGATTTGCTCTATAACTTTTCCTTCAGCCTTAATCTTTATAGAAAATACTCTTCTCTCAGAGATGTAACAATGTATTAAGTCCCATTGAGAGACCCCAGAGAATAAAGACTAGTCAGATCAGTTTAGTCCAATTAGCCAAGGTGGGAGGGCTAATACTTCAAGCATCATTGTTTCATGCATGCACCTAATGATACCTTTAAGCGCAGTAGTAAAGAAGGATAATTCTACGTTAAGATGCCAATGCTGCCACGTAAAAAATATTTATATTGTAAGTTGTGAAAAGATAGAAGATGCTAAGAGAAGAGAAAGAAGTTATGCTTTTGCACTGTGGTATTTGTATCTGGCTATGCTTAATCTTTTAGGATGCCTACCAGAGGTATTTCTGAGGGCGTTTTCTGTGAGTGTTACATAGGCCTCAAGGGTTTCAGGGATCTCTACATCTGAAAAAATAAAAGCACAATCTAAATTGACGGGTCAGCAATGGCTGTCTCCTTACAGCAGGAGTCCTTTTCATAGGATGGAATATATAAATGCAAACATCCTCTCTGGAGAAGGAAAAAGATGAAGACTGAAACACATGGAGGCTGCTACAAAGTCAATGTCCAGGCAAACCTGACTCTTTTCAGAGCAATGACCTGGAAAGCAAAAAGCAGCCACAAGATCAGAGTATAATACTCTAGTATGTCTTCCCCCACTACCAGCTGCATCTTGGCACTTTCACTTGTTAAGATTTATTACACAAAGCACACATTTAGAAAGGATTTCCAACTGCACGGAAGAGCAAGACCCAAGATCCCACCTCAGACTAAACACTCAGTTGCTGGAGTCTTGCCTGGGTAAGGACTGAGTTAAGATTTTACTTAAATAATTGACGATTTCATCTGTGGATCTCTCCCACATCATTTCTTCATCAGTTTGTTCTGCACTTCTTGCCATATCCAGTATAGTTTCATCTAGTAAGAATAACTTAGGATGCAGTGCTGTTACAGATGACATATCCCATCTGGCAGGCCACAAGCCTAAATACACAGCCAATTCCCTGTGATATCATACATGCCTTTGCCATTTTCCAGGGCTGTCATCATCCAGGAAACCCCATCACTGTGTCTAAGGCCAGAGGGCCACTGAGATCACTTAGGAAATGCTATTTAAAGTCATCAGGGGCTATTTAAAATACTTTTCCATGAGAATCTTGGCCAAGAAATCTCACACACAATATTTTCTTCTTTTTACTTGGAGAAAACAGAACACACAGTTTGCTACCATACCTGCTATACCAGCTGCTCCTCTCAGGTAGAAGTCCTTTTCTTGTCCTCCATCTTCTTCAGAGTGCAGTGCTCGTGAAACAGCTGTCTCCAGGTCTCTGCTAAGGTCGTAGTCATGATCCCACTCCAGGGGAATGGAGTCCACACTCGCAGGGGTATCTCTCCCTGATCGCTCACTTCTCACAGGCTGAGAAAGAGGCAGCGAAAGGTTGGAAGAGGGGTGCGGGGAGAGAACGCTGTCCGCAGATTTGTCATGCCAGCGTATGTCAGAGAGATCTGCTGATTCATCCAGATCTACCTCTCTGTCAGAGAGGTCATGTTCGTCATCTGTTAGCTAGAGCATAATGCAAACAGAACCAATCAATGAAACGTGCACAGGCACTGCATGGTCAGCCTGGGTCAGTGAAATAAAGCAGCAATAGGTGACAATCACATGATGTGGTTTTCATTTTACCTTCTTTTTCCCTTTCCCTTCATTATTTTTAAGCTGTGCTAAAAAAAAAAAAAAGGCAACAGAAAAGATCAAAGTGCCAGCTCATTTTAATTACTTAAGGCACCATAAAGTCTCACATCAGGCAAATACTCCAGACTTTTATTGATGTAACTGCAAGGGAAATATCAACTTAGAAAAAGCTCTGGAATCACTTCACAGAAAGAATAAGTGATCTTTATCATGAGCACTGCTCTCACTATGTTCTTTCCTATTTTGAAACCCCTGCATTTTAGCTACCAAAAATTGTTTTCCTCCCAGTTTTTCATCTGTGTGTTAAGTTCTGGAGATAAATTTCCATCTCTTCTGATGGGGAGAATAATTTTATCATTGTCTTTTAAAAAAACCCTCAAACTCACAAAGCTGCCCATCAAATTATCTGACAGTGCAGAGAGATGTTTCTATTACTGCTACCCACAGGAATAAAGTTTTATAAATCTCCAATTTGTATGGATTTTCACTACGATTTATAGAAATTCCAGATCTGATGAGTTTGCTCTCTGAACAGGACACAAACAGCATGTAATGAAGGGAGTCAGACGGTCAGGGTTGTAACAAAATTTAACCACAAGACTTTTGGAAAGTTACGCAAGTTTTATGTTAGTTCATTTCAAGATCTTTCTCTCTCCTCATTCTCACATTTGTAAAATGGTAACAAACCAAACAAATAAATACATATCTAAATATACACACAGGAAGGCAGATAAGTTTCTTGTGATAGCGTTCCACACGTCCAAAGACCTCTTGACAGTAACGACGCAGCTCATCTAATTCTTCTTCAATGACTGCTGCATCCAGGGGCTCACTTTTCTCAATGAGTTGCTCGCCTTGTACAATTATCTGCTCAATTTTGCTGTTGTTCAGGGAAATTTCTTGCTGGAAAGCCTGAGTAAAAGAGAAGCCCGTGCTTTATCAACAAAAGCAACATGACAACAACCTGGGTAATTAAGAATACAAGTCTTAAGAGTTTTACAGAAAGAATGGTGTGGGTAACAAACAGGGATTGTTCCAAATATTCTGTCACGAGCAAGTATGAGCAATTAAATTTAGCATTCCACAGTCTTTCAAGCCAAAACCAGTGATACTTCATGGTTTACCATCTCATTCCTCACTTGCTGCATTTGGAAAGACTAAACAAGCCATGCCCACGACCAAATGTCGAAAATGAACACAGATGCTAAACCTAAAACACTGGGATTTTGGATAATGTGACATTTGATATTTTTCTCTCCAGATTATTATTTTTCTGATGCCAAAATGGTTGACAAATGTAGTAATTACTAGATATCAGCAATAGTGGATACTTAACATAAATAATTTTTATTAACATTCCCTCTTCTGATGAGGGAAAGGAGACTATCAGACTATCACCCTTGGCTTTTCTTTTTACATTTTTCACAGCTCAAGGATTTTCTGTTCTGACAGAAAAGTACATACTGAAACCTGACATAGCCCATAACTCCTGAGGTTGCAGTCTCAGTCTGCAAGAAAAGGAACCATATCAGGCTGCATTTCTGGATAATGTTTCTTAAATTCCTTTCGCACCATGGCATGTTTTTATCCCTTCTTTCATCCCTCCTTCTATGACTACTCAATTGTTCTTTACCTTAAGTTGCTTTATCTTTGCTTGGACATCACACTCTGAGAAATGCTCAATGTTGGTCAGCTGCAGGTCCATCTCTGTTAGCCATACCAGGATGCTATCGCGTGCTGTTTCAAACTCCTCACGTTGGCTGATAAAATGCTGGAGGGTGGAAAACGGAGCAGTATGAAATGACCAAACAACACGAAAAGCCCCAGCAATAGTGAAGAAATGGCTTTTGTTCCCATCAAACCTAATTTAAACCCAGTACACCATCTTCTTTCATTTCCTACATGCTTTCTAAGGTTCCCTTTTCAGTAACATCATCTTCAGCTGCAATTAGCTGACCTATGAAAGTCATCTTCTGCGAAGAAGGTGGTGTTTCAGGTCACCAAGCATTTCCCTACACACTATGCTTTGGTTACCCCAGACAAAGTGAACTGATAAACTTCCTTCCTCTTCCAAAGGCAGAAATCCCCTCAAAATCCCTCGACTGCAGATGCATTAAACTGAAAGCTTCTGAAGTACCCTTGATTCATAACTATAGTAGTGAAATTGAAATCTGAAAAATGGAAAAATACTTTTAGTCTGCGCAGGATGGAGGTAACTCGCTTTTGTAAATTGTCCCATCTCTGGTTCCCCTCGTGAACCATCTGTTTGAGGCTGCAGTCAGAGTCAGTGCGGTTCTCTCTGGCCAGGCGTCGATATTGTTTGTTGATCAGTTCCAGCTGAGTCAGACTTTCATGCACTTGTCGCTGGAAGGCCTAAAGCAATATGAACAAAAGACACCATTGGATTTTTAATTACTGAAACCAGGGTACATATATAGGTCTCTTGCTTTATTTTGACTGTAATTCTACACTCTGATCTGTGTAAAGTCGATAAAGTTCACTAGTTGCAGACATGTCCGGAGGGCTACCCTATAGGGATACTGCCTTCAGATAAAATTAGCAAAAAAAAACCCACAAAAAACCCAAACCCCAACAAACCAAAGAAACGCAACCAGAAAAAAGTTTATAGAACTGACACAGTTCACTGAACGAGAAATTACAACATGAATACCCACTACAAAGGCAAAATAAGCACAAAAACCCCTCCTTCTTTCTACTCAATCATATGCCTTTGTATTTCAGAATAGAAATACAAACAATGAAAATGACACTTCTTTTTTAGAAAAAGGAATAGAAATCCAAGATTCCTGTGGCTTCATTGGATTTCTTTACACATACGGAATTTACTGAAATGCAAACACTGAAGAGATTTGAGCAACTGTTTATTCTGTGTTTTACCAAAAATACTGAAAAATTCTGTAGAATGAATAATCTCTTTATCTTCAGTACACTGATATATAAATTCAACAAGGGGAAGTGCCGGATTCTGCAACTGAGATGGAACAACCCTGGATGTACATACAGGCTGGGGAATGAGATGCTGGAAAGCAATGCCACGGAAAAGGGACCTGTGGGTCCTGGTCAGTGGCAAGTTGAATATGAGTCAGCAGTGCCCTGGCAGCCAGGAGGGCCAACCATGTCCTGGGGGGCATCAGGCAAAGCATTGCCAGCTGGGTGAGGGAGGAGATTGTCCTGCTCTGCTCTGCACTGGGGCAGCCTCACCTTGAATATTGTGGCAGTTTTGGGCACCACAGTATAAGAAAGATATTAAGCTGTTAGAGAGTGTCCAAAGGAGGCCAACAAAGATGGTGAAGGGCCTTGAGGGGAAGCTGTATGAGGAGTGGCTGAGGTCACTTGGTCTGTTCAGAACCTGGAGAAGAGGAGACTGAGGGGAGACCTCATTGCAGTCTACAACTTCCTCATGAGGGGAAGAGGAGGGACAGGCACTGATCTCTACTCTGTGGTGACCAGTGACAGAACCTGAGGGAATGGCCTGAAGTTATGTCAGGGGAGGTTTAGGTTTGATATTACAAAAAAGGTTCTTCACCCAGAGGGTGGCTGGATACTGAAACAGGCTCCTGAGGGAAGTGTTCACAGCACCAAGCCTAACAGAATTCAAGAAGCATTTGGATGATACTCTTGGGCACACGGTGTAACTCTTGGGGATGGTCCTATGCAGGGCCAGGAGTTGGACTCTATGATCCTTGTGGGTGTCTTCCAACTCAGCATATTCTGTGATTCTGTGAAATAAGTTTTGTCTTAAAATATTAATGGAAAGAAAATGGCATGAATATTCATGTCAACTTATGTCTGGGCAAATGTTGGCACCATCTACTTTTGATGCTATTTTAAGAGCCTCAGTCATGCAGCTAGGGTGCATAGGTGATTTAGCCCATGAGTTTCATGTTGTGACTAGCAATCTGTCCTAGTTAGAGGGGCCAGGACCAGTTTATCAGTATATGGGTATAACCAAAACTGTATTCTACACACTCTGTGTCATTTCTGATGGACTATTAATAATGGATCATTTGCATCAGCTGCCCAGGGCACACCTGACACTTCAGGCTACAAGCTGGGTATTAAAGAACTCTGTGAGTTGTGTTTCTTTGCCTTCACACCAATGATTCAGCTGTGATAACTCCCCTCCAGGGAGGCATTCCACCTTCACACCCAGCCTGAGGGGTCATCTCTGCTAATGGGCCATACTGGACTGGCATAATAGGCAGCTGCAACACCTAGACCATCAAAGACTCCAAAAATATTCCATGATTGACAGTTAAATCACCCATTGTGAAATTCCCTGACCTGGGGGAGGTACTGGACATCCCCACCTGAACCTGAGCATATATAATCTTCGGGTTTTGGGACTTCTGGTACCACTTGTTGGATCCAGAGGAGGACCAGAACTTCAACAGGGCTGTGACTGCCACTCTTGACAAGACTGTGATCATCACTTAGACAGAACTGCGACCATCATCCAGACCAACAGGTTTCCTTTCCTTTTACTCTGCCCCCAGGGGGGGCCACGTGGTGCTCAGCACAGGAGTGGATGAACACTGTTCTGTTCTTGTCCCACAAGTGTGGGGTTATACATCTGTCTTTGTGGGTTAAAACCAGTTTTCCCTGTATCATTGTATTCATTGCAATCCTTTTTTTTTTTTGTGAATTGTAACTCTGACTTGTAACCTCTCTGGAATTGGGTTAATTTCTTCCGCTGCTTTACTTTTAAATCAGCACACAATCACAAAGCTTGGAGAAAGCACCTTGTAGAGAAAGGTCTGAATTAATCCTGTAAAAATCATAATAATAAAAGATGAATACTATTTTTCAAAAATCTACTTGTTTTTATCTTATCACAGAAATAGAAAAGCAACCAATGAAAGGAAGACTTAAAAACATAGACTAAACCAGCTCTCTTCTGATACAAGTAGGGTTTGGATCCCATTGTAGTTCTACAAAACTTGCTCTTTGATATTCCTCACAATGCAAATAAACAGTCAATCTCTCCCAAAACTAGTCATCTCCCTTAATAAGGACTGTAGAAGAGTGATAGGTAATAAATTTCAGTACATAAATTTTAATTACACATGAGTTTTCTATATAAAAATACATACTCTTCATATTGTACCATTCAAAGCTAAAAACGAAATAAGCACATTTCTGCTGTATTACCAGAGAGGAAAGTAAAGACACTGGTTGGAAAAAAGACCGAAGTTTGTAGAGTTCTTTCAATATAACAATTATCTTCATTAAATGGCCATCAAATTGGGTAGAGAAGAGCCAAAAAGAAGCAAATGGGCTTGCAATTGGAGTGAAATGCTCAGTAGAACTGAATTAATTTAAAATTGCACAAGGATTCCTATATTAGAGGCACAAATCTGACTGTATTTACTACGATCATGAAATCTTAAAGTGTGCAGTTGTTGTTTCACCTGTTACCAAGCCTCCTCCAGCAAAAGAACAGCTGCTTATTTGCTTTCCATTTCTTCATCTCAGCTACACAAGAATTTATCTGTTGCATTCCTTCCTGTAATCTCTTTTCATTTCTCCATAAACTACTGGAGAGGAAGGAGTTTGACTTCATACAGTGAAGTCAGTGAGAACCATTTCTGACCTCTGTGCTCAGGAACTGAAAGGCTCTCATACGGTCTGATGACCTCTTTTTTTGTTGTTGTGTTGTTGTTTTTTTTTAATTCAAGTGCAGATATGGAGAGGAAAACAAAATTAGAAAAAAATGTCTGATTAAAGCAGAAACCTGCTTCTGTTAGTATCTACAAATGGCTGACTTTATACTGACTTCACAACGAAGTCGCTGAATTCTGCTGCATTTGAAAACCACAATTTTCTAGCTTCCATTCCTGGTAGGCACAGAAAGTAGGTGCTCAGGAAAAAAAAAAAAGAAGGAAAAAAGAGAAAGAACCAAACTACATTAAAAGCAGGCTTATGGAGAGGCTACATTCTTCTCTTCACATCTAGTTCTTGCTGAAAGCAAAAACATCCAC
This sequence comes from Chiroxiphia lanceolata, assembly GCF_009829145.1. Lineage (NCBI taxonomy): Eukaryota > Metazoa > Chordata > Aves > Passeriformes > Pipridae > Chiroxiphia > Chiroxiphia lanceolata. The sequence goes on from NC_045639.1 coordinate 51,815,121, forward strand.
AATTCTGCTGGAGAGGAAAGGTCACCATGACAGTTGAGGTTCAATGAAACAGACTTTGGGCAAAGTCAGATCAGCTGTGAAAATCAAAGAGTCAATATGCTTTTGGTACTGCTTCTCAAACAGAGACTTGCTAAACAAGAGATTTAGATCCTGCTCACTCAATGAAGGGACAAAGGGAAAGAGGTCTGAGGCAGAGTACTTGTGTCCAGGAAGCAAACATTTTAATACTATGGTAACCTAACTCACCATAATGAAGTCTGGCATAGTGAAGTCTGTTTAACAACAAAACTTGGCCAGTAAATTCAGAAATGTGAATGTGAATGTCAATTACAAAACTCGAATCAGCACTTCACAGTTTATGTTTTTGAATTAATTGTTAAACTAAAAAGTATCTGGTCTTAGACATTGTTTAAAATTTGCATTTCTTTTTCATGGTAAATACTTTACAGCACCTGACTGTTTACAGAATTGCCTAAATAATTTGTTCTTTTTTTCTCTCTCATCTTGATATACTCTTTGCAAATATGAATCCAAGCAAATGATTTTCACCTGTGACTAGCCATAAGACATATGTGCTTTACACATAGGTATACAATCCACTGTGATTATGAGACAAGCCATCACAACAATAGATACAATAGAGCTATGTAACAAGCTCCTGAGCACTGACCAAAGTGACAGCTTGTCAGTTTTGAAGCATGCACTTTTAAGTCACAAGGGTGTCCCCATGTGAACATGTAACAGTATTTGCATGAACATAAATTTCAGGTGTAAGGATCTAAAAGGGGGTTATTGTACATTATACAAAAAGATTTCAGAGAGTTATAGAAAGAAAAGGGGCATAAAATCAAAGCAAAAGATAAAACACGCAGCATGCATTTGAAGTTGTATTTGGTGAAGTAAGATTTACAACGCTGGAGCACCTACTGTCTCGACATATTAAAAAGTTGCAGAAATAAAAAAGGTGAGAAATCTAGCTTTGGTGAACAAACAGTAAGGGAGAGTGAACAGATTTATTAGCATTTCCAGTTGCCACCTTCCACTGTTTTTTCATTCTAGAAACCTGACACTGAAGGCAGCTACAAAATCATCAACTCCACTATATTAATACAGTGTCTCTGCTGAGTGACTTGGTTATGGGAAGGAAGAACACCAGCTGGCTGCTGCAATGTGATCAGTAGGTATTAAATTTCAACCATTATAAATCACCTCAAATTTCTTCAGTTCTTCCTTAGCAACAGTGTAAAGCACACCAGAGGAGCTTGGGAAAGCAGCTGTCCTCTCAGAGACTTTTAGCCAGTCTTCAAATCTAGAGTAGTCATCCAAAAATTTTTGCCATAGCCTCCAGGTCTCTTCAATTCTGCAACAGATAATAGAAAATCAAGGAACGCTTGGACTGATGGCCAGTTGACCTACAGAACTTTAACCAATCATCTAAAACAGCAAACTAATGCTGCACCAGACAATAACTGACTATTAATCTAACTCAGACATCCAGGCTATAAACAGACCACAGGGAAGGCTGTCTCATTCCAGACTGAGCTAGAATAAGATGAAGGCATTTATTTTTTTAATGCATCTAATTTTGGAATGAGTATAAAAAAAGTTATGTTTGTAATAGGAGTTCTAAAAGCTGAGCACATGTTAAATAACTTCTGAAATACAGTCCCATTGTAGGTACCTAAGCCAGTATTTTAGAGATCAGAAATCCACACTACCTTAAACTGCACAAATGCCAAAGAAGTTGCAGCATATATTTTAAAGTTGTCATTATTATGCACTGCAAAGGGACATAAACTTTTTTTTAATTTACCAACTAGTGGTATAACGCTTTCTCTCAATATACATTGTAAACGTATTTTTATTTTAAAAACTCCAAAAGTTAATGTTTAAAAAAAACCATTTTGACTTCAAGGGAATATGTAAAAACAGTGGCAAACACTTGACACTGAAATCAAATGGGCTTAATACTGAGACTGTAAAATGCCAAGAAGTTCAGCATCACTTGATTTAAAATAACAGAGTCTTTTCTGGGACAGGTTATTTCACAGTAGAACATACAAAATACATATTTCCCAAATCTTAGACATGCAGGACTAAAAAACACCTGATCTATGCAAAATTTATGCTTTGTTGATGATATGTTTAAGTAGAATTTCGACATCTGGAAAGTTGCTTTTTAATGTGAATAATTGTTTCTAGCACAATACAGATCCTAAATACTGATAGCTCAGTACAAATCAGCTAAAGCATAATGGCTACATTGTAAGAAGGTAAAATAAAGTTCAATGCATTGTTCCACATTAACTAAAAACAGTTCTGAATTGATTTATTGGACACAAAGGTATGAAAAACTCATAAATATTCAAAAATAGAACTAATAAGCTGTATCTATATATATTCTATACAAGAATTGTCATGGTAATAATATAAAACGACTTAAAGATATCAATCTATGGATATAGAGCAACACAACTTAAAAGCAATGAACGTTTTGCATAAACTAAAGAAAAATTTTACTAAATACCTTAAGAATACTCCACAAAACCAAAGATCATAAAAAGCTTAATTCAGCATTTTGAAAAGTCATAAATTCTACCTAGAGTTGTTTATATAACTATGTAAACATCAAACAAATAAGATTAATAATTTACAATGATAATAAATACAGGAGTTTAAACCTGTAACCATGTGTCACATTATTATTAGTCAGCACACAGTACATAGCATTGGCCTAATCTAGCCTACATCATTACTGCTGTTGAAATCACCCATGCTATCCGATATGGCAATAGAAAACAATGAATCTTCTGGATATGATGGGCATGCAGCCTACAGATGGTCTAAGCACGTGCAGTAAACCAGACTACACCCAAGATTCATGGGTGCTATGGCCCTCACTTGCTCAGCACAGCTAAGGTGGGCAGGCGAGGAAACTTCATATGAGTATTCAATTCCAGATTTCTTCCAAAGAAACAAAACCAGACATAACAGAAACTGTTGAGGAACATTAGGTACATGAAACTTCTAATACCTGGAATAACATTCCACCCATTCGATAACTAGTTTCCCCATCAATCTCAGTAGTTCTAGGGCAAACTTAAATGTTACAGCCTCCCTTTTAGGTCATGTTTTCTAAATCTCTTGGACTTTGTGCTATCATCTGAGCTTTCTCTAGTTTCTCTCTCATTCCTGTGAAGCATGGGAAATATCACATCATTCTACCAAAGGACTTCCAAGTGACATTTGATGATTTTTATCTGTACCTCGTATAATGCATGCGCAACCCAAAATTTTGGGGTTCCCCCCCAGACCCCCAGCATAGAAGTTATTGGCTTTTATGCAGTATATATGATCTTTTACTGACCCCTACACTCTTTTATTCAGCACTACAACCATATAACATACATACCACCCTGTATTTCTGCCAGTGGAAGGAAATACTAACTTATTGGCATTTTAGACTTACTTAAGTCGCCTTTCCATTGACATTGCACAAATGTTCCTCCACCTTCTGTCCAGATTGCGTGTAGCCTGCTGGATAGAGTCACACTCTGCTTCTGTGGCACAAGCATCACAGTCGTGAAGAAGTACTTCACACAGATTGAGAACAGATGCCACTCCAGTGCTGTGTTTCTCTATGTCCCTCTGAAGTTCCTGCAGGTGAAGAAATTAGTTCTTCAGAGAAATTGCAAAACATGAATAAACGTATTTCTCTTCTACTTATTTAAAAAAGAGGAAAAAGCTTGCAAACAGAAGAAAAACACCTGATAAATACCAATTAAGAGACTATGCAAGTGGTGTTGCAATGTTATCAATTAGGCCAGGAGAATCTGGCAGCATGCACAGCTCTCCCAAGGGAGTACAAACACCAAACCATTACCTGGTACAAACTGCCAGAGCTCTGCATGCTCAGCTGAGCATCTTTCACACACATTTAATCAACATCACCAATAAATGGCAGAATTATTCCCAGCCCTCTCCCATTACCACAGAGAATGTAAAGCAGAAGTTAGTAAGAAAAGTGTGAGAAGAAAATATGTGAGGGATCCTTTGTGAACCTACTCTTCCCCAGGTGAGCTAGCTGCAAAATGGCATATTTGATATGGAGACTGGCAGCAGCATGTGTTGAACAGGGCACGTGTAGTAGGAGATTTTTCTTCCTTCAACTTTCCAGTTCTGTAGCATTTTCATTGGAAATGGAAAAGGAAAATTCCAGACACCTAAAGAAAATGCACTCACGCTGCTTTAGCACTTACTGTATGTGATCACTACTATTTTTCCTGTTGGTTTCTTGGTTGCAATGGCTCATTCTACACTGATGATAATATTTCATCTCAAAGTAATATTTCAAATTCAGCTTTGAAATCCAGATTCATGTTAAGTCACAAAACTAACTGGCTGCTGCTGTTGGATCAGCGCAAGGAAAAGAAACTCTGCTTGACTTCTGTCTACATTTGCAATGAGTCATCAGAATATTAGATGGAAAAAATCAATATGGACAATAATAAAGTCAAGACAACATAATTCCAAGAGTGACAAAGAAATACTAATGAAACTATGTCAGAAAGTGCTATATTGCATCTAGAATACTACACTCACTTCTGATTCAGATGAAGAAAAGAACTATTAGGACAACTAAGATGTGGAATTTTATTTAGGAGAACAGGAACTTGGCAGCTTGAGTATGAGTACACATCTCTTTATAATTTTGCAGTGGAAGTAAACTATGACATGCAAAGGGAAATACATTGTCAGCATATTGTGTCTACACACATTTAAGGTCTAACTAGAGGAACTTTTCTTACAACTAGTAGTATGATCTGAAAATGCCTTCCAGGAGGAAATGAGATGTAAATGTCGAATGTAAAAACCTCAGGAAATCTGAAATGGAGCAAGGTCAACCTATATCAACCATTTGATTTGGTTGTTTGTGATAACTGGGTTTGCACTCAGTGAAGTAATTTTTTCATCTTCTCATCTATGAAACAGAAAGCTATTGTGTAAACATCTACATGAGACTATCAAGTGGAAAATCACGTTTTCTATCTTAAGGATGGCCTTCACTTTCACTTGCCTGAAAAATACTTCCATTGTTAAGTCATAGTGCTTATTCTTCTTCTATCCACCCTGAAACATTATGAAGGGTGGATACTATAATCAGATGTAATACTTTAAGAAACACACACTCCAGACAGCTAAGAGACTTGAGGTTAAGTAGGTTCAGATAACACATGTAACCTGATGTTTTGGAGTAAAGCAGTACTGAGAACTGCCAGTTGTGGGTCCTGAGCATTCCTAAGGATTAAACTTTTTTTTACTCACCAACAGAACCTTTATATTTATTTCCCATATTTCAAAATTTTCTATGTTTATTAGAGAACATTAAACCTTTGGGTTAGTTCACAAAGGAGCATCACTTTTATGCACTGCTGTCACCCATATACAACTTTTTTTTTTACTTTATTTACCCAGAAGCAAACACCACTTTTTCACATTTGAAGTGGTAGCAGATTGGGAAAATAAAGAAACAAGTAATCCTTAAAACTGAATTTGTGACCCTAGGAGAATACTGCATTGAAGTGACCCTACCTTCCCCAGGATATCCAGATTCAACTGTATTTTTAATCTCACTAGAGACCAGCAATCTGCAAAGCTGATGTTTGGCCGAAGTAAATGCTGAGAAGTAGATAATGGAGTCACATAAATGGAATTTGGCCCTCCTCTTTCACAATATAATATTTTTAACCTAATTTTTCATATGAATAACTGGAAGACAACATGACTTCAGTGGAAGATTAAACATGAAAAAGAACATAAGATCATTAACAGAAGAAGAAAGAGGGAACAAAATGAGAAAGTGGCCTTCTGAGATATGGTAGATAGTGATATAGCCTCTGAGTAACAAAAATACTGGTTGCCATACATTGAAGGTGGGTGGGTTTTTAAAATTATTATTATAACTATGACTTGTAGTGTTATTATCAAATCATCAAATTCCCAAATATGGCATCTTCCCAGGATAAGATTCACTGCTATTTCTCCCATTTAGAATTCAAATTAAACCACTGTCAATTCTTCAGAATGTCACTGCATGCTGTCGCCACAAGGAAGCAGTGAAAGGCAGAGATATACCAGTCTCTGTGCTCAAAAAAAGTCCCATAAGAAGTGGTTTTAACAAACTCTGGGATGCCTGCATAGGGATGCTAGCTAAAAATCTCAGGTATCTACTTTGTTGATAGCAATGTTTAGCCCTTCCCAGCACTTTACTGTCTCAGAAACACCACTCATTACTGATGCTTGTGTATTATAAATTATTATCCCTACATAAATTCCATATAGAATATATATAAGCAATTCTGCACAGCCATGTAGTAAATCAGTCTCCAGTGAGGCACCAGAAAAGTAATTTTGCCAATAAATAACCAACAGGAACACAACAGAACAACAGTTCTCTCCAGCAATGTGCTTCTAGGTAAAACTGCACTGGGCAGTGAAGTGGAACAGGAAAGAGAAAGTATAGTAAATCATCTCAGAAGTAACATTAGTTTCTATGCCAAAAACTGGTTGACTTCAGATTTTTCTGCACATTTTATTCTAGCACTGCATAAAGGCTTTATGTACTATAAACCAACCAATTTTAACTTCACATGTATAGCTCATGCATCTTTGCGTGCAAAATGATTCTCAAACAAGCTGCAAAATAAAACTGAGTTAGGTTGCTGAAACCAGTAATTTTCAAGCATGTGCAAAATTTGCAAGGTCTAATAGGTGTCAGTTTTGCCTCTGGGAACAGACAATTCAAACAAACAAAAATCACAAGCCCCAAAGGAAAAACAATTGCCATAACTCGCTCAGGTTACATCTGTTGGTGCCTTACCTTTCTTGGAAATGTCAATCAGCTCCTGGTGGATTCGATGTCAAGACAGCAGAAGGCTCTATAAGTGACACAGTAAGTACCACTTGCCTTGATATTTAAGTACTTTGCCTCATGCCTTCTCAGCATTGAGCTGGGTATGGACAGCCCAAGGGCACTCTGGCTCTCCCCCATGTCATTGTTCACCTGATAAGTGTGTTGTATTTTACCTGCTGCTCATTTAGCTTCCTTTGTATCTCCTCAGAGTCACAGGTTTCATAGACGATAGGTTTGGACAGCTCTGACTCAATGTGGGCAAGCCAAGATCTCAGGCTACTCATGTTTTTATCCAGCTGCTGCACTGCAACAAGGGTCTCCTTCAATTTCTTTACCCTGTAAAGAAAAATAAATAGCAGCATAAGTACACCCTAAGGAAAAAATTTCACAGCATACATTTCAGGAGGTTTTCAGAGAAACTTCACTTACATGGCAAATTCTGTTGTGAAGTCTTCCTTTATTATGTAACAGAAGTATATTACTATATGTGCATATCATCCGGCATTCATAGCTTATGTACCTTTATCAGTTGACTTAAATATTTGTTAAGAAAAATTTTCTTTTTTTTTTTTTTTTAATGAACTCACACATCAAACACCTCCAAAACAACCAAAGTAATTTAGTTGTGTATTTGACCAACAGATGATATCCGTTCTTCTTAGAGTACAAATAACTTACCCATTTAATCAGTACTGGTTGAGGAATGTACTGAGTGAACTAAGGCCTTTTTCACCCCAATGAAAACACTGAACTACATATCACAGAGCATCTGGGTTGGAAGGGACCTTTAAAAGTCATCTAGTCCACCCACTCTGCAATGAGCAGAGACATCTTCAACTAGATCAGATTTTTCAGAACCCCATCCAGCCTGACCTTGAACATTCCCAGGGATAGGGCATCATCTAGGCAACCTCTCTGGGCAACCTGTTCCATGGTGGAGACTTGTCCTTGAATAAATACATTTTAGACATCCAGCTGAGAACTTAGGGAGAATTCCTGAATCCCAAGGGCTACTTTGAGTTGGTTTGATTGGATTATTTCAGATTTAAACAGAAGAAATTGGAATGGAACTGCATGGCAATTTCCAACTCATATTTTTCTTGAGATCCTGACCCTGGAACAAAAATGGCCAGGAAAAATTATATAGTTTTGTTTGATTGTGGTTTTTTTTTTGTTGTTTGTTTGTTTTGTTTTGTTTTTTATTCAAGGGAGCACTAAGCTTGGAAAGTGAATAAATTTGACTAAACCCTTATCGTATCAGAATTTTTTTCTTCAGTCACTTTGAACTGCAAAAACATCTGCCAGTAATTCACTCCTTCCTATCCCTATGTTATGTAAAATGCATCATTAGTGGACTTAGAAATTTTTTCTAAGCTTTCCTTTTTTCTCCACCCCGTTTATATGGTACCACAAACAAATCTTGAGTAATGTTCCCTTCTGTGCTTCTATTGCTCTACTACTTCAGTGTTTCAGAAAGCTTTTAAGGTGAGCGTAGATGGGAATAGACTGACCAAATCAGGTTGAAAAATACAGGATTGCCAGATTCGTCCAACAAACAAAATGCCACCTAACTATCCTATAATTCCAACAAAGCAATTCATATTTTTTCCACAATACTACCCAGAAAATTTATCAAGTGTTTTCACATTTAAAGCAGCAGTTGCAGCTGACTACTAAGATAATCTCAGAGATTTTAATGTCATCTTAAAAAAATATAAGCTAAATCTTTCAAATTTTCATCTCTTTATAGCACTCTCTTTAGCTCACAGATAGTCAAACTGTGGTTCTTCAGTGCTGAAAACTCTTAAGAACAGTTCAAATGCAGCTTCCTTGCCAGACTCTCATGACCAAGAGCTGTAGGGTTGTGATCCGGAAAGAAAAATAATCATGGTAACTGGAAAAAAATCTGGATAATCTGAAAAATCTCTCTATGAAGAGACTGAAGTCAATTCAACTGTGCTGACAGACTGCCTCAGTCCCCATTATCAGGCTATCCCAAAACACAGGGGAGATATTAGGAGAACACCCAGTGTCTGGGGGCACCATCTCCTTGTAACCTATGGTTCTACACACAGTGTTTTTTTGGGTTTGAACCAACTGCAACTTTTTCATAGGGTGAGCAAGAAGGTTGGTTATCAGCCTTCTGGAACCCACAAACAGCTATTCAATCTCTGACATTATTTAACAGGAGTGAAATCCTGCCCATTTTCTGCTTAGATTTTCAAGGCTGGATGCGACCAATCCTTTGCAGACACGTTGGAGTGGGAAAGGGAACAACGAGTCACATCCACCCTGTGGAGAAGCAATGTCTCTTTATCATTTGCAAGTCCTAACTCTGGAGCAGGATTTTCTTTTTTGCAATTCTGTGGTTCTGCAATCTGTGCTGGATTTTATTTACATTTTGCCTGCAACAGCTGATAAAGGGTCCATCATTTAGAAAGTGCTCTCTGCTTCAGGTAGACTGCATGGGACTAAATCGCTGCTAGAACAAAAAAACAAGCTCAGCCCAACTACAGCTATTTTCAGTCACATGAAAGTTACTGAAGTTACTAAGAGTTAACTAAGTAACTAAGTTACTCTAGACAGAAAAAGAAAAAAACTGTAACATACTAAAAGAACACTCCAACCAAACCCAAACCCTACAGCTTCCTTCCTGCCCACCTCCCCCTTCCCCTCCCCCATCTACCATTAACAAGTTTTTTTTCGTACTGAGTTTAACGTAATGGGTTCCTTGCCCATGGTACAAATAGAAGCAAATAAACAAGTGCTTATTGGAGTCCGATGAGCTTATTTTTTTTGACTGAACTGCAGTACAGTGCTATGCCTCTAGCTACTCTGAAAACATATCCTTGATCAAATAATAGACATAATTCATCATGTCTAAGAGTTTTCTTTCTGAATGTCAGCAAGCAAGTTGTCTGTGCTTTAAAAGCATGTTTAAGACACAAAGGTCAAATTCTAAATCAGATATCTGGGATTCCTAGCCTAGTAATTTTTACCTTTTGAGATCTGATTTACAAGGTTATGTTTAAAATGCTAATTATTCCAATAATCAAGTAATGCTTTTGTTGCAGCACTATGCATGAAACTGTGAAAGACCTGAGATAACTCCTCTCCTTGATAATGAATATTCTATGCTAAAGTCAATGTGTTGGACCCACAACATGGTTGGTTTAAAGATTGTTTTTTATATAACACACACCCTAGTCCTGCTACATTTTACAAATATTTAAGATTCTCAGGAAGTAAAATACTGCAGAATTAATTTTTTTTTACGGTTTACTGTTGAAAACTCATCTAAAAATTTGAATGGGCTTATGATGGTTATGTTTTCATGTTCCAATTAATATACCTCAATTTCCCCAAGAAAGTAAAAACTTTAAAATGTCTATTAATAATATCTATTATTCTACAGTAAGAAAAGTCAGTGGGAAAACAACTTGGAGCTAAAATTAAGCATGCATATAATGTATATAATTCAACTAGTCCTAAAGTAGACAGCCTTAGATTCCCTTTAAATCTAAACAGGAACAACCTTGTAAATACAGAAAAAATTCATCATATAGAACTCATAGCTACTGCATTAGTCATTTAGACAGCTGCCTACAAATATTAAACTTAAAAAGCAACATGAAAAAAGTCAGTAAGAGCATGTTAGCTAAGTCTCCACAGTAGACAGTAGAAAGCAGACAAGGTTTCTTTTTTAAAATATTTACTTGGAACCAGAGACAAAGTTTTAAGAAACACTCTTTGAAATAGTGAAAAATGTTGCAATATTAAAATCAGTTTTGAAAAAATCAGATTAAAAGCAATCTATTTACGATTAAAGAAGAGTTATTGTCCAAAGTACAGCACTACTACATAGCAGAACACCAGTACTGCCAGTTACATTTACTACTCCAGTCACAGTTTCCTCTTTCAAAGAGTGAATTTCTAGAATTCTGAATAACAGTAAAATTTCTAGAAAAGATAATGTGAAGAGGGAAAAAGAGAAGCTGAATCAAAAATCCAAGAGGAGTTCAAGTAGTACCTGCAGTTACAAAACAGTAGTTAATATGTACAGAACAGACATGCTTGGATAAGTTAAGTCTGAAATACTTTCTTTTACAGCCTCTTTCCTTCTCTGCATTTTGCTTCTAGCCATGCCCCTTTTATGACACAAACAGCAAGCAGACAAATATAAAGTCTGATTTTTCTCATGTGTGTACATGCTCTTGTATTTAAAACCAGCAGTAACATCAGTCCATGGTTTCTTTCAGACAGCTAGGAGATTTTACTAGTTTTAAGTCTCCATTGGTATCAAAAAATCATTCCAGGAGGTAAACAAAGATATGCTGTTATCACTGTCAACTGTTTTTAAACTGAGCAGAAAACCAGTAATTTATAGCTATAGTAGTTATTTCTATGTATCAATTTTTCAATTAGTTTCCCAGCAAACCAAGACTTCAGAAAGAATCGTATTAATCAAAAGCAAACAAAAATAGCTCCCTGCCTTGTGATATCACAGTTACAGTCTGGGAGATCTGAATCCACACTGCTGTCCTCCGCCATCCTCAGAGCACGCAAGTCCTCTGCCACAACCATGAAATTTTCCAGCATTAAAAAAGAAGAACTTCCAAAGCCTGCAAACACTGTTCTTTGGGTAGGGGGGAGGAAAGGGGACACACTGCTCTTTGCTGGTGAGTTCTGTACAGAAAATGTTTCATGGCAAACAAATACTAGCAGCCGTTGCTTGATAACATGAGACTGGATGGTGACAACTGGTCATGTTTCTAAATAAAACTTGCATTCATCAACATGTGCCAGACTTGATCTCCAGGAATGTGGACCGTGAGTGGTAGGGGAAACGATGAAAACACATCCTTCTTTGCAAAGCCTGAGCAGTTGCAGCAATAGCATTGCTTTCTGGCTGTAAACAACTGTGACCTTTTTTTCACCTGGCTAACATATCAGAAAAATTCATCTGAAAGGATGAAAATGCTCTAGAAGGGACGAAACAGAAGTCTCTGATGCAGAGACACAACTACCCTTCTGCAGCTGTCACTTCTGTAGTTACAGACCTGCTCAGAATGGAGAGGCAATTAAAAAAAAGCAGATAAGGAAACAGAATGTAACAAAGAAAAGAAAGATGCTTTTGTAGGTAATTGGAGGAGTTTCACTACACAGCACAAGATCAACAGGTAAAGATTCAGACTAGACATGTATTACCACAGTAAAAAATTATTAAACCATTTTCACAGAGCACTTTCTATTAGTTCACAGCTGTAGGAAACAAAACCCTAAAAAAAATTCTCTAGGCAAGGGATTACTGTAGCACTGCAGAAAAGTCTGCAGGCTCTAATAATTTATCAATGCTGTCAGGCATCCAGAACGTGAAAAGATATATTTTATTCTCAACACCAGGACAACTAGTCTGCATCTACTAGCAGAATGCAGCCAAAATCATGCTATAGAATACATTCCAAACTCCAAGAACATAGTCTAAAGAGTCTCTGGAGCCTTCTAAAAACTATCTTGGGGGATGTAAACCCTTCTGTCCAGTGGGAATTAGGTATCAATACAAGTACTGTGTACATACATTAGTTAACAGCTTAGGCTTTTAATGGCTTCTGGCCTAAGCAACAGTTGAACTGAAATGTTCACAACCTAGCACCAAACCTCTCCATCAGTTATTTCCCAACTTCAGGAAACCTTGCAGAGTTTTTTTCACTTCTGTGAGCATTGGAATGGAAAGAGTTATACGTTTAATTGCCCACAACAGTGTTGAGCATGTGAGCTGAGAAGGGTATGTTGAAATTATCTGGAATTAAAAGTAAATACATATTCTACATATACTAGTTTAGAACTAGGACTTGACACTTCACGATTACAGAATGAGAAAGTTAAGTGTATAATTATTGCAGTTTGTATCTCCCCACTCAAGAATGATGCAGAATCCTGAACCCTCACATGTTCCCCTACAGAGGGCACTAATCTCTAACATGGAATAGACAACACAGATATTTTAAATATGTGTTTTGCAGTTTCTGAATGCAAGCACTTTTCACTAGAAACTTTCTGAAGGTTATTATTTGAACACTTCTCTGAGTAGGCATTTCAAAAGAGAGACATAAAATATATACTAAATATACTTTAAGTTCAACAACTGGTGTTGCATCACATCCTCTGAAATCAGCAGGCTCCTTGACCGTAATGCAACACTTCCTGACTGAATTGTTCTGTAAGAAATAAACAGCGTTCATTATTTTAAAATGAACTACTATTAAAGGAGCTGGAGCCACCAGAATGCTTCTGCTTACATAAAATTTACTGCTCCCATGCTTACAAATTTCAGAGCAGGAACGCAGTAAAACCATATGAAAAAAGAACAGACAAAAAAAGACGATGAAACTAAACAAACCCTTTTGCTGCTAACAGGGCTAAAGTATTACTAATGCATATGTCCTTACATCACAGAATTGTGAACTATAAAGCACTACTCTTCTTGAAATCCAAAACTACAAATGCAATGTTTTGATTCCCCTGCCAAGAACTTTTTAGAAAAAAACTGTATTTGCATCCAGTTTTAAGCACCATCTAAAGTAAGATGGTACTAGTGCAAGGCTCACTAAATCTGATTGCAACTGATCCTATATCATAGAAACATAGAATCATTAAGGTTGGAAAAGACCTTTAAGATCATCAAGTCCAACTGTCAACCTACCATCACCACCATATCATTCTAGCACATAAAGTTTTTAATCGACTCTTCTTGAAGAAACTATGTCGTGTACTAAAAAGTAAAACAGGAAGGTGAATTTCACAGAAATGTGTTGATGGTTAAGAATGAATTAATTTCACAGTTAATGACGAAAAATAAAAGATTTTAAGTGCATTACACCCAGCATATTAATCTGTCCCACTTAACACTTAGAAACAAAACAACGGTTTTACCTGGCTGCAATAAGATCTAGAAGATGCTGCCACCTGTCATTGATCTTGCCAAGTTTGTATTCAATCTCTGATGCCTTACTCTCATGGCTGGCTTTAGCAAGTCTCTCTCCCATTTGCTGAAGCTGGATTTTGTTCTTCTGGGCTATAGCAATTTCCTCTTGATAATCCTGGACAGTAAAGAGTAATCAGAAACAGAGTACTTATTCTGAATATACTCTGCTCTACACTACTAAGGGAATGATTGAAAAATACAAGTGAATGTTGGTTTTTTGTCGATTTGTACAGTGGAGAGACAACTCCACATACATATATGAGATGTATAAATACAAATAACTATCAGAAGAATGAAAAAAACACCCAATTGAAAACAAAACACGATGTCTTCTATAAATATATCTGCTATAGTTAAACTCTTTACAGGCAATTCTGATTGAACACTTAGTAAAGCATTCAGATGCCTCTGACTCTGCATTCACTTAATTTTCTGGTATTCTAGGAGGTCCTATCTCAAGAAAGACAGGAAAAATGCTGCAGAGCGAGAGAAGAACACAAACACTGGAATACATCAGGGTAAGGTAAAACCTCTGTTTCGGCTAATTCACTATCCTCCTTGCAACACAAAACAAGTAAGCAGTTAAAGAACAGTATGCAAGGGTACACCATACCTTTTTAAGTTTCTCAATCATTTCTTCTATGAGGATGTCGCCATTTTGAGACACCTTACTTTCCATTTGTGTCAGCCACTCACAGAGCTCCTTGTTTTTCTCACTGAAGACAGCCCACTCATTCAGTCTCTCGCTAACTTGTTGTCGACGTAAGGAGACCTTAAACCATTTGAAAGAGTAAATAAGACCAAAATAGTAAATGCATTTAAGACATGCTTAAAACACTTTGTACCTCAATGTGAACACCTCTAGCCCTGCAAAAGTGTTCCAGCAACTTACTTGCCATTAAAACAAACTGGAGTTGTACTGCAGAAACTTTGTCTGACTGTCTGTAAGTGTAGGGGTAAGTGATGACCTCAGATTTCCTGTTAGTTACATCCTATGCACAGAGAGAGGCACCCAAGCGTTACGCTCAGTAGTCTGTAAATATCTTGTTTTCTAATGTCTCTAACCCAAAGGTTTCATTAGAAGATAAAAATTAAATTTTCTTACAATTTTTGCTCACTTATTAAACTTTATAAAGTATGCTAAGTTTCCTTTTACTCTAAGAGATTATACAAAAATGAAACGATAAACGCTTCACCAAAGCAAAGCAAAAAAAAAAAAGATATACATATAGCATAGGTCAAACTCCAAAAGTCTGTAATTTGTGCATGAGCACGAGTACAAAGCTAAATCAAAGGTACACTTTATTTTGCATAAGCAACTTTCTACTTGAGTCCCAATACACTCATTTCACAGATAACTATTTCTCAGGGATGGGCATGACACCTCGAGAGATTCCAAAGGACTGAAGTGTGCCTGACATGAAAGAACAGGCATAAAATATCGAACAGGCTAATGCTGTAGTTGGTACAGAAGGAAAGACAACATTGCTATGTTTAAGTAATTGCTATAATTGTGGTACCATCTCAGACTACAAATAATAAAAGACAAACATGGACACTGAAATCAAAAGAGCAGCACAGGGTGTGCAGCAGTCATCTCTCCAGTTTAAGACATCAGTAAAGCTACTTACTTCCTTTCCTCCCCATTGTAATCTAGGTTGTTTCTGACTTTATATCGGAATTTCACCTGAAAAGACGAAGACTTTTCAGATGAAGCACCTGCTCTTTCATAAACAAAAGTGATGTGTTCTTTAACTACTGTGTTAGGTTTAACAGTGGCAAACACACGATCTTGCATTTCCTTTTTGTGGTTCTGAGCTTGACGACAGCTTTCCGGAAATAAGCAGCAGTTGAACGAAGTGAAACACTCAGCATGCACAAAAGTAAGATTAAAATTCTTTACTTGGTTCCTTCTTTTACTATTAACATCCATGCAGTGACAGCATAACTTAGATGTATCTACACTGGCTCATTCAAATTTGGCTAACACATAACATGTTCTGTGCTGTTAACTGTGAAGCATTTTTCCTACTTTGGAGGTGTTTTTGAAGCCTTCACAGGTTTTTTACATGAAGTAGCAATTTCAAAGTTAGCCTCACCATATCTGAACTGCAACCTCTACTGAAAACCACAGAAATAACATTAGGATAATCTGAAAAGCTGTGTGAGGAAGGCTCCACTACCTGGAGTGTAAAACAGAGTCCAGAAGCATATTAATAGCACGATGCACCTGAACAAATAAAACAATACTTCTCAGCTCATTTTGCAGGCAAGCAAGTCACCCTAAGATTAACAGAAATGCAGACACCAATGCCTGATGAAGCAGAAGCTATCAGCAGAACTGAAGGTACAACAGAGCAACGCTGAATAGGGAGGAGACACTTTCTGAGCACAGGTCTTCCATGAAAGCAAAGTATAACTGTTTTATTTCTGTGTTTTTCCCAGACAGCCATGCCAAGTCCCATAGCTCACAGTGTGACCTTTTTGTTGATTTTTCAAGGTTGCTTAAATATGACTTCACTGCCATTACAAAGCTCAAGATATCCAGAAACACTAGCAGTAATTAAAGGAACATTTCAATGAATGTTTCCCCTGATTCAGAAAGAATTCATCTTTGAATTTAAGTGTGCCTACATGCATCTTTTCTAAAAGCTGCTACTTGCATTCAATTTTTCTTCCAACACTTCTGTAGCCTGCATACTACTCATATCAGTGCTCATATTGTACTTGCCTGGTGGCACAGCTCCTCCCACTGTCTGTGCAGGAGCTCTATACGCTCACTGAGGATTAAGATATCATCTGCACTGATATATACAGACAGAGTCTCCTTCAGCAGAGAGAGGTGTGCAAGGTCATCTGTCCAGCCTTCAACAGCATTCTCTAACTCCTTAAAAGAAGAACATGAGGAAAAAGGACCAGTAACAAATAAAAATTTGAATGTGTTAATGAAACGTGAACATAAGCAGTCTTATATCACTAATTTAAATCCTATCTGAGCAGACCTACCATTTCAAGCAGACTGTTTAAGCCTTGTTTCAAAGAAAAAGGAAACATAAATCCCAAAGGTACCAATATTTTCAGAGTTATGAGGGAATTAACTCCACAATACTGAATGATACATCAGCCTTGTAACAAATACCCACAAACTAAGAAACTCTCTAAGGTTCAAAGGTATTTGGGAATTCCAAGTATTGGTTTGGACTTCTATGTATAGAAAATATTTTCAAGCTGTGATTAATTCCTAAAATGCAAATAATATAGCCTAAAAGCATTGTTTAAAATACTCCACAGTAACCTCACCTCAAATAAAAAGCACTAAGGCAAGAGTTTTGATACCATGAGTTCAAATTTTGAGTTAGAATTTCTATAATAAAAACATACTGCTATATAGTCCTTCCACGGTACTTTTCAGATCCTGTTCTGGTATTACTTTGATCAGATCTATATCTACCCTGTGGGGTTTGCATTATGGTGAGATCACGGTGGTATTATGCTGTCCATATATTACATGGATAGTTTCTTGTCACGGGACTGGCTGACTGGTTTGCATAATTAACAGTGGAAGAGGTTACTGCACAAAGGCAGAGACTACAATCAACAGAGAAGTGCTTTACCTTGCAACGAATCTGCTCTGCATGCAATTCATCATGGTGATCTGGCAGCGGCTGAGAAAGTTTTTTTTTGAATGATCTTAGCTTCTCCAGGGAGTCCCCTATGTCCTTTTCACATTTTTCCCAGTCCTGAAAGCAAAAAATTTATGAGACTTCAGTTCTGGTCTGGGTTATATTTATGTCAGTGGATCTGCCTAATAAAAACATGTCTTGAAATCTCCCTTTAAATAATACTGAAGTCTTAGAGTTTGAGTCATATGCAGAACTATGTCAAATTTTTTTTTGTATAGGTCTCTGCTAGTACAAATACACAAGTCTGCTGTTATTGAAATGCTTTCTAGATCAAGCTCCATCCTTTCAGGGAAGCCTCTCCCTGCTAAAATTATTTTCCACTTCCTTTCTTGAATGCCTGTATTAAACACACCACTGTTCTTTGAAAAGAACTTCATGCAGGTGCATTAATATTTGGGGAGAAAAAAGTGGTTGGGGAAACTGCAAATTCAGGGCAAATTGAAGCACCTGTAGTATCTTTGCTAAATCAGGATTCTAGCAGCTACACCCAGGTTTAGTGTTTGCATACTTTCCAAAGTTTTTAACGTGTCCAATGCAATAAAACTATACTAACCATAATGTGGCAGTATGGTTTTGTCTGCCTCACCTGCTTGTTAAAGCTTTATATTGAGACAGAAGGATCCCTAATAAGCCAGTCAACTCACAAAGAATACCAGAACATACAGAACTCGCATTAAATATTGTATCATATTGAAAAAAACTTAGTCTTCTGTTTCAAGATATTCTCCTTCCATCACTGCTTGTGTAATTCTCTCATTCCTTTTTTTTCCAGTCTATGCCAGTATTTCATGACCATTTTCAGGATGATGAATTACAAACAAAAGGTCTTGCAAAAAAACCCTCTCTTCACTGTCTTCTTTTTTCTCTTTGGATTAAATAATATGATCTAATTGACAATAGTCTGTCATACTCTTAACACTCCTGCCCTGCTCCAGCATGGGGTCCCTCCCACAGGAGGTGGTTCTCCATGAACTTTTCTGTGAGTTCTTCACAAACTGTTTCAGTGTGGGTCCCTTCCATGGGGTGCAGTCCTTCAGGAAAAGGCTGTGCCAGTGCGGGTCCTGTATGAGGTCAAAAGTCCTGCCAGCATAATTGCTCCAGTATGGGCTTCACATTGGGAGACAGCCTCCTTTGGGCATGATGTGGGTCCTCTACGGGCTGCAGGTGGACCTCTGCTCCACTGCGGACCTCCATGTCTCCATCACGGCTGCAGGGTAATCTCTGCTCTGGTGCCTGTAGCATCTCCTCTCCCTCCTTCCTCAGTCACCACGGTGTCTGCAAAGTTGTTTCCGTCACATTGTCTCACTCCTCTCTCCAGCTGCAATTACTTCTGCACAGTAACTTTTTTTTTCACCTTCCTAAATATGTTATCCCAGAGGTGCTACACCATCACCGTTGGGCTCAGCCTTCACCAGTGGTGGGTCCATGATAAAGCTGGCTGGCATTGGCTCCATCAGACACAGGGGAAGCTTCTGGCAGCTTCTCACAGAAATCATTCCTGTAGTTTCCTGCTACAAAAACTTTGCCACTCAAACCCAATAAAAATATGTATAAAAATTAAACAGCATTGTGCAAAATAAAATAAATTTTTGGCCTATGTTGAAAATAGGGCTGGTAGTAATATACTTTATTGGCAGTGTTCTGGAAATATCAATTAAAATATGTCAATTAACATAAGCCTACTTATATGAAGTATTACCACTCCTAGTTTCAGAGGCGGTGAAGGGAAATCGTTAGCTCGTAGCATATATGCAGTTCCTGTATTTGTGCTTGTCCATTGAGAATGCTTTTCTTTACCAGGGTTCACAGTGAGAAAACATAAACTTGCTGAAGAAGTACAGAAGAAATAGCACACTTACTTTCAGTAGTAAAGTAAGCTGTTTCTTTTGCTGCTCCAGTTGGGAGCTAGCTATCTTCCAGCGCTCCTGAATTTCAGTAAGCTCTGTCTGCAGGACTGCCTCAGCTCCACTGTCAGCAGAGAGCAGCAGTTGCTTCCCAGCTTCCACAGTGAGGATGTAACTCCCTTGTTGCCTCAGGAGAACTTTTTCTTTAAGCTAAAAATATTAATAGTTTCTGTCAGCTTTGTCTTTTTAATTACAATTAGCAATTCAGTTATTCATTCTCAAGCCTATACTTCATTGGTTGCACACCTTGTCTTAAGCATGAGCTATGGCCCAAATGGTTTACCCTAACATTTTCACAATCATTTACTATAGCAGACCACTAGAAAATTTCTCCAAGGAGATAAAGACAGGAAAGGCTTCTTTCTCCCCACTAATATCAGTATATTGATTGCTCTTAAAGAGATTGAATTCCTCTAGAGTCTATTATGCTTATAAGCTTTATTATTATATCCATCTTCCAGCTAAAAACTCAAAGACACTGAACCAATAAATAGATAGTGTTAACCTCACATGAAGATGGGCACTCAAAGAATCCTTTTCTGTTAGCTAGAATACATTCCTCAAACAGGACATTATTTTTTCTTCAAGACAGTTTCAGTGTGACACTGGTTACAAAGCAAAAACAGAAGCAAACAAGGCTTGAGAGCAAGGGCCCAGAAAGTTCTCAATTATATATTTTTTGTGAACTCCAACTTTGCTTCCATCACACTACCACTTCTGATATTATGCTAGTTCCAAAGAAGAACTAACATCCAATGTTGCTTTCTGCAAAACAGATAGGCTGAATCTAAGACATTTTAAAGAATGTTTTACATGATCAAGACTGTAAAAAAGGTAGAGATTTTTTCTGTTTTCTTCAAACACGGTGGACACACCTGCACTTCATCCAGTAGTGCCCTTGCTTGCTGCAGTGGGATAGGAACATTGCCCAGCCCAGTCACCGGCTGACGGGACATCTCCATCAGCCACTTGCGCAGCTTCTCTGCCATCTCCCTGTAGCGCTGCCACTGATGAATCTGGCTGTCAATGATCCCCCTCCTCTGCTGTGCCCGGCGAATTACTCCTTGCCATTGATTACTTAGAAGAGTCAGCTTCATATTAAATTCATCCCTATTATAAATACATAAATTACAAATAAAAATACATAGTAACCTTCATAATTGGATGTATTTGTTTAATGAAATTAACTGATGGGAAAGGGAAGATGTCTGGCTGTCAATTATGAAACACTAAGAGAAAAGCTCTGAAGCCTCATGATAGCTGACTGAGGATAAGAACTTCACACTTTATGTACTGGGAGAATTAAAGGGATGCAATTATTGAGACTTTAAAAACTCCAAACCTTTAACACATAAAACTCTTCTACTTCTCCCCAGAAATACACAAAAAACCCCTCACAGGTTTTGCCAGTTTGGATGAGTCAAATTGATTGTAAATCATGGAGATTTCACATTTCGCCCCCAGATTTGCTACTGAGTTCAAAGGAGGCATAAGATACACAAAGCATTAACAAAATTCTCACACTCCAACAAACAGTTCACTTTATATTAGGACCTTAGCAAAGTCAATGCATATGCACAAGTGTCAACCCACTGGTGTTGCACTGATTATCATTCGTTTGATCACAAGCATTTAAAATAAAATATCAGGCAGTAATGAATTCATAATCCATGACATTAAGGCTGCAGGTGTTCTTAAATGGCAGTAGGGAATTCTCCTGGTGGAGGCAAATCCCCACTTGGCATAAATCAAGTTTAACCCACCAAATCTGTCACTGCAGGCTCCTTTCATGAAAGTGACATTTTGAAAGTACATCAAAGTAGACATATATGTAACATGCTTGATAATTCCAGACAAATCTCAAGGTTGTTGTATTCTCAAATACATTCACATACCCTATAGCATCCTAAAGATCACTGTCTTAAGATCTGACTAATTAATAGCTTAACCCAGTAATAGTAACTTCTATTTCAGAAGAGCATGATCTGAACACTGACATCTGCTACCTTCTCTGATTGGAAGTCTCTCTAGTCTAAGTGTTACTTCACATAACTAGCAGCAGCAACAACACAGGAATGTCTACCTGTCATCCACCTGTCCTTGTTCTAGGAGGAGCTGCCCATCAGAGATAATTGAATGCAAAATCTGCTGGCGGCTGAACATCTCTGCCTGGAATAGCTGTTGTACAGGAGACAAGGATGTTAAAACAAGATCTTACATTTTAAATTCTGTCTGTATGCACTGGTAAAAATTAATTTTCATGTATTTAATGCAATTTCAGATTAATTCAATGGTAGTTTTGTCATGAACTTAAATAAAAACAAATTTAAAAATCTCATTTTTAGAGTTACTTGCTGCTTACGGTAATTATTAGTTCCTCAAGACCACCATTATAAAGCTAAATGATATCAACACGAGCTTGGTTTTATGTTTCTGAGTAGAATTTAGTGATTGACATTCTTATTTACAAAAAAATCCATATAGGGTATTTTGTGCATGGACAGAAAGGGTACATTTATTTTTTCACATGTTTAAGAATATTATAACCCTTTGCCTTGTTAGATTGAATTTATGCCGTGTGTGATAATGTTATACAAACTTTAAATACATGTTTACATTGACAACAGAACCTTAAAAGAAATGGTCAGCTATGTACAGGAGCTAGAAATTTTCCACTTCCAATTTTCCCCATCAGGTGTACTAAACGTCCACAATACTTTTAAAACTCTCTTATTACTTATATATTACTTAAGACAAAAAAATAACTAAGTACTACTGAAGCAAAGATGACTTAAGTTGATAGGCTACTTCTATTTATTTTGAAAAACATCTTTCCTTTTAGTAACAGACCATGTTGCTAGACAAAGTTCTTCGAGAATATTCTTATGTTCATGCAGGTACACACAGGCATCAGCTATGGACTGGACCCACTCCATGTTCAAAAGGTTTACAGAGAGATTCAAAGAAAAATTATAGTGGTATGAAGCTTGAGATATTTTTTTCTTTAGTTAGCAATGGCATTTGCAGTTGATAGAAGTTCACCCTTGTCTGAACTAAGAGCCACTATTCTTCAGTTCTAGACTACACTTCTATTATATGGCTTCCCACCAGCCAGCTCAGATTGTGATTGTACCAATCCCTGCATCTGCCACTGCTGGCAAAATACACACTGGCACCTGTACAATTAAATCCCTCAAGCACATGGTATGAAGTTTAGGACTTCTAGACGATGCAGCAATTTTTCAAAATGAAATTTTGCCTCTCTGAATCACCAAGTTAATTCTGAAAATGTTACTCAGGGCATAAATTTTCCCATAGAAAGAAACAGTGTTGTCTGATTTCCTTGCAGAAATATTTGATACTGTCCTTTGAATACCTTGGCACTTATGAATGACTGAGCCTGAATTAGAGGGAAACTAAATGCTGTATTATCTCAAGAATGAAACCACAATAATTTGGGGTTGAGAATTTCAGAAAGCTGAGCAAGAAGGGAGAAATTTTACTCCCTGTCACATCTATTTCTGTCAAGTTAGCGGAGATAGACAAAGCAAAGGAGGCAACAGCATCTACCAGCATTGCTGACAGATCAAGACTAAACAGAACACAACTGGTTACAACTGGTTAAACACCTCCCATCACAAAAATAAAACCAATAAAAAAACCCCAACAAAACCCCAGCAAAACCAAATCTTCCAAAAGTGAAAATTTTAATACTTTTTTAAGAGGGGGAAATAAAAGTTTATCAAGCATGAGGAACTCTGCTTAGAGTGGAGATATTCAAGTCCTATACAAAGGACACTTCTTTCAACATCCTCTTGCTTTCCGCATGTACACTCTCTATACATAAGAGCGATAATCTGTTACCTGGGACCACTTGTCACCCAAATTTATTCTCATATGCAGATTACTGAAATATGAATTCAAAGGAGGAGGAAAGGAAGGTAGGTGTTGAAATGCACAACAGCACACTGAAAAAAAAATTCAGTAATTGAGTTGGCAAGGAACTTCCTTCCCCTTCCCTGCCAGCACTTTGTCAAATGCTTGTCTTGGTGCATTCCCACTGCATGGGAGTCCCAAGCAATGTATCACGTACTAGAGAACTGCACAGAAAGGATTAAAAGATCATCCTGACAGACTGATGCAGATGCCAGTGTTAGTGCATGATATTTGAATAAGCTATCACCTCCACACTGCTGGTTTGTACATTTCAGTGGGAGGCTATTTTTAAATGAGGCCACTGAGGTGGTTGGGGTCTTTGCCGAGTAAACACCAGTAGTTATGAGTCAGCACTGGAAAGCTGATAATAGAGCTGGAAGAGTTTCAATATCCATTCTGGGAATTCAGGTGGAAACAGAATATTTTCTCATTATTTTTCAAAAAATACAAAGTGAAACAATGCAGAAATGCATCACGAGACGTTGAGATTTGACCCTTATAGTCATAAGGGGAGGAAAGAAAATTCTTTTTGACTATGATGAAGCACCGCGAAGTACACAGTGTTTTGTGCACTAAATACACTTAGATTATAAATAATGCCAAAATTCATGGGGAAAAAAAGGCAGTTTACATTTTTTTTTTAGGATGAATTGCAGTATTTTGAAAATCAAATATTAATTCTCTTAATTCTGAGAGATGATTTTATAGTTGTAATAAAAAGGGCTTCAACAGAGTGACTGAGTAACACTCAGCTAACTGCTCAGATCAAGATATTAGGAGAGAATTAAGATGAGATCTCAAGACAGTTGAACACAGGAAGATTGCCTTACCTCCTTTCATAAAACTATAGCTATGATTAGATACAACAACAGTAGGAAGTTATCCACTTAGTAATGATTTCTGGACATTCAAATCTCAAAGATCTAAGATGTTTCGACTTAAAAAGACACTATCCACTTAATACTGGCAGCAATGAGGAAATGAAATAGATGACATTTGTAAAAACAAAGGCAGTTAAATACTAATGCAACTGTATGCTAAAGCAAGAAAAAAAATGTTTTGAATTACTTTCTGCTATTGGACACTCATTCAACCACTATGCCATGAGATAAAAGGGGGGGGAAGACCGTAACTCTTCCTGTAATCTGGCCTGAGTCTAGGGGTAGGTCAGCTGAAAAAGTTGTGGGAACTGAAACTGCTGTGGCCACATGGGAGTTCTGGTATGAAAATTGACTTCTTTTACTTGATCTTTACAAGGATTCTTGGCAGTAACAATATGGGTAGAGAAAAAATGTGCATCTCTTGACTTCAATTAAGATCACAAAGCCATCCTCTAGTAAAAATTCTGAACCAATCTTTCCCTGCAGCAAAAGTTGTGCTAGTTCTTGATTTGTTACAAATAGACAAATGCAGCATGCCAAACCAAATCAGTTTGTTCTCCAAGGAAATGTTACCAAATGGAGGCCCATGGTTACTTACATAACTCAGTATTTGACAAAAAAGATTTTCTTTAACATGCTCTTCAAATGCTATATGCATTGACAATTTAGTAACAAATAAATAAAATCAGAATAAACTGTAATAGAGATTTTCTCCAGTTTATGTCTGAAGACAAAAAACCAAATGGTATGAGAATTGTTATGTTTTTACAGGAGGACCAACAAAAACTTTGATTTCCTTGGTACAAACCAATCTGAAGTAGACTAAATGTAGGGGACAAGCACTCATAGGCATAGTGATATGTTATACACAAATGCAGACAGATACTCAAGTCCTCCCCAAAACTGGGTATTGTTGACATATGTTCATGCTTCTGTTTTTAAGTTAAGGTATCATCAGATGGTGCAGGCAAATGTAATTCAATTCAAGGTATGCTATTATATTACTCAAAAAGGAATGTGCATTCCATTTATGTATAAAAAGTATGTATTGTAGTTATGTATAAATACACATGATGACTTGCCTCGTGTGCCCTCTGTTGCTCTAAAAGGCTTTGGTAGTTTCCTGAAATCTCTGCTGCCAACTTCTGTTCAGTCTGAACTAATAAATCCATCCAAGTCTCACATTTCTCCAAGAAGGTCTGCTGCTGCAGCAAGAAAGACTGCAGCTTACTAAAAGAAAGAAAGACGGATTCAGGTAAGGTCTCCTCCTCTCAGTGTTAACAACACACAAATGTTAAAGGTCTTGCAATAACTTTTCCAGCAAAATTCCAAATCAGGTGGTAACACTTTTCCCACTTAGCTCCCTCATTCAATTTCTTTAGTCAACAGTTTCAAAAATAGCAGTCTTCTTCATTTCAAAGCCTGTTAATTTGTGGCAAAACCAACATCTCTGTTGAATGGCTGTGCTCCTTACTTATAAGTACATCAAAGAAAAGGAAATTTGCTTAATGAAATACCCGAAACATTTTCTATATTCTGCAAAAGGTATACTTTGTAACTCTTGTAACTTAAGAAAACTCTAGAATAATATTTATCTATCCCAACCTGAATCTCTCCGTAGTCTGAGATGAGATCAGAGACCAATGTCTGTTCAGATTCTGCATCCTTTTGATTTCTTTATCATTCAGAGGAAGCCTGTAACCCAACTCATTAAGACGGTCCAAATCTGGGGCCATGCTGCTGAACTTCAGCATCTGACTCTGTAACAAAAAGAGTGATAGCTGGGAAGTTCAGGAATTACACTATTGCAGACTTCAAAATTATGTACTAGCACTCAGTTAAATTTAGAACTGCCTTGGTTGCCACCCAGTGGTAAGCAATCCCTATGCCATGGAAAAATTGCATTTCCAGCATTCAGCTTCTGGTCCCAGACTAAGAGAAGACTTATGTTCATATTTAAATGTTTGCAGAGAAGTATACTCAAACTGCACGGAAGTGTTTTCCCGAATTGAGGATTTATGGCTCAGAGCTGCAAAAGTAGGCTAGTGTTTGAAGCCATATGTTTACACTGTCAAAATATGTGAGCCTTTTTCCTTCTTTCTTAGCCTGAATGCTAGGCAGGTAAATTCCCATTAAAATTAGTAAATTTTTTATTTTTAGTTTTTGTTTTGCAGCACAGAAAAATCCAATTCACTACATTAAGAAAATGCCCTGCTTTTCAGCATGTCCAAAGTGGAATTCTGTCTAGTTAATCCTGACAGAAAAATAATGGAAGATTAAACCAAAAAAGCAGCATAGATGGTAGAGTTCAGCAACTTCCTGATATGGCCTCTGAAAGAAAAAGACAGAAAAAAGAAGCCCCACAAAACATAGAGTGAAAGACTTCAAATTGAGATCACACCGTACACAGTAGGAATTTTTCTTCAGTATATCAAGTTATGCAAAACGTATAAATTACTTCATCCCTAAATGAAATATCATTGAGACAGAAATTGCATAAATTCAAAAAAAGTTGAGAGAAAACACGATGAAGGTAGTCCCCACGAACTGCTGACATTTCCATTCCCATTTTGATCTGATATTAATTTTATTCTGAACAGTTTGACTATTCTTTTCATCTTTACTTGGAGCAAAGTAACATGGACAATCACTCCTTGACTGCCATCAAACTTCTAAGTTCTCAGTCTTACGTTTTGCATGAGTGATAGTCCTTTACTATACATAGAATACATGCATGATACCTGTGCATATCCTGTACTACAAGTAACCAGGCCAACAGAAAAAAACCAAACCAACACTTCCCACATTTATTTGTCACCTTGAGTTGCTCCATTCTACTCTGTATTGCTGAGAGATCAGATGAGTGACTGGGATCCTGTTCTTTCAAGATTTCTTCTGCTTCTGTTATCCAGGTCTCAAGGACTTCCAGGTTCTTGGCAAAGGCTTGATAGTCCAGAACTCCAGCCTTAAACAGAAAAGGACCCGCAATTTAAGAACTTTGGCTCCACAGCATCCCTGCTGACATCACACTTCTAGTTATTCTCATTCAGACTTGCAAACAGCTGAATAGGCTAGGAGCAATTGCAACTGCTGCTTTGCTTGCTGACTGTGGAATTATTGGGGTATTTTTTTAGGTTAAAATAGTGCATTTTTGATCATAGCAAAAAGGCAATATTTCAACAAAGTGCATAAATACCTCCTTACCTTGAAATAGATAACCTTCTCTTTTATGAAACTAAATCCAATGCTTAATTTATTGTCAGCAGAGAGAACTAGTCACTCTTATTGCATTTTTAAATTAAAACCTTCTCTCATGTTTTGCCTCGTCACAGTACAGTGATGTTATAAGCACATTTCAAACAATGTTGGACTTCTCGGGTAAATCCTCTTGTCTCTCAAACAGAAGTCACTACCTCTGCTGCTTTTTCAGCCATATAGTTTGCTATGGAATACATTCTTCCACTCCTTTTTTGCTCTTTAGGCCCTGGTGACACGAGCTACTGAATGAGCTTTGACACAAATGGTAGGTGTCAGTCTGGCCACAAAAATCAATTCTACACAAATATTCAGAATCTCTCATTTGTTTTACTGCTGAAGAACTAGCTGAGAAGAGAGGTTGTCTTCAGGGGAGAAGTAGGTGTGGATCCAGCTGTTAGTACTACTGTTGTCTGCGGAAAGCATGGTGACCTTGGCATTCCAGACAGACATTTTCCTGCACGAGGTCTGCTATCCTCTTCAGAGAATTTGGACCTTCTTACAAGGTCTTTATGCTAGACTTGAGCATATTTTCTTTCTACTCTCAGCTTTGGCTTCCAAGGAAGTCTAGGAAATTCTGATGAACAGGTAACACCATCCTCTTTTCCCAGGCAGTTTTAGCTAATTTATGTGTTTTCAGGTACCACAGGATGATCAGAATCACAGATTGTAAATATTGTCTGCATACCTGAAGTACAGCCTGTTGCTTGCAGAGAGCCTGTTCTAGGGTTGACAGATTCTGCTTCAGAGAAAGATGATCAGACTGTATAGCTGCTGCTGCTGAAGCCTCCACCTGGCTTTTCAGCTCCTCCCCCAGATCCTGAAGAACAACCAGTGACTCCTGTGCTGTTTTCAAATCCATGAGCACATCCTGTGGAACACATTGAAGAAAGACATGAATAGTTAACCTTACACTCTGTTGATGTCATTAAATCACTGAAAACTTACATTTACTACCGCATTTCAATGTCATACAGTTACACTCTGTGTGACATGCATAATAAAACAGATATGTCAAAGTACCTGCACAGAAAGGAACATAAGGAAGACACTGCTCAGTTACCTTTGAGCTTTGTTGAAAGAAACCTTTAGAATCTACTGACATGACAGTCCCAGTGGCAGCCCTCACTGGGAACTGATTCAAGACTAGAACTCCCTTTCTTTCCCTGTTATGATTTACCAGGAGAGCTGAAAAAATAACTTTTATAAATGGCCTAACATAATGGTTAAAGAAAGGGACATAAAGAAATTAAGAAATTATGTGAACTGAACTATTTGAATTGCCAGTCCATGGTGCCTGACCATAGTAGCAAATGCTCCAAAAGATCACTTTATTTTTCAAACACTAACATGTTTTCTTGTTGCAAGCGTTTTGGCTTACATTTAGACAATTAGTATTTTATTTTTTTGGTTAATGACACTTAACATTAACTTAAACTCAAAAGAACCAAAATGTAAGCACAGAGAGGAGATAAACTATTTTGCTATCTTGAGATTGTCTTGAAAATGGAAGAACTTCAAGGTTTCAGGGTGAATGGTGTCCTTCCATAAGAAAGGATAAAGACATCCCCAAATTCTTTTCATTCACAAAAAGTGAAAAGTCTTGATTATTGGGAATATAGTCAAAGATTTTATGTTTCTGTCTATTATAAAGAACTCTAAAGATTTAGTTGAGATATTTTACCAATAAAGAATCCCTTCATTAAGCAGAGACTTAAAACTGACTGAAATGATATAATTTATCCATCTTCTCCAGAGAAAAGACTTCAGATACAAGCTTCTGAAACACCACAACAACTAATGGAGGGATCAAAAGTCAGAGAAACTCATGAGATTTGGGTAGCAGATTTAAAGCTGTCTCTCTTGTGCCTGAGATGCATCAATAAAGTGAAATATGTTTGTAATGCACGTTTCCAAAACATCAAGAATAGAGTTTAGTAATAGAGAACCTCTCAAGATTTTTTTAGCCCAGAGCTGAGAAAAACTTCAAAGCTTAACTGAACATACATTGCAGTCCTGAATCCAAGTGGTAACTTCATCATCAGTGATGTCTTTGCTGGTTGCAGTCTTCAGGAGTTCATTGGTCTGGTCTTCTCGCTGACGGACTGCGGAAGAGCACTGCTGGTAACAGTCCTTGTACCTCTGCCACAGCTGAAGGAGGGCTCTGCTGGCACGCAGTCGCTCTGCAGTCTCCTGCAGAAGGTTGTTCCACCTGGTGAAGAGACTGGATGAATGATCGAAGCTTGGGACTCCACAACAACTATCCCTGTCCCTCTTCCTCTCTGCTGTTTCCCATGGTCTCTTGGCTTTTGAGAAATTTGGTAACAATCAAGATCCAGACATTCAGTGAAAAAAAACAACCAAGAAATATGTTGACAGTCTGTTCTGATTTGTCACAGTGGGTCTGATCTATGGTACATTTGGCTCCTGTGGTACCACATCTGTGGTACATCTATTAATGCTTGAGGTCAGAGCTGCAGTCTTTGAAGAGAACCTCCTCCTATTTCCATGCAGTACACTTCGGTTCACTGCACGGAGCACCTATGCCCAACCATGCACTGCCAGTACCAGATTCCTGCAAGGGCCTAAGAGGCTCAGAAGAGGTGTAAACAAGGAACCATTTACGCTGCTGCAATTTCCACCCAAACGCTGACAGAAAATTTAAAGTCATAAAGCTCCCTAGAACTTGCTCGTAAAATACTCCCAGACATATTAAAAATCTTTGTATCTTTATTATCCAATTAAACATCTAATTCCCCTTTGAATTTTTAGCTTTAATGACAACCAGAAACACATACTTTCTCAAATATGCTGGTATTTATCAAACTGTCTCATTGTTTCCTTACTAAAGAAAATCAGAATATTTTTCAATTATCTTTACATGATCAAAACCAAAGTTTTTAAAGCAAAAACTTCATCAGTCATCACTGAAAATGTTAATTCCTACAGTATCTTTTTTGAAATGGGGTGAATAATCCCTCTCTCCACTTCCAGATTCTAGAACAGAACAGAACAGAGATTAAAATAATTTTGGCATGATTCTGTCTTCGAAAAAACCCTGAGCTTTCCACCAAACCAGTTTTTTCTTTTGGATCCTCCCTTTCTGTAGCTTCTCTGAGTAAACCCTTACACTGATTCTTGCCTGAATTCAAAGTTGGGGAAGCTGTTTGCCAAGGTACTGGTGAGGAGCTTAGACATTCTTGCCTATCATGCCCTTCCTACAACTACAAATAGCAACCTAAAATCTGGGGAACCTGATGCATGCATTGCAAACAACATTTTCAGACACAATTTTCAAATTTTAAGTGCAGTATTATTTTCCAGCATCGTATTTATAAATCTTGTTTAGCAGTCATGCATGAAGCAAAACTACTGACAGTAATGTCCAAGTGCTTAGCTGGAGAGGATAATGTTCCATTTAATATAAAATAAGTAAATAAGAGTCCTACTCCAGTCCTGCCTGTTCCAAAAAGCCCCTCAAGCCCCCCCAAAAATAAAATAATAAAATATAACAGAAATAAAAATTATGGAAAACTGGGTCAATGGATAAATAGATTTGCTACTGAAATTAAAGTTTAACACACAGACATTTTCTACCTCATATTCACTTCTTTCAAAGTGTTGGTAAGTGTTTCAGTCACTGGTGGTTGACATTCTTTCAACAATTCGTTGGTCACAGAACCAAACTTCTGCAAGCTATTTTCTTGTTTTTCCAATTCATCTTGTAGGCTCTAAAGCAGAATAATAACAAAACCAAACCAAACCATGAGGTATTAAAATTCTGTGATGTAGAAACATTTCAAAATAGTGTGTATCAATTGCCTCATACAGATTATGAATGCAAAAGTTGATTTCATGTGTTTCATATAAATAAAAGGTTGTTTAATATAAAGATTGTAGTTAGATTAATTTGATTTTATATCAAATGTATAAAAAAGTTTTAACCCTGTATTTTTGCAAAATGTAAAGATCTTTTAAAAGAAATTATTCTAATCAAGTACTTTTGTATAGAATGACTAAGTCCATGAACTGATTCAGAAATAAAAACTAACAGATATAAGAAAATTAATTAAATAACATTTTCCTGTTTAGAACAAGATGAAAAAAATAACAACATAAAAAAAAGCTTCTCGCTCTTTCAGTTATCATTCTAAAGCATGTCTGTCAGGGAAGTGTGTCTTGTCCAGTGGAGGGCAACAAGTATGACTGTGGGACTGGAGCACCTCTCCTATGAGGAAAGGCTAAAGGAGTTGGGCCTGTTAAGCCTCGAGAAGAGATGACTAAGAGGGGACCTCATCAATATGTATATCTAAAGGTGGGGTGCCAAGAGGATGGAGCCAGGCTATTCTTGGTGGTGCTGAGCAATAGGACAAGGCAATGGACAGAAACTGATGCACAGGAAGTTCCACCTGAACATGAAGAAGAACTTCTTTACTATGTGGGTGACCATGCACTAGAACAGGTTGCCCACAGAGGTTGTGGAATCTCCCTCACTGGAGATATTCAAGGACACGATCCTGTGCCATGTGATCTAGATGACCCTGCCTGAGCAGGGAGGTTGGACCGGGGGACCCACTGTAGCCCCTTCCAAACTTACCTATTCTCTGACTCTGTGAAAATGCTCTTTTTTTAACATTAAATATTTTTATGCATATTATTACAGTTCGTACAGCCCAGTAAATCTCAGCTCAAGTTTAGTCAAAATCTTAAATAGCAAAAAAAGTAATTTTCTGTACCTATCGTTTTACTGACTCCTCTCTAACACGCAAAAAATTAAAATCTAGAAGACTGGCTGTAAAGTCCACTATTGGATTCTCTTTAAATCTTCATTTGAAAAGTGCTGTTCATGCTTAGAGAATTTACATATGTGTGGACTTCAAATCACACAAATATTTAAATTATACTGTAAATGTAAATTTGAGGGTAAATACTAAATGGAAGAACAGAATACGCTAAGAACATAATTTCTTCTACTTTAGTCATCTGAAAAAGTTTGTACAATTTTTTTTTTATTTTAAAGATGACAACTTTCTCTGAAATAAAAGGTTTTTCTATTTAATAGAACAAAAATTTGAATATTTAATTAGTTTATTGCCATTAATATTAATTTATAATTTTATAATAGGAATTTCCTTGTATTTTATGCTTTTCTTACAGGGGTAAATTATTTGAACATGTGAGTATCTCAGCTTTTGGAACAATATTTTCATTGATCATCAATCTACTGTAGTGTTGAAGGGCAAGTTAAAAACGTGATCTCAACATGCTCCTGTAGCTCAGAAGCCTGATGAAGTAGCATCAGAAACTTTAGTCTTAATGGTCATTAGTATGATCTAAAAAATTTTAATAATTTGATGGTATGGCTCAAAATTATAAAGAACAGCATCAAAAATCTAAAAAATAAACAACCATCCCAACTTTATTTTTCTCCAAAATGATAAATGCAGTGGCTGTTTTGTAATGTGTTCTCTTAACATCATGGGATTTTAATGTGCCAGTGCGTCTATACTTCCACTTCTCATGAACCAAAATGTATAGTTATCTGCATCCATGTCATTTCAGACAAAATTAATTCTTCTTACCTGAAGGTTATCAACCTGGACTTTCACAGCTTCCAAAGAACCAGTAAGAAGATAAAAACGGGACAAAGAATATCTGGCTTCTGTCAGGTAACTATTCAGTTCTTCATAAGCCACTCTGTAAATGCTCCACTGATCAAGAACAGATTGCAACAATATCTTCAGTTGGCTAACCTAGGAGGAGGGACGAATAAAAACAAAAGTAAATGAAAAGCATTCAAGATATTTGGAATTTGTTAAGATTATTTTCTTCCTTTTGATCTCACGTGCTTCTTGTTCTACATTTCTGATCTTAAACCTATTGAGAATGAAGATTTTGCACAACCGTCAGTGGGGCTTACACTGGGTAAAGCATAAAGTTCTGTTGATTTTATAAAGGTTGGATGGCAGGGACTGAGAAGATATCAAAATTCATTTCACTTTGGTTCAAAGCAGGATCAAGGGGAATTGCTAAAGACTATGAAACACACATCCCTAAGACAGGCAAATCAGTCTATGGAAGTCAGCAGAGAGCTAGCACCAAGACTATATTCCTCATGAGAAGGCAGACTGATGTTGATCAAACTTTGGATGTTGACAACTAATGCTGATCTCTTCCTTATTCAGTGAGACCTGTGGGCTTGAAAAGGTAGTTCCTTACAGATAATTGGTACTTTTACACTAAATATCAGGAAACATCTAAAAAGTTTCAATTACAAAAATTAAAAGCATCCTCGAAACACGAAATATTATACCCATCTTATGTGGAGTCACACACAAACTTGGGGAATGATGGGAATAGGGACACAATTCAGAATCTCCTCCCCTACAACACAGAAGAAATCAACTAGCTACAACTGCTAATTCTTCCTCCAGGCCTTATTCCTGGAGCTATAATTTGTCCCTTGATGATTCTTTTACCATGTGATCCAAATTGGCCCAGGAATGGTTAATTTCTTGCAGTGTATTCATAACAGCAGAAGAGACTTCTTCTTTCTTGTTCTGTACCAAAGAAAGACCACTCCGTTCTATATTTTCCACTTCTTTTTCCTTTGTTCTTATTGATTCCTCTAATTCCTGAAAAAAAAAAAAGGTATCTTAGTATGTTTGCTTGTTTAATTGGCTAAATAACACCTTGATATAGAAAAGAAGCCCATAAGCTCCTTAGTTTAAAAAATAGGAGTCATGTTTGCATATTTTGGCTTTTTATTCTCAAGGGCCTCATAACTCATCAGCAATTCCACTGAATATTTTATGTTCCCTTCAAAGCCTAATAGCTTGCTGTTAAATAGAAGCATGTCCTCTACAAAAAAGTTTTGTATAATCTTCTGCTCTCATATAAGTGTACAAACTCATTAAAAATAGGACAGCAGGGCCCAACTTAATCACCTCTAGGCAAACACACTCAGGGCTATTGTCATTGAGAGATGATGGGATGGCTTCTTTGAGTGGAGTCTTGGAATCCACTCATAGAAGTATAGGCTGTTCAGGAAGGACAAACAGTGAAGGCAAGGAGCAGGTGTTTCTTTTTCATATCAGTGACCAGCTGAAGTGCACGGAGCTCTGCCCACAGATGTATGAGGAGCTGACCAAGAACTTATGCGTCAGGATTAAAGGAAGAACAGGGACAGGTGATATTATAGTGGTGGTCTGCTACAGGCCACCTAACCAGGGAGATCAAGCAGATGAGAACCTCTTTTAACAGACAGGAGCAGCCCCACACCAACAAGCCCTGGTCCTCCTTGAGGGACTTCAACCACCCCGATATCTGTTGGAGGGACAACACAGGAGGGCATAAGCAATCCAGAATGTTCCTGGAAAGCACTGATGATAATTTCCTTCTCCAAGTGGTAGAGGAGCCAGTGAAAACAGAGGCTAAGCTGTACCTTGGTCTCACCATTATGGAGGTGAGAAGACGGGGAATGTTAAGCTCAAGAGCAGCCTGGGCTGCAGTGACCATGAAATGGTGGAATTCAATATCACTGGAGTGGCAAGGAGGGTACACAGTAAGCTCACTACCATGGATTTCAGAAGAGCAGACTTTGGCCTCTTTGGGAAATCACTTGGTAGAAGGAAAAATGCTGTGTGTTTTAATTTGTCCTAGAACATTGAGAGGGTCTTTTAATTAGTCCAAAGCTGACTCAAGCCTCTGGAAAAAAACTAATTTTGTCACCCAAGGAAAATGACAAAATGACTTCCTAGTGAAAGATGTCAATTTGCCATGATTCCTCACATGAAGTGAAGTCTTTATTCCTTTGACGGGGCCCGGTAAAGCCTCTTGCTTGAAGACAGCAAGCCTTTCCCTTTTTCTAGATGACAAGTTCACTGGAGTCCAGCCAACAATAACAAGCAACACACTGCAGGAATTTTCTTCCTCAAGGCTGCTTGTTATTGAGAAGCATTAATGAGCTTGATAGCATTTTGCTCATGCCTTAATACCATGAGAATGAAGCTAGAAAGTGAAGGACAAGAAGACTCGATAAGCAACTGTAAGTCATATAGCACGTTCCCATGAGCTCACTCCTAGCCAGGAAACTACCTATATAATTTCATAGCATGGTGCAGGGAGATCCAAGAAAGTTCTGCAGTACTCAGAAGCTCTGCAGCTTCAGGTAGCATAAACACCTAGTTTGAGCAGAGTGGGGAATTATGGCTTGGAGGCTTCAGGCCAGCACAAATTTGTGTTTACCTGTCAGTATGATATAGAAAGCAGCGTGTGAGGTGACAGCAATTTTGTGTTACCCCCAGATTAACTAGTATGTCATGATCTCAGGTTATATTGTCATTTTCTGCAAGCCTCTTATTACTGAGAGAGATGGGTCACCATGGAAAGAAAAGAATGCAACAAAACTCTGGGTAAACCGAAATAAATTTCTCTCCCTATGAATCCTGAAAACAAGTGAAACATTGCCATAACAGACTTTACATTTTAGATAGTTGGGGTAGTATTTGAAGGAAAATTCTGCCTAGTCTTGCAAACGCTTGCCATTACAGAATTTATCCCTGTACAGATACAACACACTTTTGTCTATACACATACGTGTGAGAGCATTTTTGCTTCACTGTTTATTTTTAGACTTTTCTTTTGTATTATTTTACATTTCTTCAAACATCTAGCCATGACCTTGTTCCAGACTACAGCCAGAGTAACACATCTTTTTTTTAACCAGCTGACAACAAGGCAAACTCTTCTAAGTTGCACATAACAAATCTGACTTTTCAAGACGTAAATTTTTGGAGTAAAAAAAAGCATTTAAGTTTGTACAAGGTTGCTCCAAAATTCAGAATGTAAGCCAGGTAAAAGTTTCAAACACCAAGAACAGAAAACATTTCTGGTTCTCTTTGAAAAGGGCTTCCTTATTCATCATTTAAAACTCATAATCAAATTAAAGTTGCATTATTGTTTCTAAGCTGTGATGGGGAAAAATGGTTGACTTCACTTATTATGACCCTAAGCAGTAGCCAACATTGGTTAATAAATAAACTGTAGCTTTT
Organism: Chiroxiphia lanceolata; assembly: GCF_009829145.1. NCBI lineage: Eukaryota > Metazoa > Chordata > Aves > Passeriformes > Pipridae > Chiroxiphia > Chiroxiphia lanceolata. Next base: position 51,851,731 of record NC_045639.1, read on the forward strand.
GTACTAGTTGAACTAGATATTTGGGAGTGTCTGACACAGTTCTTTCTTAATGTGTTTGTCTGCTGATCAAAGTCTTGCCATTCATAACTAACTCCCCAAGTGTATTTGCTAACTTCCCTGACCAAAAGCAACCTAAAAGGTGATAAATCAGATTCAGCTTTGAACTCCAGCCAAGCACAAACTGCTGATTATGTCAGGCTGTGCTAAATTACCCTTCCATCAGTTGTATGGGCTAATTGTGCTGAAAACATAAAGATACATGAACTGAACCTAAGCAATCCAACCAGTTAGAAAACTTAAGTCAAGAATTTCACAAAAAAAAAAATTGACCTCTGACATACCTGGTCTAACCACTTATTTGCCTTTACAGAAACAAAGACGGGCTTAATATATTGGTGAATATAGAATTCTTTTATAAATTAAATTTTAATAAATTTCCAGCTCTTCTGTTTGTGAAGAGCTAAATGCTAGATTATATTTGTCCCATTAATTAAATACATGCATGAAAGACAGCCACACCAAGATAAACATGCTTCCTACTCCCTTTTAAGGGGATGAGAACACCAAGATTTTGGGCATATGGTTGTCCTGGCAGAATTTTAATTACACATTTGATCCAGTGTAAAATTTATTATTTGGTGTCTGGTAGAAAAAAATACTTTTGAACAAAAATTATGTGACGCCTGATACTATGGAGAGGCCTTGTCTATAAATTCAAAAGTATTCATTTTGCCTATACACTTCTTAGCTTTAACTCTAGCCTGACAGCTCCAGAAGCAAGCTTCTTACTATTAAATATATGTTATTCTGAGTAAGATATTCAGAGACAACTGTGATACCCTGTTCACTGCTATGTTGTCCCTGTATGAATTTCATGTAAAAAACTGAGGTGGTTTTGAACTTATGTGCCTTATGTATAGCTACACTTTGCCTCATCCCATCTTTGCCCATCGTAATCATGATTCTCTTTCCTTTTCTGGATAGTTAAATATTTGAGGGGAAAATAAAAGAGAAAGATTCCCAACACATTCTGAACGAAAGAATAAAGCTTCCTTAGATTCTAGCATTTTTCTTTGAATAGTCAGGTGGAACATACCAGGCAGAAAAAGAATGGAAAAAGGCGGGGGTGGAGGAAAGACAGTGATAAGGCAGAAAAAACAAGTTTCAAGGACATTCAAGCATAGTGCTCATGACATCAAGTTCCATAAGACTGGTTAAACAGAAATGGCAACATATTCCTTTGACAGTCTTCTAGTTCAGTGCACCTGGTATATTTTGAAATGTCCAATGCAAAAAGAATAATGACTTAATGACTTTTGTTGGTTTTAAACATCTGTGGGATATTATTGTTCCTTTCTCCTCTTTTATCGCTTGCACTTTAGGAATGAAGTCTCTCCCTTGCTGAAATAAAGAGGAGTTCAGTCACTGACTTCGCTAATATGAAAATTTCACACAGATAAAGGGTTGTTTCTAACTCTTGGAAAGAGAACATTGCTATTTATAAGGGAAAATTACCTGACAGTCTTTCAAAGCATTCTGTACTGAAGCCTGGTCACCAATTTTTTGTTGCTGTTTCAGCTTCTTCTCTTGAGTTTCAAACCAAGTTTTTAGGCATTGCACATTATTTTCAAATTCTGTCCAGGATTCCTGCAGGTTTTCCAACAGCTGGATCTGCAAAGAAAATTGGGTATATATTTTGTCATACAATTATCTTTATTGTTGTGTCAATTAAATAAATCTGTAAAGACCAATGCTAACCAGTGCCTTCTTGGAATTGAATGCTTTCAGAATTTAAAAAAGTATATGCTTCCCAGATCTTCGCCAATCAACAAATTTTGGCATAGAGACACTAGTCATGATAGAGGAGGAAAGAATTAGGGACTACCTAAGTAATCTGGACATATAAAAGTCCACAGAACCAGGTAGGACACATTCAAGGTTGTCAATGTTTTTTTCAAGGGTGCTGTCTATCACCTTTAAAAGGTTGTGATGGTTGCAGAAAGTAGCTAGTGGCTGGAAAAATTATATACTGCAAATCTCGCCAGATGTCATTTCCACAGGCACAAAGAACAAGGAGAAGGAAAAAGCATGGTCTTATCATGGGTAAATTGTGCCTGACCCAACTGAATGCCTCTGCTATGATGATATGATTGACACTGTGGACAAATGAAGAGTAGTAGACACTATTAACCTTGGCTTTTAAAAGCAAGGCTTTTGATACAGTATCTCATATGGTAGCAAAACTGAGGAGACATGGGCTAGACGGGAGGTCTACAAGTGAATGACATGACCAGAGTCATCAGGTTTAAAGGTTCATGGTAAACATTTCAACATCTACCTGGCAGTCATTTACAAGATGTATCTTCAGGCTCAGTCCTGTGGTTCATACTATTTAATAACTTCCTCAATAAACTGCATGGCACGATAACCTGTGCTTTCAGCACATTCACAGATGGCAATGATTTGGGAAAAGTAGCTGATATGCTGGAGAGTAGGGCTGCCATTCAGAGAAACCTCAGCAAGATGGAAGAACAGGTCCACCAAGCCTCATGAAATTCAGCAAAGACAAATGTAAAGTCCTGCACCTGGGACAAAATAACCTCATGGAACACAGGCTGGCAGCAGGCTGGACAGAAGAAAAGGACCTGGGACTATGATGAGCAAGAACTTGAACACAGTAAATCAGCTGTGTGCATTTGTGTTGAAGAAGGCCAACTGTATCCTGGGTTAGATTACTGAGAGTGCACCCAGCAGGTCAAGATCAGTGATTCTTTCCTTCTCCTTAACATTTACAACCAATTTTGGAACCGTCAGTGCAGGGAGAGATTTAAAGAAGTTGTGTATGGCCACTCAGGTTGTTAGGGGACTGGAGCACAAGACGTACAAGGAGAGGCTGGCTTCATTCAGCCTAGGGAAAAGAAGGCAAAGGAATCACCTCACTGTACTGTTCACTCGTATAGAGAGGTATAGCGAGGATGGAGGCAATTATTGGAGATATGCAGTAAAAGGAGAAGAGATAACAGTCACAAGTTGCAACATGGGAAATTCTGATTGAGAACAAGACAAAAACTCATCCCCCATCAGAGGTTAAGCATGAACAAGGTGCCCAGAGAAGCTGTGGAATCTCTCCTTGGAGATTTTCAAAACTCAGATAATGAAGTCCCTGTGCAATCTCCTCTAACTTTAAAACAAGCTCTGTTAGAGCAGAAGAATGAACTAGATGACCTGCAGCGGCTTCCTACCACTACAGTCTTATAGTTCTATGTATTTTGAAAGTTCGCTCCCAAGCAGCTAGATTTTTTTCTTTACCTTTTCTGTTATCAGGCCTTGAAGGATCTGCCAACGTCTGTTCATGGCTCCGAGCTGCTCTGCAAAATCAGTTTTGTCGCTGCGTTTACTTTCAACATCCTGGCTGCTGATTTGTAGCACTGATTGGTTCACAAAGTCGACAGTCAACTGTTTGCAATTTAAATCTATCTTGAAACCCTAGAAGAAAAGAAGTGAAAAAGAAATCCCAGCACATTAGTACCATAATTTCTTACCTCCCTTCAAAACAGAGGAAAAATTTTCACAAATTACAACTTTATCACAATTCAGAGGAAAAATTTTCACAAATTACAACTTTATCACAATTTAACTAAAAGGTTTTTTAGCAATTGACTATTAGAAATTAGAAACAAAATCCCTCCCACTGTAAGTGAAGAGCAGGTTCAGGATCACTTGATGAAGCTGAATAGGTTTAAGTCTATGGGACTTGGTGAGATGCATCCCAGGATCCTCAGGGAGCTGACTAATGCTGTTGCCGAGTCACTTTCCAGCATATTTGAAAAGTCATGGTGGTCAGGCAAAGTCTCTGTTGCTTGGAAAAAGGGAACATTGGTCCTATTACAAAGAGAAGAAAGAAAGACCTGGGGAACTACAGACCAGTTAGCCTCACTTCTGTGTCTGGGAAGATCATGGAGTAGATCCTCATGGGAGCAATGTTAAGGCACATATAAGACAAGGAGGTATATGCAAGATAGCCAGAACAACTTTACTAAGAGGAAATTGTGCCTGGTCAATCTGGTGGTCTTCTGTGGAGTGACTGCACCAGTCAACAAGAGAAGAATGACTGATGTCATCTACCTAGACTTCTGTGAGGCTTTCTACACAGTTCCACATGACATCCTTATCTCCAAATTGGAGAGACATGGGTTTGAAGGGTGGACTATTCAGTGGATAAGGAATTAGCCGGATGGATGCAGCCAGAGAGCTGTGGTCAATGGCTCTATGTCCAGGTAGAAGCCAGTGATGAGTGATGTCCCTCAGGGCTCTGTCTTAGGACCAGTGTTCTTTAATATCTTTATCAATGACACAGACAGTGAGAACAAGTACATCCCCAGCAAGTTTCCACACAACACGAAGCTGAGTGGTGCAGTTGACATAACTGAAGGGGGACCTGGACAAACTTGAGAAACTGACCCATGAGAACTCCATGAAGTTCAACAAGTTCAAGTGCAAGGTGCTGCATCTGGGTCAGGAAAATCCCAGGCATGAGTACAGACTGGGGAGACGAACTCATTGAGAGCAGCCCTGCGGAGAAGGTTTTGGGGGTTCTCATGGATGAAAAGCTGGATATGAGCCAACAGTGTATGCTCACAGCCCAGAAGGCCAACCACATCCTGGGCTGTATCTGAAGAGGAGTGGCCAGCAGTTAGAGGGAGGTGATTTTCCCCCTCTGCTCTCATGAGACCACACCTGGAGTGTTGCATCCATTCTGGGGACCTTGGCACAAGAAAGATGTGGACCTGTTGGTCCAGAGGAGTGCCACTAAGCTGATGATAGGGCTGCAGCACACCTCCTAACACAGGATAAGAGGAGTGGTGGTTCAGCCTGGAGAAGAAAAGGGTCTGGAGAGACCTCATTACAACCTCCCAGTACCTAAAAAGGCTTATAAAAAAGAGGGAGAGTGACTTTTTACATGGGCAGATAGTGATAGGACAAGGAGGAATAATTTCAAACTAAGAGAGGAGAGATTTAAATTAAATGTTAGGAAGGAGTTCTTTATTCAAGAGTGTGGTGGGGCACAGGAACAGGTAGCCCAGAAAAGTTGTGGATGTCCCATTCATGGAAATGTTCAAGGCTAGGTGGGATGGGGCTCTGGGTAACCTGATTTAGCAGGTGGCATCCTTGCTCATTGATGTGGGGCTTGGAACTAGATGATCTCTAAGGCCCCTTCCAATCCTAACCATTCTATGATTTTATGATCTAGTCTCAATTTTTTTAATACAAAACCAGATAAGCTGGAAAACATTCTAATATAAAAAGAAGATAAATGACCAAGAAGTAGAGCAATTTTTCAGGAGACTATTGAAACCAATCTGACCTCGAGAAGAAATTCACTGTGTGCAGATCTATTCTAAGAGTGTTACTAATCTAGTTAAAAAAGTGTAATTGTGTTATATATATACTCCTCAACAATTATCTCAAAGTGCAGCATCTTCCATTTTTGCTTCAGAAACTGATAAAAATTATTTTGATCTGTAAACAACTGGACACCTTTTACTCAAGAACTGGCTACACTTTGAGGAGAAGATGATGTTATGCACAGAATTCATACAACAACTTATATAATTTGCAAAGTGCTTTGTGATTTTTGGATGAAAGACAGATCTAATAAGGTTTAATAATGTGCATATTGCTTTGGATTTTCCTGGAAATTAAGGTATAATTAAAATTATATTCCTGCCATAAGTAAACAGTAGAGTAAAAGTAATTTTCGCTCCTTTTCCACAGTATCAAATATTGACCAATTCTAACTTGTGTACAATTCTAACCAAACCACAAAGTAAGGTTTATCCCCCCACACTAAATCACTTATATTTTACATATGTATATATTTAATGGGGATAATTCAGAAGGAAAATCAATAACATTGATATTCAGTACCTTGTACTTCTGGATGTAATCCTGAATTACTTTCTGTCCTACTATATTTTCTATATTTTCTTCATCCTGCTGAATGACATTTTCCATCAAGGAAATCCAGCTCATAACTTCAGTAATGGCATGGCGAGAAGGAATTTTGTCCATCTGGAGCTGGTGAGATAACAGACTTAAAACTCATGTTGTGAAGAAAATGAATAAGAACTCCTTCATTTTCATTAACACAGTACATTTCCTTTACCTGCCCTTATCATGTTATTTTACATCCCTAACATATCACTGAAGTTATAAAAAGAAAAAAAAAAGAAATGTTTTATGAGGAGGTATATTGTATAACTGCTTGCAGCCTAACAAGAAAATATTATATTAAAGGCTTCTTATTTTCATTCTTCATTGTAAAAAGAAACTGGACAAACTCAAAGATTCTACTTCTGACTTCCTAAAGGTTCTGCATTCTCATTCCATAATTCTGTGCCAGGGCTTATGTAGCTGATCAACTTTAAACTACATTTTTGCTGTTTTTGCAAATGACTAATGAACAGACTCATGGAAAATATTTTCATACTACTCTTCTTGTGTGGTGATTTCTAAATGGGCTAATTTTGAATAGTACCTTTTTTTTTCTTTCTTAGAAGACATACTGTAAGTTTCTGATAGAGTACTGCTTGCCTACATTTATTTACTCAGAAATGTGTTCTATGACATTTTTAGGTAGACATATATATTTTGCATTGCAAGACAATTAAGAGAACTACTGAATGACATTATTTTGTTTACTATAATAGACTCAGTTAACATTTTTTGCCCTTCCTCTCTCCCTAAATCACAATGTCATTAATAACTCTGAGACCATTCCAAGTTATAAACTGAAGCAACAGCTTATACTGATAATCTCCTAGCAACTAAATAGTAAACCAACTTTTCAACCTGTATAATTCTTTAACTTCAGTATTATAGCATTAAAACTCCAAAACTACACAACCAAAAGCCTCTTGCTCCTACACATACTAGCAGAAATCACGAAAAATGTTTTTAGATCTATTTTGTCTTTCACAGACTTGAACCTAGTCTATTCAATTCGAAAAAAGCACCATCCAAAGCTGACAGGGCACAGGGATATGAACTCCCTTTTTCCAGAAAGCATACCAGCTCATTGATAAAACCCTCATCTGTCCTTTGGTTAAAATTTCACAAATGTAATCGTGAAAGTCTGAAATTAACACCAACTGGTGTTAGACAGTATGGGCAGGCAGGATTTGAAACTAAGTGTAAGCTTTCCCACAATAAAACAGAAATTTTGTTGCTCCTATCATGCCTCACATGAATAAATTGAGCAAGGAGGCAACTAGGCAGTGCCAACTGTCTGAATTTTCTGGAATATCAAAGGCCATTGCTGTTTTTCTTACCTGGTGCAATTTCTCTTGTACTGCCGGGATTTGTGTGAGCAACTCTGTCCACTGGGTTTCAATGTGGGACAATCCCGCACGCAATGCTGCTGTATCTACTTTCTTAAGCCTCAGAAGCTGGTTCCCAGTACTCAGGACAGAAGATTTCTGTGATGATTTAGCATCCACTTCTTTTGAAAACTCCTGTAAGCAGAATCATTTTTGTGCAAATAATCAAGTACTGTTTTATAGTACTTAAAGCTTTATCTCAGGAAGGAATATCATCCCTTCCCTTTAAAATATGTACTTTCTATAAGTGTTTAATGACTCTACTTCAGACTAAGTAAGAATACAAATTGTTTCCAGTCACAAAACCATTTTCTGTATTCAGAATAATCAAAATTTACAATCATTGCATATAGCAAAGGAGGGCTTAATGTGAACACACACCAGTATTTTGAAGGACAGCTTAACTACCAAAACAGATTTTTCTTCCATATTCACTACTTCAATTATGAAAAAAAGTATAACCATCTGATTAATCAACTGTTTATTTGTAATTGGAAAGAAATAGGTGTCCCAGGTCCATGAATGACTTACCAAAAAGGAGTTCAGGTGGTCTCGGACTGTTTCCAGTTCCTGAGGAACCGTCAAAGACTGCTGGCTCCAAAACTCAAGTCGCTCCTTTGCAGATTGTAACCACTGTATCAATTCATTTGATTCATTTTGATACCTGTAAAGATGTTTAAAGATGACTAAAACAGTCATTGCCACTTCTTGCCTCCAACTGAGAAGTCTCTCCTCCATGTATTAGAGGAAGATACTAAATGCTAGATTTAAAATCAATATATTTTCTTTCCTTTATAAAATTTCAGAAAAACATAATTTAATTTTACAGACAGGCATGATATCAGGAAGCTCTTAGCCATTATGCTCACAATTTCTAACAGTGCCTTCATTTTGCCTCTTAGGAAAAACTAAGTTTAATGAAGGACTAGTAACTACGTTACAAATCTCTTTGGACAAGCTGTAATCCCACCTGACACACATAAACAGATTTTTGATTTCCATTAGAAGACTCAGTCTTACTAAAGCTTTACCACAAAGTATGTCAGAGCAGAAACTTAATTTTTTTTTTTTCAGAAACCATCTTGTTTCACATGTCAAACAATTAATGACATGACAGAACAAGTGTTTCTATATAAGCCTGGATGCATGAATAATAGACAAATCTTGCATACCACTTAGAAAATTCATTTCAAAAGTAGCATATGAACATTAGTAAAGGTAGCTAAAGCCCTCCCATATATGCAGTGATACAGACCCACAAAAGCCCTGCATGCTGAGCCTACTCATGCTATACAGCAAAGCACATACGCTTTTTCTCATCAACCTATATACACATGGGGCATCTAACTTAGTGATCTAAATAAGGTATTTTCTGATTTCCTCCCACCAGCTCTTATCTGCTATGTGTTTATTACAAATGAGAGAGTACAATAGCACTTCTGTGGAACAGAAGAGTAGTCAAATTATGACACATCTCAAAGTACTTTCTTTAAAATGTTGAATCTAATAGTTCTGCGTTCAAAAAGGCTTTGACCTGAAGAGCACAGCTGAAGAACTTTATGTTATCCATTACATCAGCATTACCTTGTCCAGTGCTTCAGTATTGTTTCCAGCCTGTGAAGCTCCTTGGTAACCTTGCTGGTGTTACTTAACCAGTGTTCTCCTAGTTGGTTCAGCTGACTTTCGAGATCTGAGCAGCTAACAGAAAAAAGGAGTCTCTTCCCATCATCTAGCACTTGGTATAATTTAGGTTGGTATTCAGTCAGGTTAGACCTTAGATGCTGTAATGACAGATGAGATGGTTAGATAGCTCTGCAGGTCTCTGCTATCACACTTTTGCAATAATAATTTCCTTCTATTGCATTTTGTAGCATATCTAATGTCACCCACCACGGCACATCACATTTTTTCCCTCTGCTCCAGCTCTAGAACCAAAATAAACAATACCTAGCATTAAACAAAACCAAAACAGCACACACCCCCCATACGCAATAGTTTGCTTAAGTTGTCCTCATACCATTGGAAAAACAGAAAGTTGTCTGGTAAAAGAACAATATACACAACAAATTCAGAGTACACAAGTCAATTTTCAAGACAAATTTGACAGATATTTTTCTGTAAAACAAAAGAACAAAACAAACCCCAACTAAAATGTCTAATATAAGGAGACAAAGATAGAACACTAGACCAAAAAACAGAGTGCAGTAGAAAACCTATATTTAAGCTACTTGTTGCATGTGGGGAGGAAGGCAAATCGAGGAACCATAGGTTGTTCAGCCTCACCTTGCTCTCTGGAAAGATCATGAAGCACATCCTCTTGAAATCCATTTTCAAGGACAAAAAGGACCAAAACGTAATGAGGAATATTCAGATTGGATTCACTAACTTGATAGCCTTTTATGACAAAATTATTGTCTCCGTGGATGAGACTGACTTCAGTATGGCCTTTGAGACCATTTCCCACAGGACTCTCCTCTAGGAGTGGAGAGAATTGGGCTGGATAAATGGACTGGTATGTGGATTGAAAATGATCTGCATTACTAGTCTCAAACACTAGTGATCAAAGGCTTGATGCCTGACCGGATGACTGCAAAGGGAAGAGTACTCCAGAAGTTGTAGATATTTTATCCCAAACCTCTACAACATCTTCAGAGCATGGATCATGGCAGACAGCATTCCCACAGTAAATTTGTGGATGATAGTAATTTAGGAAGAGTGGTTGAGACAAAAAATGGCAGATAGCCCAGAGATACTTTACTAAACATGAGGCTGGAGGCAGCAGAAACCTTAGAGGGCTCAAGAAGTGCAAATTCTGCACCTTGAGCAGACTAACCCTGTTTCTCAGTACAGGTTAGGAAGGGAATGGCTAGTGTATTTAACCTGACATCTTCTATAACCAAGACATTGTGAATAAGGCAAGCCACAGCACTGGCCTATATTAAGACAGTGAACAACCAAATGAAGTTACTTTATTATCCTCATCTTCATGGAGCTGATGAGGCCACATCTAGTCCATCTGATTGTGCTTCGACCCCACTGCCCAATGAGTTGAGGAAGAAGGAAGTAGCCAGGATCTGGCGAAGAACTATTAAGTTATTGAGGGACCTAGAGCATATGTGCTTTACAAAGAGGCTGAGGGAAGTGCACTTGCTTTAGATTGACAAACAGGAGGCTAAGGGCCAGTCTAACAAAGGTCTACAACTATTTGAAGTAGAATTAAAAAGATGACAGAGGTTAATGCTCCTTAGTAGTGCCATACAATACTAAAAGGACAATGGTGACAAAGCTAAAAGTGGAAGGTACAGATTGGGTATTATAGAAAACCTTTTCAGTAGGTGGTGGTGCAGGACTGCAATTCGTCCCCTGGTCAGCTGTGGGATCTCCATCTTTCAAGGTTTCCAAAGCTGTTGCTGCTCCAGCCCATGACAACTGTACTGCTTCAAGTGAGAGGCTGGACTGGATGACCTTCAGAGATCCCCTTTATCCAACTTTTCTGTAGAGAACATCTAAAAAGCACCAACCTGAAAAAGTGTAATCCGGTCTGTAAGCCTGTCCTCTGTCTCTTCCACCAAACCAACAGTGGGGATGTTTCCTTCAACAGATTCCAGCTGTCTGATAAGTTCCTGGTAATCTTCATCTAGATGCGTCCAGGTCTACAAGAACAAATTATCCATGTATATGGTGAATCTGAGTATCTAGAATTTTTATTATTTGCATTTTTGATCTGAAATCCTATAGCTGCATGGTTGTGAAAGTACAGAAATAACAACAGAGATGTCCAGTGAACCTGTAATAAGACACCATCTCTATAACAAGCTCAACTTTTGGTTAGAATGCATGGATAAAACTGTCATGCTCTCCTTACTAGCTAAAGCTAAGCAGCTCTTAAAACTTAGATGAAAACAACTTGTGTCACCTGAAGGTCACAACAGTTAAATAGAAAAGATTGCACACAGTCTACCAGTGCTTTGTGTGTATGACAAGAGGGACCGATGTCCATCAATTCTGTCTGAGCACAGGAAATCAACATTATAGTATATCCTGGTGGTTAATCACAATGGCAGTACAGAAAAGATCACAGAAATTCTCACCTCTAGAATGTATTCCAGTTCCACACCTCGTTTATGAGCCAGCTTTAATATAGCTGAAGCTTGTGTCATTAGCTCTGAATGTGACTGAGTTTCCTTTAAGAGAGCAAAGCTACTCATCTTTCTAAAAAGTGTTTCTGTTAGGATCATGTGAGACTCCAACCCTTGAAAGTATTCCTGAAAAATTTGGGTGTGAGGGTAGAGGGAGAATAAAAAAGAGAAAGTGCAATTGTTACATTTTAAGACATAAGCATTACAATTAAGTATCTACAGGCATAGAATAAGGTAAATTTTTCACTCCACAACATTTCGCATAGTCCAGTAGGTGACTTAAAGAAGACAACAGTCTTTTCAAGGAAAGAAGTAAGTCATGCTTTCCACACAAATTCCATCCTGACCCTGATTCCATAAACAAAAATAGTGTAAATCGGACAACCATGCCCAAAAAATTCTGCCTAATAAAAATACGTGGAAAATCCTTGTTATATTTGTGGGTGCTATTAGCAAATGTAAATTTCTGTTGAAAATAAATTGAGTGGTGGATGAAATTGCTATGTAGCATGACAGGACAAGACTAGGAACTTGTTACTAGAATAAGGAAGAAAATGCAATCTACCTGGCTTCACCTTCAACAAAGCATTTGAAACTCAGTCTGTCAGAACAATTTATTGACTTCAATTTAAAATAAAGTCCAGCCCACTATTCTGAAAAGCTCCTGAATCTTTAGGAACAAAAGGTTAGCAATTTGCTCTTTACAAGTGTCCTGGTTTCAGCTGGGGTAGAGTTAATTTTCTTCTTAGTAGTTGGTACAGAGCTGTGTTTTGGATTTAGTATCGGAATAATGTTGATGACACACTGATGTTTTGGTTGTTGCTGAGTAGTGCCTACCCTCAGTCAAGGACTTCTCAGTTTCCCATGCTCTGTCAGGGAGGAGATGCACGAGAAGCTGGGAGGGAGCATGGCCAGAACAATTGACCTGAACTAGCCAAAGGGATATTCCATACCACAGAACGTCATGCTCAGTATATAAACTCAGGGGATCTGTCTGGGAGCTGCTGACTGCTGCTTGGGGACAGGCTGGGTATTGGTCAGGAGGTGGTGAACAACTGTATTGTGCATCACATTTATTTCTCTTGTGTTTATTTCTCTCTCCATTACAATTATATTTGGAAAATTATTATTATCAGTAGTAGTGTTATTAGTATTATATTGTATCTTGTTTCAATTATTAAACTGTTCATATCTCAACCCACGAGGTTTACTTTTTCTTTCTGATTCTCCTTCTCCCCAGGGAAGGAAGGGGGAAGCGAGAAAGCAGTTGTGTGGTATTTAGTTGCTAGCTGGGGTTAAACTGTAACAACAAGCTTACCTTCATGATTAGTCCTGAAATATGTTCCCAGTTTCTTACCTTATGTTTGTCAAGCAGCAATCGAACTTCTTCCTTAGAAGAAACAATCATTTTCTGGTCACCAGCCATTTTTTCTTGGCCTGTTTCTACCAGGTCAGCCAGGTCCTGCAAAGCCCGCTCATACTGGCTCTTAAGAGCCATATTCTGATTCAGATCACTCTGCCTGGATCCAATGATCATCAGCAGCTCATCATACTTATCCTGGGGGGCAAAGGGTAGCAATGGTGATTCCTATTTCACACCTTACATGTCTTCCTAGAGGCAATCTTACTGTCCCTGTACTCTGTGAATACTAGCAGAGTAATATCTATTTCCAGCCCAAAAAAAGATTTGCAGATATACTGACTTCCCTGATAAATAAACAGCTCACCATTTACAGACAATAAAAATAAGCAAGACCTGCAACTCTTTCAACTGCATGCATTCAGGAACAAAATTAGAAGAATCCTAAAAACTTAATATAAGTAGCAAAGGAGCAGGGTGATTGGGCTTAAGGCATCAAAAACCAGCAACTACTGCACACTGCAGATGCTGTGTGCATTTTACTTTTTATAATGAAAAGGACTGGATGGACTCCATCATGGATCCAGACTACAGGCACCTTGAAGTCATATATGTTTCCTCCTCCTGCCCCAGTACCTTATTGGTAGCAAGCAAGATCCATACAACTTACTGTAAAAACCAAACTACGCCTAAAATAGCAATATACTTCATATAGAACGTTTTCTACTTTATGTAGAAAAAGTGCAGTGTGTATTTCACAGTGTTCTCATACTGCCAAATTACAAAACAAGAGAAAACAAAAAATCTCATCAATTCCTGTATGTCATTACTCATCTTGTATACCTTGACCATAAAAGTGAAAACAATCTACAGACGCTTTTCTTCACTCAAACAGGATTTTTTTCTTGTTTTGGTTTTGAGAATTGTCCTCTGAGAACATACATCTGACTGGGAGAACAAGCCCACACTTTTGATCAAAACAAGACATTCAGAAACTAACAAACAAAAATATCTCTATGATCATCCAGCAGTATAACAAAGTGCCCACTCTCACACTGCAGGCTGGCTCTCCTAGCTTTAAAGAGAAAATTGTGAGAAGCACACCTGTCAAAAAAAGCAAAAGGAAGACTTTTCTAAAAACTGAAATGAAGGGGAGGGGACACATAATGACACATAATCTGACAGAAAAACAAACAAAACCAACCAACCAAACAAAAAGCAAAGCAAATCAAAACAGAAAAAACAACCCCCCAAACCAGCAGGAGGCGGTAAGAGTAAAAAGATAAAGAACTGGGCAGAAGACCTATTCCCACATATCCTTTGTCCTTCATTTTTAATTGATGTCTTTGTCCTGTTGGCTTAACAAGTTTATGGTCCAGTTTCAAAGGTTTCATTTGCTTCTAATTTATTGTTCTGTCATTGCAAATGGTAAAATTCAGTCATAAATCTTCTCCTTGATCTTTCCTTAAGCATTCCCTACATCACCATAAAACTGCTCACAAAAGAGTTTTAACAGATTTATAGAAGTTCTGGATCAATTGCCCACGTTATCTACATGAGAGGTGTTCTAGTAAAAGCAGAACACTTCTAGTTTCAGGTCACACTTAGCTCTCTATCCTCCTTCACTCTATTTTTTTTAATGACAGATGTGAGGCAATACTAAACTGCAGATCATGAGATGCTGGTGAGAACAGGGATGAACCTTCAGCAGAAATTTATGTTTACCTGCTTAACTTTATCTGTTTGAAAAAGGAGATAACAAGAGCTGACAGAAAACATATTTTTGTAGATTTTTCCAATTAATATTCCTAATAACAGAGATGTTGAAAAATCCAAAGAGGCAAAATTAGAAAAACTAGGTGAATCAGAGAGAACATAATTTTTTATACACATTGAAATGGTTTTAAATACCTTTTCCTAAACTACTTTATGAACAATAAAAAGAAGCCTTCCATTGATATCACCAGACACATCTAGGATGGAACTTATGAACCATACCTGGATCTTAGACAACTCTTGTACAGAAGGTTGGTCAAGTTGTAGTTTGTCTATACGCTTCTTTAATTCATTGATTCCAGCATCTAGTTCCTTCAAACCTTCTTCTGCCTGCAGTATGACCTGTATTTGAAAATTACATTGCTTAGTTTGAAGTTTTAATACCAGTATTGTAGCTGCCATATGGTAAATTCTTTTCTGCTTGAAGTACTAATCAGTCCTTCAATGTGTTGAAATTTTAAAGGATACCATAAAGAAAATGTGTTAATTCAAAGTTGGGAGAGCCCAGTTTGTTTCTTAAAGTTAAATAAATATGTCATTATTATTTTTCAATAACCAGATGTTTTAGTATCATACACTATTTTATACCAAACATCACTGTGAAGTTCCATGCTTTTAATTACATAGTACAGGCACAAAAGGACTTTTCTTTCCCCTAACACCTTGTTTTAAAGCTTTCTTTTTATTAACACTCATTCCTGTCATATCCGAGCACCAAGCAAACAACCAGTGCTGCACAACATACATATGACAGCAAGGAGTCATAGTTCCCTTTTGGGACAAGGATGAGGCCAAAATTACTGTTAAGGAAAAAGACTTGTACATCCCCTTTTGCACTTGGAAAACTTACAGCTTAGGTACACAAGTTGGTATTTGCAAGTATATGCAGGTGATAAGTTTTTTCAAAGCTTTCCTAGGTCTTTGCTGAAGTAATGCATGCAGACTATTACAAAGCACGAGGTAGGCTCCTGCAGTTAAAGTCCTTTGATAAGGCCCTTTCTTGGAAACTGCTTATCCGAGTATGCTTAAACTATGCACGTGAAGTAGAACTTCTGCCTCCCAGTAACATGGAGTACGCAGAATACAGCCACTAAACTTCCACTTCATGCAACTAAGTTACCTGGCTGGTTAAAGGCCTTATTTCTACTTTTCCAATCACACATTGAACAAACAGCAATGCTTTTAAGTTTGAATGCTTCATCAGACAAGGTAGATTTTCAGAAATAAAAAAATTCACTTCCTTTTGTTACCACATTGTTTTCCTAGTTTCTAGTTAAATTAATCATACAGGAGATAAATTTTTGCTAATCTTTCACATCATGGAAGATAGAAAAGAAAGACGCAGTGCCACCTCTCTTATTCATACAGGAGACATAAATTCAAAATTTGAATGTCAGGTATATAAAATCCAGTATTTCTGTTTAGCTGAAGGGTAAGTCTCTTCCATTCTTTTACCTGCTGGCATCAGACATCAGTAGCCCTTAAGTAACAAGAAACATCTTTAAAAAGTAGCCCTTAGCATACTTAATCCATTTTGCACTGGCAAAACAGAAAGAAGAAAACAGGATATACTTTTTCATATAAATAATTAATTATTCATCAAGCCATTACTGATAAAGAAAAGCTCCTTATTACCTTAAATTAAAATGAGTAACATTCAAGATATCACTATAAACTAGTGCAGAAGAAAGTGTCTTTGGTTTTTAATACAGTTTAATAGTCAAACAATTTAGCAAAAATTGTGGCCTTTTTTGTTTATTATGTTTTCTCTCTTTCTTTCAAATACCCAGTATATGCATAACTAGGCACTAGGTCAGCTGGGGGATAAGAAAGACACTTTTCGGAGGTTTGCGGGTTTTTTTTGTTTGTGGGGGTTTTTTGTTTGGTTTTCTGTTTGTTGGCTTGGTTTTTGTGCCTTTTTGTTTTATTTATTTATTAACATGTAGTACACTCTTGGAAACACTGATTTTCAAATACTTCATGAATACATATATTCTCCCATAACATACAATTGTTCTCTAGAACCTACTTATACTTTGGATAGAAACTTTACCTCTTCCCCTCTCCCCAGCTAACAGACATGTGATAATACCTGCATTTGTTCTGTTTCTGGTCTGTCAGCTGCCTCTGCTAGTTTCTGTAGAACTAAGTATTTGTTATCAGCCACCGATGTAAACATGAGCTTCAGATCATTCTACAGGAGACAAAACCAACAACAAATTATATCTTATCAGAGCACAAAACAACTGAAAAAGATTGCATGTTTCAAAAAGTTTAAAGCATTAAAATGTTACATGATCAGCTGCGTAGCATAAAACCTATTAAAAATTGGAAGCATCATAATTAGCCAATGCAAAACATTTAACATGGCTGAAAATCCATAGCTGGATATATATGAGCTAAAAGCTAAACCAACTCCTATTCAAAACATATCCCGTGAACACACTTTCGCTTTTGCCTTCCTATTAGATAATTAATTACCAATGGTCATTAGCTTCATTTAACAAAAAGATGCTATTCTTGTGCAGTTAATTCTACCACATATGCTTGTAAACAAGCTAGGGTTTACTTTTTAAGGGAAGTATTTTTCATTGCAAACTTGAGCAGATATAACAAATAAGTAAACAAGGCTTCCACACTTTACAGGGCTACCTACATGCTACAACTTTTTAGAATACCTCATCAGACCGGACACATTAAATATTACTTAACAATTTTGCCAAGGTACAATCAATTACCTTTTTCATGCATTCATCTCAACAGAAAATTATCAGCACATTTTTCTGAGACTTTCAGCATTACATGAGGTGCATGACTGATTTTTTTATTGGTTTTTACATGCATTAATTATTTTAAATACTAAATATCACCAAGAATAATGCAAAGGATTATAATCGACTTTGCTTTATTCAGTAAAGGAAGGTTTTTAATTGAAAAAAATGTAGACTGCAGAGGAAAAGTTATGGAATTTGGAAAGAAATCCGGTAGTAATAACCTATGAAAAGATGACACTAACCTAAAGACATCAGGAATCTATTTTCCTTGGGTTGTTTTTTTTTGTAATTTATGGGTTTTTTTAATTAAAACTAAACCATACTGCAGGCTTTATATAATGATAATATCAGGAGAGAAGGTAGAGACAAAGTAAGATATAAAAGCACTTCTGAACTCCGTTTGAAAAGTTTTCTAAAAGTGTAAATTTCTTCACTTATCTTCATTTTTTCAGCTTGGCTTGGTACAGACTTCCTTTGATGTAACGTCAGCAGGATAAGACAGTATGAAATGATTGATCACTTTACAATAATAGCATGAGTTGCAGAAGACTTCTAGCAGAGAGTTTAAATTTTGAGTAATTATTTGGGTGCCAAGTTCTGCATAGTCTGAGTAGTTTGATTTTTCAATAAAAACCTGTGCCAACATTATTCTTTTGATTTTGTACCAAAAATTCTCACTGCTTTAAGAATGACAGCCTTTATAGCCCCATTTGACATGTACCCCTGTTAATTCCATCGCATGGACCTCATACCTTGAACGTGACTATTTGCTGGATCCGTCCTTTCATCTGATGGCATCTCTGATTTACTACTGACTCCAGTAAGGTCAGTCTTTTCAGGAGACAATCCAAAGTGTCTTCTATGAGAACCCTATTATCACTATGGTCAGGAAATATCTGAGCAAATAAACTCTTGTTCTTATCCACTTCTTCTGTTATGTCTTTGATTTCTTTGGCAAGAGACTAATTTTGTAGAAAAACAAAAGTGACAGTCAGACAGTCTGGAAAGAAGGCAAAAATTTTGCCATACACATTGTCAATTTTGCTGTGATGCGTAAGTTTTTTGCATTGTTAGTATACACACACTAGATAAAGTTTTGCATCTGCAGTAATCTCTGATAGTAAAAAGACTCCAGACTGCTACAAGTAAAACAAGTGCTGGAATAAAATGATGTAGAATCATAGAAACATTTATGTTGGATTAAAGGTCATCCAGTCCAACACCCTGAAGTAAATAGTGACATTTTCAACTAAATCAGGATGCTCAGAGCCCTGTCCAGACTGACTTCAAAAGTTTCCAGGGATGGGGCATCCACCACCTCTCTGGGCAACCTGCTCTAGCATTTCACCACTCTTCTTGTGAAAAATTTCTTGCTTGCATCTAGTCTGAATCTATCTTCTTTTAGTTTAAGTTGGTTATTCACCTATTGCCTCTGTGTCCCCCCACTATTCCATTCGTTCCCCCTTGTCCCACTCCCAATTAATGCTGATGAATTTGTGCTGTTTCTATATCCAGAGCACTCCTCCCTCTTTTTCACTTTGTTTCAATTTCAACATTATGGTGTTTGGTAATACTTAGCAAAGAAGCTAAACAAAAGAAAGAATCTATGTTTAATTCTCTTCTGACTAGGAAAAATTTCCACAACATTCTCTACATGGTCAATAAAGTTACTTCTACCAGTAGCAGAACACTGCAATTACATAGAGATTATGTCAGTAACATGTCACTTATCCAGGATTCTAATACTTTTTTTCTAAACACTACATAAAATGCACACTTACTGACAACTGAAAGAAAGTCTTATCCATGGATTTCTTACCTCTTGCTTGCAGAGGTATGTTTCTGTTTCTTCCTCTGGCAACAGAGCTGTAGCAACAAAGACCTGCTCTTCCACACCATCTAGCCACATGGATGTGGCTGTGACACCATCATACAGCTTCTTTTCAAGATGCAGGATCTCCTCCACCTGTCCAGCCTGGGCAAAAGGAAACAAGAGATGTCCAGCATAGAAGATATTCTTTCTAACTTCTAGTATTTGTGAGAGGCCTGAATTTTCAGGTGGTAGCTAGAGGAGTTTTCACTGTACACATGGTTTTGCTGGAGGACAGGTGTAAAGACAACTGAAAATTACCTCAGATGAGACATCTTCAAAGGCCTGATTCAATTCAACCAGTACTGGTGAGATGGAGGATTTATCTTCATCCTGTCTCTCCACTTTATACAAAGGCATTCCAGGTATCAGTCTGTTAGGTCTGCTATAAAGCTGCTGAGAGAAAAGTACTAATTAGGATGCTTCTACTATATAGAGGGCGAAAGATGCTCTACTGACTGAGGCTATCACCAGCTAATGCTCATGATCCTCCCATGTTCTGTGACATATCTTGAATAAAAGACTTCTCAACAGGAGCTAAAACTAAATTACTAGTTTTTACCAAAAATATAATTAATTACTGTTGAATTAATACAAGATATTTAGAACTTTGAAAGCAGATTAATGGAGTGTTATGCAAAGAATATTGTGTCTGGGTCTACTAAAAATAAAATGGAGGATGTATGTTAATATAGATCTTGGATTGTCCCCCAATTTAGTTGATTAATCCCTGTTTCTTTCAGTAAAAATTTGGGGGCTGAAATCCCTTACCCACTGAGATCAAGAATTGAATGTAACGAATAAATTCAAACTGAAAATAAGTTTTTTCTCTAAGCTCTTGCCAGAGTACTGATCAATTCCAGAGGGATAATTTGCTACAGAATTATCCTGAGTTAGATAAGTAGATAAACATTTTGTCTGAGCTCTTTCTTCCTTTCTAGGTCATTAACCTGAATGGAAGTGCAATTCAAATCACTTTGAACAAGAGCAGTGCTACTGCCAATATTTAAAAGTTTTTAAAGATTTCACAAAAATAAATTGTTCCATATTCTCTGCATTAACTACAGCACCTTAATGCATCAGATATGCACACATTGTACCTTTTGTTGTGCAACCACTTCCATAGAAAAAATGAAAAAGAAATTCAAAATAGCTACCAGATGTTCTTTTTCCAAAGCTTTCTGAAGCAGTCTCTGCTTGGTACTGAATTCCTGATTTAGGCTTTCCCATTTCCTCTTCATCTGTTCTTCAAATGATGGCTTCTCACCTTCTAAGACTAATTCCTCAGAAAGTGTATCAGGCTTTCCACTGAATCAGAAGATGCATAAAGGTTTAACAAATAGAAAAGTTATAATCATTTAAGGTGTTTTTTTTCTCTTTCCATTACAAAATTCAACATTTAAATTAAGTGCTACTTTTTGGAGTTTTGTCTATTTTTTTCTTTTTTTTCAGATAATAAGACAAAGCCTGGTTTGAACAGTAAGAAGTTCTTGCCAGATGGAATGAAATGTACTTTCTTTCTAAGAAACTGTTTAGAGTTGCAAGTACCCCTATTAAGTTAAAAAAAAAAACAAACAAAAAATAAACCAGACTGAACATACATTGAAATGTACTCTATAAACAAGTTTTACTTCAAAGCATGAATTAAACTAAATACTTAATCTGACTCCTTCCTCACCTCCTTTCTCAAAATGTAACATGCTAGAACAAGCATATGCGTTTAGCTTTGGTAAACACTGAATCAAATTCATACTTTCTGTTTGATTTTTTTTTTTATTTGTTTCTATAGTATATCTTCATGTGACAGAAGGAAGCCTCAAACAGAAGGAGACTGGTTAAATACTTTCTGCCATTATAATTAAAAATACCCACACTTAAATAATAAAAATGCTGAGGAAAAGAACTTGCTGAGTATGGCTTACATTCCCTGTGCATAAAACTTGTTTCTACTGTTTCATGAACTACTTTCATGTTCTAGACTCTGGTATGCTGGAGGAGCCACAAAAGTGCTTCTCCCTATTACTGAGATCCATGAAGGAATGTTTTAACTGAAGGGTTGACTGCTCCTTGATTCTTGAACTGGTAATGTTCACCCTGGTTTCCTTTTCCCAAGACCTTGCCCTTCCTGCTTCCTGAACATCAGCATCAGTAGTAGGCAGTAGTTTTCTTCTTCCTTCTCTAGGGCAGAAGTCTCTCCCAGACAGAGCTGAGGCTTTCATAGATATTTACTTCCTCTCAAATGGGCAAGTGTATAAGAAGATACAGACCAGAGATGAAATTCAAAATACACAAGGCTTCAAAAAGAAAAATATTAACTAATTGCAGGAAAAATAAAATTAAGCAATGAGTATCCCATCTGGGAAGATCTGGTTACAATGGCAGATGCCAATGTTTTAGAGATAGTTGTGACACACACCAATGGTGGTCCATAAAGTTATAGTAACTGATCCACTGCTTGTCTAATGAGTCCTACTACTTTTTAATTTTAGTGTGATGCTTGATAATAAGAATAAAAGGCATTTCTAAATGTTAAAGGTGATCTATCAGCACAAAAGTTTGTGTAACTATATAATCAGATCCCTGAATTATAAGCCAGGAATCCAGTATCCTAGGTGCTGTATAAAAATGTTGAAACAAAAATTAGAGGACTATATGCAGAAGAGGGATATAAACATTAGGATGTCAAAGCCCAGTCATAGAAATTTACTTTTCAGAACAACACATAAAAGCACACCTTATACACAGGCCTTCTGTAGCACCTTGTTGTGTTAGGATTTCTCCTCCACGGCATGCAACTGATCGAAGCAGATTCTTCTGCTCTTCCAGCTCTTGTTCCAGCTCCTAGCATAGCAAGTTACAAAAACAAGAACAAATCTCAGTGTCTTTGGCTTGAAAGAATATGCCTACACCGCATACCTGTCATGCAAAGTTAGCTGAGCTATTTCTGATATATCTTGCTTAAGCACCAAAAGCAGTCAAAAATCTCCACCAAGGGACACAAAGTCATATACATAAACTGTATTGTTGAACTAATTAACTAATGCAATGCAGCTTCTGAAATCCATCCTAGTGAAGATATCTGCATATCATGCAACAATATACCATGCGATGTGTGCATCTTTGCTTCTATAAAACAAAAATTATTACTTTTAATACTCTCTTTTAATAATCTCTCTTTCGAGTAACTTAAAGGGTTGATTTATTTTACTGATGGACACAAGAAGTATAGAGTGACTCAGTGAATCAACCATGCTCACCCAGGAAGTCTGGTCTGCCTGACTGTTACAGATATAAGATAGTGAACTCAGATGCATCACTACAAAAGCGCTGAGTAAGAAAGATCATAAAACATAATATTTCAGCAGAAATATTAACAAGAATGGTTCAGCTATAGTATTAAGCACAATCTAAAGATGGGAGTAAAAAAAATACAAAACACCAACTTTCTGTTGCTGCAGGGTACTCTGCTGTTGCTGTGAGCGGGTAGTTCTTGCTTGTGCCAGCCATTCTTGAACACTGGGGCTTTGTGAGGAAACAAAGTCCAGATCACTCTCCTCCTTTTCTTGTAATGATCCCTGTTTTAAAAAAGAGAAATAAATACTTCAAAAAATCTCTTACATTGTTAGAGAGCTGGCAGGTCCAGCTCATCTACTCAAAATCACCTTCCACCTCTCAAGCTGCTAGCTCACATAAATTCTGAAGTGAGCAATGACTTTAGATTTCTAATTTCTACTGGTTTTTGCTTACTAGCAAGAAAAGAATCCCTAAAAATGTAAAAGTAAACACGCACCACTGCACTCAGCAGAATCAGAGACCAGAGGTCACAGACCATGTTTCTGAAGACTGTTCTGCTTCTAAAAATCACCTTGATGTGTAGTGGAGGGTGCTGCTTTAACTGGTAATGCAGGGAATCAATGGTTTGTTTCTGCCAAGGTTTCAATTTAATTAAAGCCAATTTTTTCATTTGACTGAAAAGGAGAGAATGCTGATTGTCATTCTGGTCTAAATTTATTTACCAATAAGCACAGAACTCTATCTATGGTTGGCAGAAACACACTCAGTTAACAGCAGATTATATGATATGAACAGTAGAGATTGTAAGAGAGACCAAATCACTGAATGTCAGAACAGCACAGCAAAAGCAACAGTTTCTTCAATTCATACTTCTATCGTTATGTTTTTCCAACATGAGTGATTAGACAGGCTTTCTGTGTAAGCAAAGCAAAAAAGAACAAATGCCTTGATAGCTCCAAAACCTGTTTTATCAACTTCTTGACTTCCAAAATCCATGTTGGCTGTAAGTTTAAATAATTTTAGTAGCCAACATATTCAGATGTAGGGATTTTAACATGCTTGGTCTTATGTTAAAGACAGATTTGTAAGTCTGGCTACTTAGATGTACGCATCTCTCTGGAATTATTTAATACTACGTGCAGTGAGAGGATGACTGCAGAGTTTGTACCTTTTTTTTTTTTTAGAGCTTCAAGATCTAAAGCTGGGGCTTAAATCCTCTCCCATCTTGTCTATATATTTCATTTTTGTAGAATTCATATTTTGCCCATGATTCAGCTCTTATTCTCAATAGATTAGGAGTGCCAAATGGTTCAGACATTACAGCAGGCTCTCCAAAACAAACACACATTCTGCCTTCCAGAGGACTTTTCTCTTAAATCAGACAGGAAGGAGCAAGTGGAAATTCTTCTTGCTTCACCCAGTGATCCTTGTGCTTACAACTGAGATGGACCTCTGCCACCAGAGTCCCTGGCACCAGGCACTGAAACAGAGGAGTTTTGCTAAGTAGTAGAAGTTAGGTGTAAGAGTTCAATTTTGGGGGATGATGGATGTACTGGAGTTGAAAGGACTGATTAGTGTTAGAGGATATAAACTGTAAGAGAAGCAACACAAGCAAGTAGGTATCTGGAGCTGGAAAGAATCATTAGCCCTTGTTCTATGAAACAACTCTGTTTTACTAAGGATTCGTTTTGCAGGTAAACTGTGTTACTTCACCTTGTAGCAACAAGTTTCTAGAAAAGCTGATGTAGCTGAAGTGTTAAGTATGATGGCATAGTTAATAGTCTCCATTACAGGAGACCAGGTTAGGTAAAGTAAATATTATGTGAGGGCTAAAGAGGGTCTGGAATTCTAATTTTTTTCTATTAAAAATTAGAAAACAGACAGTCTTTCTGTAAATTTTGGGAGGGAAAAAAATCTATTTCATTTTGTATACTCTAGGGACTATAGCTGTTCAATTTGTAAATTCCTTTAGAGAACAGTATCTAGTTCTTCACTGCACTTGGGCAGGCTGGTTCATTTCAGTTAGATTTTGAGTCTCCTTTTCTTTAGGAAGAGGACTGAGAAGCTACAGTTCTGGAATTATACTAAGACAAATAAACAGTAGTCCCACAGTTCCTTCAATAGCAGAGCGTAAAAGGGATTGTGGCATTTGTGGATGCAACGAGGTTTTGCAAATATGCTATTGTGCATACTTTTCAGATCTAAAGTATTTGTGAGCCAGACTTTATCATTCTCAAATCAAAGAAAATAAGTTTGAAAAAATACAGTTGCACTTTTATTTGAATTCTGGAACTGTATTATATTCCCTTTACATAGCCAGGGAAATATTTGCTTGAACCTCTTCATTCCTGGGAACTATCTACTCTAGTACAGAAATAAATGGAAAATCCCAGAAGAAGATGGTAATGAAATTGATCTCTCAAAGAATTTCAAAATCATACAAACTTACACGAGGCATAATTTTTCATGTGAAACTGAAGTTATTCCTCCCCAAAAATCCTTTGTAATAAAAACTAAAGAAACAGTATCTTGTTTGTTTTTTTTTTTACTGCAGAATCCATTGTAATTCTTTGTTTTTTAAAGAGTCTATTTAGTTTTATTGCCTTGAAATCAGAGAATAAACAGTAACAAGTCAATATTTTATTTATCTTTTGAAGTGCTACCTTCACTGCTTTATTTTATGAATAAAGAAGTTGGTCTCCAAGTCATTTTTCCATATCATTAGTGACACTCATTACCTAAACTCAGAAGCAAAACTGAAATTGCTGCAAGGAAGTCGCAGAATCTCACACTAATTCCTAAAAAGCCTTGTGCCACAGGAATAACAGGTATGCTGAAATATGCTTTAAGGAAAATATAGCTCAGCTTTTACAAGGTTCTTGGTCTTCCTGTGCAACCTGAGAGAATCCCTCCTTTGGGTGCAGGTTGGTCTATGCCTCTGGGTAATTACAAGGTTATCAGTACATCTAGAGACATGCTTAAGTCTGAGTTTTTTACATGCACGAAAAACAGTGTTATAAGCTTGAAATGTTTCTCCGGGTTAATACAGGCAGTGAAAAGAGTGAGGGCGTTTTGGGGCATCTGATGCTCTCCATTGCCTGATTGTTTAGAAAACGACATTACTGAACTTCTCATTTGAAAAAAAAATGGCTCAGTGAAGATTAGAAGATGTTCTACTGCCTATGTAATTTTCTTCTGAAATTTGAGTCTTGCATCATGCAGCATCTTAAACAATTTCTTTTCTACATCTGGAAATCATTTTGTTGTAATTTAAATATTAAAAATCCAGCCAAAAATCTGTTTTAAAAGTTTCAGTAAACTAAATCACACCATTGCTTTTTAAAATTTTCAAAATATTTTAAAATTTAGTAAAAAAGTCTGTGATGCCTTTTCACTTCACAAGTAATATATCAGAACATAGTGTCATGTGCCTGCATGCCTAATCATGAGGTTTAATCTGCAAAAATAATATTAAAGTTACTTCACCTTAGAGGCAATAGGAACAAATACCTGGGGTTTTCCTTTCTTTTTTATTTTTTTTATTTTTCTGAAGCTATGTTAAGTTCTAAAGTATGCAGTTGCTTTGGACTAAAAATAGTTCTTAGCACATCAAGTGACTTTTCAAGCTAACCTCTCAGTAGACTTTAATCTGCATTACAAGCTAGAAATCTTTGAAGCTTATCATGTTTAATTTGCACAGCAAAGCCCAGAAAAGAAGTAAAAGAAAAGAGGGGGAGGGAGTCACAGCAGGGCAAGCAAATTCACAACCAGTCAATCACATTACATGGTTGGGTTTCTTGTATGTACTTGGTTCTCCACATGCTAGTTTAACCTAAAGAATGACCAAAAGAACTGTTAAATACAATTAGCGGCAACAAGCAGACCCATGCTGCTAGAAATATAAACCTAGGAGAAGACTGAGGTTAAATGAACCTTTGTTTCTATAATATTTTGTTTGGTATCATGTTGTCAATAAGTATTATCCATATTTAAAAATGTTCCCTTATCTTATGTTATCTGTTCACTGTGTTGTACTCAGGAAAGCATGTATTTAGGATTGTTCTTTTGTTGGGGGAGTGATCCTGCCCCAGAGCACACACAGCTTAAAGGGACTGTGAAAAGGCATAGAGTATATCCAGACCAAGCTAATCATCTATCTACTATAGTATCATCCTTTCAGAGCAGACAGTGAGGTTAGGATAGTTTTACCATAAAGTAGTGCTGTAAACTTGAAAATGATAAACTAAAGCTTTCTACGCAGTCCTTTAGTTTGGAGTACAATTCCATTTACTAACTAAAGATGAATAACCTGAACTAAATCAGTGCAATACTTTTACTCCTTTTTGCAGTTCCATAAAACTGCTGTGAAAAGCCCAACCTCCTGCCTACCACGAAACCGGTTGGAAAGAGTCACTTACCCGAATGTTGATCTGTTTGTCATGGAGCACTCTCTGCAGCTCCAGAAGGCTGCCCTTCAGTGTCCTGAGCTTCATAGCCAGCTGCTCTGCCTCGTCCTTGGTGTGAGCCTTTCCCTCCATAAGCAAATTCTCGTTGTGCACAGACAGCTCTGACAAGGCTACCACCTTCTGTTCTATTTCAACCAACATGTTCTGCAGCAGCAAAAACAAGGAACCAAATTCATACATTTTCTAGCACCTATCACGCTTTCTGGCAAGATGACCAGTGGCCTACCTCACCCGTTGCCAACCTAAGAACCAGTCAGATTATCATTGCTTTGCTTTCCAGTCCCATTCAGAGTTCTTCAGAACATGCTTGCAAATGCTTGCATCTGCCATTTCAGTTTGCAATCTTTTTCAAAATAGGAAGTTAAAAAGTTACTTGGAAAAAACAATTTCTTGTAGTGGAGATGCTCTTTATTTGCACATTAAAGGTAAGGGTGGTTAAGAGGCTGGACTGACATCCATTAATGAGAAGAAACAAAGCACACATCTAGAGTTACTTCTTTCCTCTTCTTTCATTTACATGTAGTCAAATGCTTCCTACCTCCTCCTATGTGTTCCTCTGGCTGTGTTGATAAGCTTCTCTTCTCACTATTTGCTCCTTCTGATTGGTGCATGACGGACTTAAGGATTTCTATATAATCCTCTTTAGTCTAAAGAGAGACTTAAAGTGACAAATCTCTGGCATGTTTATTCTCAAAAGCTACTTTCCTGACATTCCATTAACCATTCACATATTAGAAACATAGTGCATATTTTGATCTTCCAGATTCAACTCTCATACAAGTGTTGCTCAAAAACCAAGCCTGACATCAAATGTTTTTGTTTCCATAGCAAGTGTCAAGTGTGAACTTACAAATGTTTTTCCTGAAGGAATGTGTGCAGGATAAGATGCGCACATCTCTAAAAAGTAGAAAAAAAATATAAAACTTACTGCATTAAGATTTTAAGAACCAGCAAAAGAATTGCAGCATTAACTTTTCCACAAAGTTAACGATACTTTTTGAGTTTCTTACAGATTATATTAAAAAAAAAATACAGCTTTGTTTAAGTTCACAGTGTTTATCTACATACAACAAACAGCTCCCAAAGATGGGTGATGAAGAGACTGAGCAGACTGAAAATTCCAATAATGTAGTGTTGTTAGTGAAAATTCATCACTTATATGAAACTTAACTCCCATTTATCTTAAAATAGTTGAGATCCACGCTCTCTGATACAAAAAGGGATCTGTTGTCCATCTGTCTCTTGTCTCTCTTGTAATTTTAATTATAATGATCATACAGTTCTAAACAATTATTTAAAAATGGAAAACTCCCACTAATTTGAGAATCTGGGTCTTATGACTGATCCAAGTCTTGTTAATAAAAATATTTGCAGCTACTCTTATTGCAGAAACTCAGTTGTTTTGGTATTTGAGTTGATTAATATTAAAGCCATAAAAACAGTAACTACTGATGATTATCCTTTACTTTTGCATGTGTGTAGGGACTATTCCTGAAGAGAACACAACACTATACCAGTCATCACTGCTGGTGTGATGACTTCAGCTGGAAAAGGAAGAGTAGGAAAGTACATTGCAGGTATTGTCATACCTGTCAAGTGAGCTGTTCAACCAATCCAGCTTGAAGGGAACAAAAAAAGTAAGTGAAGCAAATACAAGGCCTTTAAATTAAATCAAAATTACATCTGAAAGATGCAGAACTTCAAATCTTTCTGCAGTCAGACATTTTGTTTTCCTACTGCTATGTTCACACGTGCTTTCTAAAGCGCTGTTTGAAATCTCTAATGAAAAATTAAGAACAGACTATATTTTTTTTCACAAATCTTTGATGAAGCTAATTGAGCATACAAAGGTGCTAAGGAGCTCAGAAACTCCTCCACAAATATTCTGGCTCATTCCACTCAATAATGGTCTTAATATTTTACCTGACAATCTACCAGCTGTGCTTCCATGTCCATAGGTTCCTCAGCAGCAACCAGAGCAGTGTCCAGCGTTGCTCGGGTATTGAGTAGCCAGTGGTCAAGCTCATCAGCTTCACAACGGTACCTTTGAAGAGCCTGCTCTTGCCGCTGTTCTTCCAGCTGCTCATTCAGTTTTTCCTAGAGACACAAAAAAGAAATAAACCACAACTATCACTTTTAGAAAGGTTTCCCTTTCTGTTCTGCACAGCTCCTATAAAATATTTTTAAGCCATAGTAAGACCTTTTTTCACAAAATATTGCATTCAATTGATGGGCCTGTTTTTCTGATGACTGAAATTCTGTTTCAGTTCAGTCACTGTATTTCTACTTTCTTCAGAGTTCAATAGAATTCTGCTATTGGAGCCTTATATAGGTGAGGTCTTTTCGGCCTCTTCTTGCTGCTCTCCGTTGGGTTTTCCTCCACATTGATTCAGTTTGCTCAATTAACATAGCACTGTTTGCTTAGGGAGTGGGCTGCAGGGGAAGGGGAGCAGTTTTGCCTTTTTTGGCAGCAGTCTGTTAGATAGCCTCACTGTCTCTCAAGAGAGGCACAAGAGGGGTACTTCAAGGACCCAACAGAGTACTAGTGGGTCTTAGGTACAGTCACATGGGTAAAAAGAAGGCTGAAGAGTCGTTTACCTTCTCTGGCCTCTCAGAGTATCCCTGTGCCACAGACTGTGGAAGAACATTAAGTTCCAATGGCTGCTGCAGAGTCAGCATTGCAGCAACACAGGCACCCTGGGTCCACCCATCAGCCGGTCCATCTATTAGACAGACAGCGAGTGATCGGCAAGTCTCACTCACCCTTGAATTGTTCCATATGAATCTGAAAACTAGCTGAACAGCTGGGCCCAGAGGGTGGTGATCAGTGGCACAAAGTCTAGTGAGCTGCCAATACTGAGCGTCAGCAAGTTTGCTGGTGACACAAAACAGGAGGAGTGGCTGATATACAAATGGTTGTTCTGCCATCTAGATGGACCCTAAAAGGCTATAGAAATGAGCTGACAGGAACAAAGGGAAGTGTGAAGTCCTGTACCTGGAGGGGAACAACCCCATGCTGGAGGCTAACCAGATGGAAAGCAGCTTGGCCGTAAAGGACCTGAGGGTCCAGGTGAACACCAAGTTGGACCTTTGTAGAAAAGAAGGAGAGCAGCGTCCAGGGCTGCATTAGGAGTGTTTCCATCAGGATGAGGGAGGTGATCCTGCCCCTCTACTTAACAGTGGTGAGTCTACACCTGGACTACTATGTCTAGGTCTGGGGTCCTGAATACAAGAGAGATACTGACTCTCTGGAGAGAGTAGAGGGGATTTTGGGAATACGAAAACAAATAGGATGGTCAGAGGATACTTAGATGTATCAGATAACACGAAACCTAAGCATGTTACAAATGTTATGGAACAAGGGGAAAAAATTGTACTGGATCTGGCTGGGATGGTTAACTTCATTGCAGTCTGTGGTTAAATCTGTGCAGATCACACACCAATGTTTTGGCTACTGCTAAAGAGTGCTAGCACAGCATTAAGGCTTTCTTTCTAACTGCCCCTCACAAAGGTCAGTAGGCTGGGGGTGAGCAAAAGGCTGGGAGAGGACATAGCCAAGACAGCAGACCTGAACTAACCAAAGGGTACCATACCATATGAGATTATGCTCAGCAATAAAAGCTCAGTGAAAAGCAGGGAGGGCATTTGTGTTTATGGTGTTTGTTTTCCCAAGCAACACATGCTGAACTTTCCAGGAAACCAGCTAAACATCTGCCTGCTGTTGGGGCAGTAGTGAATACATTCCTCAATTTTCCTTGCTTGCATGCACAGCTTTTCCTTACTCTGTTTAAGCTGCCATTATCTTCGCCCATGAGTCTTCTATTTTTAACCCATCTCACAGAAGAAGGGAGTGAGTGTGGGTGTTTGGTTGCTGGCAGGGTAAACCTACAACACTTTATAAGGAAATTCAGACCTGAATGCACAGGGCAAATTCCTCACACAGGGAAGTGTTTGCACAGCTTTTCTGAATGCTCAATTTCAATAGGAAAATTAAAAATTACATGTCAGAAAAATTTAAAGAATAATGATAGTTGTTAGGTGTCTCAAATAATCCATAGCTAAACAGTTCTCAAGCTCTAGTTATTTAAATTAGATCCACAGAAAGAACAATATTACCAGTCCACACCATCAACAGCAAAACGTGTTCATTACCTGTTCTGTCTTTATTTCTACATTTACTTTCCTGGGGTGTTCTGGAAGATTTTATTTGTGAAATAAGAGCTATGAAGTAGACAGGTTAAATTACTGAATATTGTCTACATACATTACAGATTTCCTAACCAGGATTATTAGGGAATACTCATGGTATTGTATCAAAGTAGCAGTCAGAATCCTAACCATGGTTAAGTGCAATCTATTTGACTCATGCTTTATCTTGAAATTATTAGTTAGCATCTCCTCCTAAGTACTATCAAGAAGTTTGTCAGATCCTGTATGGGGTGAAAGCTATAGAAAGTAAGATCCCCAACACTACTTCCAACCCCTTATTTCTATTCAAAAAATATTTTTCTTCTGAGAAGGAAAAAATTGGTGCAATTTTGTTATTTTAAGAATTACAAAGATATTTTCTAATGACTTGTTCACTGTCCCAGGTGACTGGACGGAACTAAAGTAGCTGAAGCACCCTGAGTCTCTCCTGTAATCCAGTGTCTTGGTTTAACCCCAGCTGGCAACTAAGCGCTATGGCTTAGATCCACAGAGCCAATTCTCACTCCATTTCTCTGAATCAGTTGATGCTGGAAATTAGGAAGGCAGTAGTTGCTGTGTTTGTGAATTCGCTGCTGCAGTTCTTTAAAGCTGCCCTGCAGTGTTCAAAGTAGCCAAACTGTAAGGAGCTTTAAAATGACTGCATTTTCTCACCTGTATAATATATGCAGCAACATTCCTGTATGTAAAGGACTTTTTAAAAATCACCTTAGTATTAAAGGATTTTTGGTAAAGCTGGTAGGCAAAGAAATAAAGGGGTTCATCTTCCATGAAAAAAGTCTGCTTGCAAATCAATGGGAAGATGAGTGTAGACAACAATGCAACGATTTGGAAGAGGCCTTATTTCTTGTTTTAAGTTTTCCCTCTTCTCTTGTTACCCAATTTGGAGAGGTGACTCCTCAGAATTTTACCGTAGATAACATGATTTTTAATATCTGCTCTTCATTACTTCATTTATGCATATATATACACACACATATACATATGTATATATAAAATATGGAAAACGTGTGTCTTTCCAAGTACCTTCTGGTTACTTATCGCTTAGCATTAAGATGAGGAGCTCACTAAAAAAAGAATGATAACTTATCAGTGAAAGGAATTCTGAGAAATGAGTAGAATTGAAAATTATTTTTTTTATGGTGACTAACAATATTGGTGATGTTTTTTCTTGTACCTCTAACAGCTGTCGTTTTCCTGATGCCTTCATTCGAATTGTGGCCATTCGTTCCACCAAGACTGTGAGAGTGGACTGCAATGCCATCTGATCAGCAGCTTCTGCATCCAATGGTTCTGAAACAAGCTCCTGGGCTAGTGATGTCTGAAGCTCAGTGATTTCTTCTTGCAACATTAAAATCTCATCCATCAAAGCCTATTTAGAAATGAGAGCAGATAACGTATTTGATTCATTTATCAATGAGAAGTATTTCAGGAGGCACAGATTTAACATAAAATTCAAGACAACTATCCCAAGGGAGTATGAGGAACACAGAGTAGTGCAATGTATCACTGATGGTTTGCTAGAGACAGAATTCCAAAGGACTGAGTCTTGCTTTTAGAGGCTTAAGCTAGGATCATGTATAAAATATGATAACTTAAATATGGATTTAATTTCTTATCTTGAATTTCAAACGTATCACAAGAAGGAATTATTTTGGAACTATTACACATATAGATTTATTCTTCCAAAATATTATCTGCAGGGTATTCTAGTAGTCACAGTAAAGATAATGAACAAATAAGTGAGGGTCTGTGAGAGAAAAATATGGACATTAGTTAGCTTCCAGCCTAAAACTCACTAACTGGACAAAGAACCTCCAGTAATGTAAGTAAATATTTAGAGTTTCACTCCATGGTGTAAAATAAGTCCCTACTCTCATTCTTATCCTATAAATCAGTTTTCAAGATACCTACAAAGGGATGCTGTACTACCAATACCTACGAGCAGGTACTTTACTTTCACACCTGACAGTATATACACACTGGATGCATAGGACATCACACGGTGCTACAAAGTCAAGTGTTATCCTTTTTAAGCCATGGAATTTCTACTGAAATGAGAACTGGCCCCACCAGTTCAAGCTATCAGGTAGAAGACTTAAGTAATTACAACAGAGACATATGTCAGATTGGTTATTTGATAAAGTATTCTCTTATTATTCAGAGCACCATTACTCACGACTTCCCTTGGGAGGGAATTTTTGTGTGCTTTGGTTTGTTTGTTTTGTTTAACAAGGCAAAGACTGTATTTTGATCAATTTACAATGCATCAGTATTGGTTATGATCTTAGTACATTTGGAAACATTATAAATATTCTTCAGCACTGATGCTGAAGAACAGTATGTGTAGATGTCACTGTAAAAAATCTTGCACAAAAGATTGAAAATTTCAATTGGAGAAACTCTTATGATCTATTCTACTTTTTTTAAAAGGCTCCTTATTAAAAGAATCCCGGTTACACCTTCTTTGGAACAGTCAGAAGCCTAGAAAGGCAAGACATACAGCTAATAGAGAAGGTTCACACAACTAATGCATATCTTTGAGGAATCCAGCCATGAAGAATGTTACTATGAAAGATGTACAGGTAATACATACTCTTCCTCTATTTCTCATGTGTAAGTTTTTACCTGATGTTCAGCCATCTGGCTCTCTGGGCTTTTGGCTGGTTCCAAACTCTCATTTAGTTTGATTTCGGTGGTCTCCATTTTTGTGGATATAGACTGGAGTGTGTCCTGATACTTCTGTTGACGCTCAAGAGCTTCATAGAGAGTGCGTTGCTTTTCACTGATCTGAAGAAGAATGGAAGGTATAAATTCGGATCTCTAATACAGGATTTTCTCTTTAGTCTGATTCATGTATCCCTAGGCTTAAGAGACTACAGCCAAAAACTTGCAACAAGTTTTCAAAAGTATAAATTATAAAGCGAAACATCCATATTGAAAATATTTATCTGTTTAAATGTCATTGGCCAAAAAAATGCTGAAAAAAATGGACTTTAATAAAGCAGAGAAAACCTAAGCACAATTTTGTGCCTTATTTTAGATTTTATGCACTCAAACATGGATGTGCGCTATTCACTAGACACATAGTTCTTAAGACCCCATTACAGCTACTGTGCCTTTGCAAGGAATTAAAATTTATGGCATGTGATCAAAACTTTGACCACTTTCATACATTACTGAATGACTATGCTGCACTACTATGGAGAAATGTGTTGACTCAGTATTGGGAGAAACTGGATCTGGGGCCTCTTCTGCCAACTCATGCAGCATGAGTGGATACTCCCGTTAGGTTATGGAATATAGTCTGGGAGTAGCCAATATTTCTGAAGATAACTACCAGTTTTAATGATTTATTTTTTCTTACTGGAGGTCCATCCATTAAGGAACAAAAATAATATAATATCACAAATAACAATTCTACTTACCATCTGAAAACCAAAAAGTGCAGAGAAGATAATCAGCTGAGACAGTTCTTTGAATTTTATTCCTTACAAGTGGCCACTTATTTTGAACCCTCGAGATGAAAACTTACCACATTTTTCAGTGTTTCCCAAGAACGCTGCAAATCATCCAATTTGGCACTAGCAGCTGACTCTAAGCCTGGTTCATAAAACTCCTGGGTAGCTGAGGTGCTGGGTTGAATTCTAGCAGCTTCTGTCTGCAACTGTTCAGCAGATAAGGCTTGGTAATAAGCAATGTCCTACAAGCATGAAGTACATTATTGCACTTTCAAAAGAGAAAGATACTGAATACTATCCCCTCCATACTGCCCCATTGCATATGTCCATTAAAATAAAGCCCACAAAGCCCAAACCACCAGGAAACCTCTGAATAACACAGTAAATCAATATTTAGTAGTAATACACTGAGTATGGTTTGGAAGGTCACTATGATGAGGATTCTGGATGCATTTTATTCATGTTCATATTAGCTAGGAGTTGCAGAAGGCAACTGTGGACAATCCCGGAAAGGCTGGGAAAGGAGTGCTACAAATGGGAGCATTGTTCCAGCATCACACAACTACACCTGTTAAAAATCCCATCACAGAAGACAGTGGGTTATGGTACTGTAGGTGGCAAAGAATTCCACCATAATGAACACTATCATAGAGAAGGTAACAGAAGAACCTAAAAGGAATATGCTGAAGGACTCGTAAATGATGTAAGAAAGAGTATGAAGCATCAGTTTATTACAAGCCTTCAACCAAACAGGTAGCCTCAATTACCTTATAAAAGATACTGGAAAAAGGGACCAAAAGTGCTAAGGAAATGGTCAGATGTTCAAATCACCACTAAAAATTCACAGTGGAATTGTTTCTCACCAGAACTTCTATACTTAGTGTATGGGGGACTCTTCAACTGTTGCAGATGACAACTAAAAAGATCTACAGAAAATGTAAAATTAAGAAAACATGTACAGTATCTATATGTAGGTCAGGAAAGCAGACTTGATGACAAAGATTATTTAAAACTGAAACCATGTATGACAGGTAGCACCACATTATTTGGAAGGTGAAAAATGCTGCCTCAAGGGAGGATGCAAAGCATACAGAGCCAGGTTCTTTTTCACTGGTGACAGGACCGTATGTGAACAAAACCAAACAAGCTCTGGAAGAGCACAGAAACCAGATCACTCCCATCAAACTATCCAAAAGTGTCAGATGAGATACTTCTTCAAAGGTAATAACTGAAAAATTTAATGATAAAAATGTTATGATGTCCAGGACCCAACAGGGTCTGCAATTTCTGAATTTTTTACTCTGATCAGAAATGATCTTTCCAAGTCACAGTGAAAAGTTGCAGCAGTGGGGGTAACTCGTCATTTTGCCTTGCAGCTACTCTCCAGTCCTTAGCTAGTCCTCTCTCAAGGTCAATAGAAAAACTGTGCTTCTATGACCTCTTAATATGGTTTTCAGAATAAAGGGCTTATTTTCACAGAGCAGGAAAAGCAGTTCCTTTCTCTGTCTTTTCAGCTGCTTTCTGCAGTATACAACATGGCAATTTCTCTTTGGCAGAGCTTTCACATGATGGTAGTAGGAATCCAGATGATCGTACAAGTAACAGCTTTTGTTGCCCCTATACATGCCCTAATATCTCATGGTTGTTTTTGTGAAATTTAGCCAGTGAACAGTAGTCAAGCTTTGTTGTTAGGATGCAGGGGCAAAGGGTGTGTTTAGATTTCATAAGATACGTAACAAGGGCTGTTGCACCCAAGATGAGTTTTCATAGGGGAAGGAGAAAGAAACGTTAAGTAGGCTGTGTACAAGAGATAGAAAAGCATTTAACAGTGACCCAGTGCTTAAGACTTGAATCACAGGATCAGCTCTGGTCTACAGGGCTTTGTGCCAGCACATCAGCTTTTTCAATTCAATTGCTCTGCAGTATGCATCTGGAAAACAAGTTTTAAGTGTGCCAAACTTCAATCAAATGTATCTTTGGGAAAGTATAAGAAGATTCAGCCCCACAGAATTCTCATTCAGTACTGCAGTACAGACAAAGTGTCTAATTTTGCTAAACATCAAAATAAACAGCATTTCAGAACTGCTAGCTATTGCCAACATATTATATAGTATGAAATTCCTCAGTCTTTCCAATGTTAACATCTTTTTATTCTCCCCCCTCCATTTTTAGAGGAATTTCAGAACAAAAACAAACCTGGGCAATTGTTAGCTAGTACTAGATCTGTCACCTTCTCGTATTTGTGGTCTTGCTTTAATCTATTTCAATAAATAAATCCAGTATTTCACTAATATGCAGTTGGCACTGGTTTTTTTATACTCTTTCATTACTTGTTAGAAACATAAAACCAGAGCATAGATGTCTGAATCCAAACTAGCTATATTTCAGCATTAAGAGATGATAGGAAAGATGATGAAAGACTGTGGAGAGATTATTTGGGATGAATCAAAAACCAGTTTTAACTCCCAACCTTCCCCTCCTCAATCCCCACTTCATAAGAGCTTTACATTTTTTTCCAAAGACTAAATTCATGGGCTTCTTTACTTTCTAGAGTTTCTGTTCACATGTTTTTCTGGTAGTTTGCAGGCGATCTTCCTATGAGAAATTATTTCTTTTAACACTGGTTACTTTTTAAAATATTTTAGCAAAAGTTTTGTTGATTTGCTGTAGAAATACAAAATATTCATAACTTACATTTGAGCTCCTAGTTCACTAATCTCTAGAATTTATTTTTTTAACCAACCTTCTTTCCTGAAGTCTCCCTGGGTATTCATCATGATCAGTACTGGCAGCTTCATAGGTTCTTTAGCTTTAATCTCACGTGAGTGTGAACCTAAGCATTTCGTAAGTAAACCACTGCATTTTGGAATGTTCTTCTACTTGTTTAGTACATGCAGTTCATTTCAACATTAACCACACTGCAGAGACCTTCAGCTGTAAACTTTTTAGATTATTACAGTAGCATTGATTTTCTCTCTCTCAAAAATCTGCTAAATGAAAAACATAATCTTTTTGTTCAATTTTGCCCTATTAAATCACAGATTCTAAAACCTGTATTTTGGTATCAGCTCACACTGCAACAGCATCTTCACTGTGTTTTCCTTATTGTCTGAGTTATTGGAGCTGTTTGACTTCTTTTACATTTACAGAGAAATGCAATGAACGGACGTTCGCTTTGCTTATTAGTAAGCAAGCTGCTCTCAGTCCTTTAACTCCTTCACAGATTAATGGTGTCATAAGACTTCTGTGTTGAAATATATAACTTCCTTTCTACTGTAAGTAAACTTTACAGGGAAATTTCTGATTATCTAAAATGACAGAACACTAGAAAAATCCTTCTCATTCATTATAAAACTCTTTTGAAAAGTTGTATAATGCCGTTGAAGATTTTGTCACCATTCTTACTATCTTACCTTAGTATCCTTTCTTATGTCTTATAATTTATATTTAGCAACTTCTACAGAACCATATGCGTTTCTGAAATTAGCGGAAGGAATCGATGGGCATCTTGTGCAAACTTCTCTAATTCTACTCAGCAATGCAACTCAACACACTCTACCCTTCAAGTCTGCAGTGGTCAACTTTTGAAGTAGTCATAAATGCAAAACCAACCAATAAACCACAAAATCCAGAAGAGTGGAGGTGGTGACGGCTCCTAAGGCTCACTTCTAAACCTCTAAAGTTTAACATTTTATGTGTGCCTTCATGCACATGATGCTCAACGTGCTGGCTCAATGGTTACATTTTAATCAATGCTGATGTACACTTGTTCCTATTAGAAGTGCCAAAGCCCTCCGTTTTGATTCAAAATTTAACTTCAGTTACTTCACTGATCTGCCTCATTAGCACTTTAAAATAGACTGTAATGGAAATGAACAATGTTGGAATGAACAATATATGAAAAAAACCACATGGAAGTTAATAACTGCAATGGTATTCAGTGGAAGATATCAAGCTGTGAATTCAAAGCCACAGTGGCAATGGTACAATAAGATAAATGTATATGGACATAATTCAGTGTTTCATTATGGGGAGTAGAAAAAGGCATTTTTTTCTCAGGATTCAAGATTCCATCAAGTACTACTGAAAAATAAAAATTAGGCTCTACATAAAAAATGCTGGTGATATGGAAGAGCTTTGCAATTGTCACTTGAAATTTACTTTTAAAAATAATGAATAGCTGTAACACCAGATTCATACAAAATTTAAACTCAGAAGTCAATATCTGTATCCATTTTGAACGAGAATCTGAAGGTTCAGTTTGGCTAGAGGTTAAGCCTCAGCTTCTTGGAGCTATAGGTAAATATTATCTCAGATAATTAAATAAACCACCTGTGTAATGGAACCATGTATGAATGAGATGAATGCAAATGAATGCCAAGAGGGAGGTACCTGGTTAACAGAAGCATCTGTATTAGCCACAGGTGAAGGAGAGCGACAGGCAGGTGGAGAAGAAATCTCACTGTTGGTTCCCTCCTCCCCAGATTCCTCAGTGACAGGGGAGAGCAGCGTGTGACAGCGACCAGCAGTCATCTGCCACAGGAAAAGCAACCCCAGAGCACAGGAAGAAAATCAGTTACCTCAACTTAGGCTTGACTTAGACTGAGATCAAAACAACACAAGGCCAGAATTACCATGACATTATTTAGTCATGCTCCTACACTTACCAATTTAGAAATGTGGTTGAATAAATAGTCTTATTTACTTGTACTTCAGTATTAACCTGCCCTCCTGTACCCTAACTCTACCTTGAGTAGCAAGCAGCTCAATAATAACAAATTTGGGTTTGCCTAAATGTCTTCTAATACCATCACCACTGCATACAGAAATACAGTGGAAAGCTGCAGAATAATTCAGTATTTGCCTCAGTATCCAGGTCCAATTAAAACAAGGAACAGACTTGAAATATAGAAAACACACAATTCAGTAGCAGCATATTCTTCTTCCCTCTCCAACGCTGTTATACAGTGATAAATCCTGAAATCTGCACTCTATTTTCACTCAGACAAAAATCCCAGTAGCATCAGCAGTATGTTTATAAGGAGACCCAGTTAAGAAACAAACAAAAGCAAAGTGAGTCCAACTCTGCCTATGGCAGTACTTAGCTTTCATTTTCAACACACTCATCTGAGAATATAGCAGCACACTGTCAATTATCACATCAACATTTTAATACAAGGGCTTTAAAAATATAGTGTGAAAAACCTATACACTGCAACATGTTATTAAATAATACTTATTCTGGTTTTATCTTATTCCTGCAATTCATTAATTTCTTAGCATTTGTTCTTGCATGCTGATAGTTACAAAAAAGCCCAATATTTGCACATAATTATAGAAAACTTTCACGTATTTGTCTGTTAAATAACTTAATCCCTTATCAACAAGTCTTGAAAACCCATATAAAGCAAAATACGGTAAAGGAAAGCTGCAACTTCCCTTGGTTTGCCACACTCCAGCCATTTCAAAA
Source organism: Chiroxiphia lanceolata (assembly GCF_009829145.1). Classification (NCBI taxonomy): domain Eukaryota; kingdom Metazoa; phylum Chordata; class Aves; order Passeriformes; family Pipridae; genus Chiroxiphia; species Chiroxiphia lanceolata. The sequence goes on from NC_045639.1 coordinate 51,891,926, forward strand.
GCAGATGTAGATGTGAGCTGTGGCAATTTGCTACACGGGAGTGTTATAATGATGCAAAAGCAAGCAGTCAGATAAACAGTACAGAGATCAACGCATTGCTTACCATAACCACCGAGGGATGAGTGGGGTGTGCTGGGAGCAGGTCTGAATCCAGCTCCTCCATTCCCTCGGACAGCCCCTCCACTTCTGTCACTGTCAGCAGCATGGTGGCATGTTTTGCTTTCATTGTCAGCATCTTACACTTTGAATTCAAAGAAGCAATTTGCTCCTGGTATCCTTTGATCTTCTGAGCCAGCTCCTGAGGAAACATTTTTTTTTCCCTATTGCAGAGGCAGCCTGTAAAGGCCACAGGACCTGCAGCATTTCAGCTTTGGTGGCGAAGTCAAGCTCTCCCCTCCAAGCCCAGCCAATAACATCATAGCGCCGCCGCTCAGAAACCCCGCATAAGCCGCCACACTCGCTGACAAGCAGGATGTTGATAGCAGAGGGAACAAGCCGAACTGCGTCTGGCTGCACAGCTAAACCGCAGAGCCAACAGCTTTGGAGCGAAACCGGAACAGGGCTGCGAGAGGCTCTGTGAGCATGATAACCGCAGACGGGAGAGATGGAGGGACAGCTCACATTTGCATCCAGCCTGAACCCGAGACAATGTCTATAAGCTTCAGACTGCAGCAACGGGGAATGTCTCTCCCTCTTCCTGCCCTATTTTTTTTCCCCTGTTCTACTTCCATTTATCTGAGGAAAATGAAGCTCCCCCGCATAGTGCATGCCATGGAAATGAGGTCATGTGGTAACCACAACTGTAAAAAATGCCCCATTCAGCTCCCATCATAAAGAATGAATTGTTCAAACAATAACTCACAGGGTCTAACAGCATCAAATGTGATAGGAACAATCAGCCACATAATAAGATTAAATGCAGACTGGATTGCTTTTTGCCACTGTTTGGATAAGCTGTATATTAATCTCGTTTTGGTTTTGTGTAAATCAGAGTTAAAAGCTGAGCTGCACACAGGACTAACCTTTCTTTAAAAAGAGCTGGGGAATCTGGCTTAAAGTAGAGTATATTTTAAAATATTGAGGGGTTTATAGTTATGAAATGGTCTATTTGAGTGGCCAAACACCATCATAAGCTTAAGTTTTGTCAGAGAAGATGAAAATGAAAGCCTTATGACTATTCATAAGAGTTTTGTCTTCTCTCCTACCCTGCACTGTTGCCTCATTCAGTGTCCAGTTTCAAAGCTTTCAATTATTATAATTAAAATAAAAAATGGTGGAAGAGTTTTACATTTTTGTTGAAGCTATTGTTCCTGGCTCCCTAGAGGCTCGGTAACAACTTAGAGTTTTTATCTATAAAGTGAAAACACTTTTATAAGCTTGCCTGTAAAATCAGAGATTATTTCTTCAAATATATATTTCTGCTTTATTTTTATATCTGCTTTTATTTCTTCAACAAACACAAGTTTTTAAGGAAAAGTAACAACAAAAGTTGCAAGATCTAGTAGGCATAATATACTATTACAATATCTTTTTAAAAGTAAATAAGACTACTGCTTCAGGTTCGTAAAATTAAAAGTTTTTTTTGGTTGTATAACATTTCCAATACGCAACTTCCTTAAAATTATAGTGCAGACCACTCATAGCAAGAAATACGGAGTTAGAAATTGAAACAGCACAAAGACTGAGGATGACACTTGACTACTTGGGTTTGAATGGCACCTGGTCCCTATCTGTCACTTTAGTAACAAAAGGACCTCTTGGTGCTCCAGGGCTTACATTGGAGGCTAAGCAAGGTCTTGATTGCAAAACATCAACTAAAACAATCAAAAACCAAGCTACAATCAAATCAAATCATGAATTTAATGTCTAGCAGCTTGAATAGTTATCTGCTCTGTTTGGCAAATACCAGTCATTCACTAATGCTAAATCAATGACATATCTGAGGCTCAGCAGAAAATTATTGTCATTCAGTATACTCATTTAACTCCATCAACATTACTGAGGTGCAATGACATTTGTGGTATTAATGTCCAATGCACTAAGTATCTACAATACCTCTTCCAACTGAAAACAAGGAAAAGGAAAAGTAGGCAAAAATGTGATTGCAAAAAAAAAAAAAAAGCAACTTATAAAAGCAATGTCTTATGAGGTACTGTATTATCCATTAAAATAGTTCACAAGCACGGAGATACTTGCCCACATTCTTATCTGAAATTCTAAATTCTAGAGAAACATGGGTCAGTAAGCATAGTATCTAGTTAGATACATGCACAGTAATACAAGCTTCCTAAAAATCAGGATGTACTTTCCTTCTACTTTCTTCCTTTCCTTCTACTTTCTTCCTCTTATTTTAATCTAAATATAGCTACTATAAATGTTCTTTTAAGTTCTCTTTCATGGAGGCTTCAACAGGGAATCTGGTAAATGTTACTTTCTTAAATTAATAACACACTTAACAAGCAAACTGACAGACTTTCTTTTTGAAGTAGTATCATAATATATGTTTCATAATATCCACTTCATGTTATGCTTTTCCACAGGTATTTAGCAGATGAAATCTGAGCCAAAAATATGCTTATCTCAGTCTTTCAAAACTCCTTACCCCTAAACATGGAAAGCTTGCAAGTATAAAACCTGTCCATTCTGGCTGACCCCAACATGTGCAGTAGAGTAATGCTGCTGTCTTCCTGCAGATGCCTAGAACAACTCCTAGCTACTAAACTTGTTCAAATGCAGATGAAACTTCAAGCTGCCCCTTTTTAATTCCTTCCTGCCTGCAGCATCATTCCTTCCTCCAGCAATATTACCCCGTATCACTGAAGTAATTCTGCTGCATTTGCTGATTCTGAACATTTGAATAGAGAATAGTAGCATTATCAATTCAGTACTAAAAAAACCCCAGAAATGTTTGTTTACACAAACTGCTCTTGAATTTATACTGAGTAACTTTTGTAACAACTGGATAAAAAATGAACAACACATATACCATGAGGTTATATTACACAACAGGACAGACAGCTTTAATTCAAAAGTAAAGAAATGGTGCCATCTGGTGCCACAAGTGACACACAGAGATCAGTGGTGCATTTTCTATCCCAAGAAATACACAACAGACAGGAGAAGGAGAAAGGGGCTCAGAAGCTCTCAAGGCAGCACAGTGAGAAGGCTGCATAGAGACTACCCTAGCTTATTTGAGGGCTGACGATCAATGAGTTTGTGGGCAGGACCCACAACTCCACAGCACAAAACTCTTCCCAACAAAGACTTTAAATAACCTTTGGACTGAATGGTGCAATTTCCCTCCAAATCTATTGTGGTTTTCCTGTGATTCAAGTCCCTTGGTGTTCTTTCACGGGATGGTACTGGGACGAAAATGAGCAAGTACTTTAGGATATACATGCATACATACATACATGTGGATCACCAAATAGCAGGGACTACCTGACTGCTCAGCATTGACTTCTGGGACACTCCTCAGTCAAGTTCCAATGTTAATTGTCCTTTAATTATGCAATGTTTTTGTTTATCACAATCTTGCCCACAGATTAGGACATACCTAACTGAATAAACAGAAAAATTCTCCACATTGTACCAATAGCAGGAGTTTCCTATCTGGTATTAAGTCTGTCTGCTTAAGTAGTTTTGAGGAAGTCTGAAAACCTACCCAGCTAACATTACCATTGCTCATGAAAAGTTGTTTGGGTCAATGAGCTGCCATTGAGCCCATGCTGATGTATTTTGGTTCTCATACCTCATTACGTGAAATCTGGACCTGAAGTTCCTGGATATTGCTGGTTGCTATTGGCTTGCCTTGGATCTCACGATGGGCACTCTCTATCATTTGCTGCAAATGTTTCATTTCTTGCTCATACTGCTCATACTGAACCACTGCTTCCTAAAGAGGGAAAAAATATTGAATTTTTTATTTATTGAAAATAAATTTTTACTTAGTCCAAGCATGACTGATTTCACCCCCTGAAGTGGAGCAAATTTACATCTATCTGGCACTCATGTCTTGATAAGCAAAGCAGGAGAACAGTCAGGAAAAGGTCTGTTCATAAATATTGTGAACTGTAATGATTTTAATGGTTTCATTTATTTAACTATTACCCAAAAGAGCACTTCACATAATGTGATGTTTTAGCTTTCTGACAGAAGGTGCTATAACTTCTGAATTCCAACAAGTATCTGAACCAAACATATCCACAAAAAGATAGCATTACTTAAGTCTCATGGTTTTGCTACAAAGCATTTTCATCTGCTTTTTCACTTCAAGCATTCGTTTATGAAGTGGAAAGACAATAAGAAAAGCTTAGATTTTACAGAAAATACAACTGGGAGAGGATTACGAAGATTGATTCAGATCATTGTTCTACCAGTATAGTACCAGTTCTTTCTATCTTAGATTCACCAGCAGTTTGTCTAACCCATTTTTTAAACTTTCAGCGTGACATTGTATCCTGCCTTTTATGTAAGTATCATTAGTTATCCTTAATCATCACAAGTCTCTTCTGTTATCTAACTTGAAATTTGGTAGTTGTACCCTAGGTCACACTATGTACTTTTCTAGCACTAAATATGAGGAAAGAAACGCTTATACTATTCTTTTACACGTTTAATTATGAATCCAGACATTAAAAAACCCTCTAATTTACTTATATTTAGGAAAAAAATGAAAATGCAAATTTAATAGATGTTGAATGATTCCAAAATCAGAAAACAACTGTATATAAATTCTTAAATAAAAAGAATAAAAATCATTATTTTTATACTAGAAAGTTACTTAATTAACTCAATAGTTTTTATGCAATCTTTAGAAGCAGCTGATGTTATAATGACGTATTACTTTTATTAACTGATTATATATATTATAAAATTAACCTGCACACAATCATATATTAGCTATTTGTCCAGTCAATCCTTATAACAGTACATAAATCATAGCACTATCAGGGAGAGAACCAAGGTGAGAGTCAGATAACAATTAAAATGATCATGAATGTTAAAATCAGGAATTAATGAAACTTAGTGGGGAAATTCCTTATGGTACTACGGAAAAGAGGAACACACAGAGATATGAAATTCTGCGTTTCTATCACAAAGTTGTATGTCAGTGTTGAAGTTACTCTGAGTAATTTATGGGATGGAGTTACTTGCCTGCATGATATTGCACTGCTGAATGGCAGTGTGCTGCAGGCGGCTGGCCTCCTCCTGGAGCTGGAGGGCACTATGGCATATTGGCAGGCCGGTGACCACCTCTTCAGGAATCCTCAAGGCACTTTGGCAGTCTTGTACTGCCTGAACTTTTGGCTTCAGTAACTCCATTTCAGACAACAGATGCTAGAAACAAAGTCAGTGACAAAATAAGCCAATTTTGCAGAACTCCCAGAGCATTCCATACAGCCGAAAACAAATAATGATAAGTTCACGCAATAAAAGAAAAATTTGGTTATCTATTTTCTAAATTGAATATAATCAGAGCACACTTTCTCTGGAGTTGCTCATTGTGAAATGAGCAATCTTTTAAATATCAGTTAAGCAAAACCACCACATACTAGGTAAAAAATAATTAATTAAAAAGCATAGTAGTACTTATTTTTAAGTATCTAAGTAAAAAATATTTATTGTAACAGATTTGAAAAAAATAGATTTAGAAAATTCACAAATTGAAGTAGCATAGGAGTCAATTACGTATACATATATTTTAATGTTACAATCTGAGTGGAATCCCCTGCTCAGACACAGAAGCACATTTTCAAACCAGCAAATGAATCCCATTGTGTTCGCAGATTTCCTTTGAAAACTCAAATCATGACTGAAAATGTTGCATAAAACTCAAAAGGCAATCAGACAGAAAGGAATACAGCTACACAGAAACCTTTTTCTTTGAATTATCACAAGCTGGATGCCTTTGGTAATAGTGTCTATTCCATACACAATGTCCATTCAAGCTGTCTGTTCATATGCACAAGAAGGGTCTAAATGATGGAACAGCTGGAAAATAGATTTGATCACTATTCTTTTTATCTTCATTGTGGAGTTTAATGTATTCACGGACAAGAAAAGAAAAACAAAACGAAACAAAACAAAAAGGAAAAGGCAAAGCTGATGAAGAGAGCCTTAGCACATTAGAAAATGATTTTAAATTCCATAGCTATAAATCAGCTAGACAATGTATGAGACAAACAGGGATAGAGAGACTGGTTATCTCCCTTACCCTATACCACATGCAGAGAGATAGTTAAAGTGGGTCTGAAGTTCATATGGACGAGAGGATCGTGCTTTGTTTTTTATTTCTGTGGTTACATGACATACAGTGGATAATCTAACCAGAGATTTGGTATAATGCCTATTCCTCAGACATCACTGGTGGGGCCTCTCCTCCATCAGGTCCCATACTGCTGGCAAAGGGTGCCTTTATTGTGCAATCAGCACCCTTGGGGGCTGCATGCCAGCTGTGCACTTTACAAGACACTCTCTCTGGTCTGGTGAAACAGGAGGGAAGGGGCTACAGCCCCCTTCTTTACAAAAGAAACTCATACTGTGAGACCTGCTATAGCCAGGTCAGAGAATACACATAAAAACTAGTGTAAACTCCATATTCCTTCATTCTTACGGTGGGTGATGCGCTTCACTTACACTCTTCAGGGCCACACTCTGAAATCTGGCTGTAAGTCCCCAGAATAAAGACCACATATTTTCATGAAAAGGGAAAGCTGTGCAAATTTACCTTTCATCCATATGCTTTTCTGCAGATTTTATCCCTACAGTGAACCTGCTGACATTCAGTTTTCACTGGCAGACTGAGACAGTGAAATCTCCATATTAGCTTGCAGAACAAAATATTTCTTAAGAAACTCAGAAAGCTGTAACTTGCCTTACTTTTCTTGTCAAGAGACTGAGATCGAAATCAACAAATTGACAAATCTCCACAGTAGATCAAGTGCAATACAGAAAGACACAGTATCTTATGGAGGTAATTCAATTAAACATACAAAAATGTAACTTATTTTCTCTTAGATCTCCAGATTACTATGGGAAAAGAGAGCAACACACTAAGTCATTGCATCTCTATCTGTAAAACAGGGATAACACTCCAGACTTCCTTTTGAAGTACTTTAAGAACCCATTGACCAAAAGCACTAGATAAGAACTGGGTTTTTTTATTATTATTAATATGGATTAAATTGATTGGATCCACACTTCTCAGAATTGCATCAACCTAAGAACAGACTCATAAAGGATCATGCTTCAACTACTCCCTTTAAGGGAAAGATTCTTCCTGTTCCATCCCTTATTTCCTTGGCAGTATTTTGGGGCAACACTGTGAAAGAGTGACCAACCTAAGAAACACAGCAATCAATCTCACCAACACTCATTATTCTTTGTGTAAGCTCACACTACCCAAATGCTAATTTTGAGGTCCTAGTCTTTCACCTGTCTGTGAGAAAGTTGCTCTTTCAAGCTTAAATGCCCAAGCTCTGGAGAGGTCAATGTGGCTTGGGCTTGCTCCAGAGAAGCCTGAAGGGCTCTCAGTTCAACTTCAAATTTCTTCATGTCCTGTAACACAACACATTTGAAGAAGAGATCAATAAGAAGAAAAAAAATAAATCACTACAAATATATCTGTCTGGATTTTGTAGCTATGGTCCCCTTATATACAGTGAGAAAACTAATGCATACTTTTAACAACTAATTTTAAACGTTTAAAAGATTGGATAAAAACACCAGTTATATGACAGTCTAGAAAAAGAGATTGCAAAGGCAGAGTTATTATTTTAAGTAATTTTTTAATCTCAAATACAGCATATACTTTATAAAACTGATTTCATAGAATTCAAGGCCTAGAAAGGAACTGAAGATGTCCTCTAGTCAGCTTCCTGTGATAAGACATAACTGCTTCATCTTTCTAGACTGTTTTTAAAAACCACTAGCAGTGGAGTCCCACTTATCTCTACAGGCAACACATTCCACTATTTCAGTACTGGAATTTTTTAGAAAGTTTTTTTCTGATAATCTAACGGGAAGTCACCTTTCATTGCAGTTTCAATATTTTACTTACTCTCCCATTAGTAAGTAAAATAAGTAAATAAAATCCCATTATCTTCATGTGCACAGACATGAAGAACAAATTATTTTTATCCTCTCTGAATACATCATATGTTAGGATAATCCTTTTCCATGCATGTTTTCTACAAATTTATACACATAGTACAATCATAACTCTCCTCTGCTCTTTATCCAGTCGGTCCACATCTTTCTTCAAGTGCAAAATTTGACACTGCTGAAACCTTGCCAGTGATGAGTAGGCAGAACAAAAGGACTACTTTGCATACTTTACAATTATATACTTTATTTTCTGCATAGTGTTTGGATTTTTTACAACAATGCTACACCATTCATTCATTTTTCCACGAAACCCGTTATTAAACTTATAACCTTTCAACAGGGTGCGTCAAGCCAGTAGTCCCTCATTCATAAGCAGAACACATGCCTGGTTCTTCCTGCCTAAACATAACAATTTACCACTGTTTCTGTTGAACAGTAGCCTAATTTTTTTTCAGGTACTCCCTGTATATATGGTGTTGTCTAAGCACCCCAAAAGCCATAATCTCTAAACCAGCATCCAACTCATTAATTCAAAATGTTGAATAGTACCAGGTCCAAGGGAGAAAGGTATAAACCCCTTCTTGATGTCTCTCACCTTTTGGGTTGCAATCATTGATAATTACACACCACTAAGTTTTCTAGCCAGCTTTATACCTACATATTGTATTTTCAACTAGATAACCTTATTAACTTTGTTAATAACAATATAATGTGAAACATTATTAAAGTCAAAACATGATATACTGTGTAATTATATACAAATTGATGTACTACTTTCATGTAAAATTGGACACTTTTGATATGCTTTCTTCATAAATCTATGTTCGCTTCTATTCATCTCCATGCTTTCCTGTAAGAATTTACAAATCATTTACTCAATTGTTCCAATATTTCTCTGAGAACTGAAGCCAGTAAGTTTCACTTCTGCTATGCTTACTTATATGTAAATATCTGTTTTGCTTCATGAAAAATGATTAAAAAAACCCAACCAAATCCTTCAGCTCATAAACTGTGGTTCACTGATTTATGCTTTTGTTATGGAAAGAAGTATTTTTCAAAACCTCTATGTTACACTGTTATGACTGCTTTCTGCCATGTCCTATAAATGCTGTAAAATAAAAGTCAAATTTTTAACCTTAGCTGCAATTGTCCTAATAACTGATAGCCTATTCTCTTAGTCGCCTTTAGGTATTTTCCTATTTAGTATTGTGTAACTGTAGCAGGTGACAGTAGAAGAATCCCTATAAATATATTAATTATAACATTAAAATATAATTTTTTTCCTGGATTGTTGTATCAATTAAAAAAAAAATAAAATTGAAATTTCTTGCTCTGAAGGCAAGAACAAGTAGAAAGGATTTCCACTCTTTTCCTTGTGTCTTGCACCAGTTTACCATGCCTTCAAGCACTGCATAGGCATAACACACATTTACATTAACAGCAATCCCATACAGAAGAGCTGCACAGAAATGTCAGGGACACGAAAAAACATGTTCATTCTTTTCATTGCACTCCCTTGCAGAGGTAAGTCTTATGTTATGAAATCCTGGTCTAGTCCAGTACTGATCTGAAGGAGTTGATAACAGGCTTTAGATATCATTTAAGAATAAAATAAAGGAAATGGTAGAACATAACTGTCAGCAAAGACACATTTCAAGTATCTAAACATAGGTGCTCAGCCTTATTTGAGACACACCATGATCCAAAATACATCCATCCAGAAAGGGCAGTTATAAGAGGACCTGCTAAAATATTGTGCCCCTCTGAAAGAGCACCTGAAGGCAGTTATCTCAAACAGCACAAGATACCTAACTTTAGACAACACAATCATGCCCTTTATAGACCATGTATAATCTTCACTGCTATTAATCTCTGTAATATGATGCATACACCACCCTAGCTGCCAGCTAGCATTAGAAAAACTGCTTTCATTTACCTTGGCAGCATCTTGGAGATTTGGCAGCTGCACTTTGATAACTTGCTGTAATTGCTCTGTCCGACGCCCTAGTTCCAGCACTTGCTGAGACATTCCTTCAGTACAGTATACACTTGCCAGATAATCAATCCTCTCGCTCATGGCCTCGAGATCACTGTGAATCTCTCCAGACTCATCAAGCATGGTCTAGGTGGAGATATGAGCAAATTGAATGACTTAGGCAATATGCTTAAATCTGAATATATGTTGAAGTGCTTCAACTTATGGAGACAGGAAAACAAAAGATTAAGTCATGAAGCTTCAGCAGCTGTACTTACTGACACACTAATTTTAGTGTTTTGCTATACACACTTCAGTATAAAAATATAATATCCACAATCTGTGGAGAAGATTTGTTCTGGAAGCCTGATGTACCTAACAGAAAGTAGAAAAAAGCACTTGGGTGCAGTGTTATAGTAGGGCAGAAGCCTCAATGCTGCCTAAAAACATCACTGCCAAAATATTCTGTGGGATGGCACTGGTTAAACTGTATCCTCATCAGATTTCAAAGCAGAGAAAAAGCCATAGCAAAACCAAAACAGGAATTCTATCTCCAGTTATCCTCAGGATAAATTGCCTGGAGGTACCTATTCAGAACATGAAAGTGTGACATACTGCATTGCACCAACATAAGAGAATGCAGCTGAAATAAAATAACATACATATAAACCCCATGATTAATGCAGTCTTATTTTTGTATTAGTGAGACGTTAGTATCTTATGATGCTTTGACTTATTTCATATGGTCATGTAACACAGGCAAGCTGGGACCCTATCAACATGGTCCACTGATCCCACACACACATTTCATGTGCAGACACACACCAAACAAATTGCACCATCACAGGGACATCAAGTCACTCTGATGTGAAATGTCCAGGAAGCAACTGAAAGAAACTCCTCTATTAGGCAGCAGTTTGAGAATATTTGGTATGAAACTCATTAGATGAGAAAAAAGGCTATTCCAATTTAGGATAAAAAAGAAAGAAAAAACCCCCCCAAACTGAAACTCATGTTTGATTAAATAAATTTTTATAGTATTAGCTGCAATAAGGTATTTGGTGTGATAGAATCACAGTGCATGGACACACCATTCAACCAAAACCTATTATGAAGCCAATGTACTTGAGTAAATGTGGAGATCAACTTTGAATCACATAGTTTTATCCCCCAATATATCTTAATTTCTGTGTTCAAAACAATTGTCCAAAACCAATCAATCACCTTTAAAGCTTGAGGGAACAGTCAATGAAATCTAGCACTTTGAATTTTTTTTTCCCTCAAGGAAAAGAGGCAAAAAAAGGTAGAGGAAGTAGAACTCTATTGCTTTGAAAATAACTTTGTATATACACTGCCTTTTAAATTTCATATCTCATATAATTACCTGGTAGGCTTTACACTGGTCACGAAGCTGAGAGGAAGAATTCCATGTTATACTACCATGGACTAGAATATTTGCTTTCTCAATCCATTTCAATACGAACTCCTGCATCTCATTGTATTCTTCCAAGTGTGAAGTAGCCTGGATATGAAAGAAAAATTCTCTTAAGCCTAAGATGTAATTTTGTACAGTTCTTACTGAATGATAAAACTAATTTTATTTCACTTACTGTTGGGATCATTTAAACAACTTTTCCATACTGTTGTATATAATTTAATTATTTATGTATTTATGGAGTTAAAATAGGTCTGCTTCCAGTAATAAGCATATCTATTTGGGGGAAAAAAGGCACTATAAGAATGTAGGTCACACTGGGAGAGGCCATTGATGCTCAAATATATCCTTAGAGGGTACACTCCCTGTGCATATTTCAGCCTCACATGTAAGTTCCAAAACACCTTCTTGTTCAGTTTGTGGCTCAGTGCAAGCCTGCTCTATTTCATTTCTTATTTTGTCTCCTTCTGTTACCATCCTCCAAATCACCTTTTTTTACAATCTGCTTTGTCTGTTCAGTCTTCCATATTTCCAAATGAAATGTTGCACTATTTCAGAATATAGGACAAAAGCTGTTCTGTGATTCATCCAGTTTCTACTTAGCAAAGTACTCATAAGTTCCCATTTTCTTCTCAGCAGGAATAATTTCCTTGCTTTTCACAAATTTGTTTTTCATAAAGAATTTATCAAATCCTAGGTGATCAAACTGTATTTGCAAGCAGTTTGCCATACTTATCTTTCTTTTTGGTGAGTGGATTTCTTTGTGCAGAACAAAAATATCCTAGTGGTAAATCCCTTCACAAAGTACCTCTGACTGAACTCCTACTTTGATAGTAACTTTCTATCTCTTCTTAAAAACAATTTTTCAGAGGAAACTGAAAAGAATAGCATGAAATAATATTTTTCAAGTTTTAGAGAAGTGTTCCGTGCAGAAGGGAGATCTCTTAATTTATCAGGGTATTGATGGCAGAACCACAGAAAATCCATTTATTTGCTTTTAGCTAGACTTCTTCTGGGATAACAACAATTAAGAAAAAGAAAAAAGGAGAAAGAATTTCAGAGACTTTGAACCACAGAGGATATACTTTTATGAATGCCAAAATGTTGCATAAATATTATGGATTATCAGAACCCTTGTATATAGGTTTTTTTATCGAACCTACAAATTATATTCACTCTCTGTGTATTGAGACTAGAGCAAAGAAATTTATTTCATTTTTCTTTTTAATGCTGCAAATATTGGTAATGGTGATAAAACAGAGGCCCTGAAAAGCACAGTGAAATACTATTTCCTGGTATGGTACTGTTTGTGAGGTCTATCATCTTTTTCAGGTACCAGAGGAATCAACCAGCAGATTATTCATGCAAGAGGATGTTAAAGTTACATCACAGAATTATTCGACCCTCCTGATACGACCTGTCTGTACCTCTCTGCGACGTGATGCAAGCCCTGACTAATAACAGGCAGATGTCCCAAGGAATGCCCCTTCTTGCACAACTACAGGAAAATAAACGAGAAGTTTGCATGCTCCTTCTGCTTCTGAAAGAAAACAGCTGGAGGTAGGCACGATCATACCTGACTAAGCTTGGCAGCTCTGTACTCAGCCTGCCGTATAGTCTGTTGGTGCAATGTAGTGAGTTTCCCTATCCTGTTAGCCAGCTGCTTAGCCAGTGGTGCATTCTGCTCTGCAAAGTCCTGGACGGATGCATCTAATTCCAACAGCTTTATATTGCAGCTGTCCAACTCTTCACCGAGGATCTAGACAGAAAAACAATAAAATCAATGATCCAGGAAGTGTTAGCTTTCTAGTTGATTATTTCTAGTCCAACTTGCAACTTTTATACCCTGTCCAAAGTCTCCATAGTTTGTTCCATTTTTAAGCAGGAAGGCAGAACAGCAGGATGTTTGGTCATCTCTTAAATATGTGCTGTTACTCTTTCTTCTCTGACTTCCTGGCTGAAAGGGATAACCCGTTTTCCCTACAATAGCCAAAGACTGAGTCACTTCAGTGTGACATTAACTATTCTCAGGCATCTTTCTGTGTTAGTTTCTGAAATGAACAGTCAGCACACACTGCCATGACAAGGATTTTTACTGATTGGAAAAAGGGTCTGCTTTGTTGATGTCTTAAAATATAACTTTACAAACTCAGAAAAATGTAATTAGTCATTAATGCATTATGAAAACTTTCATTTTCCTTTGAAACTTGCATTTTCATAGCTTGATCCTGATGTAGGAGCAAGTAAATCAAAAGTAAAGGTATACTGTAAAGAATGATCTTTTCAGTACAGACTGGGACAAGGAGCATTTTGGGGGACCCATAGGGTTTCCCAGATTGTAGTCATACTCATTATTTAAAAGGAACAATGAAATTTTGTCCATCTGACTTTTACGCTCAGCTACTTCTTCAAAATTGTGTTACTCACTGAAGTCCCTGTATGGGCTAGTTTGCAAAGAATATAATTTTAAACATCTCATTACTCAACCCTTATTTCTGTCCATTCTTCTGTTGAACTACTTCAAAAAATGTGTTCTGCAAGTCTTCAAAAATACAACTTCTGTATGAAGTGAGTGCCCCAATTCAGAAGAATTTATGGTGTAATCACATAAGGAAAGCCTTGTCTTACCTTTTGTTCAAGTTTAGCTTGTGCTATATCATTTGTTTTCTTTTTCAGCTTGGAAAGAATGGCGTTTAGTTCATTTGCTATCCCCTGAATTTTCTGATCAAATTCTTGATTCAATGTTTTGATTTGCTGAGTTTCTCTTTCTTTAGTTTGAATCTGTCAACAATAAGAATGAAATTCAGTAACCAGAAGTAACCTCCATCTTAAAGGAAATTACCTTTCATTTAACTTAGTTTAATTTAAAGGGTGAAGGTAATAAAACTATTCTATGTTGCCACAGTTTGGCCACACATGAATACCAAATTATAAAGTCTAAGGAAGGGATATAGATCCGTTATGCACTTATCTACTGTGCTGTACCTGATCCTGTACAGTCACAAGGGCCAGCCCAACTTCTGCTAAATGAAGAGAGAGTTCAGAAGGCAAAATGGTATAAAGCCCCAGGTACTTATTCTGTTGCTGTTCAGCCATTTTCTCAACAGCCTGGCGATGAGTAGTAACTTCACCAAGGAGAGACTAACGACAGAAAAAAACAGTACTGTCAAGAACAATGGGAGAAACACATCTGTGTAAACTTGGCAAATGCAGATATTACAAGCTAATTGTTTTCAAATTTAAACTAGTTCAGGAAAACAATTTTATCTTGGGATTTGCTCGATTTCCAGTTATGACTGTTCAGTTCTCTGTTCCTGTGTGGCCACATCTACATAGAAAACATCAAGTGAAATCAGTTTACTTTGCTGCTTCCCTCCCAAACCTAAACTGCAGAGATAGAAATGTCACATTCTGTCCATTCACATTCTATAGTTCCCCCACACTTTGAAGGAGAGGAGAAACATTACTAATCAATATACTAGTACATAAAATTGCATATATGCAAATAGTTTAATAACTCTTAAATATCTTAAAATAAAATATTACAGTCCATCATCTACTTCGTGCTTTATGAATTTGTCTATTGGGTTACTCAAAAACTCATTAATATTATCTAATTTGAATTTGTGGTGGTTTTGAAACAATTAACGTTCACTAACAGATTACAATGAAGATAAATATTGCAATGTAGGAATTGACAAATTTAAGATACCTGTAACTCCTGAAGTTGAGTGTCCACTTCTACATCAGGGCTTAATAAATATTCTTTTGTTTCCTGGATCCAGGAGTTCACAACATTAATCTCTGCTTCAACCTCCTCACGCTCCTTCAGCTCCTGTTTTGCCATCTTCACACCTTTTTTAACTTTCTGTTGCATACTTCAGAAACAAAGAAACAATAACTATTTGTGAAGAATTAAGCAATGTCTAAAAATACTGTTTTCTCAGAAAATGCTGATTAATAAAGATAATGATTGATGGCCTCACATCCAGTAAAATAAATTTAAATAAATAATTTATTTTATGTTCATTCTTTGGTATTATGTATTTGGACATCAAGCATGCAATTCTTTTGAAGAAATGCAAACATTTACAATAAAGACCCATATATTTGAGCTTATCACCACAGACTGCCCTTATTGCCAGTGGAGGAAACAGGCACAAATGAGAGCATGAACTCATGTAGGGCATGAATTCAGATAATTCATCATTCTTCTAAAAGAAATTTCTAAAACAGGTCAGAAAAACTTAATTTTAGACTTGTCTATTTCTTTACAATAATTAGAGAGCGATACTTAATCAATTCTGATGTTGATATCTATAATGTAAAATAATGTGAGATAAATTCCACTCCTGTTGATGGGATTTGCATTGGCAGAATACTTAGGGAAAGGTACGGATCAAACATCTGAACACCATTTCTGATCCAGAGACGTATCTCCACACTTCCACTAAGACAGAATTTCTGCACTTTTCTCAAGAACTTGGATGTCCTCTAAAAAAGGATACCACTGTGACTCCTGGACTACTTGCAACTGTTGATGTATGTGACATGGACCTTACTTTGATATTCCCACATTTATGTTTGCTTAACCTTTCATAGCTGAACCCTGCCTTATTTACATTAGCAGGAGATCATCACAGACCCTATATTTTAGAAACCAATTCTAAGTGAATGGAATTATAAAAGTGCTTGTATCTACACCTGCCCTAGAGGGATCATTTATGCATGCACACGATGAACTTTGCACAGGCATGGGGGAGGATTTGCAGTTTTTTATTCTCTATGTCTCTTCCTCTTCCCACTGCAGAGATACAGTTAATGGCATCATAGTGTAGTTATGAGGTAAATATGTGTCCTGAAACCTAGTATAAAACTTCCTGTTTTCTACATGAAAGGGAGACATTTTAGATTTTCATAAACACTTGCATATACACTTTGTGAAATGTTAAGACATACTTTGTTTGCAACTCCCCTAAATTTCCCTATAAATTTCATACAATGCCTACTTTTGGTACCTAAGTGCTTCAAACAGGGGAAACAAAGCAATAAAGTAATCAAAACTTAGGATACGAAGACATAAATGGTCACCATTAGTGGTGAAAGGCAATGTAAATGTGTAAAGTCAGTTATAACTTTAATGTAGTTTATGCAGCTTTTACACAAGTTAGTAATATGCAAGGCAAGAAGTAGATATTCTAAAACATATACTTCAGCTGATGGAAATAAAATAATGGCAAAAAATATATTTCAAAATTAATTAAAATAATTCAAAATTAAACTGATGCTTATTTTAAATATAGTAACTAATATTTATTTTAAGCATGATAATTGTTAATTATATAAAATGATACATAAACTCTTATTAATGAATTGTAAGATAACATTTTTCTAGTGAATCTTTTAAAATATTGCCTTACTTGTGGCATCGATCTTGCATTGCTTTGATTTCTTGCATTACTGGCAGTTCCTCCTGAGATGGAGGCCTTATTTCCACATCCTGAAGCATGCTGACAGCATGCTGTTTGAGCAGGCCCAAAGATGACAGCTGGCGGTCCACCTCCAGAAGGAAACTGCTGTGGTAATCCAGGAGTTCCAGGAGCTCAGTCTTGGATGACTTTTCCACTGAGCTCTCTGGTAAGCGACCTTGTAGCTGATCTATTGCTGTGGTGGCTTTCTGAATCTATGGAAAGAGATACAGTCTTGTCAATAATGAAATTACAAAAGAAGCTAGTACAACTGACACCAAAAGGTGCTCAACCCAGTGCTGTACATTTAAATTCTGTAAAACTGTTTGTGCAGTAGTCTCTACAGCAGATATAAATTTATGCTCTACTGTCCTAGATCCAGCTAGCTAGCCCTAACTCTTCACAGACTTGCTAAGGCACATTTTTTGTCCAATGAAAATGAGTGTCTCCTTATATTTTTTAGCAATTATTATATTAATTGCCATAGGACCTGGATCTCTACCCCAGGGCACATCCATATTTGTCACAAGTCATACATTTAACAGAACAATTATCCCCATTCCTAGACAACCTGCCATCTGGGCATAAATAATGGATGATGATGGATAAAAGGAGTCAGGCAGAATATAAGGGGAAAAAAAAGAGACGTGACTGATGAACAGTGACAGGCAATATCATCACTGCTTATGCTTAGAAACAACAACTTCATACTCTTCAGGAAAAAAAGAAGAAAGAGAGAAGAGAAAAAAGAGAGAAGAAAGAGAGGAGGAAGAGAAGAAGAGAGAAGAAGAAAGAAAAAAAGAGGTTGACATAATCTAGAATAGAACATCTAGGGAAGGGAAACGTAAAGGAGAAGATTCTGAAGAACTACCAGAAACCAAAAAATCTCTAAATTTATTATGGATGTATGCATACAGAAGAACAGTACAAACTCTGGAGGCAGTGCTTCTAAACCTAGATCTTGCATAGCTGCGTTTTTCTGACCTGAGGAGAACAAATCACTATTATTCCTGATATCAGTTTTCTCTACCACAAGATGATTAATAAGGCAGTATAATGAGTGAAAACCTACGTACAAAGGAGGATTTACCAAGATTAGAATTTACCTTATCATTAAAGCCCTTCCACTCCTGCACTGCATCTTCCAAAATTTTTTCTTGTTCCTGGGCTGCATTTCGGAGCCGGGTCCAGCGTTGCCAAACTGTTGTCATGGATCTACTTATAGATGCTTTACTGGCATCATTGCTAACTTTTTCCAGCTGCGAAGCCTTTTCTTCTAGGGCTGTGATGTTCTCATGGAAAGAATTCACTACGGACACAAGAGTCTGAAAAAGCAAAAATAAGCACTGTTTTCCTTTACTACAACACAACTCATTACTATTTGACAATCAGGTAGATGAACCACTTCCAGCCAATGAAGACAAAAAGGAAGTACTCTATGCTGAGTGAGATGGCTAGGTCTCACTTTATTTTTAATATGCAATATATTAGATACAGCTACTTGTCCAAAATGCAAGCCTCCGGAAGCAGCAGAAATCTGCTGTAATCAGATATTCTCTTCCCTGACAGACCCTCGAGGAGATGAAAATGAGCATTCAGGGTCCTTAGCACAGCAAAGACTGACTTCTACTAGACTCTAAAAATGAAAGAAGCCATTCAGGTGTTTAAGTGTACATTTATGTCATGTTTATCTTCAATGACATTTTATATTTCTAAGGATATGAGGATATTCTCATGAAGCTGGCAGACATGATATTACCCTTAGGGGAGATTCTTGATTTCACAGAGACACAGTTGGAGACCTGGCAGCATGTCTAACTGCCTATATTAAGGCAACTGATTAGTACCCTAAATATAAGAAGAGTAAATAATTCTTTTAAGTTACATTTCTTGCTTTTAGACTAAACAAGAATTAATATCAAACCCCAACTCTTCCTGTCCTAGTAAAACTATTCAATGTGATCCAAAGTAGATGGATCTTTCTATTGATCTGAGTTTCTTGTAGGGTACATAATTTTGGGGTTAATATATACAAGGTTTTTAGGAACCTCCTGACTCTTTGCATTTCTCTACAGTCATAGGCACATAGACAGACAAGTTGAACAGTGATTAAAAGTATCTGTCTTTGTCACCCCACAAATTAAATGTGTGTTTTCCACTACACTAAACACCCCTTGGTGTGCTATGACACAGGTAAGTGCTACAGGAAAAGATGCAAAAATTGAAATTAGTGTTACCACAGGTAGTGACTTACGTAACATATATTTATTTTCATTTGAAAGAAAAGGATTTCATGCAATTATCAGTACCTTACCTTATGTGTTAGCAATTTCTCTTCTGCTTCATGAGAAGAAGCAGTTTTAGCTACTGAGAATTCAGATAATTTTTTCTCAGCCTCATTCATCACTTCAATAACCTTCTGCCTTGCTGTCTGGTACTCCTGCCACTCAGAAGCACATCTGAAACAAATACGGTTCCAGAAAGAACAAATCAATGCAATATAAAACCATTTGAAAATAAGGAATATTGTTGCGCCTAGTTTTAAATGTAACTGCTTAGTTTTGCTGTTACACAGTATTTTCCAAGAAAAAGAAAGATTACTGAGAAAGAGCATACATAGAACCATATGCTCCTGATTTTCAGCTATGCCTTCCAAAAACCATAGCTGGGCATTTAATAATCCTTGTATGACTTTTTCTCAGTGACTGTCTACATTGCCTTTTAAACCTAACCAAGCTTGCAGAATCCAGAACATTGAAGAATAATAAGTAAAATAGATATTATGATTGGAAAGGTACTTCCTTTTAGTCCAAAAATCTCTGCTTCAATTTCATTTGTTTCTGCATAGGTCTTGTGTCAGGTGAAATACGGGACAGTCATTCCCTACTCTTCTTCTCAGTGTTGTTTCAAGTTTAATATAATTATATTATAACTTCCTCAAGATCACACAACTAGTCAGTTTGGGGCAGAGAAGAAAACAGAATCCAAGAACTCTGAATCCCAATATCCACTTCTCTCATAAGTAGCAAAAATATTTACAAAACTCCAATTAATGTTGTGATCTCTTTCTTCCATCACCAATAAGGTGATCTTAAAATGAAAGAAAAATAAGTAAAGAATATACCTTTGTAACTGCTCTTGCTGGGTTTTGGCTTCTTGCTTTGTCCCTTTGGCCTTTTCTTCCAATGCAGCTACATTCTGTACCAGCTTTTCTCTTGCTGTGGCTTGTATAAAGGGCTCTATCTCAGACACAAGGCCCTGTAACTCTTTCAAATGATTATTGAACTGACTTTCTGTGCTGAAAAATTCGATGTGGTTCCTTAGATTCTCCTCAGAATTCTCAACATCTAAACCATTTCTTGCTAAATGTAGAAATTCCTGAGCATCTTCAAGCCAGTCATTTGCTATCTGCATCACTTGGTAGTATCTTTGGCAGAGGCAATATACTTTATTCAAGGTAGCCTGAAATAAAAGGGAAAATTATACAGATGGTCACAAATATAAAATCACAGCAGCCTGTGTCATTAAAAAAAAAAAGAAACAACAGGATTATTAAAATAAATCTTTTCATGTTGATTGCAAACATCAACCCACAGAGCCATCATTTTCAGCTTCATGACTGAGAAACTAACTACAGTTAGGATGCACTAACCTGTCTCACATGTATAGCTTCTTGAACTTCACCATCTAGTTCCATCAGCTCAGCAAGAGTGTTTTCCAGGTCAGCAGGTATCAGCTCCTTTGCTTTCATATATCTCTCTTTCTCTTTATTGCTCAGTGCGTTCATTATTCTCAGGCTTGACTGCACTTCTTCCTGATGTATTTGAACCTTTCGGATTTCTTCTTGGATGCACTGAAGTTTGAAGTCCAAACTTAATGTTCCATTAAGTTCTGCTTTCACCCATCTCAACCAGTCGAGTGAGCGGCAAATTTCTGTCTTGAAGTCTATGCTTTGCACAAGTCTGTTCTCACACTCCATTACGGTGTCAACAATGGCAGCATGCAAAGACTTCAGTTTCTCTTGCCAAGCCTGCACTTGGTGATTTGTTGTCTCATATGCAGACGAGTCAAGCTGAGGAGAAAGGGCTTCCAGATGTTCAGTTATTCGCTTCAGAAGACTTCCTGAGTCTTGCAAGCTGCCCACCAGAGAATGGTATATTTTCAACTTTTCTTCTATTGGGAGCGTTTCTTCATTTACCTTAATCCGCTCCCTTTTTACTGCCTCGAGCTGTGCCTCAAACTGCACACACATTTTCTCATGTTCCTGGCATGCTTCTATAGTGTCTTCCAACAAGGTGATTTTCTGTTCTATTTGCCTTTTCAACTTGTGATACAGTGTGGCAAGTTTTAACATTTCATCTGGTTGCCATGGTTGGCCAGTGCTCCGAAAGGCCTCCTTCTTCTGGTTCAGTTCATCCACTGCTGCACCAAGGCTTACCACTTCACCTAAGAGATCTCTGTAGGCCTGCTGGAGTGACACAGCTTCTTTAGCTAGAACAGCAGCTGGAGCTTTGTCCATGTTAACAAACTGATCCTCTAGCTCAGTCAGAGCTTTACTTGTCAACTCAATCAAAGAGGTATACTCTTTTCTGGCATAAATTGCTTCCTGAACTTTATATAATTTTTCTTTTGCCAGAGCAGTGACAATATTGAATTGCTGAGGGAGACTGTTAAGTTTTTCATTCAGATAGGAATGATCCACTTCATTAAGTGATGGTAGGACTTCTTGACCATCTCTTTGCAGTGCAAGTAGCAGGTTTTCATATTCTGGAGATTGCTCAAGAATCTGTTGATACTTTGCCAACTGGCTGTATAGCTCAGTGTCAGAATTCATTACATTGACTTCTGGGAATGTGACAATATCAGCTTGTTTTAGCCAATGGCAAGCTTTATCTAAGTCTTCTTTGAAATATTTCCTGGAAACAATATTTTTCTCTAGTTCTAACAATCTCTGGTTACACTTTTGTAAAACAGTGTCATACACATTCTGTAGTTCTTGCAGTTTACCTAACACTTCACTCTTTTCTTGATTTGTTGCTTCTTTCATTAAATTCCTTCCTTGAGCCCACAACCCTGTGACCTCATTTTGATAGGCCTTCAAGTTAGTCTGGGTATTCTTACAAGTCCTGATCTGTTTATTCACATCTTCTGGCAAGAGACAAATGTGTTCTGGAAACATTACTTTCTTCTCATGCTGGTGAATTTGGTTTGTAGCCTGAAAGACTGCCATGAGAAACTGGGTCTTTTCAGACAGTGCTTTATTCAGGTGTTTTCTCCTCTGGCCAACCAAATCGCTCAGACAAGCCACATGGTGCTGTGCATGAGAAACTGTTTTCTGCAGCTCTTGCCTTTCATTGAGCCCTAGATTGGTCATCACCCTGTCAGCATCTTTCACAAGCATCTTCAGAACGAGCTGTTTGGCTTCAAGCTCACTGCAAATGGTAAGATGATCCATGAGAAGACTCTGAGCCAAATCTGGTGGAGGGCTGTGTTTAAGAGCCTCTGAGATACTAGGTTGCTGCTCCTCTGCCCATTCCATTAGTTCATGAAATTTGGAATGCACCAAATTGAGCTCTTCTAAAGTTGAAACAGAAACTTGAATTTTCCTTTTGACAAGGTCCTCCAGTTGAGTCCAGCGTTGCTCAAAATGACTGAATTGTTCCTTTACTAATTCTTTGTCATCAAGATTCAGATGTTCTATCATCTTCTGTTTCTGATCTTTGAAATCTTCCAGAGCAAATCTCCTTTCTTGTAGCGCCATTGCCAATTTCTGCAAAGCTTCAAGGTGCACATTTGTACTTTCAGCATCAGATCTATAATCAAAATGGACAGGACAGAAATGAATTATTAGATCCTATTTCAGGACAGACTTTTACAAGACGTCAGGATTAATTATAATTAATTAATTAATTAACGTACTGAAATCAATATGATATAAAGACCTACAGTTTTCAGAATAACTTGAAGGTAATAGTCTTGAATATTAATTAAAAAGTTCAATAAATTTATTTCTTTCCCTTTCATCTGCAGTATGGTCATCAGGCTGACCATGGAAATATATCTGAATACTACAGAGCATACTGGTTATATTGCACATACAAACAACAAGTATTGAGGTTGAAGTGAATTTTGTTCCATGATAGTGATAGCAGCAGCAGTAGACTCACAATTTTACACACAGCTGGTGTGTTTATGCTATACAAAGGAGTTGCAAACATTTAGCAGTAGTAACTAAGCTTTAATATAACATTTTCATAGATATAACACAATATCACAATGAAAAACTCATGAAATACAGTAAAGACAAATGAAAGCATTCGAATGAAATAGCATTCTTGAAACATCAGGAAATACTATACCCTGAGATAGGATCAATCACTACTTGCCATAAAGACAAACACTGAAGATTCGGCTTCTCAAACTCTCTTCATTTCAACTGAAGTAATTAATTGCCTTATAATTAATAAGAGAGGAGTGCTTTTAATTAGGCATAGAAAAAAGGATTTTTAGTGGCTCCAACTTAAAGACATTCTGTAAACAGTTCTTTCAATATATATGCATGTTTGCTTTGTGCATGCTACTCCTTTTTTACCTAGCTAGGTTGTCCCACTCTTTTGTGAGCTTTTCCAAGAAAACTTCAACTACGTTCATGCGATCATGGTAATCTCTTGTCCTCTGCAGATCCTCCTCCCTCTGCATGAGCAAACTGTGTGCCTGAAGGCAGAGGTCCAGCCACTGGTTGCTCAGTTCTCCTACTTCCTTGTGTTCTGGTGATTCTTGCCCTTGGGTTAGCTTGTTCATCTTCTCAGTCATAGATGTAAGAGCTGACTGCTTAGACTGTAACTTCTGACTGAATTCCTGAAATAGATATAAGTAAAAACCAGTATAACGACACATACTCGAAGTGGAATATAAGTAAAAACTCTGAAATAAATAAATTGTGTAAGGACTAATTATCTGCCTAGGCAAATGTAAATTGGAAGAAGTGTCTTCTCTGCTCTCCTAACCCTCCTTCCCAGGTGAACACAAGTTGGTTAGAGATGTGAAAGCAAATCAGAGGAACTTCCAAGTGCCAGTGATAAACAGAAATCATGATGGAGTCACATCTTGTTGTCCAGGCTTCTAGACTAGCACAGCTCCCACCATATACTAAAACATGCAAGATAGTCTGAGTCTCAGGAGAATAATTTATATTACGGGTACCATTTCTGTTTCTAGCTTATTTTTTTTCCTTTTTGTTTTTCATTACGGACTAAAAATAAGAAGCAGAGTCCATGAGTCAGTGAGCCTCCACATCGATACTTTGTATTGCTCCTACTTCTGTAACATCAACCATTATCACTGTCATTGAAAAAAAGCCAGTGATTACCAAGGTATGATTGTTATTTTAGTTAATAACTAATAACTAAAGGAGTTAATCTGCATACACATTTCTTACCAAATAAGAAGTCAGAGATCCCAAAAAGCAGAATATACAATATACTGACACATAAAGCTAACCAAGTATTTTTTTAGCCCTTACATGCTGCCT
This sequence comes from Chiroxiphia lanceolata, assembly GCF_009829145.1. Lineage (NCBI taxonomy): Eukaryota > Metazoa > Chordata > Aves > Passeriformes > Pipridae > Chiroxiphia > Chiroxiphia lanceolata. The sequence continues at coordinate 51,916,444 of NC_045639.1, forward strand.
AAGGCAAATACAATCTTTTCCCAAATTCTAGTTCCAGTAACTGTAACTAAACAAGAATTCCTAGCTCCAGCACTTTGTTGGGAAGATATGTTTTCACCAAAGGCTGGCAGGATTTCTGAAGTAGAGATGCTACTGCCCAGCTCAGCCTCATTCCTCTTCATGACTGCTTCAAATGGAACTAGGCATCTTCCTTTACCAGGGCAAATTATAGGGAAAAATACACACTGTGCCACATCTGACAGTACAGCAGGTGTCACCCTTTCATTATAATTCAAAGTTCCTGACTGAAATAGTGAAGAAATGCAGACTCTTTCTTCTCCCTGGGCTCTAATGATACCTAGTATAACAGCTTTCAGTCCAGATTGCACTGAGGCATCTTCAAAGGCTATGACTTTGTTCAAGCATGTGAGTACAACAGAGATGAAGAGGAAGTGCCGTTTACCTTTCACCTAATTCCCGGCTTATCAGAAAAAGAATACAAGCAAAGTCTAGACCAAAAATGCAAACCCCAAGTATTCAATCATTTAATAAAGAAATTATCTACTTTCTTTTTGTTACTTTACTGATGTTTGTGATGTGTACAGAATGGTCATAAAAATTCTCTCTTCAGGAATGAATGAGTGAAGATTTGAAGGCATTTGTCTCATTAGTTAAACTGGGTTTCTGTCATACCTAGTCTCAGAGATCAGCAACATCAAATAGCTTCCTGGACTAATTCTGAAATACTCCTAACTATTTAGAAGTACAGAAATCAAAGAATTTAGCAAGCCCAATTTGCAGATTTTATTTTCAGATCCACTGTGATCAGCATTTAGTACTCTAAAAGTAAAGGCAAATCAGAACAGTGGCCTGAAAAATGTCTATTGTTAAAAAAATCAAAGCCAGAAAAACACTAAAGAGCAGTTTTCTGCTTTCTGAATCATCATGCAACATCAATAACGAAACACTCTTTTCCCTGTTTTTTCTGCTCTTGCTTAGAGCATATGAGCAATTGTATCCAATATGTGCATATAATATCATAAAATAATATCAGCTAAAGGATGAACTTCTTCCTTACCTTCTGTTCTTAACCCAGTCTCCTTACCTTAACTTTGAGTACCATATTCTGGGCAATGTTTAGCTCCAACTCTGCCCGTCTCCTTTTTAAATTCTGTAGTTGTTGATCCATATCCTGGAAATATATCCAGAGCTCAGCTTTCAATTGTTTGATCTCTTCCCAACCTTGAGACAAATACTGAGAATGCCTTATCTGTTGCTCAATCTAGAAGAAAATAAATGAAAAAGAGTAGGAATACTTTAATGCGTCCATTTTTGGAGAATGGAGGATGAATATAATTTTTCCTCTGAGCACAATACTGTACTTAAAGCAATTTCTACACTAGATTCTGAAGGGGCAAATATTATCCATAAAAAGAGTCTTAACCTTCAAAAGTCACAAAATTGTACCTATCAAAGGAAAGCTGTGGGATAACAAAAATAATGAAACTAATTATCATTCACCCTTGAGAGAAGCAAGTATATTTATGACTCTGCGTATTTCAGTGTTCTCAGTCCTTTGTTAAAGCTTTAAATTAACTGTATAATTTAGTCTACTGTATGCCAAGAATATTGCCAGGTTGTACCCTACATGCATTCACATTTGCAAAATAAAATCTTAAACTAAACACTTCCATTTAATTTGTTTAGCCCAGTTATTTTGCTTATATGTCTTTTCTAAAATGCCAAGAAGAATGCTTACTGGATCTGAGCCCATCAATCCTCTTACACCAATAGTGACACAGCTTCTTTCACTCCACATACAGCAGTTGGGTGCCTTTAAGGTTTAGACATTCAACCAGCTTAATATATCTCAGCACTTTACCATCTGTGACTTCTTAAAAATGTTTCACTGCTTTATATATCAATAATATATATCAGAATAAGAGGAATCTTATTCTGATGTTTGGGATGCTTTTCAGCTATTCAATACTTGGACTGCCATATTTTTATGGATTACCTGGATTTGCACAATTTGCTTCTCTGGTATGGAATACTGTTACTGTATGTATTAGATTTTTATTCTTGGTAGAAGTAGTATCAAAATTTCAACTGTGTGTCTGTGCAAGTGAAACTAAATTTTTCCTATTTCCAACAACAGGAATGCTCATAATGTTTCTTTTCCAGTAACTTTTATTTATAGTTCTATTTTGAAACCAAGTACTAAGTAACTTTAAAACTTAAAATTGAGGTACACTTCTATAAATTAATATGCTGAAGTAGATGCACTTTGATTCATGAATTGAACCATACAAATTTTTTATTATGATTATAATTAATATATTCCTAATATATTCATATACCGTATTATGAACATCAGTCTATTGTTGAATAAATAATAACAATAAAATATGTCTAAGCTTTAATAAAATACAGAAAAGAACATACTGAATTGTGTTTTATGAAAACAGATAATTTGGATCAGGTTTTTTCCACAGAATGTTATTTCTGTGGCTTTAGATCAACATCTTGTAACATTGCCTAAATACCTTTAGCAACCTTTGTTGTGTGTCTTTGTATTAGTACCAGGATGGCAACATGTGTATTTAATAATTTAAAAAAAAAAAAGGTATAAAGAGCAAACTATTTTTAAAGAAATACTTAAGAAGAAAGGAAGATGATATTTCTGTAAACTGTTACCCAATATGACCTTTTTAAAAGGGAACAGATTAGGGCTGTTAAAGCTCTAAATAGGATTAAAAGTGAGTTGTTGTGGTTATCCTGTACCGTTTGTTTTGTTTGTTGAATATCTGCTGCTGTACTCTTCACTGTGGCATCTGACAGATCACACATGGAGCACAGAAGATCCAAGTATGTGTTGGCCTGCTCCTGCAGAGCCCGGAAATGTTTAACCTGGGGGAAGACAAATAAACTCTGAGACTGTGGAAATAATACCTTATTTTATTACAGTCATGCATTTCAGTATTTTTGCTTTAGCTTATTATTTCCATAAAATTAAATGTAGATATACACTATTTTATTAGGTAAGGCTGTTATGTTATAATCATGGAAAGGAATAACCCTTAAAGGCTTGATTATCATCTAATTACCAGAGCACTTAGAGACATATGTATTAGCTAACTTATTTCTTTATAAATAAAGCTTTGGATAGAAACATACAAGGTGACTGACTTTCCCAATGTGAATGGGAAGCAGGGCTTTATGGGATTATCAATGTGGCCTATTCCTATAACTGTAAAATTCTCCAGTGTCTGACAGATCATGAAGAATTCAGCTCAGCTTCACAATACACTTTCCCACACCTTCTGAAAACCTTCCAACATTCCTAGTACCTGTGATTGGCAAGATGAGACAACATGACACTGTTAAGGGTTCTTGCTCTCAACATTGCACATAGGAGCTGACTTCTCCCTACGAAGACTTTCCTTATCCTAAAAAAAATTATTATCTGAGTGCTAACAAACAGGGCAATAACATAAGAGTCCCAGGGAGGAAAGGTGACAGATCACCTAATGCAGAGGGCCTGTTGTGGGTCCTTGCGGGCAAAAAGTTGAACAAAACAGTAGTGTGCCCTTGTGGCAACTCCAAATGACTGTATTAGCAAGAATGCAGAGCACAAGCTTCGGCAAGTGATTATTCTCCTGTACTTACACTTGTCCAGCTGTCCCTAGTTTATTTGGCCCAGTTTCCCTCTTCCCTCATAAAAGAGATACTGGCAAACAGACATAAATCCAGCAAAGAGCTGTAAGGATATGAGGCTGTAGTATGAAGCATTTTGGAAGGTCTGAAGGAATTCTTCCTAAATGAGGGAAACTATTTTTCACACTAAGAACAGTCACGCAGAGGAACAGGTGCTTAATCCTCAGGGAAGAGCAGGGCCATCACTGCACCAAAGGGCTCTGCAACCTCTATCCCCCTCTCCTTGTGGTTTGGGTCTTCTGCTTAGGGCCAGTTATGACTCTGTCCCGCTGGGACCTGATGACCGGAGAAGCATAGAGCAGCCATGCAGGTAAGCTAAGCTCAGTCCCTCACACACCTGTGGAACTCACCTGAGCTACACTACAGGTGCATCTGTGCCTGGCTGATCCTCCTGGCCTTGCCTTCTGGCCCTGACTCACTACCTTCCCCTGGGATTGACCTCACCCCTACGGACTTGCCTGATGGTCACCAGCCAATGGATGACATCAGAGGGACTCTGCTCAACTAATCTTTGAGCTGCAGTTCTGCACATTGATGGGAAGGTGTTGCCCTGCTGGTCCCACTGTCATCCCCTGCTTCCCCTACCCTTGTGGATCTCCATCTCTAGTATTTCAAGGTCTTTATTAAGCCAGATGTTGGATGAGACAGCTCTGAATTCCAGCATTTTTAGCACCATACCAGTTTAATTTAAAAACAAGGTACAATGTAAAACACATTGTTACTAAAAATAATCAAGAAGGAAAAAAAGCAGTCTTAATGCTTAATATCGGCTACAGTCAATTCTATGCTCTTAGGCTGAAAAATGTTGTTTTAATAGCCTGATAACTGACTCTGTGTCCATGATACTGTGAAACCAGGTCTCATATAGTAACATGGTAGACAGATGGGCAAATGGATAAGCAAAAAGACACAACCTCTCTGCTAAACACATCTGTGGAGTATCTGAGCAGGTTTATCTAATTAGACAACATTTTCCAGGTATGTACTTCTAAGCATTAAGCTGAGCTACCAAAAGCCCTGTTTAATTTTTTTACCTACAGTTATTTTTCACCCAGATATTCATTTTGGAGCTGGGAATGAAAAGTGAGGCTATTCAGCCTTCTGAGAAGGCTAGAGAATGTCTAATTTCTAGTAATTCAAAGCTCATATCTAAACTCACCTTATTAAGGATAATTTTTCAGCTTTTTCAAGTGCTGAACTTTTACCTGTTTAACTGCATCTGCCAGGCTGAAAGGTGTCCAGGTAGTTGGCTTTAGCTCTGACTGTACTGTAGACAGCCAAGTCTGGCACTGTTGTAGGGTATCCTGATGATTAACATGCTTCTGGAGTTCATGTTCCAAAGTCTGGTACACCTAAATCAAACATTTTGTACGTTTATAACATCTTCAAATACCACCATTGTCTCTCTTCTCCCACCTTGAAAACCACAGATTAAACAGAATTATGAAGATGAGTTATTTTAGCCCTTGTACAAAGTAGCAAAGGCTGAAAGCTCCGTGCATCTTGCTAGTATGTGAAGATTGACAATATCTAATGCACAGCTTCTGGAAAGAAAAAAATAAAGATGCAAATGAAGAGCATGGTGTATTATTTCATTCCTGTTCAACATTTTGCCATTGACTTTGTATGAGACTGTTTGTTTTTGGGGGTTTGTTTGTTTTAGTTTTTGCTTGTTTGCTTGGTTTGGTTTTGGGGTTTTGTGTTTGTTTGTTTTTTGACTGGTGGCTTGATCTCCTAATTGGTTTAACAGAATGACCCAGCTAGCCCTTCTTAACTGTATATTCTGGTTTTAATAAGAGAGACAGTATTTCCCTGCACATACTTGAGACCTGTTATGTATGTAGGCAAACTACGGACACTAAGAGTGCAATTTTCTCCCTAGTTTCTAAAGTAGGAATAGTTCTAATTTCTTTGCTGCAGCTGCTCAGAAGCTAGTGTAACATGAAGGTAGCTAGGGTGTGGGGAGATCAAGGTAAGAACTGACAGGCAACTAGTTTTGCTGGCTGCAAGGCAACATTTGGATCACAAGGAATTCAACTGTAGCACAGTAATGATAAAGCACTACATCAGTAACTTGCTGGCTCAGTTTAAAAGAAAACAGTAGAAAGAGTTTTTCACTATCTAAAGAAAGAAGTACTCAGAAATAATAAGGCATTTTATTCTTAAATGGCACAAAAATTTATCTTGAAACAAGACTTACTCTTTGGGCTGTGCTACATATGGCAGAATAGCTGTCCCTTGTCCCGTGAAGATGGCTTTGTATGTTTTGCTTAAACTTTGCTTGAAGATGTTCTGCGCATTGACTGATCAGGTAATCACCTTTGCTCTTAAGGTTGTTCAAACAATCTTCAAATCCTGCAATTTCTTCCATGATAGCCTAAAAAAACAGATAAAATAATTTTGAAGAAATATGTTGTGGTGCAGAACTTTTTTTTTCCCCCTCCTCTAAATACTCTTCAGATTTGGAAAAAAAGTTTGCAAATAACATGCATTGTCATAGTCAAGCTATTAGAGTGCATGCTCATTTTAAAATCATTGTCAAAAATCTTTACACAGATATCCCACAGAAACATCAGTAGCACTGTCATAATGTGTAAACACTATATGCTCAGGCCCCTAGACTACCCATAATCTTCCTCTGTTGCATGCCCTCCAGGGCTCCTCCACCTTCTCTTGTGACTAGTAATGAGAACGAAATCTCATGCTCAATCATATCTTATTCCATGAGCTCTTTCAGTGTGGACAGTACTTTCCACTGACTTTGGTGTAGACAAATTTTTATCTAAGGAGGTTACTTGAAGAATAACACACTAATCACAAAGCATTAAAACATTTCAATATTTTCCCTTGGAATCTCAGTTTCAGGTAGTGGTGCGGAGGGTTGGATTTTGCTTTCTTTTATCTTCCAGAAAGCAATGGCTATCGATGTATTGAATGATAATCACTAATAGCAACCATAACAATACCTTGAATAAAAGCAATGGAGGAAATGCTACAACCTAACAGATGAAAAAATAAATTAAAAATTGAAGGTTTTTTTAACCTTAGAAGTTCCAGACCAAAAAATACCTTAGAAGTAAAATGACCCCAATCTGATTTTTTGGGGGTTATTTCCCAGGAAGTCTCAGCAACAAACTGACACAGAATTCAGATCAGAGTACATCAAAGCTCTTGTGTAGATACAGTCTCATCCATAAAATGATCCTAACAACAAGCTAGATTTGTTAAACTGCATTAATGACATTGACACTTATTTACACAGCAGTAAGTGGAAGAAAACAAGTGAATGACAAATAATCAGAGCTCTGGAGAAGAGGCAGAGAAGCAAAGATGCAAAATTCTATTTTACTGGAAGAAGGAAGATTACCAGTAGCAAACCCACCTTGTGGTTAGCTAGTTGCTGAGTGATTATTTCAAGATTGTTGCTTTCCACGAGGTCAGGGCTGACCAATCTGCTGGACATATGTAATAACCATTTCTCCCCTTCTTGCAAATCACTATTGTAATCCTCATGTTCTTTTACTCTCACTTCTAAGGTTTCAACACATGCCTGCAGGTCCACAATAATCAAAATTAAATTAAATATCCAGGAAATTACAAGAATTTAAAAAACCCCAAACCAACCAAAACCCACCAAGAGCTTGAAAGCATAATGAGTTGTCATCTAAATTTATATTCCTGTGAGGGACTCCCATATGATTGACTGTAAAGGAAAACATCAAAGGGATTATTTCAGTGAATAAACTCAGTGGTACCAAGCAGTATTTTCAATCCAGATGAAATACTATCCTTTGAAGGATCTCCTTACTTTGAGAAAATGAACACTCTCACCCTGACATTAAGTTTACTTACAGTTATCACAAGCTCTTTGAGAGATTGCACTTGACCTACCAAATGTTTTGGTTGAGTCCCTACTACTTACAGCCTTTGTACGTACATATTGCCTGTGACTGTGGGGGGCAAATTAAGAATGTACACATTGAGTTAAAATGTATTTATTCTCTTTAAGAAAGAGTTTTCATAAGCTTCTCTAAATTTAAGCTATCAACATTATATCTGATGCTACAGATATCAATTTTGTGGTGCAGATCAGAAGCATGTCTTTGAACTAAAAGTCAACTCTGAAAAAAATAAAATCATCTCCTATTGGTAGGTGGATTGGCAAGTTAAAGGTGCCTGGGTCAAACATATGTACTAACATGGTTTGCAGAGCTTATCCTTGTTAGGAGTATAACATCTATTAAAAGCTTTAGGAATAATCATACTTTAGGACGTCCTCGGAGGCATTAGGTCTTTCAAAGTACTACATGCACATGGACTAATGAATCAATGTTAATTGATAACATCCTTGTCGAATTAAATTATATCCATCTTGCAGTTTATGTTCTTCAGTGACTTCTATTCAACAACTAAACTAGATTAAACAGGGGTTGTGGAAGATCAAGCAGAAACAAGAGAAAATGGTATAATTTAAGGACATCTGTCCCTTCAAGAAATAACGCATTTAGAAATCTATTAAAAGCAATTATAGTAACAATAGTACAGACTAGTCACTAATACCTTTCTCCTTAATGCTACAAAGTACAAAGACTTCACCTGCCACACTTAAAATTCATTTCAGCTACTCTTGTTAAATATATCGAGGTAGTTTTATCCATATTCAAGAACTGCTTATTGCTCCTGTCTGCCCCCCCAAAAAACTCAAACAAAAAAACCCCCAAAACCCCCATAACAAAACACCAGAAGTAATTAAAGGTAGCTGGCTCTGTGTACAGACACGACAGCATGAAATAGCTTACTAACTTCTTAAAGAGGGGTAAAAATACAGTAAATTGGAAGTCTTATTCCTGGCTTTTTACCTTTATTTTGCTGCAGAGTTCCTGGTAACTGCTCTGAAGGTCTCGAATGTTGTTCTTTAGAGTCACATCCTTCACCAGGTCAAAAAGTGCCTCTCCCTTTTCAACCACTGACTTTACTGAAGGTTCATGGGACAGAATGGTCTGTTGTATGGACTACAATGCAAGCAAGAATTAAAATATATCTATTGATCACCTAAGATGTATTTCACTAACTTCCCTCTGATCTGAAGCACAGTCCTCTATTATGGTATATATCATCCTCTCCAGATAAGAGAAGCTTTGTTTATCAGTACAGGATTATGTTTCTCAGCCGTGTCCTGAGACAAGTCTGCATGCGTCTAAAAACAATTGTTCCTTTTCTGAGCGGCTAGCAGCATGGCTGAAAATCTGGAGCTGATGAAGCAAAAGGAGTTAATATGTGTGAAGGGGCAAGTGCTAGGGATAAAATTTGTTCAGAGGAACAAGTCCTGAAAATAGGTGGGAAAGTATGACCAAAGCCATCCCCTTAATGAGATGGTGTGCAGAGGAGTACCTACCACTGTACTCTCAAGAGTAAGCAATCTGACCTGTTACGTCCTTGTACCTCTGGCTCAGACAGCATGGCACATGCCAGCATCTGCCAAATGACAGTGAGATACCAACTCCTCAAACATGTAAGAAGCAAGCACACAGCTATGACATATGACTTTGAGTAGGGAAGCCAGCAAGGGGTAGGGGGCAGCTTCAGAGAGAAAGCCTTGATGCCCTGTAGGTACTGCTCAGCAATAACCAAAACACTTGTCTGTCAACACCATTCTTTTTAGCCACAAATGTAAAGCACAGCACTATATGGACTGCTATGAGGAGAGTTAGCTCCACCTCAGCCAGACACAGTCCACATTTCGTGAAACATCTGTAATCCTGGAGTATTTTACAAAAACATCATGAGGAGAAGAAATGGGGTTTGCCGGCAAATTTTCTACTCATTTTTGTGACTGGAAAAAAACCCCCAAACACTTCATAAAAATCCTAACTAAAAACATAAGAGGTCATAGCAGCTGACTGTCAGATATCAGTTGAGCTGGGATATCCAGCTTTAACCAGAAAGCTGATTAAGCCTGTAAACAGAGACAATGTCTGCAGTGAAGACCAAATGATTTCTATCTTTGCTGAAACAGTAATTGACTCAGCTGAGATCAATGCAATTACTTATATGTGTACTCATAAGAGAATTTTGCTCCCTAACAGGACATTTTCAGATGTGCAAGCCCTTTTAGAACATTCACATTTCAAACACAGGGCCTCAGTCTGGTTTGTAGACACAGTTATCACACACATTTTCACTTTGATGCTGACTAGGACATCCAGATCGGAGATGTGTCTATAAAGAAGCTTGGATACCTGATCAGAGAATTTATTGAGAATCACTAGGTTAAAATCAATTCAATTGTACAATGAGATAACCCCTTTTTACCTTGTATTTGGACAACTGAGCCTTCTTCTCATAGAGTTCACTCTTTGGCTCTACTGGAGCATGTAAGATGGCTTGGTAATCTGTGATCCACTGAGTCTGTGCCTTGTACTTGTCTGAGAACTCTTTTACCAGCTGAAGACACTTCTCTGAAGTCATGTGCTCTTTCCTGATGGAGCCTGCCAGCTCTTCGAGCTGTTCCACATGATCACCAATTTCTTTTCTTAGCTGGTCAACTTCATTTTCTTCCATGTATTTTATAGCTCGCTCCCCCTTTTCCCGGGCTGATTTCAGTAAACTGTGGCCTATGTCCATATCACTCAATAGCAGCTGTAAAGGAAAGGTAGGTTAACAGAAAACGTATGGAAACTTTTGCCTTGTTTTTATTTTTATTTTTAATTCATTAAGTAGATTAAATTAATTAAATTCCATTATCTAGAGGCTAACACCATTTTTTTTTATTTTGCTAAGGACATAGATGAAATTGCTAAGGAAACTAAGTGGACTTTTCATTACAAAATTGCCTGGAGTTAAAGTGTGGTAAGCTAGAAGGAAGCAGATAAAGCAAATACTTCTGTTCTGCAGTCAGCTTGTGAAGATAAACAGAGAAACTGAGGGCTCTTAGGAGAGAATTCATACTCCAAATTCTGGAATAGATGAAAGCTTTCTCCTAGTGTATTATGTTTAAGCAGCTTAAGCTGTAGGACATACGAAAAGATCATCTACAACTATGAGATAAAATGTGAGTTTTACTACTGTTTCAATGAGGAGAAATAGGAAGCACTTCTTGCCAGAGTGCATACTGGTAGAAAAATATACTTGCAATGGGAATTTAAGTTTTAATCTACACAAAACACATATGCAAGCCTTATGGAAGGATAGGATTATATTATTTAGGACTATTATAACCTCAACAGCCAAACTGTGATCTAACGTGTATATGACACGAGAACAAAAAGTGTCACACTGCGTGGTCTTTATCCCATTAGCTTCTCTAGGCAAGTCAGAATTTTAAGTGACTGTTAAGATGTATGTTAAAATATAGCCTCTTCTTGGTGAACAGAAACAAAAATTGCATTTGAGAAAGCAGTACCTCTAGTTTCTGCACTTTTTTCTCCAGTGCTGTTTTATCAACCACGTCAAATTTGGTGACCACATTTCTGAAGTTCTTGTTAGTAGCTCCATACCAATTTGTGTAAGCACTAAAAGACAATTCTGACTCCTCCATGCAGTGTATTTCTTCTTCCAGAAACTTTATTTGCTCCTTCAAACAAATATGGAAGGTAGGGGAAGAAACAAGGACCACCCAGATTTTTATCATTGCTATTGGCTAAAGATAACAATAAATCGCTATTTATTAATAAAACCTGTTATACAAAGATTAAACACATAGGTTAGAGTGCTTTCATAAATAGTGGATCATTCTTACAGGGGTCTTGTCAGGGTGTACATACGGCAATCATTGATGTTAAAACTGAGTTAAATCTAAACACTGAAAATGTACTTACATTTTGAACTCTGAATTGTGATTTGTGATTACAGTCCTGTGAGGCAATTACTATTTACAGTGACCTGAAGACTGTACATTACTAATTCAAATTTTCTTCATACCTGTGTGTATCAGTGAGAACCTGAAAATATTTCTCTAGAGATTGATTGGCATTCAAACATACTGAATTCTGAATCTCTCTACTGAAACTATCAAAAAAGATAGTAACAGGGCATTATACTGCAATATCCTGATTATGTTTCTATAATACACTTAATCCAGTGAAATCTATGTGTGTGTATATATGAATATATATGTGAATGTTATGTTATTGAGTCTACAGTTATGAATAAACTCTGATAAAGTCTAATTACAAAAGTCTGTTTACATATGCTTCTTAACTGACAACGTATGATGCTACAATAAATTACTTTTTATTACTTACCAAGACATGAAGAAGAAGAGTTTGGTAGCGAGATGTAAGTTGTGTAGCCTGACTTCCCATTCCACTTGCAGTGAGACTTTCCTCTAGTATTTGCTGAGCCAATACCCCAACTTCCTCTACATCATCTTTGTAGATTGCAATGTCTTCATGCCACTTCTATGACAAAGAAATTAGCAAGCGTATATGACTGATTCAAGCATCTTAAACATATCAGGGATTTATTTGTAACCAGGTCAGGAAATCATTGAAAAGGAAAACAAATACATGGTTGTAAACATGCATTTACAACTGGAAAATAAAACAGAATCTGATGAAGGCTAATGTAACAAATATGCTGGAAGTTTTTTCATACCATACGGACTGTATTTCATTACAACAGATTCAATGCTTTTTTTCTTTCCCCCACCCGCCCCCAAAATAATAATAGAAATTCAACCTGGACTTGCTATAGAATTCACCTGAAGTTTTAAAGGTGGCTGTAAAGTGTAACCTTGAACTTCTTCAAATCTGCTTCCTGTGTTTATTCAGAACCATGTCTTCTCCTTGCAGTGACTAAAGGAGAATTATTACATCGACACAGTGGAGACTTCATAACACAGTTGGTCACATTTTACTCTTGCTACCATATTAAATTTTTTCCACTCCAGCACCAATCTTTGCACTCAGTTACGTCTTCACATACCACAGAGCATATGAATTCCAGATCTCCCTGCAAGATCTCAACATTGGTATAGCCATACCTCTACCAGTAAAGTGGCAGGAACCTGGATCCAGAAGGCACAAAGCTCTCTCGGATCCATCATTTTAGGCACCACCTCAGAATAAACGGCAAATCTCGCTCTCATTTTCACAGTGCAATCAGGAATTGACATGGGAACCTAACGAATTATTTTGTTTAAGGAATCCCTTAACTCTATTCCTTACCTTCATTTGTTGAAGCTGCATCTCCTTTGTTGCTCTTCCAGACTGCCTCCCAGTCCTGATAGCAACTTTTTCCTCCAGCGTTGTTAACCAGTCATTAACCTTCTGAAATTTTTTCTCCATTAACCTCAGCCTGCTCACAGTGGTATTTAATTGGCTTCTTGCTTCAGAAAGCCTGTGCTGATAAACTTGCCAATCCTGCCGTAAGGATTCCAGAACTCTGTCTTCTATCTGGGGAATGCCCCAGGGAATCACTTCCTCTCTGGCATGGACAGCAGCATTCAGTAATGCTTGTCCCTCTGTGCAATGGACCTGCAGGTCCTGTAAAGGCAGAGTTACAGTTACATACCTTACATTAACACCTTTAATTCACATATGGCAGAAAACCCCTTAGTTCTACTTAAAACACCTAGGCATTCCCTTTAGTTATCTATGGTTAAAGATGTATTAGAGATAGTCTTATCTCTAAGAACACCAGTGTGCTCACTTACAAAGCAAGCTAAATATCACTATTTTTGACAAGTGGACTGCAGAAAATTATTCATAAAGCATGCATTAAATTCTTTCCCTTCATGCTAAGTTTGTCAGTTCTGAAACCTTAGCTGCCCAAGCCAGCACGGGATGAATGTAACCCATTCACCACAGCCTTAAATTCGAAACTTTCCAGATGCGGCAAGCAAACTGTAAGACTGATTCTACAACTGAATCTGTTTAAAAACAGAGGCTTTAATCTTTTAAAATAAACAAACATCTTAATTTTAACACATGTTTGAGACAACACTCCAAAATAACTTTGATACCCTCTTCTGGACATGTGTGGCATTTTAATGCCTATTAGAACTTAATTAAAAGTACGAAGAGATTCAATCTGAGCAGAAAACATAACAAGGAAATTATCTTAACAAAAAACAATTGTATTTTATCTTAGTTTGCATTTGAGATATATATACAGATTTTCAAAATGGATTTCTGTAAAGTAAACTCATCATCATGGCTGAGCTTTGCGGACGAAGATTTGGGAAACTATAATAATAAGAAATATATGCAGAGTCCCTGATTATACAAAGACCTTCTCAGTATCTCAAATAGAATAAGAAACATTTCACATCTCAAGTGCAGATTTCAGCAACAGATATTAAAGTATTTTAAGTCAGCTTAAGATAATAACTGGGGAATTAGTGAAGTACTATAGGTTCACCTTTCAGTGTCACTAAAGTGATTCAGTAATAATCTTGAGCTAGCCTACATGAATGGAACTGTCTGAAAGTAGGTGCATCTGTACTGTAAGCAATAAAAGATGAAAAGCCAATGAAAATATTTTGATATTTCATGAAACACAGAGAAAAGAAGAGGCAGACCCACATCCAACACAAATTCAATACTTTCAAGAAAACATTAGTATGCCTGGAGATTTCATTCAAGGTCTGACCTTTCGGAAAATGAGCAACAATATTTCCACTAACTTTACTGGAACCAATCTGAGCAGCCAAGTGCTGACATATAATGTGATTGCAAGCTGTTCTCGATACAATTTTTGTTTGGCAATTAATATTACTCTGTTATTTTACAAGTAAGATTTTTATCTTCTTTTCTTTGGTTTTACTTAGAGTGTCACACATTACGTACCTGTAAATCTCGGAGTGTTGCCTCCTGCTCCTGGGCATCACCATCAAGATGTGATAAACAGTCAAGTTTTTCCTTTTCCTTCTCCAACCATACTTCAAAGGCCTTCAAATTTTTTTGGTACTCTTGATGTAATGTAAGAAGTCCTTCAGCTTTTGTTACTGCCTCCTGTTTGTTAAAGTATTTACACATATGTATACATATCTTAGTGTATCAACAAATCAAGAAAATATAAAACCCAGAAATCCATAAAGGGGAAAAGTTTGTATCTGATGCTCAGCTTTCCTAGAATTCAAGAGTACTTTGACTCTGAAGATGGTTTAATCAATTACAAGGAAAGAGAGGGCACTTGTAGGGTTATAGATACTTATCCTAAAAGATTCTTCACATAAATTTGTGACCTCTGAGATTTTAGTTTTGATCTGGGATTACTTTTAAATAATAGCTTAGTTTCTAATAGCAAGAGACTTTCTTGATTTTTATATCAATTTAAATTAACTTTGCTGAAGTGAGGGGAAGAGGAGGGGCAGACACTGATCTCTTTTCTCTGGTGACCAGTGACAGGACCAGAGGGAATGGCCTAAAGTTGTGTCAGAGGAGGTTTAGGTTGGATGTTAGAAAAAGGTTCTTCACCCAGAGGGTGGTTGGGCACTAGAACAGGCTCCCCAGGGAAGTGGTCAAAGCACCAAGCCTGACAAAGTTCAAGAAGCATTTGGACAATACCCTTGGGCACAGGATGTGTCTCTTGGGGATGGTCCTGTGCAGGGCCAGGAGTTGGACTTGATGATCCTTGTGGGTCCCTTCCAACTTGGCATATTCTGTGATTCTTCAATTAATAAGCACATGAGCTTAGAAATTACATTTTTCATTTTGCACGACTTTTTTTTTTTTTGCTCATGGAATAAGAATTTTCTATTAAGAATATCTATCATCCTAGGTTTGAAGACTACCCAAATTCTTTGTAGGCAGTTCCTACAGAACACAGTAAGAAACAGACTACAATTCTTCTGTGTATGTGGGTGAGCAAGTTACAGTAATTTCACATCTCAGCAATAAAATATTACCATATCTGGGCTACAGAAGGAAAGGTGTCATATATTAGCACAAGAGTAGTCTTTCTAAGTGCAAGAAAAATATACTACATGTAATCCATACCCCCTAAGAAATTATGGGAATGAGGAATCAAGTCCTGAGGGAGACAAGACAGGCTGCATCTGAGGGCAGCAGGCTCATAAGGAAATAAACACTTTCATAAAAAGCAGCCATGAACCTACTGTCTGCTTTATCTTTTATTTCTAATGGGTCTGTCTAACGGGAGAGAGGAAGAAAACAAGTATTGTCACAAGACCATCTTCTACAAGGCCTATCCATGCCCAGAAGCTGGAAGGTGGAAAGAGAGATCAGTTCTCTTGCCTCTTGACAGTGACTTCAGGAAATTACAGGCCTTGGTCTGCTCAGGTTTGGACCATAAACCCTTCGTGAATCTTGTCAGGTTTTCCCACATGGCCTAAGGCTTTTTAAAGGATTTGACGTTCCTCCCTTTCCAGCTATTTGCTTTGAACTTTGAATTTCTTTCTAAGTGTTGAATGTACTCTTGACACTTAACATCATCACCACAGCTGGGAATGGAAAAGATCAATCATTTGGAATATCAGATGGGAAGAGAAAAAAGCTTCTTGCTGCATGAGGAAAGAGGTACAGAATTCTTGCCTCTGTGAACTACCATCCTTTTGTCATTGTTCCCATGCTGTTGCTCAAACTGAGCAAATATAGGCAGTCTGTATAGCTTTGTGCAAGAGAAAAAGGCAATGGCTAGAGGATCCCCGTGCTAACAGGAATACCGGGTATTCACTAGCACTTCCAAGGACTTACTTATCTTTCTGGCAAACCTGAGCAATTTTATTCACACAAGGTCAAAAGAAAAGAAGATATCTGAGACACGTAGTGTGACTCTTGGGGATGGTCCCAAGAGTTGGACTCTTGGGTTGGACTCAATGATCCTTGTGGGTTCCCGTCAACTCAGCATATTCTGTGATTCTGTGATTCTTGCATGGCATTCTATGCAGTTGTGGAAGAGAGGACCACAAAACAGTGAATCACTTATGTGCTTGAAAAACTGAATTTTGGCCCTTTCTACATGACAAAGGCATCATTGAGACAACAAAATTCAATTTTACTACACTGCTGTCCTGAAGAAAAGTTGGCTGTCTGAGTATACATTAAGCATTATTTATTATCACAGAAGAATTTGGGTTAACTGGAGACAATGACCTAGCTTTAAATCTATCACCAGGTCTTTTATTATTTCTTCTTTATCTTGTATCTTACATCCTGATCTTTATCTGTCTGTGCCCAAATCTTTTCCAGATATACAATATCTATATTTACCAGTAAATGTAGTACTTATAATGCTTGTGTCATTATAGTCAGTTTACTTGCTATTAAGGTTTGAGCTCAATAAGAAGCCTCTGTAGTTGTCAACTGCCTATGAATCACGATTGACTGGTAACATTTATTGCAAACATACACTTACACAAATCACAGGTTCAAAGATTTTTTCAACTTTTCAGTCACAATGGCTAAAGCCATACCTGTGCTGAAGTCAATGAAAATTTTGACATGGACTACCTCAGACTATTCTCCTTGATGATTTTTCAGATTTTTAGAACCTTTCTGAAAAGATCTGCAGCTCAGTGGTACCTGAAGACATATTTATTAATTGCCCTAATAGCTTTCTGTTACATTGTTACAGCTGTATTTAAACTCTTACTCCTCATTTAACTGTAAAATAAATGATAAAGGAAAACACTTTTTCTTTTTGCCAACTGAACAAGGAGTGCTATCAAGAAAAACTGTACCCTTGTTCTTTCTTTGAGGAATTTATACCGCTCCTGAAGGTCCTGGAGTTCAAGCTGAGCAATGTAATGCTCAGCCATCCCACTTCCTTTCACTTCAATGGTCTCCAACAGGCTGTTGTGACTCAACACCTCTTCACTGAGTAGCTGCAAAACAGAAAGAGAAGAACACACAAAGGGCAGCATTAAAACAAGACCATGGATTAATCTTGCAGTTACACAGGCTTTTTGTTGCCTATAAGGTGACATGGGCTTGTTGTTGGTTTGTTGTATGTCAAACACACCTTGGCTTTGCTGAGGGCAGCTGTTTTTTCCCTCAGTTCAGCATACTGCCTTTCAGAAGCATTCATACTTGCTTCTACTTTATCCATCCATCTGGAAAACTGATGAATATCTTCCTGGTAACTTGTCCATTTGGATAGGGCTCCTTCCAGTTGACTGTAATTTAAAAATACATATTCGTTGTGATAGTGGAGGTTCCCATGCTATTTAAGCAGCGAGATACAGTCAAATAAAGATATTCTAGACTATAATTATGAGAAAGATGCATCAGAAACTAAGCAGTCTGTTAAAATCCTACAGGTTTTAACTAGGAGCATTGTTTGGCTAATAAAGAGAAATTAAGTTTTCCAAACCTGGAACGTTAAGGAGGTTTGTAAGTTAGCTGATATATTCTAGGTTTAGTAAAATAATTGCAACTGAAAAAATAAGACGCAGAATCAGAATTTTTCTGTCCTTTTGCATACATTCCAAAGTTACTGCATTCTAATGTTTAATTATCTTTGGCTTTTTAACTTGAAATATTTGCAACTATTGATGCTCCATCAAAGAAGACTACATTTTTTCCCCTATATTTCTTTATTCTATCGCTAGGAGTGTCACTATTGGACACTGCTATAACAATATGTTCTGTGAAATGCTAGCAAGTGGAAAACCAGATAGGATCTTGACAGAGCAACCACTAATGTCCATGACAAGATCTTCTTATTTCTGAGAAGATTTCACGGCATCAAGTGCAACACGAAGTAAAATATACAACAAGATTATGAACATGGAATACAGTTTTTAGAGTATATTGACAATAAGGGTTAGATTCCTCCCCTTTTCTACTTCAAATGAATATGCCACTTACGGCCTCTAGACCTGCAGTGTTTGGCACATGCAGACACTTTACATGAATTTGACTCTTGTAATAATAAAATTGTGGGAATTACTTATCAAAAGTTTAGGCAGAGCTTTGTTGCTAAGCGTCATTCTGCACCTCACGCCATTTTTACCTCTTGCACTGGATACAAGCAGACAGAAGAGAAGCCCAGCTGTCCTTCAAGTTCTGCAACTGCCCTTCAATCACTGGTACTCCCTCCAGAGAAGTATTTTGTAGAACAGATTCTCCTCTTGTCAGAATGATTTTCATTTGTATTTCTTTTTCTTGTTTCACTGCTAGCAGGCTCTAAAAAGTGAGTGGATATTATTTTATTTTTATCATTAACTGGTCATGAATATTCTAACTGGTTTTAAGGAATATGAGTTGAGTATATTTAGCAGCTGGTACAGTCAACTGGAAGAGGGACAGTGGGGTCACAGCTGGGCTTCGACAAGGCAAAAGTGACTTTCAAAGGGTAGGTTCAGGCTATTAAAAAAAATATTAGTTGACAGGGAAGTTTTCATGGAATCTGTGCAGGTACTTACAGTGTATCAGAGAAAGTACTGCCAGGTGGAAAAGCTGACATTCCAAAGGAAATGTCATTTAGATGGAAAACAGGAAGACATATTCACAGAGAAAACAAGATGTAATGACAAAGCTCTTCTACAAGGCTAAAATACACTTCTACCAATCTAGGATTTATTTGCAACTTAAAGTTATCAACAAATAAAGTTAGCAGACTGTCGGCAATGTCAGCCTAGAGACTTAGCTCCTGGAGCTGTGCAGTTGCAAACTAACAGTTCCTAATACTATGCAAAGTCATGAAAAGCCTAAAAGCATGAACCCAAAAGACTCAACGAACAAAAGGCAAAACACAATTTTAGTATTATGCTACAGTCTCTTGATTTTTGATGTATACTTGTAATTTTGAGAATTTTCAGCTCAAAATCTGAGACATCAATAATATAAAAAGTATTGTTTTATAAATACTGCTCTTAGATATTATTGTACACTGATACCAACAGATGCTATTTTATTAACTGTAGTCACCATTTTAAAAGCAATGATAGGAAAAGGTGTTCTGAATCAACTGTATCACCTGTAAGATCTAGGAATATATATTAAAATAACAGAAGTGAATACCCTATTTCATCCATTTAACCTTCAGCAGCCACACAACATCTTTTGAGTACTTTAAGAATTTTCATATATGCAGTTCTCTCTCTCTTAGAGGTCTCTATATCCTTCTTAGACAGAAGTTCTAATAATGAGCTCTTTCTGTTACAAGGAGTTATTTTTCAATAAATTGAAAATCAGTGTCTGAACAACAGTCATTAGACTAATACACAACAAATAAGTATCTTATATTTGTATTCTTCTTATAGATCTAAAAAGAGCAGGTTTTGGACGCTTGTTTCCATACCTCTAGTTTTAACATCCGGCTGTCCAGAACACTCTTGTCTGCGGTGGGATGACGGTATGAATCCAGCATGTGAACTGCATCAGCAATCCAGTCCTGGAGGTCCTTGACACTGTGTGAGAATTGCTGGTGCTCAACTACGATCCTATCCATTCTGGAAATTTTCTCCTGCAATTCATATAGCAGTTAGCACCAACAGTATTTAAAAGATTGCTTATTCCCCATATCTACTTATGGACTTCAGAATGAGTCTCTTAAACTATACTCAGAAATTTGCTTCATACATTGATAACTACAAGTACACCTCCTTGAGCACTCAATGCATTTTGCATACAAGCACACACTAATGCATTGTCCAAAGATAAAATACAAACGAAAAATTCAGAAATGACTTTTTTTGTTTTCTAAATTTAAAGCTTCAGTTTTCTGGTTTTGTTTTTTCTTAAACATCTGGTAAATCACATTTAAACTCCATGTCAGTGTTGCACTGGAAGATAACTTGCGAAATCTACCAGTGCGCAAGAAAGACCTAAGCCTGTGAAGCTATGCCACTGCACCTACATTACTTTGTTAATATTTGGAAAAGACAGACCTGTATTCCTCAATGACTCCCACTGGTATAACCATTCTTCTGAAAAAATCACTGACACTCACACAAATCAAAAAGAAATGCTCAAGTTACATTGCTAAAAGGCTTGAGCTGAACAGGAATACACAGCAGAGTGTATTTCACACTGTGACAGAAGTAAAGTCAAGTCAGTGAAACAGGCTTAGGAAGTTTCTGAGAGGGATCTTTCTCAAGCTTCCACAGCTACCCAAAGAATTTCAGGATTTCTCTCACAGGCTGGATCATCTGTCCTCTGTCTTAGACTCCTTTTTCTCATCCTGTAATCTCCTACAAGTTCTGTTCACATAAGCTTATATTAGTAACACATGCATATTTCGCTTCTTCATTTTCATTGCAGACATGAAAATTTATTATGGTCATGCATGTAATCATTTTTATGAAGTCACAGATATGCTTTATAATTGTTATTTCCACAGCAAATGTAGAAATCAAAAAAAGTAGCAATCCCCCAAACATAAATACTTTCTGAATTGAATAGTTATTCTAAAACATATTCCCTATACCCTTAATCATTCTTGTTATTGTAGCAACTGTCAGCCTAATTCCATATCATGCCTCCTTCATGATGTGAACTTTGCAAAAAGTAATAGTCCTAATATGAAGGCCTTCTTATCTCTCTACACAATAGAGATGGTAGTGTGTCAAGTACCACTCAAAAAAGACAGTTAGGTTAAACTCTTGGTTCTTGGTCTGATGCTTTAGAATTTGGCCTATGCCTGCCCTTCAATCTTCAAAAGCAGCCTAGGAGGTATCTTTTCTAGAAGACCAATCTATTACTTTTAGATGAAGATACTTACAATGCAAATAATCATCATTATAGATGAGATAATAACTTTTCTGCATCATGTATTTTCTAAAAAAACTACCCTTCCCTCATTTTTGAAATATTCTCCTTTCAGGTGCCACTTATTACAAAACTAAAATGTCTTCAATGCTTAAAATAATCAAAATCAAATCTGATTAGAATCAGGTGGGGTTCACTTCTTAATCAACACACTTTTAAATAAAAAAATTAAAAATCAGTTACATTTTGTTGACAGTTCTTACTTTCCACTCCTAAAAGTCAATGTGAAAGACAGAATAGATCAGACACCACAGAGCAGACAAGCAAGACAACTGCAGTGTTTCACATTTCAGTCTTTATTTTTCCCTACATACATCAAAGGAATTGCTTAAAAGCACATACACTGGGTGCATTACCTTTGTCAGGTTGCTTAGAGTAAGATACTGAGAAGACAACTGAGACACTTTGCGCATAAAGCTTTTGCTGACAGCTTGTTCTTCCCCCAGCTGCTGAGCTTTCTCTTTTAGCCTGTTGAGCTGATGCTCGTGGCAGCTTATTTCCTCAAGGACAGACTGTAAAGCAGAAGCACGGTAATATTAAGACTGGGTGCAAGTAAGCTGGAAATAGAGAAGCATGAAGGCACCATGAAAAATAGAAGTGACATATGGCAAGCTTGCTGAGAAAGGCACGCCATACGGTTACAACAATGAAGCAGTATGTCAAAGAAACGTGGAGATGCAAAACTTGATGGAACAGGATCATCAACAGCAAACCTTGAAACCAGTTCTCATCTCATTTAGAGGTCAGGATGCTAGAATGATGAAGCTTGTGTAAGGAAACAATGAGGCCAGGAGGATGGGACAGGAAAGTCTGGCTGTGGTAAACACACTTATAAGTCACCTGCAACTTCTGCTGTTCTCTCCTCTTCGAAGGAAGATCATGGAGCCGACTGCTACTTCCTTGTACTATTTTCTCAGTTGAGGTCAGCCACTCCTGCAAAGGTTCAGCAGTTGCTTCGAAGTCCTTCATCTGGATCTTTAAGTTCTGGGAAGACATGCAAATATCTATGAACATTCTCAGTGCACTGGACATAACTAATGCACAAGACAGAGATTAAGTACACAAAAACAATATGTAATTGCAGGCAAATTATAGAAAACTCTTCAAACAAATTACATCAGCCCTGCCTCTTCCTATCCCACAGACACTGAAATAAAAGTCTGAGAGGGCACACTTTCAAAAAGCAAAACAGAGACAACAATGTACTACACGGTTAAGGGGAGGCTGAAGCAAATTTCCTGTGAATGGAAAGCTTTACAGATCTTAGGAGATTTGACTCAATCTAAGCATAACTAACATAACTAAGGCAACCTGAAGAAAGGTTGATTTTGGATATGAGTTATCTGACTGCAGTCATTCACACTGACCTCTCCTTAAATGGGCTGCCGCTGTGTCTAGGTGATGTTTGACTAAGTTCAACCCAATCTGGGGGAACACTTCTGGTTATACTGTAACATTTTGGTCATACAAATGTGTGCCTTAAAGGCATATGTAGGCATTCCTTCGATGTCTGCATATTTTTCTTGTAGGTTTTTTCTGCATTAGTTAAAAAAAGAACATCAGAAATAATGCATGTGGAATAGAAACCAGAATAGCATAGCTCCTGTGCCCTAGTTATTTTATTTTTTAACCCCAGATATATTTAGTTTTCTTTTTAGATATACCCTTATCACTTGAACATCAGAATGAAAAACTAAGCCTATGAGACTGGGAAATGTTTGACTCAAAAAGACTAACCTCTAAGAACATCCTCTTTCCATGGCAACCCTGATATGAAGAAAGGTAAGTCCTTGCTACTAGAAAATTTTCTTTGAAACGCTTTCCTACATAATGCATTAAATGTATTTAAACTTTTTCTCAGCTGTCTATGCAGCATTGGTTTGGAACAAGAATGCCGATGAACTTTAGTTCCCCTGTGCTCTGCAGGGAATTCCAGATAAGAACTTTTGACCTTAAAACCTAGGACCTTAAAAAAGATTATGATTTTAAGATATTCTCAATCAGCTGGTTGAATTGTGAGTTCTGAACAGAGAAAGGCGCTGGGATTTATTTAAAAAGTTCCTCAAATAAATAGGTACAATTCACCTTTTTGCAATAAAAGAGACAACATTTACACACTGTTCTGGGACTATTCAATCAGCAACAGTGTCAGAAACCTGTGCAGAAATAGTTCTTCAAATAGAAAATGTGTTTTAGTAACCTAGTACATTTGATGAGACTGATGAATTTGAGCAGTTGCCAGCTTTGATTCGGAACAACAGCCTTCTCCATAAAACACTTCACTTAAATCAAAGTGGATTCAGGTCATAAAGATAGAAGCAAACAAAAGTAAAGTGTAAGCAGAAGAATAAAACTTCTTGAAAATAGTTACATATTAATTCTGTCACATCATAAAAACTTACAGCTATACACAAAATCTAAGCTATGCTGTTTGAAACAGAAGCAAATAGGAAATTTAGATCCAGTCTTTCCCCACTGGTTCAATACCTCCAATGCAGATTTCTTCTGGTGGAGGGTGGTGATAAAATTTTTCCAATCTTCTTTAGCAGTAGCAGATTTGTCCTGGATAACTTTAGCCTTTTCCTTTGGTAAAACAGAGCACAGCAGTTCTCCTTTGGATGCTACCAGGTTTAGCTTTTGTTGCCCATTCTCACTTTCCAATAAGAATTCCTAAAAATAGTAATAAAAGAAGCTAATTGGTGAACTTTGGGTCCCAATAAAGGCAAGGTCCCAGAAAATTTATGAGGGATAAGAGTTTACTGTTTCTGCTTGTTAACATGCTAACACATCTTTCAGTATATTCTATTTCAATACTACTTGTATTAATTGGATTTACAGATAACAGCTACTTAATCCAGAAATGCCCCATGTCTAAACAATGTATACATAAGACTCTAGGATCACCTGTATGTTCTGTATTTCCTGAGACAGTTACTGGTCATTTAGTTGGCTATTATACTTTAAATATCCATGGTACAGAAAGTGACAAAAGTTTCACTTCAGCGAACTGAAATGTATCCTGGCAGAGGTAACACAGGGGCCCACTCAGAGACACACACAGGACTGAAGCCTTGCCCATGGGTAAGCTCCACCTATGCTGGCCTTCCCACAAGCATGTAGGGGTGTGGGCCGATGCTTAGATCCTGAGCAATGTCCAATCTGTGTGGTTTATACCTCTGTATCCTTAATTTATCTTCCCTGTTTGAAAGTATTCTTTTTTAACAGAAATCTTGTGTGATGCTGGAGAGTAAGAAGTGTATGGAAAAGGGCATGTGCAAGAATTATACAGATATGTAAGGAAAGAGAGAGATTTTTAAATTCCAGTTTATTGGGACAGTGTTTTTATAATTATTAAAAAACTTTGTGAGCACTTAGGACTCAAAAGAAATTAGCAATATTTTAAACTGTTACTATTATGATTATGTAATACACAAATAGTTTCATATCCATAATCATAAGGTTACATTCACGCTCAAGAGTAACAGGCTTGATACCAGAATTACTAGGTCAGGTTCTGATTCTGTGTTACACTAGAGGTCTTAGTAGAGAATGCAAAGGGTCTGTTAGCTTTGAGATAACATGGATTAAGTTCTGGCTATATTAAAATTTAAGATATACTTGCCTCGTAAGTTAATTATGTCAAATGTGCTAACAGACAGAACATTAACGTTCAAGAAAAAAAAAAGTTTATATAGGTTACTAAGACATCACCAGAAGTCCTAAAGCAGTCAAAAAAAAGTTTATTTCATCTAAAGCAGCTTTCAGGAAGAAGGAGAACAAGGTAAGGTCTTATGCTATGAGGAGGTTGCAGTGATAAAGAAAAAAATTTTACCACTGTTGAAAAAAACCTGCAGCTTTGCTAAAACATTTATATTCAATGTAAAAAATTACCAGGACTTTTCCCCCTGAAATTTTCTCTGAAGATATTCTCATTATGCTGAAGTAAAATATTTGATATATTAATATATTATTTTTTGCTCTTTTAAGTAAACCACTTTAGCAAAGGAAAGTGAATTTACCAAAATGAGATGGAAGTGATTTGGCTTTTGTTATTTTCTGAGAAACAGATATGAATTTCTTCTGTTACACTGTCTAACTAAAGTTGCATTATATAATTCTTACTTTGCTATTTTCAGTTAAAATTAGAGTTCTATTCTATTAATAGAAGTATTTCTTTCAATTGATTTATTAAAATAAACTTCCAGCTGACACTCCTTTCTACAGAACTGTTTGGGTTTATTTTAGCTTTATGTGAAAAAGACACTTTTTAAATGCCCACTTGCACTGCATAGAATTTAACTCTGGTCTCGTACCATAAGGGCTCCACTTCCATACATGAGGAAAAATATTCACATAACTGTGAAATAATTCCAGATACTAAGACCCGATTCTGATATCATTCTGATTTTAGAGTAGTATCCCACTTAAAACATAATTTTTCCCATTGCAAAGAAGAAACAGACAGTTAAAACTTCAAAGCTACTATGAGAGATGACTACTTACAAACTGTAGCCCAACAATTAAGCTAAACAATATAGATTATAAAGAAAAAGAGTGTTTATTTCCTTGCAATTAGTCACCTTCAGTGTTAACAATAACAACATCAACAAAAAATAGTAATTAATCAAACAATCCAATCTGAGCTGCATATGAAATTCATTGGGTCTTCCTTAGACTAGCATTTTACTGTCATAGAGTTACCTGTATTTTCTGCAGACTTGCTGAAGCTTCACTGATATTCTGAGGCACATCAAAGCATTTGGCAGTGGTGACTTTTGCATTGACCAGCCACTGCTGAAAATCCCTGAAAGCCGTCCGAAATCTTTGCTGCAAGATCTGCTCTTTGCTCTGACATCCTTTTGAAGCTTGCAGGCAGAGACTGGGTTTATCACATCAGAGAAGAAGAAGAGAGCAAGGGAGGGAGTGAGGAAAGGTAGGACTCTGTTAGGTGACAATGCTATTATTTAATTCTCAGAAATACAATGGTAAGGTTAGGTTAACCTGGATTCCTCCTACCAAATTTATGCACATAACTGAAGCACCAGGAAATCCACTAGAAGCTTTCAGTTCTTAAAAGTGAAGCATGTAAATTGGGACATAACTGTCACAGATATGACAGGTATAAGTGTTTCCAGAGAGTGACTCAGAGCACCAAAGCATGAACAGACTCTGTAAGCCCTTTTCTCTCTATGGGGACAGGGTGCAGAACCACAGTGATTATTTCTGTGGCTCAGTTAAGTCCACAATGTTAAAAGAGATCAATCTGAGACATCACACCCTTTTTCTGCAGCTACAGAAGGCAAAAGCTATAATCCCCTGCAAAAAACCAGCAGAATCTTGTGTCTGAAATGCAGGTGTCACATTCCAAAGTAAATTAGATAGAGTGACCTGAGAGAAAGACAGAAAGCAAGCAAATGCTACCTCTACTAGCTAGTTCCTGTTTCAAGGAAAAGTAAACTGAAGGACAAAATGAAGAAAAATATATAACTAGCTGGTGGAGCTTGTTCCTCCTTCACACAAATAAGACATGCTGCTACCTCACAGTTTTTTATAAGTACTCTTTCTGAAATAGGTCAGGTATGGACATACATTTAGTTTCACCTGAGTTTAGTGGCATAGCCTGGCTTAAGGGGAAAAAAACCAACAAAGAACAAAAAAAAAATCCAACTTACTACTTTTTATAAATTCTGTTGACACCAAAATCAAAATAATGATTCTAATCACTGCATACCTCTAATTCTAAAATTCTAATTAATGGTTCCCTAAAAGACAGCTCACATCCCGCCACACACTTGAGATTAAATATAAACAAGATGAATGTGTACCTGTTATATTCCTTAATCAATCCTGAAACTTTTGAAGAATGAGTACTCAGATCCCTGGAAAATCTACAAAGATCATTCAACTGACTTTTGATCTCATCTGTAATATGTTCAGACTTTACTAGAGCATCCAATGTTTCCTGTTAAAACAAAAGAAATGAAGAATATTGGTGAGTATGTGTAAAAAAAATACATCTTTTGAATCAAAATTTATCAGAGTTTAAATTCTAACTAATTTATGATCTATGCATATTTACTTTCAAGAGTATTTTAGCAGTCAAACTTAGAGAAGCTTATTTGAAATTATGAGTTTCTAGAGATAAAACTTCTGGACACCTCAACTTTCTTAGCTCAAAATGTTCTCAAAGCACATTTTGAAATATAAATTTCATTTCACTAAATGAGCTATACTCTTGTCAATTAGCTGCATACATATAAAAGTACATATAATTAGGGAACAGAAAATGATATATGTCTATATAAATATAATTGGCCTGTTGACTTGAGTTTAGCATGTTCAATAAAACCTGTTTTGAGCCGTATCCAGAAAGTTAATTTACACCCATAGCTTTTTATCAGCTTCAACTCTTTCACAGATGACTTCATAATGTAAAAGTACAGCTGCTCACAATCCTGTGAGAGTAACTGGGTTACTGCCTGTCATTGCTGCACTGGAAAGACTCTTTCTTTGGAAAGACAGCTAAGCCAACAACAACAAAAAAAGCTCTTTTGTTGGCTTTGCTTTCGTCACTTGGAGAGGTGTGATAAGTATTCCAACAAAAACGGTGCTTGTTGATGTCCACAGCATCTCCACTGGAGAATCCTGCCAGCTACTCCAGCATAATGAGCAGTGCAGACTTGGCTCCTTGCCTCACTAGGAACTAAATTCTTCACACAGTCCTCTTAGACTAACAGCAGAGACTCTGCAGTGCAGGCAGGCCAGAGCATTTGATATGTACAGATTAGTTTGGCTAAAGTGCCAGTCTGGAAGAAGCATACAATATAAACTTAAGAAACAGATCACATGAAAATGAAGACAGATTTGAATAGGGACCCGAAAGTGGGAAATAAGGATGTCCCCAGATCATGTTTCTGAATATATATATATATATGAAGGTACTTGAAAATATACATAGTAAACAATTTGTAATAATCTATCAGTATAATACTGAATGTCCAGGAAAAGTAAAAATTATACACTTGAAAACATATGTAGAATGTTTACAAAATATCTCAATCCACATTACAGAGATAAAAATGCTCACTGAGCAGATTTTTCACTGTAAAATATTAACTCTGCAATAAATAAATATCCCTTTATGCAAAACAAAAGTAAAAAGAAACATTAGCAAGAGTCTAGCAAACTGATCAACAGACTTAGTAAGAACAACAAAAGGGCAAGCACCACGGATTAAGCTCATGTGTCTGCTGTTCACAAGCAACTTTGTGCTTGCTTCATATCCCTTTTTCTGAAAAAGTCTGCAAAACTGTGAAATTGATTAAGATCTATATCGTGGTTTTGAGCCAGTAAAAAGAGATAAAAGATAATTGCTTTTTTGTAGTAACTGAGCTGTCAGGAAGAAAAAGCACAAGTATCCATCTGGAAAAAAATGAAGCTACAACCAGGTGTTGGCTATGAACAACAGAGCTTTAGACCCTAATAACAGCTTGATTATATTAACATTACAAAAATCTGTTTGCATCTACAGATGACAGGGAAGCCCTGTAAAATTAAGTCTAGAGACATTTCAGATGTATTAGGTGTAAAAACTTTTATGTGTTATTGTTAGTCTGAAAAAATATTTTGCTGCAGCAGATTTTCAGGACTCCTTTCACTAACATTATTCATATTATGGATTTTATCTTCTTTGAGCCACTCATACAGCAGCAATCTGTTTAATCATGATTAAAAGAAACTTTTACATTAAACACTGCCAGTTTGTTTCAATGCCACATTAGGTAGAATTTGAATTAAGTAATTATGTAATAGCAATGATGCTTAGAAAAAAACCTTAAACAAACTACTTTTTGCTTATGTTACTTTATGTTAAACTACTTTAAGGATTTTTTGAAAGCATTAGAAATAACATCACAATGGACACCACTTAAACACAGAATGTCACAAATTGCCTAGGGCAGGAATCACCGTAATGAAATGCAAACACCTCTTTTTTTTTGGTAAAGAAAGCATGTCTTAACACTAGTATAGGCTTAAAACTGCCTGGTTTCAATACAATTTTTCCATTTCAAACAACCTACCTCAAAAACTACTAAAAGGCTATTCTGATGACATTCAGCCTTAGGTATAACCTACTAACAAACAGGAACAATAACTTGCAGAACAGGGTAAATTTAACTATGCCATTTTTCCATACAGAAACACTGATAACACTGTTGCAGCCACCTAGATTTAATTTTGAATCTGACAATTACCAAAATAATTTGCTGAATTCCAAGTGCAAAATCTGTTGCTCTTATGTTGCACACACCTAAGGGAACAGAGCTTGAGTATAACACAGTAACCGAATGAGCTTGATAATTCTGAGAATTAGGAAATGCATTTTTAATTTGTGGCCTTGGCTTACATGGCAACAGAATCACTGTGAAACAATGGAAATGGAAAGCTGCAGTGCTATTTTATGTTCACAATAGAGCCTATCCCTGGGGTCCAGAAATGGAAGGAGTACTGTCACATTTCCTCTAACTATAAATAAAATTACATAGTACTGCTGCGCATAGTTATATCTTGAGATGCTGCTGCATTTTCCTCATTAGCTGAAGTTTACAACTGTCTAATCTAAATAAAGTGTTGTTACATAGAGCTACAGTACATACATATTATATATACTACTAATAAAAGCAATATCCTTTGAATTTAGTACTTTTCCATTTATGAAATAAAAAATGCCTGGTGTGTTTATGACAATCCCATGTCTTCCTTTCCTTTTTAAAAACATATATACTTGCATATTTGTATCACTATCTGCTGCAACTTAATGTCAACTTTGTTACTCCTATGGATACATACAAGCATTCAAGTAAGCAGTTTCTATAAATCTGTGCAAGGAATTCTGTGAAAAAGGAAGCCACAGAAATAACTTGTTTTGGATACTGGAGAAAAAGATTAATAATCTCAGTTCAAAAAGAAGGAGTTCTGGGGTTTTTTTGAATATGATTTCAGTCAAGCGGTCAGAAAGCAGGCATCACACACCTTTCTCTCTTCACTGAAACTGTTTTACTGCAACACTACCCTGTAAGGGAAATACTCTGTATCTTTCATCAACATCTCTGATTCACTGTAGCTGAGATACATACAAAGAAGCATCTTGCCTGTTGCAAATATATGTATATATTTATATAGTGTGTGTGTGAAACATACGTGGGGAATTTTTTTGCTAGAAGACAATTAGGAACAGAAACAACCTCTATTTCTCTAAATTCCACTGCATTCCAGAGCAAAGCAATTAGCAAATTTACAGAATAACTTCTTTAAATATTGGATAAGATTTCAACATGCATAGTGTAAAGGATATTTCAAGAGAAGGAAAGTATAAGCTCAACACACTCCAAACAAACTTGAAGTCAGAAATGGCTCCAGTTGCTTACTTGGCTTTTAGGAAATGCTTCACATTTCCTCCATCAAGCGCTATTCCAGCTTGAAACACTGAGCAGCTTGGAAGCGCGGCTCAGAGCCGGTGCGCCAGCTCCTTGGCTTTATCACAGGGGCGAGCCCCGGTTTTAACACCTAAAATCCAGGCAGCGTTTGCTAAACCTTGTAGGGCAGAGGCCAAGGGGGGAATGTCTTCTGCAAACCGTGATCACAGTTTTAAAAAGAGTTTGGATAGTTGGGATTTCATGGAAATATCTCTCACGAGTACATCTTATTACATTTCTACTTGACAGCCCCGCTTGGCGGAAGCCTTCCTGCCCACAGTGACCACACATTTACAGCCGAGAAGCTGCTAGGAAAAGAAGCATGCCCTTACTTTCTCCTTGCGCCAGCTCTCCACGACCTCGGCGTCGGTGTGCCGGCTGTCGGCGGGGACCAGCCCCTGGGACCAGGCGGCCAGCTGCCCGCCGAGCCGCTGCACAGCCTCCTCCAGCCGCCCGGCCTGCGCCGCGAACTCCCGCTCCGACAGGGCCATCTGGCTCAGCAGGTCCCGCAGGCCGCCCTGGCTGCGGCGGGCGCTCTCCTCCCACTGCCGCCAGTCCGCCTGCAGCGCCTGCATCTCGGCCGCCAGCAGCTGGCACCCGCCGGCCGTGGTGCCGCGCTTCGCGGCGGGGGCCAGCGTCTCCACTCGGCACAGCCGGCCCGCGCCGGCCTGCCGGGACTCCACCAGCTCCTGCAGGGAGACATTGCCATGGTAACCCGGGGGCCGCCATCGCCACGGCTGCGAACGGGGGCCCGCCCGGGGGACGCGTCCCGTCTCCTCCCGTCCCGTCCCGTCCCGTCCCGCACCGAGCCGCGACTCTGGGAATCGCCGCCGGGGGCCGGGGGGAATAAAACCCAATAGAGGTGTGTGGGCCTTGCAGGGATTAAACGATTCTGAAACTGTCATAAGCTTTGGAGAGAAAGAATGCACGTGGTTTAGACGCTGAAAATAACGTTTTAGGCTGAGATTCGGAACATAACGACTTTGTTGTGATCTTTTCGCATAAGAAAGGCTGGTGTGTAGCTGCTAACAGCAGTCTTAAAAACGTAACTGCAGTTTACAGCCTGCCCGTGACCTGTGGTGCGCCAAAACTGATTGCACGTGGGTTTTTTCTGATTTTTTTTTTTCCAGAGCTGAATTTGTTCTACAGTGTCCTCTTTCCGTCTCACATATCTCATACAAGGGAATTTTGAGGCCTCTCAGCTTAAGAAACTGGAGAATATAAATACCATTCCAAACACTGCATGCTAGAGTGATGTTATTTCTTCTCTTGTTAGTCTTATGAGCTAGACACTGCTATCTCCTCCCCTTCCTGTTTAAAAGATCAGGAGTTTGAGCACAAAGGAGACTGAAAACTACCCAACAGTGTACAACAAATCTGTCATTTGATCTTGGGGATCCTGAATCTTCAAAGAGCATTCAAGTTCACTGGCCCACTCTCTCATGCTTAGGAGCAGAGTAAAATGTTATAAGTATCTGAAAGTAAACACTAGACACAAGCAAAACATGCGGTCTGCTTTAATGCTGCATTCAGGAATATGAAAACTGCTTAGGCACTCAAATATCGAAGAATAGATGCAGGCTACAGAGAATACACACAGAGAGGCAACCCATACATTTCTACTGTATTTGGGGAGGACAATCCTTGTGCTGTTTTACACGTTTCCATTTCATGCAGAACAGAAAAGGTTGCTCCTGACTTTGATTCAGACAATTCTGCTCATGGAGAAAGCATATTTGGGGATGAGGACAGAAGCGTTTTCATTAATCAGCTAAGCAACATTCTTCTGTGATGCCACTAGGCTTCAGCTCTGGTAAATTGTTTCCATGTGTGCTGTGACTAACAAATCTGATTATACTTTTACTCCATCTTTAATACGGGGAAGGGAGTGAAAAACAAAGCACAGCTTAGAAAGCTTGCTTTCAGATAACTGAAGATCCCACAAGTGTTTGACTCGGGCTTATTTTAGAGCATAGAGTCTGAACTAAAGAAGAAAACTAACTTATCTTACATTGATTTTGGCCAGCTTCTTCTGTATAGTTGGTGTATCTCCAGATGCATCTGACCAGCGGTGAAGCTCTTCCTTTGCAGATTGCAGCCAGTCTGTGAATTCATGCACAGCATCAAGGTAGAGCAAATGATCCTTCACAATATCTTCCACTTTCCTCATTTTCTCCTATCATTCAGATGGGGAAAAAAAAAAAGACCATTAAAGTACTTAAATACTATGCTGGCTTTAAGTATGCAAGGTTGGTTTGACTCTATAGTGTGCATACTGGATAGAGTACAGCTTGTAGCAGCAGAACACAGTGCTACACTGCACAAGGTTTGGGTCAGGTTGGTCTGGACAAGCATTTTCTGCTGGAGCATAGGCCATCTGAAGATGAACACAAAAGTTAACACAGTCAAATGTATTGTTTAATAGATATCAATGCTGCAGTTGTGCAACTCCAGCAGGCTTTTTCCCTGATACACTCTGGAGAGAGTCTTGGAGATCACTCCTGAGGACTCCCAGGAAGCAGCATTGCTACCAGAAACACAGCTCTTGTTTAGAATATTTATAAGCACCAAGTATTTACAAATGCTAAGCAGAATCATAGAGATGCCTCACAGGAAGGCCACAAAGGAGGAGTTCCAGTGGTCAGAAGTGCAAAAGGTTCTTATGGTAATGAGTCCCATTTTGACCATCAGATCAGGGGTGGCAGCTGTCCACAGCTACCTGCCCTGCAGTCCTGGAGGATGCTTTCCTTGACACAGACATACAACTGCTTCCTGGCTCTATCTTAGCTTTTTAATGTAAGCTTAAAGTGCATCAGTTTACCTTACTATGAAATGGTGAAGGAGTATAGTGGTCTAGATTTGCCTTTGGTCTGCCAGACTAGATTTGTCGCTATATTCTTGTGAGATAGCCCTAATGAATATTTATCAGAAGTAACCAAAAGTGAAGTGAGCTAATAAAATAGCTTTTTACTACTGCATAGATACTCTAATCTAGATTGAAGAGCCTTGAAAACAGTTTCGAATTAAACCACCTAAAAGTTAAACTCAGTTATTTTTAACTTTGATTAACTCAACATTCAACAGATGCTTTTAAAAACTAAGTTAGATTAATAAGTCCTACTGTTCCCTCTGAAAATAATTATCAGAATTTCTCAAAATCTATCAAAACTAGACAATGGATGGTTACTAGCTGAACAAAGATGATCTAAAGTAAATCCTCAAAGCTTTTATATCTTAATGCATTTGGTGGAACAACAGGGTAAGAAAATGTCCACATACACCCGACTGCAAACAAAATAGCCTTTCCAGGGAAGTAAAAGAGCCTCAGTAAAGAAAGCCATGCATCTCTGTTCACATTGCTCACACCAAAATGTAGCACCCGTAGAAAGGGAGAATGGAGGGAAATTGTTTCGCTGTCCTCATCTGGTTGGCAGAAGGTCTCAGTTAGCTCATAGGTTTTTCCTTAGAAACCAAACAGAATACATGTATAGCATATGCAGTGCTTAGTGACTTGAAACACCACAAAATATGGGCATTTATCTTTTTGACAATAGGATTTCTCTTTCTGACAATATGTCAGGGAAGCATTTTATTCTGTCTCTCAGGAAGGCATTTCATTCTTCCCCTTCTGGGTAAAAAAAAAAGTGCTAGGAATGAATGAAAAAGAGTTAGAGGAAAATAAATCTTTAAGAATATCAGAAATACTGCTGTATTTATGAAACTAGGAATAAAATATATGGCCTTCACTTTTCAAAAATAATAACCATAGAAATTTAAATTCCCAATACAGTTTTTGCATTCCATTGAATTTTACTAAACTGTATCCAATTTTTTACTAGACTTAACCATAATAGAGGCAAGATGATTCAAACACAGTCAATCCTTTAGTTACTAAAAAATTACAAAAATCAAATTTTTAGCTATATATACAAAGGTTTAAACATTTTATTTATTTGAAATGGAGATGTTTATCTTACCTTGGCCACAGTTGAGATGTCATTAAACTGTGTTTTTAGCTCTTCCTGAGCTGCATCTCCAAAAGAATCATCCCCTGTTTTTTCATATAGTTCCACGGCTTTGTCAATGAGTTGCTGTAAATCATCGGAGTGATCCTCTATCTCAGAAACAATAGCCTGGAAGTGGTCCAGCTGAGCAAACTTCTCCTTCAGACCAATCTGTGGTTCTAAAGGCTGTTCCACTTTGCGATCCAATTTCTCTAACCACTGTTCCAGCTGGTTCTTCCTTTCCAGATAGTCATTCCACTGGCTAATAACAGAATCTAGGCAGCTTATATTAAAAGAAACATACAAAGTGCAGATGAGAACTTCTGAACATTTGGAAAAAAAAAGAGTATGCTTATACCTTGTTACGCAGTCTGTAGCCATGCATAATATTTAGAATATGTTTTTTTCTGCATCTTGCTTTAGTTTTCTATAATAATTGACATCCTAGTTATTCTAGAATTCCTGTGGGTTTTGGGCTACTAGGTACAACCTAATGCAAGTGCTTCCCTATTTCAGGTTACATGAGTGATCTGTCTGTCTCAGACTAATTAAAAGCACATTTCAGTGTCTACACAGCAAAGTAAAATACTGAGCATTACTGGAGTTCTTTATGATCAGAGTAATAAAATATCCAGCAGCCTATGAAATTATTGTCAATTAGGAGATAATCAGCCAAGTTTTGAAAGAGCAAATCAATTATCTATAGTACCATTTAAAATTTATAACAAATTCTCCTGTCATATATTGCTCCTCCTACTAGATCACGGTATTTCTCTGGGATCTATGCTGAGGAATGTAATTCTCATTCCACTGGACTCAGTGATAGCCAAGCGTGTGGTAAGGATTTCACTCAAAATGCAAAGATCTAACTTAATCTAAACAGTATTTTATGACAAAAATTGGCTGAAATTTGAGTGACATATTGAAGACAGCTCATTATAATTTTCTACATGCGATTCGGTTACAATTTTGGAGTAACTAAGAAAGTGGCACCACTTTCAATTGTAAAAATCCAATTTATCCATACCATGGCTCCCACCACTGATATTTAGGATCCAGATATCCTAGCACTCAGATTATCTAAAATACAGATTTGTGACCTGTCTGATTTTTTAGTTTTCATTAGAGAACTAAGGAAGCAGGATCATGCAGAAGCTCACCAAGAGCCATTTCTATCCGGTAATGCCTGGGATGATAGAATAGAGGGTGCTTGTAAAACCTACAAATGACAGCAACAAGGAAGCAGCTGCAACTAGTTTGGATGATAAGATTTAAATGTCAGATGTTCTTAAAAGAAATTTTTAAAAGATAGAATTTTATGGTGAAAATAATGCTTACTTAGGAAGGAGAAATCAGATAGATCTACAAATACAAAATTGGGTGTAACTGCCTAGGTTTAGTACTGTGAAAAAGGATTTGAAGATAGAGGATAAAGTAAACAAAATTCAGCAAAATTATACTATTGAGAAGAAAGGAAAATCTCATTCTGGAGAGGATTAGGAAGGGAATGGAAAGTACTGATACACTATGCAGAATTAGTAAGGTCTCAAATACAGTAAGAGGGCAGCCCACTTGCAGTTATTATATTTTAAGAAAAGTGTAGACAAACTAGTGATAGTCTTCAATCTAGTGAATAAGAAACAAGGATGAAAGAGGTCCAGAAAGTATTAGTACAGAGAAACCTCACTCTGTCTAGAACAGAGAAGACAGAGGCCTTCAGATATATAAAACAGTCTCATATAGACAGTAAGAAAAAATTCCCATTTCCACTGAGGTTAAAACAAGATGAAATCAGCTTAATATGCAAGAAAGATTATTTGTAGTTGGTATTAGGATTTTGTTTTTTAATTTAAAAAACGTAATGAAAAAGAGAATTGAGAAACCTTCCTAGAGTTTTGTATGGAAGAGGTAGGCAAATATCGGCCCTTTCTGGATTTTTCTCTGTATGCATTTGTGTGATTTCTATTAATTTTTAAATTACTATCAAGTACCATCTCATAAGAAATTTGATTCATCTGATAGGGTCAACTCATCTTTTTTTTTTTAAAAGGATGTATTTTTCCCAGGCAATTTTGATTCTCTCTGACAATGTAAATTTCCCCTCACGTACCAGTAATGAATGAACGTACTTCTACGTGCAGTGAGGTACCACTCTCTGTGAGCAAAGATGGCAGCAAACCTGTGTTTTCCAAGTAGTCTTATCTTACCTTTGCCAGTTCACTGAGGTACTGATGATGTCATTCCATACATCCTTCAATGTCTCTAGCTCGGTTTGTATCACTTTTTGTCCTTCTTCATTGCTGCTTTTAAGTGCTTGTTCTCCTTTTCCAATGGCCATGTTCAGCTTAACTTCACCATCACCTTTGAGTAAGAGGATCTCCTGTGAGGCAAAATGAGTCAGAATATCAAATGTAACCTGACGAGAAATGAAAGCTGTCATTCTTTAAACAGTGGACACCATCTTCTCTGAACTCACTTATCCTTGATAGTCATACCAGTATGAATTTCTAGGCACCTCTTTTTGAAAGTGCCTGTACCTTACCATGTGCAGGTGACCCAGTAGATTTTCCCGCAGCTATACAGGTTTTTTACTGCATTGGTCATCCTAAAATATTGTTCACCTTGCAGCAGATAATGAGGAGGTCAAACACAGCA
The DNA here is from genome assembly GCF_009829145.1 of Chiroxiphia lanceolata. NCBI lineage: Eukaryota > Metazoa > Chordata > Aves > Passeriformes > Pipridae > Chiroxiphia > Chiroxiphia lanceolata. The sequence continues at coordinate 51,953,953 of NC_045639.1, forward strand.
CAATAAGACAGAATCACGCAGCTAGAAGAAATCTCAAGAAAGACCATGGCAGGATCTTCTACCTTGATGATCTTCCTAATACATGTTTATCTAACCTCTTCCTGAAGACCTCCTATGATGGACACACCACAGACTCTCTGTCAATTATTCCAAGGCTTCTCCTCTATTAGAAAGCTTTTTGGGACCTGAATATACATATTCCTAGTTCGTTATTCCTTACAAAATGTAATACCTAGCACCTATCTCCATTAAACTTCATCTTGTTTTTCATACTTCCCATCCCAATTTATCAAGATCACCTTAAATTCTTCTTCTTCATAACTATAAAAGAATAAAATATAAAAATATACCTTTTCCACTGATATGGCTCACGCCTAATATTAATCTTGACATGTAATCTCTAGTTTGATCCTTATTTACCTGAATTTGTGTCAGTCGTCTCTCCAGTGTGGCTTTGCTACCAAAAGTGCTCTGTGATGATGCCAGTTTATCTTGAACCTCTTTCACCCATGACCACATACTCTCTGATGCCTCCTCCAGAGTGAGATGCTCTTGGAGTGCAAGCTGACATGTTCGCAGCTTCTCCTTGACACTTTTGACCATGTTTTGATAATTGGTGAGATGCTGAGAAGCCAGACGCACTTCCCTCCCCGCACCATGGCCTTCTTCATTTAAAGTCTGTGCCATTTGGGACAACTGATCAAAAGATTCCCTGAAAAAAACAATGAGAGTGGAAATCAGTTTCAGAAAGCATAAATTATTATAGAAACTATCAGAAATTATTGGTTGCTGTTATAATCACCTACTTCACCAGTGATAGAGTTAAAAATGAAAAGAAAAAATAATCTAGGAGGGATTGAAAGCAAATATAAGCAGTGTGTATTGATTACTATCTTTTCTTCTGTGCAGTGCCATTTATGCAGATTTTGTAGCTCAGAATGATCATGCTGAAATCTTTGTGTTACACATTTAAATTAAAAGCTAACTTAATTTTCTTTTCAGCTGTCAAACTTTCCAGTTCTACATGAACTGCTACCTTTTTGCACCTGCTAAAGCTTCTAAGAAGTTTACAGTCTTTGACAGGTAGGAAGGCATGATGGAAAGGTCAGGCCATTTTTCCAGGATTAGACACTGACTCTGGGGTTCAGTAAAAGGGTTAGTAAAAGGGATTAAAACTGGGTTTATACAGCCTCAGCTCATCTCAATCTAGTTGATCACCCTTCCTGATATCTGGTGATTACAGGGAATTTGCCTCAGACCAAAATGTCTTGCATCAGTCTCAAGGGAATAGGGAGTGACAGGGTGTTTGTTTTTAGCATGCTGTGAGGCTTGAACAACTGACTACTATTTCTGTTCTATCTTCAGCAACCTGATAATAAAAAAAGCATTTGAAAAAACCACTGTGTACTCAAAACAGCGATTACTTCATCATCTATTGGCTAATTGTGAATTTTAGAAAGATTCTACAGCCAATGTGGATACTATTTGAGCTTTTATAAAGCCAGCTGAGTGTTGCAGGACAGAAGGAAAGAAAATTTTTAAATGCATATAATGATAAATGTAATTTTCACTATTGCTTGTAAAAGCAATATTTTCAAGATTTATTTTTTAAAATTATATTTTTCAGTTTCCATTTATTAATGAAGTATGATAAGCTTTTCTTAGTAAGAAATGTATCAACACCAAATATTGGAGTTTGTTGAAATTCCTTAAAACTGGAAGTATCTGGATTCACCCTCTATTCACAGACAGTTCAGTTTTACTGTTGCTTTAGCAGAGGAAAAAGTGAGAGTATTTTAGAAAATGTACTTTCAATATACCTTGAATTCAGCAACTCTTCCAGGAATTTTTCCACTTTTTGCACCTCCTTTTTCTTCTCAGAAATAAGCTGCTTGCTCTCTCCTAATGCTTCTGTGCTTATTCTTTCTTCCATGTCATGCATCCACAGGCCAAGTTTCTTGTACTGATCTTCAAAGCTATGGAACAGATACATACTCCCTTAAAAATACTTTTCAAATGCCGTAAAATTAGTAAGAAGTTAATATCCACAAGACTGGGTATCCATTTCATAAGTTGAGAATAAGAGTTGTACACAAAACATAATTCTGCAGTGACTACTAATCTAAAAATATTCAGCAACTCTCTAAAAATGTTCAGCAAAATCATGGGAACTACAAGCAGAACAGAAGCCTCCAAGATTTAAAGTGACAGTGCTTTTACTTATTACCAGATTCAATAAAACCAGACGAAAAGAAAGCTTTTTCCAAAATCTTATAATGATTCAGTCTAAGAATGAAAAATGGGTAAAAGTGAGCTTTTTGTCAGCACTGACACTTCGAACAGCTGAAGCATTGTGTTTTCAATTTCTCTAACAGAAGAGAACTGGAATCTTGAGTGCTCGAAACTCAGCAAAACAAGTTCTGGCTGTAAGTTTGAAAACATTTTCCTTTAATGAAGGCACACAATCTCATCCTGCTGTTTCACCCATTACTGCTACACTGTTTTCAATTAGCAAGAGTTTTGAATCTAGCTAGATCTGAAAATATTTTAACTCCCATAACTCCAGCCCTAAGCAGTAATTTAAGAGTGTTTTCTTATTAGCTCCTTAGTAATTATGTCCATCTGGAATGGGATAGAACAGGCACGTGCTGTATAAAAAGCAAACTATCTTCAAACTCCAATGCAGAAACTGAACACTTATCACACCTTTTCCTTCCAGGAAATGGCATTTAAATTACTGAAATCCCAACGGCTGATTTGGGGTTGCATAAGCTACAGAGAACTTCTGCATATATGACCCTGACCGTCCACTCTTTAACCAAATCGATACCCTTGGAGCAAGACCTCTTGCTTCATTTTCATCAGAGAACTTCAATTTCTCTTAAACATTTCCAAAGAAAAAAGCAAACAGGACTAGAGCAACTGGAAGTAATTTCATATATTGCCCCACAGTTCTGCAGCCAGACAATTTCATGCACTCCATTTGTGACTACTGGTATTACTTACTTTTCCAGGTGTGAGGCACAAGCTTCCAGGGCCTTCTTGTCATTCAGACACTGGTTGAGGAATTCCTGGAAGTTCTCCTTAGACTTTGCTATTTGCTCCTGAATATGGCTCACAACTGGTTTGGGTAAACAACCATACAAATTTTCTCCCTCCTTGCAGGCAGCATCTAATTTGTTCTGTCCCTCACTAACAGAATCCAGCACACCCTGTATAAGGAAAGAATTTAGTTTAAACATGCAAGATCTGATAACTAAAGATAAACAATACTTCTATGAGAAGTGGTCCGATTTCCCCAACAAGATGAGAACCATGTCTAGCTATGGAAACAATTCTGAGCAGATAGTTCATATAAAATTTTAATAAGTGGTGCTACAATTCACAGCACTCAATTTTTCTATTTGATCCCAAGGTAGTCATGGTTTTCTCTGGATAGTTTAATCATGTCCTGAAGACATTACACATTTCAAGAATTAGGGCTGTTTACAGTAGGTGTCTGCTATTTATGTTCTGTCTCACCGAAAGTATATACATATAAGCTTTGACATATCAGTGTTAATCTGAAGTGTTAAGTAACAGTGTAAAGAAAAATTGAAAAAGGAAGAGAAAGAAGGTAAAAAAGGAAAAAATATTAAAAATCAGAAACAAGAATGGTTTAGTTACATATAAACCTTCCAGAAATTAAATTCTGATCCCTCAGAAGTGTGAACACAGTTTTCACTGTATTCCTTCTACCGTACATATTGCTGCCTTGAACAATCCTTATATTAAATTTTTAAAAACAAAACCAATAAATATGTTAGTGTCTACAAATTATTTTAGAGATATAATTGGTTACCTATATTAAATTGCTAATTACTGGGGTTTTTTTTAATTTGTTCACTATACCTGCAAGTCATGTAGCTTTGCCTCTATGGTTTTGCTGTCCCCAGACCTGTCAGATGATTCTTTCACTGCAGCCTTCACACCAGAAAACCATTCCTGGAATTCTTGCACAGAATCTTATTTAATAAAAAAGTATAGAGAAGAGAATATTTTTGTGAGACACAGCATTATCCACAATACTATACAGCTGTTTTAAGCAACTCTTTTATCCTTCAGGAACAGTGTGTAAAAGCTAACAAGATAAGTCTCGTTGTCTTCAATAACTATGGGGAGTGAGATTAATTTCACAAAAAGGTAGATGTTTCCACTGTAAATATCCAAATTTGAATAGTCACACTAGGCTGCCCTTTGCAGTCAACAGGAACAGATGGGCCTATTCAATTTATGATATGTCCCAATTTTATGCTAGATATAATCTAGATTAATATCTTAATAATATCTTAATAAATAAGATTAAAAATTGCTTATTTTTCTCCACTGACTATCCAATGAGCCCAGAAAATACTTCATATGGGTACTTTTACACTATAAACACCTCCATCTCTTTATGACAAATAAACAAAGTGTACTTATACAAAAGAAGTGAAGACTAAGAGTGAAGAAAGGCGCCTTTTCATGCATATTACATGGTTACATTGTTACATGCCTACTACATTATATATGCAATGGTTAAAGTTCAGTTCTGTTTATGTCAAATGCTTTGTTTCACAGCCATTATCAGATGAACATTTGGTAACAGGACTTTTTGAAAGGCTCCATACAAAAAATAAAGTTGACATTGCAAGTGAAATCACTGGAGACTCTGGCAGACACCAGAATGATTCATGGCTGTGGGCTAACAAGCCTGAAGACTCACAGAGAAAATGTTTTTCCAAGGACTCTTGCAGTCTGGCCTGTGTTCTGGAACAGAGCAGATTCACAGCTTCAAACTTCTTTATCAATAAAGTGACAGTGCCACCAAGAGTTTCCAGCTCTACAGAATGGTATTTGCGACACAGGCTGTTGAGGTTCTCACGCATTGAGTCAATGCTGCTTTGCTGAAGCTGAAGGTCTTTTTGTGTTTCCTGAAAATAAAGTTATAACATAAGTACAGTACTTGTAAAGAAACAAAAGAACCCTCTTTTTCTCAAGCATTCTTCTCCTCCCATATGTTCTTTCCTCCAAGTCCCAGACACAATGATGGATCACCTTTCCCGAATTTTCCAAGTGAGATGAATCCTTGAAATTAAAGAGCCACCATAGAAATGTGAAAAATGTTGTTTCTCATGATTTATTACTCTATTAGAAATAAAGAAATTTCAAGGCATACTGAATAGCAATAGCTATTTTGAGCAAAGTCTGAAAGTACATGTGATATGCAATATGACACTAGTATTTGGTGGGATTTCTGAATGATAGGGACCTTATATCTGACTTAAAAGGAACATTTGTCTGAAAATTAAATGTGAATTGGCTACTCTATCAACAATAACATCTTCTCACTCAGAAAAATCTCTGTATGATTTGTCATGTTATGATGTGCATAACTGTATGCAATCAAGAAAGCCTAGGTTGCAGACAAAAAAATTGCTATATATGAGGACTAAGGAGGATGTCTGATGTAGAAGTTTGTGTTAAAATTGAGTTTGATTTAGTGTCTTTTAATGTGATGAGTTGTAAGTTCATAACTTATATTGCAAGGGAGTCAATGGACTTGCAAATATCCTGGAGTAACAACTAAGAAGTTCAATGTAACAAAACCACTTCTTGTCACAACGAAGTCCATATTATTCATTACAATCTTCTAAAAGATTTGTATAAAGTTGATAAATCAGAACTTTTGTTCATTGGTGGAACTACCTAAAAACTAGTGCTGTATTATTTGCTAATATCCTAGAAGCTGTGCAGGAGATATATATTTTTTTACTAAATGAAAATTAAAGTATAATGCTTAACAAAAGTTCTGATCAAAAAAACCCAAAGATCACTACATAAGAAAAAGCATATTAATTTTCTTCAGCACCAACCTTTACTTTGTTTAGAACTTCAGGATCCAGTTTACGTGCACAGCTTAACAGCATCTCTTCCACTTGTGTTAACCAGTCTGTCATCTGACCAATCAACTTCTGTAACTCCATCTTCTGAGTACTGAAATCTTTCAGTGTCTCTTTTGCTGTCTCTGACATTTCTTTGGCATGTTCCAACTTCTGCCTCAAATCTGATTCTATAAACTAAAAACAAAATGTTAGGTATTAAAGCATTTAATAAAAAAACTTTTATTATGGTAAATGCTTATTGGCAAAATGGAAGGTAGGAAAGTGGCACACAATGATAATTTTTCTCTTTTTACAGCTGTAACTTGAGATACTTACATAAATAAAAAATGTCAACCATTTAGGATTCAGTCTTAGATATACAGTAATCCAAAGAAGGGATACTGACTATAAAAAGCCAGACTGCAAACTGTCGAAGTTATTATTCAATTCTGAAAAATTAAACAGTTGATCTTTTTCCTTTACTAATTTATATACATATATACAGAACATGATGCAAATTCAACTAGCTGTATAAAAAAAAAGATCAACTGGTGAATTTTAAGAGCAGAGAGGCCTAAAGTACCTCAGTGTAAGGCAGGTGAAAACTGAAGACAGTACAAAAATAAGTTAGACTATTGCCCATTAACCTTTTCAAAGACAGCAGTATGTGAAATTATAGTTAGATGTTAGCTGTGCACATATTACTAATAAAAGTAAATCAAATCAGCCATAAAAAAGACACTATACATAAATCAGAATCACAGAATCATTAGGGGTGGAAGGGACCTCTGAAGATCATTTAATCCAACCCCCCTTGCCAAGGCAGGGTTACCTAGAGGAGGTGACACAGGGACTTCTCCATGTGGATTTTGAACGTGCCCAGAGAGGGAGACTCCACGACCTCCCTGGCCAGTCTGTTCCAGTGCTCTGCCATCCTCAGTGTAAAGAAATTCTTCCTTGTGTTGAGGTGGAACTTGTGCTTTTGTTTATGGCCATTGCTTCTCATCCTGTTGCTCGACACTGAAAAGAGTCTGGCACTATCCTCTTGGTACCTGCCTTTGAGATACTTACATGCACTGATGAGATCCCCTTGCGGTCTTCTCTTCTCTAGACTAAACAGGCCCAACTCCCACAGTTTCTCCTCATAAGAGAGATGCTCTAGACTCCAAATCATCTTTGTGACTATCCACTGGATGTGGATCTCCAGTATCTCTTTGTCTTTCATGTACTGAGGAGCCAAGAACTGGACACACAGCGCCAGATGTGGCCTCACTAGGGCTGAGTAGAGGGGGAGGATCCCATCCCTCAACCTGCTGGTCACACTCTTCACAACAAAGGGATACCCTTGGTTCTCCTGGACACAAGGGTACACTGCCAGCTCACAGTCAACCTGTCATTCACCAAGACTCCTAAATGAGCACTTACTGAACATTCTATTAAAGAATTGTTATGTTCTTAGTATATGAGCTGATCATACTGTAGTTTACTTATTCAGCGCTTAATGTAGACAAATAATTTGGATATTTATGTTTTCTATGGATATTTATTTTATTCATTTATGGTTTTTAGGCTTTATTTTCAAATTTGCATTTATATATCAGCAAAAATTATTTTATTGTAGGTACGATCTACTTTTTTTTAATTTATCATATTTAGTAGTTGGAAATAGGTGTGTGTTCATTAACATGTGTATTCTGCAAAATAATTTGCTCTCAGTTTCACTCTCTAAGTGGACAGATATGTATTATGAAACATATGATTAAACCTGAACTTGTCATGTAAAGTAAACAATTTGGGAGACAATAAACACTTCCATATTACTTGCACATCTTTATACTATAGAGTTCTTGACCATATCTAATTAATAATTTAGGCTTATGTGTGTGGTCACAGCAAAATGTGGACAAGGCTTCAGTGTTATATTACGTTCCACTAATATCTGATATGTCCAAGATATTTCCCTGCCCACTGAAATTGCAGAAGTCAGCTTATCTTTTAAAATTTATGACATAAAAAGTTTATAATTTAAAATACCAATTTCTGTTGGAAATCAAACATACTTTGGTTTTATAACTTCCCTAGAACATAAAAAGTAAGTACCTAGCCAAAAGTTCAAAAGCTCATCTTCGTGTTTGTTACTTTTAGCCCCCTCTTGTAAGAGCTAGTTCAGGGCACTAATTCCAGTCCACTAAAAAATGCCTTTGAGTTAACAAAGCAAATGAACATATTTTACTGCATTTTAATTTTTTCAAGCAAGCAAACTGTGTATGTACTCACATATGACGTGGCTTAATGTTGTGAAGTGTAGAGAATATAATCTGTCTGTCTCATATGTATATATGTAATATAAACATTATAAACTGTGTCTTCTATTTCAATTTGTTAAAAAATACTTCTACAACTCTAATGTTCAATACTTTACAGCATATTTTTTTATACAAAAAGCCCAAAGTTACCTAAAGAAATATGAACAAAGAATAGTTATGCTACAAATAAATAATGCTGGATCTGTCACCTTGAAAGAAAAAGGCAGTGTAGGAGAAACAGTAATTTCAGGAGGAATGTCATCTCAGTTATTTGAGCACAATGTGTGATTACCAATATCTTTATTTTACCTGGAGATCTGCAGGAGGTTCTTCACTGTGGGTCAGTTCTTTGAGTTCTGAAATTTTGGAAATAAGTTGCTCCAACTTCAGTTCTTTATCCTTGACTTCAGACTGTAAAAGAGATGTGGTCAAACTTTCATACCAAAATACAATAAGCTTTCAGACTTTCAGAAGGATGCTCCATCAATTTCAAAAATGAAAGAAAATGTAAATAAAGTTTAGCAATCAGGGGAAAAACACTGTTGTTCAATTAGTTTTCTGCTCTAAAAATCTCCCATCTCTTTTCCTGTACTAGACTCAGTTCAGAGAAATTTTCCCTTCCTTTAAAAGAACCACACACATTATTAGCATTTAAAATGCCCTAACAGATTTAATTTGTTAAAACTGGCAAAATAAAGATGGGAATGTTATTGTTTATTTGACTGAAAAAATCTTCTGGAGTTGTTAGATTCCACTTAATGACATGCAGAGTATATTACTCGTGGTCTCTGATTTTTATTACAAGTGAGCTCTTGGAAAAAAATTAGACACAGAAATAGATTTTAATATCAAAAGAAAATTTAAAAATGCACTGAAATATCTGGACCATGTATTTACTGTATTTGTAGATCCAAGTTATAAAGAAATATTCAACTTATTAAAAAATAGTAGCAAAGCAAAGAGAATACTATAATTTGTAGTTCTGAAGTATCAGGTAAGCAATTGGTGTGTCTAGCCTATTACCCAAATTTGCTTTTCTAAAAAATTCAAGCAGATCACTCCAATTAAAAGATTGGACAGTGGATTTCAGGACTAAATTGCTGCATTTAACATCTGCCCTGAATGGCAGAAGTTCATATGGCCTCATAAGGACACTCAGAGGGTATTTTGGGTTAGGGAGGATATAATATTATCAAGAAAGTGGACGGTGAATTTGGCCATATAAAAAGTACACTGATTGTTTCTGTCCATGCTCATCTATTTCTGATTGCTGAAAGGGCAGAACCTGTCACTGAACTGCCTTTCCTCTTGCCTTTGCAAAGCAAAGTGCAAAGAAAGTATTATGGATCACGCATTCTGTGACTGCAAATGTACACACAGTGCTCACACCTCCTGCTATTCTGGCCCTCCTGCAAATCAGGTACACCTGTTGTTTGGGTACTGTCTGCTTTTACTCCCAATCAGTTTTAACAGCAATGAATTTAGGTGGTCTGATTGCTACATAATTATAAAGGCATTAGATAAAGCTTGTCCTGAGGAAAATACTAATTTATTAACATTTTATATTATATCATACTAATTGAATGTGTTCACTGTGCATCTTTTTAAGAACATCATTTATTTCAAATGAAGTAGAATATGGCTCATTCTATGGTTGATTTGATTTACATTTTAAGCCAATAGAGTCAGAATGCATCCTGAACACTGGCTAGATTTCTAAAACAGTTTAACACTATCCAGAAAAAAAGTCATCATCTAACTGAAATTGTTAGAACCTGACATTAAAATTTGCCTTCTAGCACACCTTTTTTTATTGTCTGGAAAATCTACTTTCTTAGATAAGATTTTAGAAACTATTATTTTTTTATTAAATTCAGCTGAAGTTGTCTAAAATTTCCATTAGTTTCTACTGGAACAGAGTTCAGTCTAGAACCAAATATAACTCCTAGAACCAAAATAACTATGGAGTTTAGATTTAGTAAGATGTGCCATTCTTGTTTCTGTCAGAAGCAAACACCTTCAAAACAAAGGACTGGAATGCCCTCAGCTGGCTGTTGGGTTAGTGGTACCACCACTTGAACAGAGAACACAATGGTCTACAACAGCACAGTCTTCTCTATGTGCCTGACATCGAGATTTTGGTCCAGAACATTTTTATCACTGATTTAGGGATAAGAACCTGGAAGTCTTTCAGGAGGACCTCCATTCTCTGACTGTTACTGAAGTTGTTGATGCCTTCATTCAGTTGAGAAATGTACTTATTAGACCATCCATCTAATTCATCTCCAGTTTTCAGGATGTCATCCCATAGGGACATGCTTATACTGAGTCGGTCGATGTTATCTTCAATTCTTTCCGACACCTTTTAGGAGAGAAGAATATATCAGTACCATTCACAAACTAATTTTAGATTTCTTGACTTTGCAGCCAATTATAAGACAAGTGCATCATAAATAATTAGTAAGCCAGGGTGAAATAATTTTCTTAGATTTAGTTCTAAGTTTTGTATTCTAATTTCAACTTATTTACCCAGATCATAAAATTAACAAAAAACATACCTGTTTCTAAATATTTGTATATTTTTACTGGGAGAGAGTTTTATATTCAAATAAACTTTATATTTTAAAAAACCCCTACATTTATCTTTCTTATGTAGTGTAGGAATTTGCTAATAAAGCAGTATAAATATGAAAATATAAAATATTACTAATAAATTCTTTACTGTAAGGGTGGTGAGACACTGCAACAGGTTGTCCAGAACCAGCTGCAGATGACCCATCCCTAGAAATGTTCAAGGTCAGGTTGGATAGGGCTTTGAGCAATCTGGTCTAGTGGAAGGTGTCCCTGCCCATGGCAAGGGAGCTGGAACTAGTTGATCTTTAAGGTCCCTTCCAACCCAAACCAATCTGTGATTCTATGACTAGCTTTTATATTATGTTTCTCTGCTATAATATTTTCTTTCTCAATGTATTCATATCTTTTATGGTGTAGCTTAATGTAATTTATTGCCTAATTTATTTAGTTCAATTTACTTTAATAAAGTAATGCTGGTATACATTAGGTGTGAATCCAACCCAAATTTAATCTCAGAACTATGCACTGAGCAAATTTATACTAGTAACATTCATACATTTTTATAAGACATCATTTAAAATATATCAAATGGATGTCACAACTTTTTGTGTACAGTGGATGCCAAATCCCTGTGATTAAACCTTTGAGATATACTTAAAAGTGAATTTTCCTAAACAATTGCACTCTAAGGTCCTAAGAAAATACAAATATTGTAACCTTAGCCAAACATAAAAACCATATGGAGCATATAAACATCAGATTCTTACATCTAGCCATTTGTCCACCATAGAGTTCATATCTGTTTTTACCGCAGTGGAGTCGCAGTTATGCACTCTTTTCAATTCTGCTAACAAATGTTTCCCTTTATTAGTGAAAGTATCCAGGTCTTTTTGTTTATCACTCAGATCATTCTTGGCAGCTTCATGCTGTGGACATAAATATTTGCTTGTTTAATGAAGCCATGAAGAAAGAAAAATCCAGTTCTCCAGATACTCATCCCTAGCCCTGTGTTATGAATTTGACAATTCTCATTCAGCAAACCATTTAACTGTTCCACAAAAGACGGAGCAACTGACATGGTCTTCTCATGAGCATAATCATATAGTTTAATTTTTTTTTATAAATAAAGTCTTCATCATTGACTAACCACTTCTGGAATTACAGCAGGGTAAACAGAGGGTGTTGCAAATTAAATTTAGAATTAGAAAATTCTAGACATTCTAGAGAACACTAGCTATCCTGGAATCTTTAGATTCCAGATATTCTAGAACCAGATATTACTAGATATTCTGGAAAATGAAAGTACAGATGTGCTCAGAAAGGAATTAGACAAAATCTTCAGGACTACTAAATTTGCATTCCTAGGCACAGGGAAATCTGTAAAACACTGTCACTGAAAAGAAATATTTATTGCATTCCAACTCCTTCAGACCACTGTTGTAGCATGGAATTCTCTGCAGCCCAAGTCTCAAAGGAGAGGAATCATGTGGAAGTTACATGAATTTCTTTGTTAGACTGATGAGCTCTCTTCTGGCTTTCTGTTCTACTTAAGATGTCTATTAGAAAGAGGCCATAAATATGCACAGTTTAGAATGAGGTTTGTACCGATCTGACCGAAAGATTTTTAAACAAGAGCTCAATAGGCTTCCAAATGAAATTTCCCTCCAAAAGAACAGAAATAATTCAACTCATAACTCTTTATCCTGACAGGCTGTTGAACATCAGAATTTAGAATTTTTGAAATATGATCCAGTGAAATGAATGGAATGTAGGGATCCAAATTCCTTATCTCTGCTCAATGGCCAGTACCCCATGGAATAAGTCCTCTGAGGGAAAGAGACACATAAAAATTGCACACATCTGAAATGTGTGCAATTCATGTTCTTTTGTGGCCTTTTATCTATTTCAAAAATTACCCAATATGGAAAAACATTAAAATATGTTGAGTGGAATTATCCTTTCATAGTCAATATAAAGAGCTTTCCATAATTTTCCACTTACGTTTTCCATATAAATTACCATTTTGCACTTACAGGTGTTAAAATCAAAAGCAGCAACAATGAAAATACACAGGAATGGATCTCACCAAAATGCTGAAAGGACTATATTCTTTCCTCACCAGAATCAGTAAAATTTAAACACTGACAAATGTCAGTGTGACAAGATTTGACAGTAAATTCAAGGAACTTTAAACACAAGTCAAGGGCACCTTTCAAACAAAACAAAAAAATCCATCTGATTCAAAAATCATTTATATCCTTCAAAGGAAAATATATGTAATTACCTTTGATAATGTTCGCCTGACATCTTCATGATCCTTCCAAATGGATTTGATCACAGAAGCACTGTTAGCACTCTCTATGACTTTCATTACTGTTGACTTCAAGCTCTGATATTCCTTCATCAGATCAATAAGAATGCAGGACTGCTCCTTTCTGTAATGCGAAAAGGCTGTGTTAGTACCACTTGTTATCATGTTTCTAAAGGATAGAGAACATGACAGCAATTCACACAGGAAAACAAGGATGCAGTGCTAAACATGATTTGGGCAGCCAAGGAACTCCTAATATTTTGGTTTTACAAATCACTGTGGATCTTTAAATCACAAAACATCTCACTGAAGAGACAGTAAGTGAATCACATCTCATATATATCAGATATCAAAGCAACTGATTTCAGCAAAAAAAAAGACTGAAACTGGAATTCAAACTTCTCAGTTCTTAAGTTAAGCATCTTTTTGATTGGAAAGCATATTAAAATGATGCTCATTTTCTGAAAACTTGTTTAATACGGAGTGTTTTTTTTAGTTAAAAAGAAGCAAAAATAAAGACTAAAGCACGCAAGTAAAATCTGCCTATTTTTTCCTTCAATTGTCACATGTATGCTTTTGGGACTAAAACATTACATTGAACTTACCTGTCATTCTACTGAGAACGGATTAACTGTCTGCTTAAGTACCGGCCTAATGGTTTTTTTTCCATTCCCTCTCCAGAAAAGCCTATTTATGCTCAAGCAATGGACAGAAAAAAAAAAAAACTATTCAATCCACTCCTGGTGTTTATACCGAAGAGAGAGAAGGAAGACTAACACTTTGAATATGTTTAGTTGTAGAACAGTGTCAGTGAAAGGAATTCAGGAAACATGACATTGACAAAAAAGAGGAGTAATAGTTTTAGGAGCTGACTCTTCTATGAACGCTCCAAAGAGCTCTCCAAAATAAGCAGATTCAGGAGGGTCTAAAATTTTGTCTATATGAGAGAGAAAACACTTTCTTTAAAGATGATCAGGAGGCAGTTAAGACAAAGAAAATGGTATGATAAAACCTTCTTCAGTTTTTTTATCTCCTTTTTATCAACTTTCATTGATAAAACTGATCATCTGATCATGTATCATGTATAATCAGTGTAACTGATTATATACGAATGATTATTATGAGCCTGGTCTCTTGGGCAGACAGAAAGACTTCAATCTAAAAATTATTTAGGACCACTGAATATAGAATTGCCAGAAACATATATCCAATAGAGAATGAAAATATGTGCTAGAGGGAGAATATGTGCCAGCTAGAGTGATAATCAAATCTCAGAGGAGATTTTTTTATCTTTCAGAAGAATAAAAAAATAACAGGCAATAACATGTATGCGTATCTGCAAGTCCTGTACTGAGAACCTATTTATGGCTTTATTAATACTTTGAGTACAGCTGGTACAAATATTCTTCTTTACAATGTGTTTTTATCTACAAACCTTGGTTTTATTGTGACTAATATAGCAAGAACATATGACACGTAATAACTGTGTCTCTTCCACCATCCTCTCTTTTGGCATCTTAAGCTAAAGATTTACTTACTTTTCCTGTATAACTTTCTTGGTATCCTTCCACAGAGATTCTAAGCAATTTATCTCTTTGTCAGTCTCAGGAGCAAGTGTGATATCTTTTTGGGTTATTTGTTTTGCTTTGCCCATGAGCCACTGGAGTTCGTGCTGGTGAGAATTCAGTTCTTCATCTAACTGGTTAAAGATCCTTAATCTGCAAATTAAAAAGCAGGTTTCAAATTTATTCATCTTTACTTTTTTTGCGAGAAAGAAGGAAGAAGAAAGAGTGAAACAGTTGTTGTTAGAGTTACTGTGCATAAAGCTCCCTTTTTCTAACATTTTCTACAGTATCTTCAAAAAACAAAGTGTTGTCTGAGTTTTTTTCTGCTACCAGGGGGCTCAGAATACGATTTTTCTGATACATATTCAACTATACAATCACAAGATATGTACATGTACCTTCACCTCACACAGTCACTTGGAAATATACTCAGATATTTAGATTAATACTTTATTATAATAAGTGTTTGCAATTCTTTCATCACAGTCTTCAGTTCTGTAAGAGTAGAGATAGTCATGTGTATGTGGGATTTCTAATAGCTGTTTAGACCTTAGATTCATTCAGACAAAATATATTTTTCAGACACAGACTTTCATTAGTGTTCTTCCAATATAAAATATTAGGACTTCCTAAATGTTTTGTGCATGTTCTCCCTCCATCCAAACAGCTCCCTTACTCACAAATTTTTATTAAGTAGATACATATGTCTGGAGTACCCAAGCAGAAAACACACATATGCCTCCAACGCATCATGAAAGGTTTAGAGACTGCAAGAAAGAGTGGAAGTGCCAATGTTTTTACCTTTGCTGGAGGGCTTGTATTGTTGCCTCCTTCAGGCCCTCCTTGTCAGCCTTTTCCTCAATATCTTCAATATTCTTCAGTAACTGTTCTTTACGCTCCTTGAAAGATCTTTGCAAGGCTCCAAGTGCTTCTGCCTCACTTTGTTTGGTTCCCAGCAGGTTTTGAACTGTCTCCAGTTCCACACACAGATTATCCACCATCGTCCTGCAGGAGGTCCTCTGCCCAGAAATGCTGTGTTTCAGATGATATTGAGCCTTAGTAAGGGAACCATCCAAACTGATGGCAACAGATTCCAACTTGTTAAGATCTTGAATAACACCATTGAGTTCTTTCTCCAGTAATTCAGATTTGGCTTTATCTATATTCCCTGTTTTCTCCACTGTCTGCTTTAGCTGGTGGAGCACTCCTGATGCAGCCCTTTGGAGCTCTAGGAAAACTCGCAGCTGATCCAGAGTCTCTTGTCTTTGGCTAATTATTTGACTTGCCTCCTGGAAGATCTGAAAGCAATCTTCAGTCTTTCCCTGCAATGTCTGCTGGTCCTCTGGGCTGCTGAAAGAACACAATTTATCTACATGTTCCTTCAGACTTTCTAACTGCTGTTTCTTACTTTCAACTTCCATTGAGTGGTTCTGTGGGAAAGAAAGAAAAGGGGGCTTAGTTTCTTCTTCCAATCAAGAGCTTAGGAAACAGTTTACACCTAAATTTAGGAGTGAAACAAGTACTACTGAGGGGTTTCCAGTAGGAATAATTCAGTGTTACAATTTTGCTTTAAACTTGTCAAATAACAGAAATCTGTATGTAACTGCAAGAGCATATTGGTCTTCAAACAAATAAATTGCTTGCTAATTTTAGATGGGTATTTAGCTGAATGCACTGTACAATTCCTCTGTCTTTAATATTTACATCCAAAAGTTTACCTTATTGTGAGATGCAGCTAGTTGTTGATCAGCTGTGTTTATCTCTGAAGTGGCTTGTAGTTCAGCAAGAAATTGCTTAATCCAGTCTGAAAACATGAGCAGGAGCTCATCAAACTGCCCATGCTCAGCAACAAGAGATTGAAGGAAGTTGATCCTATAGAATGTCAGATGTAAATATGAAAGCACTTGATGTAAATTAATCACTACCCATAATCAAAACTACAGCTGACTGGTCAGCATTAAAATCAATGCCAGATGCAAGGAAAGAAAGAAATGTCAATTTATTTTGAGAATATGATGACTCCTGTGTTGATTTCTTAACTGGGAATAACAAAACATCTGAAAGCACATTTGGCTCTTCCCTGTTTACATTGTTTCATTTAGATCAACTGTTAGAAGTGCCCCAAACAATCAAGGTACATTCTCCACCTTTTCTTCATGGGGCTAGTCCCACCAGAAAGAACAGTGAAATATTTAATTAAATACTGAATTAAAGCTTAACTTTAATTTTCAGACAGAGCAATTCTGTTTGCCCTACCATCTGCAACACTGAATATAAGGTGAGAGTCTTATGAATTTGGGCAGGGAGTGAGGAACTGCATGCTCAACTTTCACTGAAGTGAGGATCAAGTCTGCTCAGAGGAACACAATTCAAAGGAAGAATGTGTCCAGAGGAGTACTCAGCAAAACTGTTTCTAAACCTTGATCTTAAAAAAGACCTTGCAATTTACCTTCTCATTTCTCTTAGAAATTTCTCTACCTAATTTTCAACATATAGATCATTATATTGTAAAACAATCATATTGATAATAGTAGATTATGTCATTGATCAGGAATTATTATTTAAGCTACATTAAAAATAGCAAAATACATGTGTTCATCATGAAATGGATTGAAATCTAAATATATGATAACATACACTTTCAAAAAAAGAGACAGTTTTCCTGAGCTTATCATGAGCCAGGAGCCTAACAACTGAGCATTTATGGCAAATAAAAGCTTCAAAGGGGGTTAAAGAATACAATAGTATGGCTTTGTACAAGATAAAGCATATAACTGAAAAAATGAAGAGTAGGTATTAAGAGATTTTGGAAGTTACCTGGGAAATTTTAACTGAGGAAACGTAACATTACCTTCATTTCCTGCCCTGCACTCCTTCAAACAGAACTCTTTTACCAAAAAAGTAGGGAGAGCGTATGTCAAAAAAGACAGCATCATAAAAGCGTGGGATTCGCAATCCCCCATTCCTGGGAGTTCAGGGTTCAGTATCGATCCTAAACCTCTGTTTTCCTAATGGTAATATGTAAAAAATATGTTTTGGGATTGGGATTCCTCATCTGGATATTGCTTACTTTACATGTAAAAAACACTCTGAAGCACAAACCTTTTATCAACAGTTTGTGGTAAAGCTTTCCACCTCTCATCCAGCTCTTCAAATTTTTCTTTTATTGTTTTCACACACTGGTTCGAAGCTGTTGGAAACAGCGACTCATTTAACTGTAATAGGCTGTCATAGACTGAAGCATGGGACACAATATCGGCTTGCAAATCCTGGGAAAACAGTGGATGGTAGAACCTTTAGATTAAGAAGAGCATCACATTATGCAAAATAACAAAAATAATAAAAAGATAGCTACAGATTTCCAGTACAGTATTTTTGAAACAAGTACGTGAGCACAGTCAAACTCTTGGAGGAGCAGAGGTCTATTAGGACAAGTACGTACTCAACACCTCGCAGACAGATAAATCTGCAACAGTAAAGATTCATAAAAACTGGGGTTTTTGCCTTTAGGACAAAGTGTGATCTTTCCATATGGCTCTACTGTATGATGACAGTGGCCAAAATCAAGACCACATTTTGCAGCATATTTCATGTGCGGTAATAGAATTGTGAGAAAATGTTGCAAATTGGCTCATAAAACATCCACAGAGCTCCAAAAAAAAAGCAAAGCAAAAGAGTTTTGCTTTTCTTCAGTAATATTTAAAACTGAAATTATGGACTACTTGGCTTCAAGGAAGGTATAAAAGATGCTACATTTGGCCAACTGCTTCATATTATTCTAAAAACAAGTGGCAAAAAATCCAAGGAAATTTACAATAGAATGAAAGTCCTGTGTTTTTAAAAAAAATCAGAAATCAGAATTTCTTTGTGATTTCAAAACCTCTGAGTATTTTTCGTCTGAGCAACTTTTCTCACATTCAAAAAAAAAAATGCAAACATAATATTGACTAACAAAGGAATTTCTCTAGAGAATGGATCTTCTGGCAAGCAGACACTTGTTTTTCATTGACAGATAATAGGATACATCAGAGCATTTTTCTTTTTTTTGAGCTGGTATATTATAGTTAGAAGTAACATTCTTCCTGTGATTCTTGTCTTTGAGAAATAATAACAGTGATAATGTAATATTTTCTAGGACATTTCCAACGCCCAGAATCAAGTGACTTGTCAGACTACAACTGAGTAAGTCCATCCTTCAAAAGACACAGAAATACACCAGAAAATGTAGGGGGACAATATTTCAGTTGAAACATACCCGCAGTGACTGCAGTTCATTTTCCAGCTTAACTCTATCAGCAGAAACATACTGCTCTGAAGGCTGGGCTGTAGCTTCACACCCCTCCAACCAGGCCAGGAAGGCAGGGAGCTCCTTCTCCTGCCTAACAAAATCACAACACAGGTTACCAAGTCATCCCCTCATTCCCACAGTGACCACAGTCTCTGTGTCCATCATAACAGATGTGAGAGTTTACTCACTTCTGCCACTGAGCCAGAAGAGTCTCTAATAAGGTCTGTTTCTCTTTAACATTTTCTAGCACTTTTTCATATTTCTGCTGTAATGCTGTGACCTCCTGAGCAGCTTTTTCTTTGTTGGCCACCTTACGGACACTGGCTGAGAGAGAGGCCAGAGTGCTGCTCAATTTTTCCACTGTATGACAAAGATCCTAATGAACATGTAAAAGAAGTCACATACATAAAAACCAGAGTTACTAACAACAGCGGGAAAAATTCTGTACTCCTACTCATAAGTTTGAAGCAATGCTACATCCATCAGATCATGAAGTCACTGCTTAGCTTACATATTGCTCGGGTCTGTCTCATATACATGTGTTCCAAGCATATCAATGAACTAGCTTGTGGTGGGGAAGACTTTCCTAAAACAGTGCTAAAGAAAAAAAACTTGGCAACAACAGAGTCAGATCTGAATGGGCATGCAACACAACATCATCCATGTAGCACAGAGGTCTACATTCAGAAAAGAGCTCCAAATTCCTTAACTGTCTAAGAGTTGCTCTAATTTATATCCAGTAAACACAAAACCGCACTCCAACATGTGAGGACTACCAGACTTGTAGCCTATGTCATGCCATAGGAGAAGTAAGGAACAGTTACTAGAAACTTCTGTCAGTATCAGCTAAAGTTATTTTTTATACAAATGGCACCTGATGCTGACTAGACTTTGGGGTGTTGCCATTTCTAGGAAGTTGGGAAACTTGTCCATATGAAAATGATTGAAATGTAGCACAATGAGTTAGAAAAGCACAAAATGAAATAAATTTAAGACCACTAAAGTTCCAATTTACAGGTGTGCAATAGTAACAACAAAAGTAATAGTTATAAATTCAATAAATCATATATAACAGGAAAAGTGAATTATACAGGAAAAAAGCTGCTGATAATTTCCCATTAAGGCATTTAATCACCATGATCCCCTAGGCAGAACAAGACTTTACAATACTGTACTCAGCATATTCATAATGTTTAAAAGCCAATAACAAGGGTGACTACAAGTGCTTTCTGAATAAATTCTCCACATATAAAGTACTTTTCCTGAACAAGTATAAAGCTTTTTTGAAGCAGACAGGTCAGGTCTCCCTTGCATATAGCCTTTACAAGTAGTTATCACTAAGCTCAGAAGAAATTACATGTATTTTACGGCAAAAACAATCTGAGTAAAATTTTTTATAATAATTTCTTAGAAAAAAAGACAATGATTATTGTGGGAAGAACACATCGGAACTTACAGACAAAAATACTACACAAAATTCCCTGAGATTAGGGATCATTTATAGTTTGAATATGAATCCAATATTAGTTTTCCTTTTGTAATGGACTGAACCAAATGTCCAAACAGCCATGGTTTCTGGATCACAGATAAAAGTTTGTCAGTTGAAACTCTGTCCAGTCTCCGCATCGTCCAAGAAAAACTACTTCTAAGAATATATTTTTTAAAACACAGAGTTACCTATACCAAGATGCAAGTTTCCTGAAAGTCTTAGAGGAAAAATATCTAACAGAATTTTTTATTATCTTTTATTTTCCATAATGTTTTAGATGCATGAAGTTAAAAACAGTAACCTGAAGGATTAAGTCATACTTTTAGGCTTTCCTTTCTCTGGATTGGGGAAGAAACTCTCTAGGCCTGCCTGAAATGGTGACAAGAAATAGCCTTCCCCAACTCAGACAGGCAGCCCTTGCCTCCTTCTGCCTCCACCCTGGGCTGTGTGGCATCAGGCAGCCCCCAGTCTGAAGGTTACTGGCATTTCTGTAAGGAGGTCAGTGTGATATCATTTCCCTAGTCAGTGAGGGGAATAGCTGGCCACATGCTCACCGTGCAGTCCTGAAGGGCTGCATACGTTGCTGCTGCTGAAGAGCATGATGTGAGAGGCTCAGTCAGCTTAGCTTCAAATTCAGACACTGCCTGCTGCACCTATGAAAAAAAGGCAAACCAGAATTTAAAACCAGCAGGAATTACATAAATGATTCTTTAAATAACATCTTTTAAATGCTTAGTGCTAAGAGAATATTATATCCTAAGCCTTTGTAGGGCTGAGTGCCTTTTGAAGTTAAAAGATGCTAACTGTGCTCAGCTCCTCCTGACTGGCACAATAATAGTATTCAAATTATTTTCCTTACAAGCTCCAGTCAACTCAAGATTGAAGTTACAGTGTTGGTAAGAAGTATGGATGTGGTGCAATAGTGCAATATGCAGGAGAATCACTAAGGTTTTCTAAAAGACAGCATATTTTAAGTGTGTATATTTCAGCATCTTTCTAAAGCTGCCTTTTAAGTAATTGAAAGCACAAATTTATGTATCTAGGTCTTGCAATTACCTTCAAATCTACTTATTTATTTTAGTCCATCTTATTATAATTTACATTTTATACTCAATTTTTGAAAAAGATAGAGTAATTCTATAAATTGCTGCAAATCATCCATTAAATTTTGCATTGTCTACCTGTTTAATACTTTCTTCATATTTCTGCTGTGCTGATGCATTCCCTGTGATTGTTCCTTCCAGTCTCTGTGCATGATCTCTTAGCTCTTCCCAATACCTTTTGACCTGAGTCAGTTTGGCTTTAATATGTGCACGTTCTCCAGAGGTAACAAACTGGGAAAAGTACTCGGCTTCCTCTTCTAGTTTTAAGATTCCAGTTATTTTACCATCTATCTCTTTATTAATAACCTAAAATGTAAAGTAATGATAAAAAAAAGAAAA
This sequence comes from Chiroxiphia lanceolata, assembly GCF_009829145.1. Classification (NCBI taxonomy): domain Eukaryota; kingdom Metazoa; phylum Chordata; class Aves; order Passeriformes; family Pipridae; genus Chiroxiphia; species Chiroxiphia lanceolata. Next base: position 51,975,831 of record NC_045639.1, read on the forward strand.
ATAGGGTTTTAATTATCAGAATAATATTTTCCAATTCCTTTTATTATTTGAGCTACTAATATCTTTCATCAAAAAAATATATAAGAGGAGAGTTCATCAACCACTTGAAATAACTTGCTACAAAAATCTTTAATATGGCCTGTAAATATCCTTTTTGTTCTTGAAACTAGCACGGGAAAAGGTTTAAAATACAGCCTACCCTAAAAACAGTGTGTACGAAGAGCAATTAGAATTGGCTGAGGTGCATATTTTTTTTAAGTAGACAGGATAGTTCATATTTTTAGCATCTCTTACTTCACAGGAATGTAATACACAATTCTCTTTAAGATTAAAAAAAAATAGAAGATCAAAAAATGTGAGTGTAACGGAAAAATACTGTTAAGGAGCTGAACCCCAACAGTTGGTTACTTACGTTTAATAAGTTTTCAGGTACTAACAAAATAAAACAAGCTATGATTTAAAAAACAATTGAGAGTCTTTTAATTTTCTAATTTAAAATACTAAGGTATAATAAAGGATAAATTTAATTAGATGATAAGGTGGGGTGAGTGTGCCCTTAGGCAGAGTGTTAGATAAAGAACCACATTACAATGTAAACAGGAAACCATGAAACAGGGGTGATAATGGTCTTTGGTACTTTTCATCTGTCTTGTACATCAGTTAGTAAATGCATAAATACAAATTAGCAATGGCTTTACATTTTATCAGCTTCATGACAGCAACTGTCTCCTATTATTTTGCACTTGGTTTTATTACAAATTAGAAGAAAACCTGGCAGCTACAACACCCAAGAAATAAACTTATAGTGTATCACATTCAGTGGCTATTTATTCAATAAGCACCAATGAACTTGGAAAAAAGTTTTTTTCACAACAGCTTTTTTTAAAAATTACTGTTGATGTATCATGTCCATGGAGTTCTCAAAAGTAATGGAAAACACTCATTGGGAGAAATCTGAAAGAGCCAAAAGTTTTCTTTGAAACTGAAATAGGCAATAGCATTCTCAGATATAAAAATGTTAAGATATGTATGTATATGAAATCAACCAAAAACTTTCTTGAAATTGCACTCTCAAAGCATAGGAAGTACCCAACTTCTGCTATAATTGTGATAAAAATACAGTATCTTTCTTGTCATTAGAAAGCTCAGAATTGGCTTACTGCAACATTCAGTCAAAAATTAGCAGGGTGATTGTCAGAAAAAAAGGTGGTGCTATAAGAATTTATAGTGTCTCTTTATGCAATATATTCTGAATTAATTCAGATTATAAAATATCTTTTTTGCATGAGAATATGGTGCTGAGGAAAAATACTGGATTTGCAGCCCTGAAGCTGACATTATCTAACAATGCAGCAGATACAAATGAGGCAGTGCTTTCTCACTCCTACACTATTCTGTTAAATTCACTCAGTTACATAAAAGAAGGTGGATAATTGAGGCCTTCAAACTCTCACTGAGTCTGCCACTAATGGTAACTACTTGTGATAACCATCATTTTGTCCCACAGGAATTTTGGAGAAATGTGTAGGTGAAAATCTGGCTCTGCTGAAGTCGTCAGGCCTTTGCAATCAATGTCACCAAAAGCAGAATATTACCACTAAGATGTAGGTTCATTACATTCAGCTGACCCCAGGGTTTTTATCTGGTCAGCCAAAGATATCAAGGAACACACAATTTTTTATTCATTTGCCTTATGTTGCAATACTCATTACTGATAGAAATGTACTAGAAATTACGAATGAAGTATGATGATTGGTGTTGTGACAGAATAACTCATCAGGAAAATGACAACAAAACATGACAAATTCTTCAAAAGTAGGCACAAAGCAATGCTGCTGAAGTAGACCTCCATCTAGGTCCATGCATTGGAGGTTAGATGACTTGTTTCACATGTCACTCATAAAGCTCATCTGTTCACCTGCGGTACAATGACGTCCCCAATGCCTTATCTGGAGGATTTTCTCTGCTTCATGTCTGTTCATCAGATCATAGAATCATAGAATCAGCTGGGTTGGAAGGGACCTCCGAGATCATCAAGTCCAACCCTTGATCCACTACTGCCATGGTTACTAGACCATGGCACTAAGTGCCACATCCAGTCTCATCTTAAAAACTTCCAGGGACGGAGAATTCACCACTTCCCTGGGCAGCCCAATGTTTATAAACATCATCTGCTGACCATTTTCTTTCTCTCATGGTGTTTCAATGTGTAAGAGTTATGGTGGAATTTTCAGAAACTTTCAATGCAGTGTAAAAATTACTGCTTCTCTGCATGTATAGTAAGGAATGGCCTTTCTGGGAAGTTGGCTGGAATAGGCTAGCAGGGTTTAAGTAGGCTCCATTTAGACAGGCAAGAACTGACACACTGTAATGCAGTATTAGTATACTTTGATGCACTTATTTTCTGCCTTAAACATTGGAATCCTGTCCATCAATTACTGAAAAACAAGAAAACATGACAATGTATGCCACTGGAATAAGTGCATATACATTATTTCACAAGGAAACTGGTTTTGAATTGCTGTGGTGATGAAGCAAGAACTCAAGCATTGTTTTAGTCTTCAATGATGAACTCAAGAGATTTTATTTATTTTGTGTATGTAAAGTTGTGAACAAATTAAGAACAGGAAAGTCTCTTCATAAATTGTTTCTGTCACATGAAACAAGGGCCTTAAGGGATCCTTTGGAAATATTTAGTGCCAAGCTGGTCTGCAAGCAGCTGCACACCTGTGCACTTTAGGAAGCACAAGTGGGTCACAGACTAGAGAAAATGGCAATGTGCATGAGGTACTGAGAAACCCTATACCCTTAGAAACATGCTGTTTCAGAGAAAGTACATTTTAAATGAAAGGGAGGATACGAAGTCAGCCCTTGAAATGCAATGCTTGGAGACAATACGCATCTCAGTAACACGAAACTAAATCACTATTTATCTAAATCTACAGGAATGTACACAGACAAGTGTACATACACAAGACAGTTCAATATAATAGCAATAAATGGTATGTAGGTTTTCAAGCTACCAAGAGCAATAGTTTCTTTATTATTTCAGCATAAAAGATACATAGATCAAGTTATAACTTTAGCTTGCAAGATTAAAATCAAGTTCTATAGCCACTAGCTAATATATGTTTTAAAAAACCCAAACCTTGTGTTTATGCAGCTGTTTTGTACATCAGTTGAGATTACTCAAAAAATAAGAAGAGTATAAATTATATTTTTAATCATACACACCAAGTCTTCATATATGTAAACTAAACACTGAAAGAGAAGGCAGCCTGTAAGAATTTTCCTTTAGTTTATGTAAAACCTTACTGCTTGGTATAGTCATGTATAAAATGGTACATTATCATGGTAGTTTTGAAACATGTAAAATGTCTCTTCTCCCACTGGCCTCTAGCAAAATGACAGATAAACGGGCTTTCAATGCTAAATGTAACAAGAACTAATCACCTTGATTTGGCTGATCTGTATGTCCAAAGGAGATGATGATGTTTCCAAAGTTTCCAGTTCTTTTTCTTGTTCAGCTATCCAGATGGACAGAGCTTCATAATTATTGCCAAAATGATCCCACTTGTTTTTCACCATTTCCATGCTTTTAATACTAAAATTAACCAAATTAATTAGAGAGAATAAACAGTTTAATATAACGAAGCTGCCCATATTCTTGTTAAAATAAAAATGGAACTTATTCAACCTACAGGAGGATCTTTAAAAAACTCCTGGTTTTAGAGGACCAAGTTGTGTATCTAAATTCAAACTTGGTTCTCTCTTAGACTGTGCACCAAATTCACAGTTACATGAGCCATAGTGGGGACACCGAAAGGTAAAAGTACAGCTTTATTCATCAGCTGTACAAGAATCTCTTCACCGCAGGAAGGGAAGGGAAAAGGAACATCAATAGGATTTCTATGAAATAATATGTTATTATGATTATATCAGAAATCTAAATATTTAGATAACTGAGTGCATAGATTTTAATCATTTAGTCCCTAGATCAGAATCATTACAATGTGTAATGTGGATGTACACATAGCCACCAGTGCTTGACTGCTTTATTAGTCTTGCTTTTTTATAACAGCAATCTCCCCATCTTACAGGAAGTTTGTGTTTTCTGCTGCAATGATTTCATATCAAGCCAAAGAATGAACAACAGATGCGACTCAACTCCCTCAAAGTTAATAGGTTTATGTTCTTTGAAACATACATTATAGGTATGTTAAACAGAGACAGGTTATGACTGATTATTCTATGTCTTAGATAGCAAGCAAAGCACCTTTTTTTTTTTTGTCACCAGTAAGAAGTCTAAGACCATTATACAAGGCCTAACAGCATTAACTTCCAGTATACAAGTTTCTGCTCCTTTCAAGTCATTGTAAAGAAACCAGTACTAATGTAGGCCCTGCACACAGTTTGCTAAACACACATTTTCTATTTCACTGAAAATATTAAAACTCCGCCATAAAAGTTTGAATATTACAAAATTTCAAAATACATATTCCTTTTAAATATAGCCTTAAAAACCGTTCCACGTCAAAAAGTTTTTAACTTCTTTCCCCCCTTATTAAAGCTAGAGGAAGCCTTAAGAAAAGATGTAGTCTAAAAATGTAAAAATTAGTATTTTTATTTTTTCTTATTTATTTTCAAAATAAAAAAAAAATTAGGAGTGCCAACAGCCATTTACTGATAAGAGTGTATGCAAATTCAAGTTACTTGTAAGAAATCAATGTGCAAAAATACTTCACTCCAGACCAGCCCAAGGAAATAAAACTGGAAATCAGAACCAAGGGACCAAACGAGTGACACAACTGCTGAAAATCCTTTGCTTTTGTATATGCTTTTCTGATAGTTTTAGGAAAGCCACAGACTATAAAGAATATCATCCCAAACAGACTGCACAGCTGTCCATGTTCTCCTTGGAAAACAGGTGTGCTAAGTTCTTGCTCTGAAGAGCTGCTTAAACTTTTCACTCCTTTTCCTGTTCATTGGCATTGTATGTACCTCATGTATTTGGAATACCTTCACTTCAAATTACTTGTCCAAGATTTTTATTGGTGATGCAAGTTAAAACATAACCCTTACGCACTTATTATATGTTCTCTACACTCACTACAGAGAGTTGTATATATTTGCATGTTTTACAGAAGGGATTTCGTTTTTTATTATTTGTCACATTACCACAGACATCCTGTAAAATGCATATATTCACCTAAACCTATTTCATATCTACATTGGAAGGGTATATATATCAATGGTGACTTTCATTTAAAAATAGGTGACATTATTTAAAAAATAAATATTCATCGCTGGAAGGGTGATTTTCTTGGATTGAAAAAATCACACTAGTTTTCTCTCTAATAGTGGAGAAAATTATGTATAAAGTAAGGTATTCAGTAAGAGATGGTAGAATTTGACCACAAATCACTGTAACACTTCATACTGGAGAAAACATTATATAAAAAATTAGATAACAATTTACTGCAAAGGCTAGTTATTCTGGTTTATAACTGTTCTTCCACATTAGGAAGAAAATGGCACTAAATTAAAATCAGATTAGTATGGCAGTGGTCAATATGGGAAAAAAAATCCCAATAATTTAGGCATTGCCCTCACTCATATTCAGATAGAGGTGGTGGTACCTGCTTAAACTTACACAGCAAATTATTCTACGGAGTAATTCTAGTAAGACAAGATATATGTGCTAATTATATCTATTAATTGTGTATGAGATGTAGTATGTGCAAAAAATAATGATTTCATACATATATATAAATGTATGCATGTATGGATAAAAGAAGAATAGCAACTGAAGTGAGTAACTGAGTTGCTTGTTTGAGAGAAGGAATTAAATTTTTATGAATACAAAAAGCTACAAATATTTAACAAGCTTCTCTTGGAGTTTGAACTTCTAACTTTTCAACAAAATTTGGCAAATTATGCCTTCGATTTTGCAGCAGCAGAAGCAGTTTTTGATATTGCCTATGAAATATAATTGGGCATTCAGCTAAGATGAAGGCACTTCTTGACACTCCTAAGGAGAAAGTGGAATATGGAAAACTGAGGCAAATAGGGTAAATGTGCTGCTCTCATACTTGCACTGAGTTTTTTCTTTCTGAAAGAGTTCCAGTACCTCAAGAATGAGCTTAATTATCCCTTCTTTACAAGACTAGGACTTAAAGATAAGTGACAGGTTAAATGTAACTAACTTCTATTAACTATATATTATTAAAAAAATATTTTATTTGCACACACTCTTTTGACATATTTGGTACTATAACTTGGTTTTTATGCCAGGGCAAGCTGGAAATGATGGAGCTGATGAGACAACATGAAATGCTGACAAGGTATTCTAGAAATCTGATACAATCTTATAGTGAAGGATAAATATTAGGACTTGTTAAGAACATACTCTTCTTCAAGAGTAACTTCCACTTTTTTCACTTGTTCTTGGATTGATTTTGCCTGATGCTGAAGAGACTGCTTGTTCTTTGAACCAAGCTGTATCTCAGAAGAATTCTTCACCAGATTCTCAGCCTGCACTGCCATTGCTTCAGTCTGTTTAGAAAGTTCCTGTAAGGATGCAAGTCGTATTAATACAACTATAAACAGTTCCATATATTTATACAGAAAGTATTTTTCCTCAGTGTTTGCGGTTGGAAAAAAGTATCTGTGTCCTATGTGTATATTTTGAATGTGTAAATATCTAAAAACAATCTCTGAAGAAAGTTATTTTCATGTTGCATTTAAGAAAAGTTCATTTGAACAAACTAGCTTGAATTAAATTTATCAAGGGAAGTTATACAGGCAAAAGTTTTTAACTTAACAAATCAAAATTTATTCTATAGCTCTGCAAGAAATTTATTTTTGAATTGTGGAAGATCATATGCATATTTATTTAATTTTTAGATCCTACTATTTACAAAGTGAATTTTGCAGTATCTCATATTTTGTATTTTCCCTTTATTTAGCAACTATTTTCTTTCACAAACGTTAAACCCATACACCAAAACAATGGATGCTGAGCATAACCAAGATATGTGTAATTTACTATTGGATTCGTTAAAGGTAAATAGCCGTTTGAAAAGCATGGCATTTAGGAAAAACAGAATTACTTCTCCAGTAGTAAATAAAATGGGCTAGGATAATTCTGTAACACTAATTGCAAGTGGTATATTCTGGATTATGTCCACAGTGTAGAAGTCTCTCCTTCTTCTCCTCAGGTCTAACAGTGCTAGTTGTCACAGTTCCCATAACCTTGCCGAAGTGCACCCTATTAATGTTGATACGCAAGTGCTCAACATTGGTTTAATAGCACAGATGATTACTGAGCACAAAATGGGAAGTCCTCAAAATCATCTTAATTTTCATGCATGTGCTTCAGATGCAGACTTTGAGTAATCCTTCATGATTTTTTTCATCAAATGATTTTTTACATCTAAGCAGTTTATGCAGTCTCTCATCTGTATATGCAATTTGCACCAGCATAATGGAAAACCATGCAAAGATTGAAGGCAGTACACTCAGCACATGTCAACAAGCAAAGAAGAAAGATATCTCAGCTCCTATATTTCACACAGCAAATACCTTTGTCTGATCCAGTTCTGAGGAGAGGCTCTCTAAACTGCTAAAGTTTAAGATACGTTCAAGTACAGAGCTTGCTTGATTGAGGTATTTTACTACCGTTTCTTTGTCTCTTTCAAACTGCTCCCATTTATTTATTGTGACCTAAAAAAACAAACAAACAAACCCAAAACAGGAACATAAAGACAAAGAGATCAAAGGGGGGAAAACAAACTTTTCATTGTAAGTTACTGAAGAAGGAAAAAAGAGAAAGTCCTGACATAAAACAATTTCTCCCAAAAAGCCATCTACTAAACAGATGCAAATGTTCTAAACCAAATAAAACTTTTCCCTTGAATTTTCACTGATTCATACCGTGCTGTGCTAAAAAACTCTGTTCTCTAAGGTGCCAGCAATGTTTAAATCTTATATTTGAATGTCCTATAAGATGTCTGAAGTAATACATGCAGAGACTTATGCTTATGGTGACAGATAGTCAAAAATATCTAAAAGGATTTTCAAGTTCTTTAATGAAATAAATTATAGTAGAAGAAAATCCCTACTCACAGGAAAATCACACATAAGAACTTATTTGCTCTTTTCTGATAATGTAGAATTTTGATTAACATACAGCATTTAATTCTCAGTCACAAGAATTATGACAACTTAAAAAATTATTTTCTTGATTATGAAGTAGAGTTTAAGGCATTATATATGGGAATCCTTAGAGAAAACATGGGCTTCAATAATAAATGCTTACATAAAAAAGTTATTTGAGTTCTATTGATCATGTTTCTCATCTTGTGTTTTACCATGGGGAATACTTTTGACTTCAAACCTCTATATGGAAGAGTGGACAGGTGGATTACCATTCTGCTTAGAGAAATGCAAAGGGTAAATCACATATGGGTGCAAGAAGGTATAAATTCTAATCCCAGTGCAGTCAGTGATTAGTTATACAAGTTGAAACAATCCATTTGATTTCTCTGTGACTTTTTCCTTCCTTCTTTAAATTTAGGATGACGGCATGTATTTCACACAGTAGTTGTGAGGATTATATATCACAACATCATGTGACATTAATCTAATACCCAGTCTAAGAACTCTGAATTAAAGGGTGTCATCTTTAGTAACCAGGAGAAAGACCCTCATCTAAAAATTAATTCACAAATAAATTAATTAAAATAACAATTATGAATCATTTGGGACTTCTAAACATTTCCAAACAAAATACTGTTTCTTTATTAATTATGAGGTATACAGCAGCTTCAAGAAGTTTTCACGGAGGTGTTGACCATGAAAACCCCAAGGACCAACAGTCAGAGGTGAGAAACTGAGCTCAGGTTTTTTTACATTTAAATAGTGAGAGGTTTACTCAGTTAAAAAAGAAGAGAATAAAAAAAAAAAAGGAAGAAAGCATAGGGCTTTATTTCTATATGCAAAGGACCCACCTGCAGTTGCTCTTCACGTTTCTCCATAGTCTGCTGCATGTTTTCCAATGTTCCCTCCAATTTTTGCAAATCTTCTCGCACTGTGCTGGGCAGTCCACCTTCAATCTGCAGCCGCTTGGCTTGGGAAATCTGCTTTTGCACATCTTGCCTTTTTGCACGGAGTCTTCTTGTCCTTTGCTAAAAGGATTCATCCAACAAGAATGATTAGACTTTTTAGCTCCTTTGGGAAACTAGTACAATGCAACCACTTTCAGTTTTTGCATGAGTATGCAAGGAGGGTAACAGACAAAGGGATAAACTCTGGCAAGTACTCTTCAGAGTCTCATATACTCTTCAAGTATATGCCTAGGCTTCCAAACTGTCTATACACCTTTTGTGGCATACAGATGTGAGAAAAATAGTGACAGTGTGGCCATTTATCCAAAAAAATATTTGAGAAACCAGAAGTCACAGTAGTTGTGCAATCACAGCAGGAGACTCAAGTGAATGTATTTCTCAGGACTGCCCAGAAACATTCAGGTCTACTCTGCACTTTCTTAAGGCACAGGTTGGAGCCTCAGATTGATCAATGCAATGTATCAACCTTATGGGAGAGCAATAGGGGACTGGCTAAGTTGCGCAACTCTTTCTTGGATGTGTTTTGCTTTGTAGCACTATCAGAAACTCCTTAGACTACATCCTTTCTCCTTTCTAACATGTCTGACCTATGCCAGCCTTGCTAAGTAAGCTCACAGTTCCCTTCTCAGTTCTGCTCTGTGTATCTTTGGGTCTGTGCCAAAGTCTATTTCACAAAAAAAAAAAAAAAAAGAACTCAATGAGAAGTTAATTATTTCTACTAACTCTGCTAAGATGAATAAGAAATGTAGAGTATTAGAAGAGCGAATACAACCCTTAACACATACAATAGTGCTTACAAACTCCAAAGAGTTTAGGTAAGACACAAGTAAGACTAAGTAGTGCTTGGTCAGACAGTAAGCCATGTCTGACCTTACAGAAATAGATGTTAATATAAAACACTTAAATAATGCCCAAACATTGGCAGTAAATTATTCCTATTCTTATTAGCTTTGAGTAGGTTTTAATTTCCCATATTTGACCTTAAAGGCCATGATTCTTGCTGTATGCAAGCCATATCACTGATTATTATTGTAGCTTGTAGATGTTTTGATCTATTATCAGTGCGTAAAAAGCCTGCTGCTCTGCCCCTACAGAATGGAGGCCTATCTGTCACAACAGCAGCTACCTAAAGAAGGAGATGAGGCTAGAGGTACCTTCCCTCCATTTAGCATTTAGAGTTGAGGCCACATCAAACTCCTGAAGTAGAGAAATTTCCAAAGCCAGAATTGTACCCCATTTCCCATGATTGAGTCTGAAATGCAAGCTTTAAAATGGTAAAAAGATAGAGCCTATATATTTGCAGAGTATATTTACCCAAAGTTTAGAGTAATGAAGATTGTTTTTCAGGTGTTTTGTGCCTAAAAAAATGTACGGAATAAAAGTTGAAAAACAAGCTCATCTTTAGGCATTAACATTTAAAAAATACTGAAAATCTTTTTCCTTAAAAGAAATGAATACTAGGCCACGTAAGACTGTTTCCTTTACAACTCTTCCAAGTTATGCTAATGTACATCACAAAATTTTGTAATTAAATAAATTCTCCCTTTAAAAAAAAAGTATATGCACATGAGCAATTGTCCTACCTGATGATGAAGCAGTAGTTGCTGAGCTTGTAATAAACTTTCTGTGTCCAGGATCTTTTCAGCCTCTGCTTGGACTTCTCTAGAATTGTTGATTAACTCTTCAATTGCACTTTTAACTTCTTCTTTGTACTGGACACAGTCTCCAACAGCGCCTAAAGTATTTTCAATCTACAATTACAGATAACTTTAAATATTTCATGTTGAAAGGCACATCTCTATTTTAAGGGTACATTTATTATTTAGAATATTTTTTCAAAAAGTACAGTAAATTGTTTAAATTCAAACCATTTTTATCTCCAACATTCTTGACACCTTTACCTCTACATTGAAAGAGTGTCTGTAGACTCAAAACGTGAGGAGACCTTTGTCTTGTTTAAACATGCTCCCTTTGCCATATGGCAAACACCTATCTGTGACAACCGCTTACTGGTGATCACTTAGAAAATACATACTCTTTTCATCCTTGCAAGCTTACCCAGATTCTGAAACACCTGCAATACTCAACTCACAAAAAGTCTTCCTACCATTTGGACTGTGTTGAGCAATGCTTTGGTGAATCACAAATACATTAAAATGACCTATTACCCTGGTTACATGGACCACAATGTGCACATGGTGCAATATCCAGTCTCAGCTTGCAGAATTTTATAAAGAAAAAGATATATCTATTGAACATATCTGAATGTTAGCATTACTCAGCTAACTACTGGTGGCTGATTCTCAGTACAGGCTCTGTTCCTCATACAGTTCCTGAGTTTTAAGGTTTTAATCATAAAGTATTCTGGGTATTTTCCTTTCCCCTTTCTCCTTTCCCCTCCCCTCTCCTTTTTTTCCACTTTGGAGAGTCTTCAGATTCAAGTAATTCAGTTTCCTATCAGGTAAATGTTTAGTTCTTACTCTCCTAAACCATTGCTGAACTCTGGAAATACCCAGTATCAGTCCTTGTCTAAACAGTATCATCCATCTGATTACCAAACTTTATAAATAGTATTCAGACTCTTAAGAATTAGCAGTCTTTTAACTACAGTATAGAGTACCATTTAGATTATGCTTTTAGATTCAAAATAAGTATAGATTCTACCTCTTATTTTCTTTTATTACCTTCATCACTTGGACTCCCCTATAGTTCTGACTCTTAGAGGAAACAAAAAACAAAAGCAACTAAAAAACCCATAAAACCTAAGGAAAAAAAGGTAATATCTTAATTTTTTTGCAGTCACTTAGCAATCACAACATTGGTTGCCCCAATTTCCCAAACACAGTTTTCAGACCACAGAAGTTTAGACAAGTTTCAATAAATACACAGAACTTTTATACATTTGGAACCCTAACAAGACCTCTGCAAGAATTGACATTAACAGCAGAATTTGAAGTCTGAACTCTTTCTCTGTCCTGAATTCTTTATGGGTCTATTCCACCTTCTAAGTGCAAGTTGGTCTAAGTTTCACCTGATTTTTCTTTTAACTATATAAACTGTAAAGCAGTAAGTTTCCTGAGAGCCCACAGAACCCAAGGGTTCAGTGGTTCTGGGATGTTTTGCTTGTTATGAGTTAGAAATTTTCCATGATTTCCACAGTTATAGTATCTCATTATCATTCAGGCCTCAGAGAACTGCAGTCTTTTCCTACAAGTTCAGGGCATGATACACATCCTTAATGACTAGAAACTACCTCAAAGTAGTGCATTATTTCAGCATAAAAGATAAATAAATTAAAATTGAAGTAAAATTCTATATTCACTAGCTGATTTGCATCACAGTTTTGCCAATGTTCACTACAAGCTGATTTTAAAAAACTAGAAATATGGACATTTTGATTTGAGAAACATTTACTATACTTTCTAATTCTGCAAAGGTAAAAGATCCACTATAATAACATCAGTATTTTTTACCTGCTACCCAAGGAGTACAAATGAATTTTTTCTTGCTGAATGCTTGCAGTTTAATTAAAAAGCATAGCAGAGAACTTATGCTTGTGAAGCCATGATTGATGTCATTTCACGCAAACACTGTAAATGGAGAGTTCTTGTGTGTCTCATACTGTACCTCAGCCAGCAAATCTAGGAGTCCCTTGAAGTCACTGGAAAGTTTACAAAGCTCATCCTCTGTCTCTTTAGCCTCCAACTCAGGACATACTGCAGTCAAAACAGCAAGTCTGGATTTCAGCCAGCTGTGATTTTCTCCATGCTTGTGAATATGCTTCCTAATTTCCTACAGAAAAAAATCAAAACATATTTTTGTCAAATAAACAAAATTAATACCTGGCATTCATGGAATCAGTTCAAAGATTAGCAGTTTAAATGTACTACTTTGTTTTTAACACTAGAAATGTAGTATTTTTCTATTTGCACACCCTATCAGACTCTGTCCCAGTCAATGGCTAGGCTTTTGTATTTCTTTCACAGACTTCACTACTACTTAGACTGTTCATTAGTAAGTAATAGTGGAGTACTTTTCCCTCACAAACTAACATTTTTATTTACAATATATACATAAATGGCAGATATCACATATATATTTTCTATATAATTACCATATTTCTTAGTTATAATTTAAATCTTAATTGCTGACTTTCCCAAATATACAATTTCACGCGATATAAAGTTTTGTGTATCTTTTTTCCACTTAAATAGCTTTCCCCCCCTTCCTTTCACCTAGTAGTTCATTTATATCTTTGTGGCAGTGCTGATGAGATGCTGCTAGCAGCAAAACTGTGAGAGTAAATCAGACCTTCTGAAGCAGAAGTACCCTTTAAGCTTAAGCTCTATCAGTTTTATCAAGGTCATCCTAACAACGTTTCTCTGCACAGTTAGCCTCATACCCAGCTCACAAACATCTACAGTATATGACACTCCTATTTTTGCTACTAGTATGTGAAAATAAAATGAAAGAAAGAAGGGTCAAGCTGGGTCCCAAGTGACACAATAAATTATTGCCTAAAACTAATTTAACTAACCAACTCAATCTTCAAGTATTCTATCACTTCTGTTACCAGTCACCAATGCAAAAGTGAATGGTAGAATATCTTTTTCTTCCCATTATACTATTGTAGAAGAGAATTTTTATTATAGATTTCCTTAAATAAGTAATTAAATGTAACATGGTTCAAAAATCTGCAGTCCAGAAATTTTTGCTTTTCTTTGCACAGCACTTTTAACTGTGCATAGAATAGAAGGAGGGGCAAATATTTATTCTATCCATTCTAAATATACAGGAAAAGGGACCTGCCATTCTCTAAGTTATTAAAAGTAGGAACTTCTGCCATACTTTGCTGTATGTGCAACTTTCTCCTGGAAGTGTTTTTAAGAATATCAGGAATCAGCAAAGCTACTACGATCTCCATAGTGAATCAGATGCACAGCTTCAGAATACAATTTTATCCAGACATTTTATCCAGAATACAATTTTATCCAGTAGCGATGACAATAGCTTTGTTAGAACATAAACCAAGGGCTCACCCCAACAGATGCTTTACATTGCTTGTATTTGGCAGTATCATTAACACTTTCCTTTATCTTCTTTAACTCTCTTTCTGTTGAAGAAATCCAATTTTCCAATTCAGAAAATCTGAAATAAAACATCACATAATGCAGAAAAAAAGAAAAAAGTTAGACAAAAATTGCCACCACCAAACAGTAACCTCTTAAATGTAAGCAAAAAATTATAAAATCCACTCAAAGCCCCATTATAACCTGTGGAATTACTACATAAATTATAATTTTCTACATGAAGCTAACATCACCGTATCATTCTTTACGTGGTATTGATCTATGATGACATATAGAGGAGTGACCATGCATAAGGCTCTACAAGACCCAGCTAGCAATTGAGCTGACACCTGCTCTTATAGCCCTTCCAGGTGTCCGAGTGCTCTGTTAGCTTCATGTATGTGCTGTCTATCTGGGATTTGAGCTCCTTCAGGACTCGTTGGCTGCTTTCCAATGTACCCCTCACTGGATCAGAAACTGGCAGTTTTTGGCACAGTTCTTCAATTCGTTGTAGCCTTTTCTCACACAGGTGGTAAGATCCCTTATCACCGAAGAACAACTGATGGGAGACAAAGCAGAAAATTCAATAAAACTACAAACTTGTAGAAATCACAAAGCATATCTATATTTTTTTTATGAACTACTAAGATAAAAAAAAACACGTTAAAGACAAGACTTGATCTAAGCTGGGCACAAAGTGTTTAGTGGCTTAAATGTTGCTCAGAATTTCAGTTTATTATTGACATCGAAATTTATTTCTGTAAACACCCCCATGGCAGCGTATAATTCATACCATGTGTTCCTTGATCATTCTTTCATTGCCTTCTCTTGATAACACCTTGTTCTGTCGAGCTAGTTCAGCTTTGCACTCCTCCACTGTGACCAGGAACTTGCTTTTCTGTACTTCAATCTTCAAGTGGATCAAATGATACGGAGCTTCTGTTTGAAGATCCTACACACCCACGGAGTAGTAAGGAAGCACAGAGAAAAAACACTACTCCTATTACCTCAGGGTGAAGTTACTACAAATAAATTATCTAAAAACTGATAATACAGAAAATTAGGCATATATGTGCATGAACAGATAGGGATTTCTCTGTATTCACTTTGTCACCAATATGTCTTAGATATAAGATCATAGGTTGAGACATTTAACATGTATGTATAAGACACACTACAGATACATCTTCATTCTTGGCAAGATATGCCAAATATTTCCTGTATAAAATAGTATTCACAACTGTTTCCAGAGCTTGCTGCTTGCTTGCTAGTGAGAGACCAGTCATACATCACTCCAGCTTTGACCAGCAACACGCTGTTGCAGGCAAAACATTCCATAGCTTATGAGCAAAGTTTGTTCAGTTTTTAGAGTCTTTGGTAGAAGACAAAATTTAAACTGATAGCCTGACCTCTTACAGATTATTTATTTTGGTTGGTTGGGAAAGTAATTGCAATCATCCAACATCAGCATAAAGAAAAGCTAGCATATATTCTGAAGAAATGTCCTTAACACAGGTATCATTACGGCTATATGTAGGGAGAAAATGAAGGTTTTATAATTAATGTCTCACATTTCTTGACTTCACTTAACCATTTTACTTAACAGAGCTTTTTCAAGAGGCTATTTGTAGGTGTAGCTGTATCTAATGTTGTAAAATAGATTTTTTTTCTTTTTTTTCCCAATTGTACAGGAAGACAAATAATCAACTTACTTGTTTTATTTTTCAATATGTAGGTCATGCAGAAACTTTTCAAAACTAAGATTTACAATTTCCAGAGACATAATTCACTAACCTTCCACTGCCTATGGAGTTTTCTCACAGCTTCCTGCAGGCTGTGTTGCTCTTGTTCTGGGAGGATGTCAGTAAGTTCGTCACAAGCTTTCAGAAAGGCATTTAGGACTCTCTGATCCAACTGGTTAAAGAATTCCTGAAATTGAGGCAGAAAGTGAGAAAGTGAGAAGATGAAGCTGGTTATTGATGTGGTAACCTGAAAACATAAAGTTCCTAACACACACTGTAAGTTTCAAGGTTACTTCTGTTGCATTGAAGAATTTAAACTTGAGCTAAGGAAATAACTATTTCTAGCTATTTAAAGTCCAGCAAATTAATATATACTGGATATATTAATATATATCCAGTACACTGATATGATATTTTAACAAGAATATATTTTAAAGCTACGTGCATAAGTAATGGTTATAATACAGACACAGGTATTAATCTGAAAAAAAGAGCAATGCATGCGTGAGACTGGCAAAATATAGTATTCTAACTCTCAATGATCCTACTGACAAAACCTGCCCTAATTTCTACAGGGTCTTTTCACCTTCTGGTTGCTTACATCCATCAGTAAGAGTCGTGATCATTATTCCTTTTCATTTTTCAATCTTAGCATTAGTTTGACCTAATCTGTATAACTTCTACACGTGCAAGAAACTCACATCAATTTTCGAATTAAGTAGGTTTTTCATTTGAATGTCATGCACTCAAAGATTTCCATGAGGAAGGTCAGAGAATTTACTCACGCTATGTTTTCTGAGAAGTTCTTCAGGATTTCCTTTTTCTTTTAAGCAACAATTGGCAATCTGTATTACTTTCTCCAGTTCTGCTCTAGACTCCTCAAATTTCTTCATCAAACGGCTATTTGCTTCTATGTTTTTTCGCCACTCACCAGCTTTCCTGACCATATTCTGAGTTACAAGCAAAGAAAATGAGCTGGCACTTTCACACTGATTTTTATTTGCTCTCTCGTACCATGATCTTACAAAACATGCATTTAATTTGTGTCACTCTTTTAAATATATGCTTTTCACCATGCTTCTCCCTCTCCTGCTCCCATTTTCACAATTTTTAATACTTAGGCTTGAGCTAATGTCATCATTCAAAAAAAAAATTAGTAGATATCTAATATAGATGTCTCTGATACTTTCAGAATGCCTCTACCATTTGATTAGTGTCTTTTCTTTCCTAAAGCCTGCTTTCCTATGTAAAGCACCTGATTTGGCCAAGCTTGCCATTTCATTTTTCCTAGTATCAAACTACTTCGTCCTAACGTGACTTGACATGAAGGTGGTTTGACCCATGGATCCAATCACTTCCATGCTACAGGTCTTCTGACCTGGAATAGGTTTGTAAGATTATCACACTAGAAGGTTGGATAAGTAACCAGGAAGAAAACTGCTTAAAAGAAAGACAGCAAATTTTGTAGTTTATTTGCTGAAATCTTCTTGTTTTGCAACCTTAGACACAGCTCTTCCATTATTCTGTGTTTTAGTCTGTTCCAGTGCATTGCATTATTCAGTGGTTACAATTCCATAAGGAAGTAACAAAACTTACCAGGAGAATTGAACAGTTCAGCAGTTTAATCACTGCAAGGCAGTTCCAAAACCGCTTACTATACACACACAGTTCATCATCCTCACTGATTACAAACCCCAGTGTAGTGAGTTTTGACTAGTGAGCTAATCAAATCTGTCATTCTCAACTTAAACATCTTACTAAATCTTTTTAAAGTTTCCTGATAAAAATAAATCCATAATATTAGAATTATACAGGAATATATTCTTTACATGAAAAACTTCCAGTTTCCAGTATTTTAACTCTAGGTATGTCACATTTTGTATGGTTATACCATATTTTATAGGTTTATTTTCTAACATAAAAAGAGACAAACCACTATCCAACTTTATAGGAACAGAATAATTAATGTTGAACATGGTAAATTTACCCAGCTACAACTGTATCTGATTTTTCTACTATAAGCTAAACTTAAATAATGATTTCTGTTACAAATCAAACCCCACTTATCTTTAGGTACAACCCACAAATACCATAAAAATTTTGTAATCCACCACTCAGAACTCTTTACTGATAGGTGATTTTCTGTAGTTTAAAATTCAGTTTAGATACCTTTATACTGAACAATAATTGCCTGAAAACAAATATAATAGAACCCAACGTCTGGAGATCTGACTCCAAGATAACCATAAAATCATAGAATATACTGAGTTGGAAGTGACATACAAGGATTGAGTTCAGCTCCTCATTCTGCACAGGACAACCCCAAAAATCACACCATGTGTAATGATTAATTTCAGATTAATTAGAGTGGGACTAGATGGGGGCTGAATAGCCCTGAAAATATCAGTAATAAGTGATAATAACAACATAGAGCTCTATAGCTAAGGGGGAATATAGACCAAAGCATATATCTTTATATTAACAAATGCAACATATTTGCAACCTTCTAGATTCACAATCCATGACATTTTCTGAGTAAATACAAGGACCAGCAACAGTAGCATGTTCAAGAGTTTCCATCTTCCATGTTTTGTGTGAAATAGGATGTATAAGAATATGAGAGCAAATAATTAGCCAAGACAATAAAGTTAGGAAAAAAAAATGACAGTGCAGCCTTTAACAGCAGGATTTCAGATTCCTCATTCCAAAGGAGCCTGAGACATATGAAAGCTCTCTTAAATCCCAGCTTCCGCTGTGGTAGGCTCACCTCTGAATAACTGCATAGAGAACATGACTGTCAGTCCCCTGACCACTTATCACCTAATACAGACAAATCCTTAATTAATAACTTGGCACCAGAGAGGAGAGCTATCCAGCATGGTAGCTATAGAGTGACAAAATGGATGGAACATATGAATAAACCTTCAAAAATATGCACCAAGGTATGATATTATTACCTGAAAAGTAATCTGAACTTGCGTAACTTTCTTCTGAAACGTTGACTGCTGGAAATGTTGTAACACTTCACTGGAAGCCACACACTGCAGGATACTCTGACTGTTTCTCTCAATCAGGGACAAATCTTTCTTGCAGTTTTCTTGGTAAGCTACCAAATCCTGAAATAAAAAAACACATATACACCCTGGCCAGGAACAAAGGAGAGAAAAGTCTGGTAAAATAACAAGGTGGTTTTGACAATAAGAACAAAAGGGATGAGGTCAAAGAACCAATAAGAAACAGACTATACAAAATATTATATGGAATAACACAGACAACACGACTTTCTTTTTGTATGGTAAGTCTGTACCCAAACAGAGCTCTAGCTATTTATAAAAAAAAGGCCCAGACAGATACCCAAGCCCTTCAGATAGTTTTAGAGAATGTTGATCAATACATTATTCTGCAATTTAATGTTATGGGATTTCTATATTTATTATATAATTGGAAGCAGGAAGTAGTGAAATCAATAGACATAAGAATGACAGCTCTCAGTAGCAGGTTGAGATCTTAACCCTCCCAACCTTTCAAAAAATTAATCTTTCATGTCAGCTTTTGGAATTCAGATTTCATTACAAATCCCATTAAGTAATGAGATAAGAGAGAAAAAAGAAAACATGCATGAAGTAGTACAGGCTTTAAAAAAAATGGTTTAAAAATCCTGCAGTGAGGAAACTATTCTGCCATTGAAGGTGCACTCCATTTCTTAGCACAAATCTTGGTTTACTCTCTGATCAGGTAGAAACCAGCACTCTCCATATAAATGGTATGATTTTGGTTCCTTGCTGGCAAATAACTCCAGAAGCAACGTCTTTTTATTGTGACCCTCTGGGGCAGATTAACCTTTGAAAACAGAAGAGAGGAGTGCTCTTAGGAGCTGCCCCTTAACCTGCATTTTGGAAATGTGATTCACCCAGTGTTAATAAACAGAAGATGATTTACTTGGGAAAAAAATGGACTGGCTGGATTCAAGGTCACCAGATCATTTTTACTAAAATACAATCAAAGTTTGAAGTCACTGGAAGAGAACAGCCTTCTTCTTGGATTATTGGGCCAATCTCCAGAGTCATTACAGGCTTGAACTAATTTTTACATATAAACAAACACATAAATGAAATTAAATCTCTTTGTTCCATTATTTTTCCTGAGGGGTTCTAAATGGCTTTGAAATACTTCAGCTTGTTGCCTGAATATGAAGAAGTATTTGCTTACCTTACTGAGTTGCAATCCAAATTCCTAAGAAAGCTAATTGCAAATACTCAGAGGCAGCAGATCTTGGTAAGATGTTTCTGAAACTTACTTGGGCTTTTTGTTTAAGAACAGCTGTGGGTTGTGCTTCAGGGTCCAGGATAGAAATTATTTCATTGACTTTTTCAAGAGATTCATAAAAATGTGTGATTTGTTTCTCCAGTTCTTCCAGTGGAGACAGTAGACGCTGGCATTCATACAGCAGGGCACAGGAATACTCCTTAACCTTTTCACCATTAAAAAAAATATTGAAAAAGTTGTAAAATTCAATAAATAATAACTTCCTTTGCAGGTAGGTTTATATAGTTGCTACCTAGTCTTTTTAAAGATTGATCAATCCTGATCCTGTATTACTTCTTAAAGAACAAAATATTAAATTTAAGAATGGTAATCGTAGCATCTAGGAGAAGTAACATGTTCTCCATGCTGAATCACTCTGTTGTTACAACTACATATTTGTTCAAATGCATATATGTGAGCATTTATGTACAGGAGCTTACTATTTATTAGTTCAACAGTCAACAACATATGTAGTAGAGAAACTGTTCTGCAACCTTGCTCAGCTGCTCTTTGATCCGTGTCAAAGTTCCCAGCATTTCATTCACTTCCTCTTGGGAAACTTCTTTTGTAATAAGTTGCACTGTTCTTGTAACCGCTTTATACTGAGCTTCCATTGCAGGCAATTTCTGCTTAGTATTCTGAAACAAGTGGTTCAAAAATATTTCAACAGCAGCATTTATGCATTCATGGGAGATACAAGACTGATAAAAGATATAAATTCTAATTATCAATTATTTTCATCACTGATTTTAAGTGGATACTGAGCCATGTTTCAAATGCATGAAAACTGAGCCAAAGGGTATCAGTCAATTCACGTGAATATCATTTGAAACTACAGAGAAAAAAATATCTAGTTGGGCAGTATTTTTGAAATTTACTCTAAAAATGTCACTCATAGAATACAGTGATTTATATTAGCTATAGCCAAAACCACACCACACCACGAAAAAAAGCACCACTGGTAAAAACAAACAAACAAACAAATTAGTAATGGAAATGTATACTAAAATAATTTTATTCTATCAGAGTTAAATAGTTACAAGTTTCTCTCTTATGAAGGAGAAAGAAAGAAATGAAAGTAAGACACTTACTTCTAATTCTTGTACAAACATTTTAACATCAAGGAAGGACATTTCTACAGGGGTTGAAAATTTCCTATTGTTTCCATCAATAAAAGCTGTCAAATGGGCAACACCATCCACATATTCTTTCTTCATTTTGTCCAGTTCATCTGCTCGAGCATACTACAAAAATGTAAAGCAAAAAGGAGTAATCAAAGAAATAACCACCCCAAATGAGATATCTGGCAATTAAGAAATTACTTAAAGAATTAGCATGTTTTCAGTGCAATTGTTTGCTGAAAAATTATATTCAATGAAATATAATTTAATGGAAACTGATCTGCTGAATTATTTAGATACTAATCATGTGCATTAATTTTGATAGTGATGATACTAAAAAGAACAGCATGCGTACAAGTGGTCTGCCTTTTTTAAGGTTTGGATCACGTGGGGAATGCCAGACTCTCATTTTTTTCTAACCTAGAATCAACAATTCAATTAATTTCTCATTACCTAAAATACCATTTTTGAAAATTCAACCAAGAGAATAGAATATGAAAAGCCTAGAAAAACTGAAGGATAAGGGAAATTTCAATAACAAAATGCTGGCTGGAAGAAGGGGAAACATATATCTTAGAAAGTGGAAAGAGCTGTATGACAGAAATGGTGAAAAGTCAGTGAGAAAAAATATATAGCCAACAAAAGAAAGAAGCTGTATAAGTAGGGGAAGAGGCATTTACGTAAGTGAATCATCCTAAATATCATCAGCAAATAAAGCTTGAGAACCTTTTAGTCAACTGTCTGGAAAAGTTACAATAAAAGAAAGGCAATCATTATTTCCTTTTCCATTTAACTTGACTGAATATGAAACAGTCATGCCAGTGAGGAAAACAGATCTAGTGCCTTCAAATAGGTGACTGAAAATCAACAGAAGGGGACAATATCATTAGATGCACATTGACTACAGCAAAGATATTTTCTAATGTGTTTATGAAGTGTGAAATACTCCAGTGTAATTAAGCTCACATCCTCCCTTTGCTTTTTAAAGACCAAATATAGAAACAACAATTCTTTTTTTAACAGCAGAATCGCTTTAATGAGATAAAGGGTAGGTTTTTTCGCTTACTACCAGTGCCTCCTTGTGGCACTGGTAAAGTCTGACTAATCTGGGGAAAACATTTAGTTAATTAACTTACACTGTATCTGCTTATTGTTGCAGTACAATAACTGAATGCAACTTTCATCAAAGAGTAGTTAAAATAATAATTTTCACCATTTTCACTGTTTAGCTTTACAGAGCTTTTACAATAACAATAGCTACTAAAAATCAATCATTTTCTTTGAAGAACAGTAGAGGATATGTAAAAATAACATTTTCTGCATCAAGACAGGCGACCATAGCAAAAAACTACAGTTTATACTACTTAAAAATGTCAAAAAATAAAACTAAATAGCTGTATAACCAAAAAGATAAATAAAGAAGAGCCCCCAATAAAATTAACTATTGTCAGGAAGTCATTTCTGATTTAAATAATTATGAACAGCTAGACACCTTATTAAGTTGTACTATAGTCCTGTTAGTAAGGCAATCTGTCCTTCTTGCATGGAAATGATATGTAAATATTGAAAACTAACAAGGGCAATATCACTAACCTGTTTAACTTGCATGAACAATTCTCTCCATCTTCCATTTAGTAACAGAAGCTGTTGTTTAAGATCTCTGGAAATGGTCTCATCACATGTTTCAATCAGAAAATTACCAGCATCATTCATGGCTGTGTGCTGTTGGATCCAATGAGGTAAGTGTCGGAAGAAATCCTGAAGAAGAAAATGAGAACATCTTTCCAAAACCCTTTCAATTAGTCTTTATCTTAAATCACAAAACCAAAATTAATCACCAGCTAATGGCTTGATAAAAACTCTTTGAACAGTTATCCTCTGAAGCTCCTCACATCAAATATGCCATAATAGAATTTCAATGTCTGTGGATGTAACCTGTGGAACTAAAAATTACTGCCAGTTTACTTACAGTTCATTTTAATCAGGTGAGGAGTTTCAGTTAAACAAATGGAACTCCTCCTTAAGAAAAAGCTCTGTAACTAAAAACACTGTTAGGGCTCATCTAATTTCTGTCGTGTTGAAACAACATGGGCTGATAGTAACCTGAGCCCTATACAGGCTGTAGAGGGGTTCTTCCCCTGCTGTGAACTGCATGCAGCTTCCCAGAAGATCTGTGAAGACATTCTTGATCACTGCTTCCTCCTATCTCAGAACAGATGAGTGCAGATGTGAAACGAATGGTTCTCACTGATATTTTTCCCCCCTGTCCCAGTGAGACAGCCTAAATAGACGGTATGCATCTTGCAGGCAGATACACGCACATAAACTGGTATAGAAGACAAGGACCAGCTCCCTCCCTTCCTTTTCTCTCTTCAAGAGGATGGGCAATACCTAAGGCAGGCTCCGTGACTCCAGCTATACCAGTAAACATAACAGGACTCCACCTCTTCTCTGACATGACTTTGGCTTGTCCCTGCTACCCTTGGTCCTCAGGACTTAGGAAGGGGCAGTGATCCATTTTGCTATCAATTCATAGCCTATCGATCTACCCTATAATTTCCAAGACTGTTCATCTGCCAGTGACAGTCCCACACAATCCTTTGCTCAAGGCTGGATCTGAAAAGGTCCTATCCAACCGTATTATCATGCAAAAACAGTTCAGATGCAACTGAAAAGGTCAAATGGATGCATACTGGCTTAATGTCTTGAAGAGAGAACTGACCAGTATACATCCATTTGACTTTTCAGTTGCATCTGAAAACAATACATAGTGTTTTCAATTCCTAAAGCTGAGATCAGTAGTGTACAGGTGCTCTGCACCAATGTATCGGTGAGTAAGTTTAACCACTTCAGTAAATTTTATCTGCAGTCTGAATCTTCCACTTGCAGTGGAGCAAACACCTTGCTTTGTGCAAAACCTACCCTCTATGAGCACATCCAAAAGAAATTAAGTCTGCTGAATCTGGCACTGGTCAGTCATTCAATGGTCAGGCTTACTAGAGGTCAAGAAGAAAACAGCACATGGAGTAAACTACTCACATTCTTGCTCCCACACGCTTATTCCCACAAAACATTACCTTCCTCAGACTCTGCTGGGGATTCTCTACATTGCAGGAGTCAACCTAAAGCATGTGTAAAATTTAAACAAGTTTGGCAGGTACTGTGCTCAATTAAAACAATGCAGTTCTTTTTAAGGAAGTTCTACATGAGATCTACAAGCTCTCTGAAAACTTTTGGATAAAGATGTGTGAGAAAAGTGTGGGAGAGTGCAGTTACAATGAGGTTATTATGGAAAGTGCTTAAGAGGTACTGCAAGTAAACAAAGCAGTTGTAGAAGGAGCAATTTGAAAAATCCAGATCTTTTTTTGCAAGATCTTTGCTACAGGTTCACAGTAATGTTTCTGAAAACAGAAGCCTATGAGAAAGCCAACAAGCCACCTTATTTTCCAAAAAGAACAGTGGTATGTGTTGGTCTTGAAATGAGAGAGAATGAAAAGAAGAAGAAAGCATGACACCATGTTAAAGGGCTACTATGGCCTTTCCCTAGGATAGAATATAGTGGGTTTAAATAATACCAGTAAGGTTTGCAAACGAGAAACTCTGTATCATATTTGTATCATATCATATACTGATATATTTGTGGATTTACAGAACAAATATTTTGAAATGTTTAAAAATGTTTTATGCCATATTCCAAACAATAGTTACGATATTTTACCTGCTTTTCCCGATGGCTGTAAGACTATTAATTGTACAAACCAATTTAAGAATTGCTTTTGATTCTAATAATCAAATAGAAAAACTGCTCAATTGGAACTATCTAAGTGAATATTACTGTTGTGGAGTGCTAGATTCAACATTAAAGGTACAAGTAACTTCTAAAATATGTATCTCAGTCCATAAGCAGATTATGGTACCACTCAGTAATCTTTAATAGTTTGGAGCCAATGTAATTTTAAGAAGAAATTAGCATTTTGGGAAGTATACTGCATTCACGTCTAAGGTTTTCAACATGGCTTTTTTTATCAGAATAGTAAGAATTACTTGCTGGATATGTTAGAAATCAGAAGCAAGTATTTACTCTGTGGGTATATATAACATATATATATATATATATATATATATAAAAGTTACATAACAATAAAGTTATAAATCTGATCAGAGAAGTAAATGTTTTGATTTTATTCATATTCATGGAAAGAGTATTTAATTTTAAACACTGCCCAGTTACTCACATAAAACATACACCACTATTTAAGATCACCTTGATCAGGTGAAATCATCCTTCCTGATCAGTAATAATTGTTTGTATTTATATTATAGCAGACTATTACTTTTCACAGGTTTATTTTTATTTTAAAAGTGTATTCCATTATTTTATATCAGCTTAAACTAACAAACTTCAACAAAAATTATACTTTTCCTTTATACTGCATGAAATGCTCATTCCTGACCTGATGTCAATTTGTCATCTTACAACCTACAAACCCCCTACTTTCGTGTTAAGAGCAATATATTTGCTATATTGGGATTGAGTGCAAATTTAGCACCTATTAAACGCAGGACTATTCAAGTCAATCTGGGTCATTATTGAAGGTCCACAAATTTAAATCTTAGTGCTTCAGTACTCTACAAAAAAAGAAAATAGAAAAAAAAATCTTTATAACCACAGGTTCCCCAAACAACTTGTCTAAAGATTTTTAAAATGCCAGGAAATAGATAAGGAAAAATTACTTACCCATCAAACATAACAATATATATTAATAGTATTGCAAGGCAATGAATGTTGAAATCTGTCATCTACATGTCAGAAAAAACAGTGGAAAAAATAATTTTCTTCAAGTGTCTTTATAGGTAGGCCACGACTATGCACTTTGGTGTTAAGAGCTGTATTTGCCTTTAAGTGAATCATGTAACATTCTTATCTCTGAGCAATATTGCTGCCCTATATTCATGTCAAAGATGACTCTAACCATGTTATCACAGATGATGCTTTCCTTCATTGTGTGTATATACGTAGATCCCATATAAGCAAAGATTGACATACCTATGATGAATGAAGACAGTATAGAAAACCCGAAAAAATCTCTTGCTCTTCTATGACATTTCACAAAACAAGCTAAGCAAATGCAAAAACACATCCCATGCTTCCTAAT
Organism: Chiroxiphia lanceolata; assembly: GCF_009829145.1. Taxonomy (NCBI): domain Eukaryota; kingdom Metazoa; phylum Chordata; class Aves; order Passeriformes; family Pipridae; genus Chiroxiphia; species Chiroxiphia lanceolata. Next base: position 52,002,352 of record NC_045639.1, read on the forward strand.
TTACAAAATAACCAGACACATATGCTATTAGTGCATACCTTTTTAGAATGTTCAGGCTGATTCAGCATTTTTTCAGCATCTTCCAGCCAAGCTTGCAGACCTGCCACAGTGCTGCTGTATCTGTCCCAATTAGCAATTACTTCTTCCAACATGCTTCTTACACTTCTCACCTCTACTGAGAGGTTCCTCCACTGAGCTGTCGTATCACTCATGAATTTCATCACATTCTCAACTTCTTCCACTGAGATACAGGAAAGACATTGATTATTTTGGTTATTATTATTTCTGTAAAGCTTAACTTCATGTTATGATTGCCCATTCTCATCAGAGAATTATATTTTACTGTAACTTCTAATTTAGTAGGCTTTTATATACTTATGTTCACTTCACAGTCCAATTTTAGTGCAAAATCATGACTGAGAAATTAAACCTGTGAATTAAAGACTGAGAAAAGTACATCAAATGAATGCTAAAATAAAACAGGCACACTACATATTCCGTGTGGTGTTCATTTCAAATCCCCAAGAAAACAAATCAGGGGATAAACTTACCTTAAAGAGGCATAAAATATGAGATGTATTATATAAAGATGCATATTATATCTGCATTGAAAAGTATGGAATGAAATTCTAATCATTTTTCCATTAACTTTGAAATTAAACTGCTGGTGATTTTTGCCATTTAATTTTTAATATTTTCCACACTGCAGTAAAGGAACAAGTGTGTCCTCATTCCAGAAGAAAAAAAACAGAGAAGAAAAAGGACCAAGGAAATGCTGAGACTTCACAAAATACACAGAATATAGATATTTTAAACAGTTTTTAGCTCAGGTGTCCTCTAATTTCTACTGCTATTGCTGAATTCATATATGTGAGTACTTGTCCTTTAGAAAGCAATTTGTTACTGGATTTTACTAATAGCATTGAATAAATCTGTGACTCTTATTCTTTGTAAGAATATCTTGTAAAAAATATTTACTTTTGTAAAATTTGGGTATCACTATCAACTTAAATTTCTCAACAAACAAAGGTATCCATTTTCTGTCCCCTTTAGAAGCTGCAGCAATCCTCCACAGACATTACTGTCAGTAGAGATTAAAGTGACCCCATGTCTGTAATTATCTAGGTCAAATATTGCCCTCAAATTCTCACTGAACTCAGCAATGTTCAGGAATGACACGAGGCAGCTGTTGAATCAGCTACACATTTTTATCATGTATATCCATACTTCAACTATCATTTGAGTTCCTCTTATAGGTTTCCAAAATTAATGAAGAACCTTCAATAGATCAAAGGATAATTTTGCAATTATAATGATACTGGGATCAACTCTCTATTTGTCTTTTTCTAGTAAATGAAGCCAAGCCAGGGAGCATTTCCAGGCAACAGAACATGATTTTCCCTACTCCTAATTTGGTCTCTGGCACACTTTTGGCCCAAATCAACAATACTGAAATAATCCAAAAGTTAGCATGGATGATGGACTTCTCCTATGAGGAATTCAGAACACGATCACCCTCTGGAGATTCAGAAATCTGCAGGAGGAAATCTAACAGCAGGAGGGCAGGCTGCTCTGGACCAGGTGACACGTTATAGAATATGTGAAATTGCTACCAGAGGCTGTAGTCTCTGGTGACCTGCAGCTGCTGTTGCTGAACAGCTCTGCTGCATGGATGAAACAAGTATTAGGAGACCTTTTTAAAGGACACTTACACCTAAAGAGATTAAAATGCTGTTGCAGTGACAAAAGAAATATAGACATTTACCTGAGCCATTTGCTTTGGCATACATTTCAGCTGCTCTTTTCAAGATCTGGTAAGTAACTTCATATTGCTCAAAGAACTTACTATTTTCAATAACAGACTGAAAAGAAAAAAATGCAACAGACAAAATAAAGGTAGATATTAAGAATAAGGATAATTTCCATGAAATTACATCAGGATAGTGATGACAACTTTTAACTTCTTTATTCCTCCATTCATCTTTTCATCACTATAAAATAATATTTAACTTATCATAATTATAAAATAGTATACAAATTTCACCTTTTCAAATTAATGCTACAGCAGAGTATATTGTTACAAATACAGATTTATTTACTTTCCACACAGAAAGTAAAGGCTTCTTAGGCTGCTAATTGCTGACTTGCTGAAACTCACCAGCATGTGGTAGCTAGAATGTGCAGAAACTGAGTAATTAACTTACAAGTTATATAATGAGAACTGTTTTATACTGAAATGTAAGTGGAATAATTTTAATAGAGGAGAAAATTTCCTTCATATAGATCACCACAAAAATCAAATCCAGTTAAAGTTTAAAAACTGTTCCTGTATTAAGCCTTTGTAGAAAGATGGGTTACACTTCAAGAGATAAAAAACATTTGCCTTATCCTTCAGTTTTTCTTTACCTCCTTTGCAATTGGTAAAAATAAGATTATGGAAACCCTGTACAAAGAGATGCTGTCTGTCCAAAGTGTGACACAGTGTTTTTCCTTTCTGAGTAATGGTTTAGCTGTGTAATGTGTTATAGTGTGATGAATAAATTATCTGAAAAAATTTTGGTCAAAAAGTTATGCCTCTGATATTTACGCCTCTTTATTCCTGATGGCAAATGACACTGACCTTTTTTAATGTCTTTCGGAAATGTTACTTTAAGTGCAACATATAATTACAGCTCTGTATTATGCAATCATATTGTATCTTGTATTACCACTGTTACAAAAGGGAGAGAAAGGCAGAGTTTGGAATGGTTTGTAGCTTATGCTACATTCCAAGCCTCCTCATCTGTAGATTACAAAATTAAGGAATGTGTGCCCCACATATGTCTATACAAGCTTTGGAATGCCAGAACAGGCAAAAATAGACCAATGTGACTGGCAAAACCAGGTTTCAAATGAAGTTCAATGAATTTTGAAGAGGAGAATTAGATTTTGTGTGTTCATGAACCCATATTACATAACATAAAAAATGTTTTAAAAAATAATTTGCCAGCCAGCATATATCTAAAAATCTTCTATTTTAAAACCTTTGACAGTTACTATGTCAAATTACCACAGTTATCTAGTATGAAATTTAGAAGTGTGTTTATAACCAAGGAAACTAGAAGTCAAGAACAGTCAGAATTTTTCTCTGCTCTCCTGTTAAAACAAAATCTGCCATGTATAAAGAACTACATACTTTACCATGAATTATGTGACAAACTCCTGACTTTCACTTTTGCCAAACCCACACAAGACATTTTAAATTAAAAACTGAATTAAAAACTCCTAGACTTCATGTGAGTAAAAACGATTCATATAACACTGACCTCAAGAGCTACTGGAAATATTTTCAAAAATTAAATATAGATGTTTTTACTGATTAATATTGTCGCCCATCTGACAAGACTCCTTGAAGAAAATAAACAGCTTTCCCAATAGAAAAGTGCTCAGACAGCAATGTCAAAACACAGTTCTGTGGGTTAAAATCCATGGATAACTCTACCTAGTATCTCCATTACAGCTGAGACTTTAATACAGTATATTCTTCAGGCTGATGGTGTACAATCTGTGCTGACCTTTACTTCTGGTATATGACAGATGGGTGAAAAGAAGATAAGATGAAGTAACAAACACCACTTTTATTTTTAAGCTAGAGTACATAAATATTTTCCGGGCATATGTTCTACTCAGATCCTAATTACGCATGTTCCTAGAATGCTGACATTCCTCAGTCTGCTTTGGCAGACAAACAGACTTACATTTTTATCTCCTACTAATATAGTCACTGACTATAAGGTACTGACTACAGCTTTCCTACATAAGACTCCTAATCTACTGAAAGAGTTACACTTGGCTCTTGGTCCTAGAAAAACGGTGCCAGGCAAGCCAAAGCAAATAAATTCTCTTTCCATCATTGGACACATTGAAGGACCCGGATATCAAGGCCATCAAGAATGAAAATGAGATATATTTATCGTCCTGTCCCGATTTTCTCATTTTGATGTTATGTGGTTTCAAAAACGATACAAGGAAGCATTTTCTTTCCCTAATGACCACCTCAATATTAGTGGTTTGAATAACAAGAATAATTGTGGCAACTGCAAATTAATATACAAATTAACAACTTGATGTTCATTTTAAAGCAAAAAAATAAGAAAGGGACATAAAAAAAAATCCAAAAGTCAAGCTATCCATTTTTTTATTATATCCTTGTCACTTTTGTAGTTTTTTTGACAGTCTTACAGAATAAACAAATGGAGTGTAAGTCCTAGGTATTGCACATCACTCTAGCAGACTAAGCTATTTCAAGGAATATCTGAATTTTGCAGAGACTGCCTAAAAAAAAAAGGGTAAACCAACTCCTGAATTTTTATTTGTCCCTAACTGCTAAAGTTTAAACACAGAAATTCTTCCTGTGTAGAGGAACTTCACTGAGTTTGAAGTTCCCTTCCAAAGCAGTGGGGGTATCAATAATTTTCTCTACACATCGACCTGGCTCTGAATGGTTCTATAACTGTATGAATTCTTTCTAGACTTAATTTTCCCATGCAATTTTCACTGTATGGATTAGATAGAAGGGAAAAAAGTATTTAGATCAGCCCCGTTTTAGAAAGAATCCCTCACGTCCTAACGTGGAAGTGCAGCAGTAGTATCTTGGCACTGCACATGTGAATTTAAAAAGATACAGCAGTATAAGACTGAGAGAAAACAACTTATCAATTAACTCCTGTAAGTCAATAGTTTCTGTTTCTTAACATGGTATATGGCTGGAGCAATCTCTTTCCAGAACAGAAATAAATTAATGGGTTTAATATACTAATGCTGAGTAGAACAACAACAAAAAATAATTCTTTAAAAGAATAAAATGACTTCCCTATTGGTACAGTATATTGAACAAGTACACAGAGGTACACAGAATAACATCTTTTTTTAAATTCATTTGGAAGACTTTAAAAAAAAGTACTGTATGGGAATGCATGCCAAAAACCTACTCTATTTCTTAAATTGTGTATAGTCACTATAAAGTACATCTTTGCAGTGGTAAAAGAAGATGAAATTAAGTTCTTTGGAATTGCTATATAAAGTAAGTAAAATTCTAGGATTTGGAACCTCCAGATGTGCTTGCTAAATTAATCATCAAACAATTAGTACTTGGGACATTGTTTCTCTTTCTTAAGAAATGGTGCAAAGAGAATAATTTTAATTTTTAGTCTTTTGACTAAAGTTCCTCATCGGGAAGACAGATTCACCTCTGAAAACATATTCCATAGGAATACAATCATAAAGTTGATGGCTGGCAAATCTTATTTCTGTTTGGTTCTCTTATTCATTTCTAGAAAACTTAAATATTAATATTTAAAAAATAATTATAAAAAGATGACAACCCCAACTTACGATGTAATTTTGAAGAAGCAGTTCCACAGACTCTCGCCTTCCATACTTGATAATCCATGATTTTAACTTTGATTCTGCAAGGACTAAGAGTGACAGTAGACGGTACTTCAGTTCCAGAAACTCCATTTTCAACAGATGGAGCTCAGATGAGGAGACAACAAAATTAAACCTATAAAACGAATCACACTGTAGTAAAATAGAGCAATATTCATTTTTGTAGGAGAGACTGAAAGCTTTAGTTACAGTTCCAATATTTTTCTAATCTTTCACCTTATTCAGTCTACAAACACTGAATTATGTATGATGATATTCTGATGACTGCTCTTGAACAACAAATTAATTATATTTCTGTTTATTCATATAAATAATCGGTTTACATCTGTTACTAAGTTTTGCAGAGTAATTTTTTTTTTTTTAACATGCATCCTGGTTGTTGTTATATAACACTTCTTCCAGGGACAAGCAATAACAGGATCAATACAGAGTCAAAGTATTCCCATCCAAAATTCATAGCTTGTTTTGATTTTCATCAATCTTCAAAGCATCATGTTTTTCAGTATATATTTATATATATTCTAGGAGGTTTTAATATCCATCTCAGTTAGTCACTGAGAAACATAACCAGACTGTAATTTCTACATTAACAGATTAAAAAGCAAACAGGCTCCTCTTCATGCACAGAAGCTTTTAATTTCAGATTGAAAGCCTTACCTGTCTGCCATATCCTCTAACTGGTCAGGTGGAACAGGCACTCCATTAACAGACCTGGTCCTGTGGATCTCATGGAATGCTTTTTTGTGACCATCTATGTTTTTCAGCAGATCCTGATTTGATTTTAAGAAAGAGAGAGAAATTGAGGGGGGGGAGGTAGAGAAAAGGCTCACAGTAGGCTATCTAACTAATAAGCACAATTTTAAGCCTTCACTGATGACTCAGTGTAGTTAACTATTTGATCATGCTCGCACATTTGCATGCAAGGTTATGCATACCACAAAAGCATTTACATCAACTTGAACATTTACACAGGGAACCCTCTTATGTGAAGCTCTGTTACAGCTACATTAAACAATTATGGAAGATTTTAAAACAGAGGATGCACTGCAAAGGTTTAACAAACTCTTAACTGTATTAAATAATCCCCAAAATGCAGTCTGCTAATAAGCTCACATCACAACAGCATAATCTTGCTAAATTTCTCTTTACATCTTTCCAACAGATACTAACCTTTAGTAAGTATAGATTAAAATTTTCAGCAACTAATCTACTCCTCTATATATAGGCAGAAGACCTCTAGTTTCTTACATAAGTACATGTTCAATATTTAGTAAACTTTTCACTCTCTCACCATCAAAAGATTTCAGGATTTCTCTCTCAATATTGCACGAACAAATGCAGAATGTGGTACGCGACCTGTATTCCTGCAATATGAATTGTACCAGCGAAAACCTTACAGCAGAGCACACTTCAACTGTAACTAAGCAACACCGCTTCAAACGGCTTCCTGGAGATTACATATTAAAATGAATGACTGGCAGCACTCTTTGAAGAGATACTGTTAACAATAACACGTCAAGTCCCCAGCAAGCGGCTGAGAGGAATAGAATGGTGGGTATTTTACTGCATACGGAACAGCTGCTGGCACAAACTGCTCAGAAGCCTCCTAGCAAAGGAGATAATACAAGGTTCCCCTTTTCTCACCTGAGAACAAAATGCAGGCTTCTGTATTGATCATACATATCTATTTACTCCTCTGTGCCAAGGAAGCGCTTCTCCCCAGCCAACATCGAGTGTTTACACAAGAGGAATCAATGGTAATTCTCTAGCTCAGCTCACCAAATGGCCCCACTATCACCATCAACCTGCCTGCATTTTCATTGTTTTCCACTTCAGCCAACATCTTGTTGTGAAGAGAAATTAACTAGTCATTCTCAGATGCAAGTGATGTGCTGATTTTACCACGGTGAAAACTCCTGTGACTAATATAGTTTCACATAAAGGAAAGACTTGAAACAAATATCTCAGTTGCATTTGAGACCTTGCAATCCTCCTACCACGCATCCCCCCTAACAACCAATCATAGTTCCATCCAGCATCATCCAGAAGTTATATACAGCGTTCTCATAAAATGAAATCCTGCTCTGTAAAATGACCCTCAACAAGCACAGACATTGACCTTGATTTCTGGATCGCTGTTGCAATATCAACTAAAATAAACTGAAGTGCTTGCCTGATTCCAAGAGGTTAGTCCAAATAAGCTGGTACGTTTTGTACTAAGTTCAAAATGGCCATAGGCTGTAAAGTTCACTAAAATAACCCATTGTCAGATGAAACAAAGATAAAGAGATGATGTCATCTGAACAAAACCATAACAAACAAACAAACCTCAAGGAAACAAGGAAACAAAGACTGAAAAAAATACACATGCATTTCTGGTACTATCCAATAGCACATTAGGATTCATCAATTCAAATCTGAGAAACAAAACAAACTCCAGGAGCAGATATAATTACACATGCTTCTCTTGAAGCTTTTTCTATCCTACTCTCATGGGAAAACTCCCCTGGCACAGATTAACCTAAATCAAAGTTTATTTGTTGGTACAAAAATTCCTCACCACAGTATTTCTGATGCAAATAAAACACAGCTTAGGATACACTCTTTTGTCCTTCTTATGAGTGTATCAAAGGAGGTCTATAGTGTTCACACTCTAACAAAAGAGCGTTTGACATGTTATTTTTAAAACAAATGCCAAATCCTATGAATCCCTAAACAGTTGATGTTAATAACAAAGTTAGTAAAATTCATTATGAGAGACTAGACCCCATATCTTCCTCATAGATTTTAATATTGTTTAACTTTATTAGCTATTACTAAAGTTAGAAGAGCTGAAATTGTTCTAATAAAAAGTAATCACGTGACCATGAAACTTCTTGGCTTTTCATTATATGACATTACTTTTTGATACAAAACCCCCACCCATATCCTAAACACAAAAAATTACGAATTTACAATCAAATTTTAAAATGGTAGTGATAGAGAAAAAAAGAGATGTAAAACAATACAGCCTTACTGCCTCAAGTACTGCCTTTCTCTACACCATCTCTTCCCTTTCATTTACTGGTTCAGTTTCTTTTATCATCTCACCAACGTATTTTTTCACCAATATATTTTACTCATACATATTACATAAATGCAGACAAACTTCACAGTTTTGATTTTAAATGAGAACTTGGACTCAGCAAAGAATAATGCTACAGCTATTTAAATTCATCTGGAAAAGTTTCCTGTTTACCACAGCATGCTATGTGCCATCGCAGATGGCTATCATGCTATCTGTCATCACGACCCTATGAAAATACATTTTATTCTAATTTTCTCTCCTCCATGCATATCCCCTGCAGTGATATCAACACAGTTTGTAGGTTTTCTCCCTCTTTCCTGTTTCACCCAGTACGTTCTTACTGGTTGAACAATGTACCCAACTTATGAGCTCCCTTCAGAATTTTACATAGAAATTAAAATATTAATACCTGGTATCTTTCAGATAAAGGAAGCAGGAACATTCAAAAACAACTTTGAATATTGCTTTTAAGATACAGGGATATCATGGCTCAGGTCATCACAACAAGACATGTGGTTTTAGCCACCATTAGGATGACACAATCCACAGAAACTAGAAATAATCTTTGTATAGTATGGATCATTTACAGCTGTGGCAACAATGAAGTGCAATGCACAGAATGAATGCATGTACATCTACCTTATGTTGTTCAAGCTTCCTGTGTATTGTATTTGCTGTTTCCTCGTGAGCTTGCTGAACAGTCACTTCTTCCCTCAAAGCAGCCTCTGCTCTATAGAGCCAAGCACCTATGGTACCCAAAGGTGCAGGAAGAGATTTATCAAGGTATATGTGCCAATCAAGCAGCTAGGAAATAAAAGTAAAAGGATTGAAATTACTTCCTTGCTAAATTATACAAAAAGTACATTGATGAAAATCCGACTTTATACTGTAAGACCAAAACCCCACATAACAGATACACTACTCCACATGAGTTTGGAAATTATAGCATTCTCACAGGCAACAAGATCTCTGTAAGGATTTGTTGATTCACATATTTCCCTTTCAGAATGGGAAATGGAGTTACAGAATGACCACAAATAAACTGGAACAACTGACAAGCTAAAGATCTGGAATTTCAACAGTTAACAGGTCCAGTAAGGGACGCAAGACCTTCGTCCAGCAATGTAGTTTAATTCATGTTCCTGAATAAAATCTTTTTATCTCTATTTTGAACATATTTTATATATGTAAGGTGCAAATGAATCTCAAAGGACTGTGGAGGCGAGAATATGGCAGTAAAATACAGTGTCTTATTGGCAATCCCAGTTATGGGAGTGAAAACATAATGCAAATTATGTGAGAACTCCAGAATATTTTTAAACAGATCCTCTGTTAAATATATGACATAAAAAATACATATATACACTATGAATATGCACTCGTAATAATGATTTAATAACTTCTTATTTGAGACAAATAATATAACTTGCTAGGGATTTTCATTAAATTGTACAAAATTACTATCACAAATACTAATACTAATTTATTACTATTGCAAACAGGTCAAAAATAGAATTAAAGTCTCATTTATTCATAAAGTATTCAGTACTATACAGAAAGCTTTTTTAGTTATATTAAAAAGATGTTATATTAGAATTTCTCAAATAACTAGCAATTTGCACTAGAACACTGGGTTTGGAAGGGGTATTGTGCATGCTTTTCTTTTTATCCACGTTTTGAACTTCACGAAGCAGGGTTAACACTTTTTCATTAAAGGGAAACCTCAAAGTATAGTCCTTTTCTTAAAGTCTATATTCCATCTTTGAGCAATATTGAAGATGGTAGTGCAGTTAATATTCTCAAAACAAATGCAAAATAATACAGCAGTGCTAGAAATTTAGTCCACTTTTAGGTTCCCAATGCCTAATAAAATCAATAGTAAAGGATGTCTAAACGATTTTAAATTCTCATCCTTCATTTAATAAAAAAATACATAGCATAATAATTTTAACTTACCCTGGAAGAAACTCTTTCCCATGCTTGCTTCACCATAGCTTGATCGAGTGATAATTTACCATCTTTCCTTAATGACTGGGTTGCAAGTTCAATCTGTTTCCTTTTTACCTCATATTGTACTTTGAAATGCTTAAATGACTGCAAGGAGAAAATCACATCAATATAGTACAGAGTCAAAGAGTTAAATTCTTCAACATTTATGGAGTACTACAACCTATGACAATTTTGTACTGATAGAAGTCCTAATCCTTCATGAAGAAGGGTAGCATTAAACTTCCACACTTACTTGTATATTTATTACTTATATATAGGTAGGACTTTTGTATTTCCCTTCAGTTATCAGATGCCTGAACTCTATATGAAATGAAATAATAACCTATCAGATAAACTGGCAAATCAAATTAATGCTACTTAGGACAATGGCTGCTTTTAGGAATGGTCAAGCTTCAGGAGAAAATTTAGGCCAAAATTTGTATTGCTGACTTAGACATTAACCTTTGAGAGATGGGATAAAAACAAAGCTCTAAGCCCTGTCCTTTCCACCTGTCACTTCATCCAGACTTCAGACATACCTCCTATCTGAGCTAAATCATGCAGGATCTGGAAGGATGGCAGAGACACATGCTCACTTCTAACTAGGACAGTTCTTCTTCACACTGCTAGGAAAAGCTCTGTGTTAGGCAAACCATCTGTGCACTGTCCTACGTAGCAAAGCTGATTCTGACATTATAATTCCTCCACCAATAAAGGCAAGACAGTTTGTGTCCTTATTTCTTTAAACAACAATATATTGACTCACATATATACAGACTGCATAAAATATTGCAGTACTTTTACACATAATAATGTCAATAATTTCTTATCATACACAATTTTCCCTGCTGCTTACCTGATATTTCTCTTGTAAGCTTGTTTCTGCCACCTGTGCTCGGGCTATGTCTCTTTCAAATTGTTCTGCCCACACTTTTAGTTCTCTCAGCACCAGTCTGTCTTCCTTCTGTGATGTAGTACAATCACATATTAAAAAAACTCCATTGCAGCCTATTAGTAGAGGTGTCAGATATAGTCCAGAAATTAACATCTCTATAGCAAGTCAAGGTCATTAGTTGTAGTGAAAGTTGGTGGACCCAATTTTCTTATCATTTACCTAACTGAAAAGCAATTCCTGAGTATAAGAGAACTCAGCAACTAGACAAGAGTCTTGCAGTGGTGAAATCATGACAAACTGGGACAATGCAGAGTCCAAGATATTACTTGCAATTCTCATCTGATATATTAAAACAAAGTCCTTTTAATATACCTTAATAACTAATTTTAGTCTTCCACAGATTTGCTAAGTCAATTTTCAATAAAAGTTAATTAAGCTGAGACAGGAGAGGATTTTTTCATCTTTTACTAACATTTTATTTGCTCGTCTGTTATTGCTGAAAAAGAAATTATTTTCTGAGCAACTCCAGGGCAATCCTTGACATCAAGTTCCCAAGGTCAGAATATTTTACATCGAAAACGAAAAGAAATATAGAAAACCCAATTGTATTCAGTTTCTCTTGCTTCTATGCCATTTTATGGCTTTGAAGAAAAGCATATTTGTTTTACAGTTTTCCTTTAACACTTCAGTCTGTCATAGCACTGCTGCTTCGTAAGGCTGCAAAGTTCTATGCAGAATTCAGTGACTTGGCAGTCAACAGAAAAATACTAACAGGAAATCTCAGGTTTGTGAGCATGTTGTATGTGAAGGTTAGTAGACAACAGAGAGTATTTTGTGCACTGTGTAAGCAGCCTGATCAAGTAGGACACAAGTGTCCATCTCAGATTTCCAAACAATGAACCATATGTGTTGGCTGTTAATCAGAAGCTACTTCTTGAAACCAAAGTAGCCATACTCCTGTAAAATTTGCCCCAAACATATCTATTACAGTGAACAAATGCAATATTCCAGCATATAAGCTAATCACCTAAAATGAGTGATTAAATTTTAAGCATTACATGAGAGAAAACTGGACCACAGGATAAAAAAAAAAATAGTCACTGCCCTGTATTTAAGAAGCCAAGTACGTCTTTTAAAAAAAGATCCTGACCTGGGAAAGGAGCCAGTTATGATTCCTTTCTTTGAAAGTTGCCTCAAATATATAAAATATAATTTCCCTAAACAGGTCAAAAAGCATAGAGTTACTGCTCTTTCAGCCGAAGAAAGGACAGGTTCGTCACATATGAAAGAAATCCTTCTTTAGTGTATTTCTACTGATTCTCTTATTGATCCTCTACTCAAAACAGCGGTATTTGGTTGGACAGAGTTTGCACAACCGATTGTTGCAAAAATCACAGATATTATAGCTGTTAACTTGATAGCTGGGTAGTTCCAGTGAGGTTAACATGGTATTAAGCAGCTGTGCCAGAAACAAAGTTCAGTATAACTTATGCTCCTGGCTTCTGATGCACAAAAGCTAACACCTGAGAAACAGTATAGGATAGATATGACACTTTCCTGCTCCAGATATTTCTAATACTGGGCTTTCCTTGACTGCACATGGTGACTCAAGAAGCCAGAATTCCTAGCACTTCCAACTTCTCAAATCATTTAAATATAGAGAAGACGACGACTCTTCTGGACTGTGTGTGGAAAAATAACATCAAGATTCTTTGAGAAAAACAGCAAAGTCAGGACTACTCCCCTAGGAGGACAATAACAGAATCATTTAGGTTGGAAAGGACCTTTAAGATTGTCCAGTCCAAACAAGAAGAATATAACCAGAGAGAATCTTACCTCATCCCACTATCAGAAAAAGAACTTTGGTATTAAATTTACTCTATTCTTTAGAATCTAAAACTTTAGTGAGACTACTGAGATTTCTATTAGTATTTAGCTGCCAGCTCCATCAAGGCAATACTAAAATATGCATCTTAATGGATTGAAAATCCTGTAACAATCCTACTAAATAAAACTTTCAGTAAGATATTCTTAACCTCAGTAAGAGAACAAGTGTGTCCCAATGTTGCATATATTACTTTTAATTCACACTATAAATTTAGTTTTCTAAAACACTGTTTAGTTTTCTAAAACAGCCATTTCCTCTATGGCTCACACTCATATTGCTGAGAAGCACCTCCTTAAGGTAAGACTTTGAAAGAGTATCAGTGTGCCAGCAACTGTTCATACAGTAATCTGAGCAAAATAGGTATTTTGTAAGGTTCCTGTTATCACAGGAAATTCAATAATGGCAGAAACTGGCTCTGACCAAATCTTTTTGAAATAGACTATCACTGGGATTAAGATACCTCTATGGTACCTGAAGATAAAGAACACAGGAACAGCCTCATCTCTCTTAAATCATATACTGTTTCTCCAACACTAAGTGAAAAGATAATGTTAACAGGTGGCATTGAGTCTTCTGTCATTTTTTAAAATGAGTTAATTAGACATATTTTTGTTTGTTTAATTTTAGAAGATGTAGGTGTTTCAGTAATGGTCTAACTGAATGCTGTTAAAGACACTGCAACAATGCATGATAAGCATTTTATTTATTTATTCATTCATACATTTTCACAAGTTTGCAGTTCAGTGCAACACTTATCACCTGCAAATTTGGTTCTGTGGTCCTTGGTTGATACTAAAGCACTTCAAAATCTCAGCTTGGGTAACTAACAGAAAATATTCACTTAAACACACCGAGGCACTTGTCATTAACATTCCACAGAGCTATCATTCTTAAAACAAGATTTTTATTAGGGCTTAGTGGTTCTTACTCTAAGTAAAAAATATCAAAAGGACATCCTTACAGCTATGTAAACTATTTTCTAAAGCCTGCACATCTGAAGCAGCATACAGATCAGAACGTAAAACACCAAACAAAAGTTATCTAGAGTAATTATAACTGAGTTTTCCCCAGTGTGAGGATCATTGATCTCTCGTAACATTTATTTGAGTTTATCTAAGACCCTGTGACTCACTCAGCATGCTACTTCCAAGCAGTATTTTAAGGTATTAATTTATCCTGATGCCTTTCTATGACTATTCCCTGATTTGCAGAGATTAACAGAACTGGAGCACTCAACTGACAAAGAACATCAAAGAAGGTAATTAGAGAAAAGTGTTTATGAGTTCCAGTATATTAAGGGGCTACAATTTAATTTTACAAAGAAAATTTTCAGCCCAGGCTCAAAGCCAAAACATTAGTCTATTAACTGATATGACACAGTTAATTTGAAAATTACATAACACAGAATACTATAGTGTTTGAAGAGCTAAAAATATCATGAGAATTTTAATCATGGACCAGAAAAGGAGTGCTTTTTTGTGTTCTCTAGTATGTAATTATAAACCAGGAGAGCTGTTCAAATTCTCAGGTACAGACATGATGGAATATTCAAATATTAACTTTTAAATCTAAAAAAATTTAAATCACCTGTTTTTCAGGGACATTGAACTACTCTATTGCATATGTACTGAGAAAATCAAGTCCCTTTAAAAAAGTTTATCCATAAATTTGTTACTGAAACTCATACACCGACAACAGTATCACAGATGCAGGAGGAATGCTGAGCCAAGTATCACCTTCAGGGATGAGCTATTAATGACTCTCTGTAAAAGTAGACTAAATCACTGGAAGAGCTCAGAAAGCTATTTTTGCAGCTGCTTCTCAGGAAATTCCTCTTACATTGGGGAACTCTGCTGGCATAAAGATGTCAGAAATGACAGGATTATCTTCTGAATTACTTGCTCATCAGAACATAAGAAGAGAAAGACTTTACATCAGAAATACTTTGAGGGAGTGTGCTTTCTTTATAGTTAAATTTATACTATGCTAAGGAAATCAACAGAGCTTTAGCCACTTCAAATCTCCTCCAGCTTAAGAAGCAATGCGCTGAGGCTGTGTAACGCTAAGAAGGTATAAGGTCCCATTAAAGATGCCCAAATTTATTTGAATGGATTGAGAATATAGGAATAATTCTGCTTTCAGTATTAATCTTTACTTCAGCACATCACTAGTTAGATATACATAATGCGAGATGAACCCTTGATCATAGTCACTTTAAAATAATCTATTTTTATATATGTATTTCAAAAACCCTATACCAACCAAAAAAACCCCCACGAGTGTGGAACCTGGGTAATTAATTGTATCATGTCAAACTATAAACAGTATTGACTGACTGCAGTGATACCTGTTACTTATTTCATAATATATTCACTTCTGCAGTCTTCCAGTTTCACCTCTGAATGTTCATTTCATATACTCCATGTTAGTTTTCTGAACTTCTCTCAGTTAATACCAGAAAATTATAAGTGTCTAAATGTCCAAGATGATTTAAAAAGTATATTTTTTAAAATATCTTAATTTATGTGAAAAAAGGAGCAGTGTATAACATGCAATTACATATGAATATGCTCTCCTTCCAACCCACAGTCCACGTATACCACTTACACAATCATACTCTAGTATCTACTCTATAAACCTAAAGACATACAAAAATATCCATCTAATCTAAAATGAGATTAGATGTGTAGAAACATCAAGATATAATCTATTCTTTTTCAGGTTTATATCTATATTTAAGAAAACCAAAAGCACAATCTGAGTTCTATTATAGGAAAGTTATTGCTTTTCTATAATATTTCTGTTAAGTCATTTGCAAAGTTAAGGATTAGGCTGCGAGGATCAGCTCATGTAAGAAAGCAGACTTAGATTTATCATGGTCACCTATCTGCTTTTTTGGAAAGATTAACTTAAGGCTAGCAAACCAATGTACATAAAAAACCCCCAAATCTAAAGTCATACAAGTGCAGGATGAAAAAATATAACAACCATGAGAGGTCTAATTCAAGCAATTATTCTGGAGCATTTACCCTTACCTTAAATTTCATAAAAGAAATGACAAAAGTTGAGATTGCTTGAAGTTCCTAGCAATAAGAAACAATAGGGAAAACGAGAAGCAGGGGAAAAAAAAAAAGAGGCAAAATAAAATAAAGCAAAGCAGGCAGAAAGTCCAGAGAGAACAATGAGAGCCACACATGTAGGAATACAAGACGTACTTAAAACTATTATCAAGCTCACGTGCCTGTATCATATCTAGTGAAGTAGTTTTCATATTAGATCTGATTTTCAGGTTATTTGTCACTACATGATTTATTTTATCTGGAAAAATAGTTACTCACCTTAGAGTAACTGTGATTCTTTGAGATGTGTTGACTACACAAGTTCACGTATGTTCATAGCTGGTCCATGCATGAGATATTAGATATCTTTTAATTCTGGAAATGCACATGCAAATAACTGCTCTCTCTGACCACAAATAAGGGATAAGTTTCAATCATTACTCCAATTCTTTCAATGCAAATTCTTTATAAACTGAGCATTGAATCAGGAGGGAAGATGAACAGGAATTTGGGTGGACAACACATCTTGAGGAAACACAGTGGCAGCTGAGTTAGCTGGAGGGTGGGAGAAGAGGGTTAGAAATCTCCTCTTGCCCTCCTCCTCCCTGTCAATAATCACTCAGACATACTTCACTCTGAAGCAGGATTCTTCGAACTAAATTTAGGCATCTGCAACTAAAAAAGTCTCTTTCAGTTCTTTCTGACAGATAGATAAAACCGGTTGTATCTAGCATCTACTGTCCAACTCATTCTACAGCAAGCACTTAATACGTCGGGTGGAATATAACCTAGAAGTCCTTAATTTTGGAAAACAAGAAATTAAGAGTACCCCAAGAGGTCAAGGGATAAGAATCTTGTAATGTTATCTCTCCCAGGTACCTGGATTCTACTACTGAGTGATAAATATTTCATTATTTATTTCCTCTCTACTTCAGGAGGAAGACAAAAAGGCTAAAAATAGGGGAATTATGCTGGTCACAAAACCAAAAAGCATGTCTGGATTTCTTTTTAATCAACTGCCAACATTTTATTCTATTATTACCTAAGGAATGGATTAATCTGACTCAGTTTTAACTCTGTTGAAATGCTCTGCAATACGAGCTTCCAGAAGATAATTTAGGACACTGTCTTAAGAAAGACGCCATCTCAGAAAGGGTCTATCTCTTGCAGACTACAGGTGGAATGCTGCAAGTATCTAGCTTTCAGATTTTAAAGATGGATGAATCCTATCCTAAATAATAAAATTAATAGTAATAAACCAAATAATGTAAAGATGTACATGGATACTCCAGGTCAGTAAGAAGGACTACAGTTCCTTCTCTAGGAAGATGACAAAGAATGATGACATTAGAAATTTAGTGCAATGTCAAACTCTTACTTTCTTCTCAGAATCTGGGAGTTACTGGTTTCTGCAGTGTGACATGCAAGAGATCAGCAGTTTTACCAACATTTATCCAGATTGCTAGTGGAATGTCTTAGTGATATCCAAGAACACAAAGTGGTCTGAGATCAGCACGTCCACATGTCAAATTGATTTGTGTTGTTTTGCTTCCTACTAATTTAGTTGGAATTCTGGATGAAACTCATTAGTTTCTCTTTCATAACTTGGGCTACCATCTCTGCGGGTACAGCCAGAGGCAGGCAGAGCATGGAGTGGCTGAGTCCTGCATTCTTCTGCATCATCTCTACATAAAGTTCAGGAGAAGGTAGTGAGGTTGTTCCTCAAAACCCAATGCCAGCACAGGCAGCAGACCTGGCCAAAACAAACAGAAACTGCACTGTGTGCCATGGCATGGAGATGGCAAGACTGCCTCAGCCTGCCACAGGCCACAGCATGAGGCTTCAGTACTCACTCTGCTTCAGCAGCCCCATTGCTCAGTGGAATGCTGTGACAATGGCACACGTATGTCTCCAGACCAATGTTGCAGACAGCAAAATGAAAAATTCCAGTGCTCAGGCACAAGAATTAAACAGCAAAGCTACAGCTACCTTAGCCACATATAGCCATAAGGAAGGAGAATCACTCCTTTCAAAACTCTTCTCTCTCTCTGTAGGGAATGCAAAGAAACACAGACAAAAATTGCTTCTTCTTTCTCTCTTGCTGGGGCTGAGCAGATTGTCTCAGCAGTGTTTCCTGTGTTTGTCATGAAGAAACCAAATGATCAGGACTAGGAAGTGAGTCATGATAACTTGGCATTGCTGAGTATAGTCATATCACTGCAAAGCCAATGCACTAGAACATACACAAATCAAATCCCAAGCAAATAACATGATTGTAAACAATTCCTCAGAGCAAATAATCAAACATTAGTGTAAACAGAAAGGAACATGTGACAAAATTGTAAATGCCTCTCAAGTCTGAAAGCCCAAAGACTGTACCTAAGCAATTTCTTGGACTATTCTTGTTCTTTTTCAGAAACACTGTGTGACAGAAACATAAATGACACGTTGCTTTAGGTAACAAATTATTGAAATCTCATTGGTGTTATGCTTGAAAACTTCTCAAGGAGCTTTAGGATCCCTTCGTTTGCTACTATCTACAATAAATGTTTGTGTTCTTTGTTTGGCACTACTATTCCTGAAAATAGAAAGACATCTGCAGGATCACCATTTTATTTTCTTCATCTACTAGTAAGCATCTGGAACACTGGTTCCTTTATTTTGAGCTAATCTTTCCCAGTTTTCTTTTTGTACTTGCTTTTCACTTGAACTGCTCATCAAAAGAAAACATAATAAACTATAAGAAAGTTACAAAATGCATTTATATTACTTTAAAAGCCCCCTTTCATGATAAAGAGAAACTTACATCATTCTCCTGCACATCAGTCACTGTATGATGAGGATTGGGATAGTACTTCAAAAACTGGGCTACATAGGTCATGACAGACTTTTCATCTGGCTTTTCAACATCCACATCTAGACAAGCATAGAACATGGAATATTAAAATTTTAGCTGAACGGCACAAAATGCTAATTGAATTCTAAACACCGTGAATTCGCACATCTGACTGAATCCATGTAAGTAGTTCAAACTTTTTTCAACTATACATTAGGTACCTTCTGGATCAAGGAGCCTTGGAATTCCTAGTTCTGCTTCTGCAAGTGCAAAGGCTTCTTCCAGGTTTTCCCTGTTTGACCTTCCCTTCACTTTCTCCATGTCCACTAAATCTGGGCGGACAGCATGAATAACAGAATGAAATGCAACACCACTCCTCCAACTTTGTCCAAAATCTTTGATTTCAATTCCAACCTGCCTAAAGAATACGAAAGAAAAAAGAAGTTACCAACGACATCAGGACTAGATGAAATAGGAGAGGAAACATGATGCTCCACCCAGTGGTTACCCGTCATTAAACCTAAACCATATGTTTTTCCTGTAATGCTATTCAGGTCTACTACAGCTCCATCCATCCACTACATAAATTCATTTTTGCCTATGAAGATCCAAGTGTTTTTTGTCATATACATGCTGTATTTGTCCGCAGTGGGCTTGGTAGTGGGAACAAGTCAATGGTATTTTGAAAAAATGAAGTCCACCAAGGTTCTCAAAGTTCTTGTATGACACACATGGAGTCTGTGGATGTATGCACTTTCATTCACTATTCTCTCACTCCCTATAAATCTCACTGAATTAAAACTACTGCAGTTCAGTTAGGTACACCATCATATGAAAATAACCCCCCAAAACCCTCCAAAAACAAACAACCCTCCCTCCACCCCAAAAAAGCCCATAAAGAACCTCAACCAAACCAAACCTGCATTAACCTGCTATTTTTTTTAAATGAAAGCATGAATAGTGACATCACTGTTGTTTAGTGGGAAATATAACACACAAATTTCTTTATGTTCGTATCAAAAACATGAATGATGCTATAATTTCATATACACACTTAGGCACTAAGGTATTCTTGCCATTGGGAGGTTCACAGCAACAGTAACTCTAAGTGAAAGTTTCATTCAAAGCTCACTGGGATCAGTGAAATGCTTTCACTGACTTTAAGGAGACTTTAAGGAGCTAGCCCTTGCAAATTACTATGTGAAGTAGAACTAGGTAAAGTGCACCATCCTTCCACTAAGTTTCTTTCAACACATTTTATCTACTCTTCCCAATAAAGTTGACAGTTTCATTTATGAATCTATTTGCATTTTGTTTCTTAACAACCGGAAATTGCAGCTGACAGCAAAAAAAATGTGGGATAATCTTACCAAATAAATTAGAAGATTCTCAAATTAACAAGAGATAGCAAGAAATAGCTGAAAAATAACTTGGATTAAAAAGAATGACAATTCAGGGTAATTTTTGTAATATTATGTCCCTTGTATCAAAAAACTGCAGAAGGAGATACATAATTTTCACCACTTGCCTTTCAACAGCAAGTGTCAGAATTTAGTGCTTCTACAAGCTCTCACTTAGGAATGCTAAGTCAGTGTGGGACTGGCAGTGTCACATCAAGTGTTTTGGCATCAGGACTAATACATTGCCATTCAGGCATCTCATTCCCCTTCAGTTCCTCATTCTATCAGAGACAATCCCATTCTTTAGTCAGAAACTATAAAATACGATTGCTTGTAAAATTAATGGAAATCATTACTTATTGTAATGATTATTGTATGGTGGCAACATTTAGCAGCCCCAGTTGTCTAAAAGAATATGGTGAGGTGCTACATAAATATATATATAGGAAGGTACTATATAACTACAGAGCAAAAGGAGGATCCCTGACTGAGAGAGCTTAGAATCTGAGTAAAAAGTTTGCACTTAAGATATAAAATAAGTTAATTTGTAAGTTACTTACTTTGCTGCTGTGTACTGTAACCATTTTAATAAAGCCTTCCTGGCACTTCCTTGGACCTTGGTTACCACCTTCCGTTTGCTTGGGGGACTTGCAGTTTCTGAACTGACAACACTTTCCACAGAAGAAGCGCTGCTAGACAACGACTGCAGCTGTGGGAGATTGCTGGTAAGCTCTTCGATCTGTAGGGAAAAAAATGTTAATGGACTCTTTGTAGTTAATTCACACCAGTTTCTTTAACTATTTCCTAATACAACTGTCAAAACAAAGTTGGGCCGAAGGGATGATTAACATGCTGTACATCAAAGGAGCTTCGAAACTGCTAATGTATGTGCCCAGGTGATGGTCTTATATTCAGAAGTACAAGGCATCTAGCAATCACTGACTTGACACCCTACAGCTAGAACAATATGCAAGTGTGTCATGTTATCTATTATGACAAATTACCATCAACATAGGAGACAATGACTTACATTTAGCTTGAATTCAAATTATAAAACAATCCACTAATTTCCAAGGAAGCTCATTCAATTAAAGAATGGCAATGACCTCAGTGATCTCATCTGCATAGTTCATTACTTACTATTGTACTGTTTTGGCATAAACTCAGTTGGGGTTTTTCTTAGAGGCACCTTGTCAAGAAATAGTGAATGTACTGCAACTGCAGACAAGTGCTTTCATAGTGCTTGTCGAGTGTGTAGGACAGTTATATCTTTCATCAAATGAAAATCATTAACTCTTTTAAGAACATTAACTTAACTAACAACTAACTTAGTTCTTTAAAATAACAAAGTTATATCCAGAGGATGTTGCAAGATTTTCTATGTTGTCTACTTAAAATCCAAAGTCACATCCCAGAATGAGCCTGCCACAATGAGAACCACAGCTCTGATGCATTTCTGCTTTCATTCATGTTAAAATGATATATCTGCCTGTGACAACTAAAAAAAAGCTCAGAAAATGACCCAAATAAAACTGATTCAGAGAACTAGAGTTTCAATAAGTCTGAGAAGCATACTATTCTCTGTTCATCTGAAAGAGCCACAAATTAAAATGTTAATATCATTCTGACTAACTTTTATTCTAAGATCTAAGCTATTAAGGTATCACAGTGGTTGGTGCTAAGGAGAACAGCATCCCTGAGACATGGAAGTTACATCACAAGGGAGCCAAAGCACTCCATATAGAAGAGCAACAAAATCAGTTGTTTTTTTAAGTGTTGAGCAGTGACTCACTTTGTTAACCCATATGCACAGGATTTAGGAAGCCAGTTTTCCCTCCCACCTAGCTTCAACAGAATGCAAATGATTTCTCCTCTACAAACGCAACCCTCTCTCAATCTACATCATTTGCAGCTAAATTTTATCCCTGCAAATATCTGCATCTCCCAGTGAAATCACCATTTTTACATGTATAGTTTGACAATAATTACTGTCTGACACCAATTGCACTGGAATTAGACATACAGCACAGTCACCACTGAGGTTGCTAAAGATACTTGTAACAACAATCCACAATTCTGTTCTTTTCCTCTTTTGCTCTGTTGGATTCTTTAGAGAAAGTAGAAGAATATGTTTCAGTGATGAAGGAACTCCATTCTAGGCAAAGACCAATCTACTCTAAAGACAAATATCTGATTTTACTCAATGTGAAACACCCTGACCATCAACTGTTGCTTTTTTCAGGAGCAGATCCTCAGCTAATTATGAAGTGACTTAGCTATGATGAAAGACTGGAACTACACCAGTTCCTATGAAGTGATGATCTGAACCATTATTTGAGCAAGCTACACTGAAGTATGAGAAACGTAATACCTGAAAATATAAAATTATGGTCCACACCAAGCCAAGCACAATAGAAGGCCTGCCATCAGCAATATCAGTTGAGTTTATGTTGACAAGCTTAATCTATATAGGAAAGAAAACATGTGTTATTACCACACAAAAAGAATAACAATTCTGAAATGCCTTTCAAATAGGTTTTATATTTTAAATACATTTCTGCAATCAAAAAGTTTCTTCATTAAAAACCACAAGCATTGAATGATGCAATTTCACTTTTCATACAAGCATAGCTATAGGCAATGAAAGATTTTTAAGACCATTGCACGCTATTACTTGTAGAAAACATATTTCATTTCAAGCGGAAAGAACAATAAAAATTAGATAGAAACATTGTACAAACCGGAGATCCTCTGTATATGGACTAGCATGAAAAGCAAAGGGAAAAATACGACATGGAAATAAATTTTTAATTATTAAGTATTACACAAATGCATTAATCTAATTTTATCACGTGAAGAAAGCACATTTTTTGCCACATCTTCCAATACATTTAATCAGGAGAGCAAATTAAATACTCTGTAACAGATTTTAAATTATGCAGGGTTTCTTGATATAGTTCTAATACATTTGGAATGAAAAAAGAAAAGTGAGTTTAAGACTAAAAATTTAAAAAAGAAAAGGGGGGGAATGCATAAAAGAAAAAAACAGAAAAAACAATGCCACTGTTCTCCAGCAGAGAACCTCTTATTGTAAAGGACATCACAACCACTGATTAAGGCTCCCTTGCAAGACAAACCTAACTATAGCTCTTCTAAAAATAGAGTGGGAAAAAAGTAGTTGTCCAAGGTCAAATTAAGTTTTTCAACAGAAACGGGAACAGAGTCCATGACACTCAACTCTCAAATGCTAATCTGTAGTCCAAATAAAATATCACTCTAAAATAAGCTCATAAGATAAAAGGTAGGAAAGGAGGGAATAAAGAATATAAGAGAAATTAACAGATAGATAACGCTCAAGGAAATATGAATAAAACAGATAGTATTGGAAAATTAGCAAATACGTTAGTAGTTATTTCCTCAGCAAAACCAAGAGTCAGCCACCAATCATGATAAAAATATGAATGACTGCTAAAGTGTTCATGCACTACAAGCTTGCTCATGGACAAAGGTTATGGAAAAAACTTGGAGAATAGTCCAAGCAAAAGAGAGACATCGGCTTTAGGTGACCTCATTTGTCTCTCCAAAGCAGAGGAAAGACTGTAGTTCTCTGAACCAATAGCTGGAAACCACTAGACAATGTCAAGAGCAAACAAAAAAATTGTTGTGCAGAGTTGTAAAGTTTTTTTCAGAATTAAATCTCCACAGGTTACTTAGGAAGAGGCAGAGGAGAAATCCCCACAGGTTTCCAATCCCCTCCATCAAGAAATTGGACAAAACTCTAGGAAAATTAGCACTACTTGTTTCTCTTCCAGTCAGTAAGAAAAATCTTCTATTACCTACCTAAAGAAAAATATACCTCATTGTCTCAGCTGAACCAATTCCAACAAAAGCTCTTCTTTTTCTGGAAAGTGAGGGTTCTTAATATGTACTACAGTTCAAAAGATTTACAGGGACTCAGCTAAAGCTTCTCATTAGGTTACTGTTCATAGAAGCATAGCCTATCTATTCTAGTTATTGTGTTACCTTTATCTTATATGCCATTAAAATGGATCCAAAATGAAAAATAAACTTTTCAGAATGACAAAAAAACCAATTTGGCCCAGAATAACATCTGTTAATTGTGAGCTGCAGTTTGTAGTACAACAGGAGTATTTGCAGAACGCTGTTTTGACAATGAAAATAGGAAGTTGATTAAATGTGTAAAAAGTTTAAAGTTTATTTATGGGGAAGCCCATGGAGGAAGGAGACCCTGCTGGCACTTCCAAAAGCTCTGTGCACAGCCACTCACATGCATTTGTTCACCTTTGAGTACAGTCCAGGGACTGCATTGACTTTCTAAAGAGGCATTTGTTGTCTGAAAAGCATCCCCACCTCCTCTGGGAGGAAAAGGGTGACAGACTGGTTGGATAGATAAATCCTTCAGACTGGATTCAACCTATGGACCACCTGCTATGGACTACACTGATATACCTGACGTCCTGCATATTTCCAACTCCCTCTAGAAGAATATATGGCACATTAATACAATGTACATATGAAAGTAACTCAGACAAGTCCAGGCAAAAATATTCAGATATCAGAAGCAAAAACACAGTATTCCATTTCTGGCAATCTATCTTGATTTTTGGGAGGGTCAGTTTCCTAGCTGCAACATTGTTATTTCTGGGATCTAAGATGGGTCATTCAAAGTTTGGGTCACTAAACTTTGTGTCACTGAACATGTTGTGACATGTAAATAGGGAAGTATGGGTGTTTTGCTCTTTACCTCAGCCTTGCCTTAGGTTATATGGGTCTCAAGACAAAACAGTTATCTCTGTATCTAAGCTTCCTCTATCGGTCTGCATATGATATGGTTTGTATCAACAGGTTATACTTCTTGAAATAGTGAAACCGTGAGCTAAAGCTGAATTTTGGTTCAGGAATATTCTCGCCTTTGCTTTGGTTATACATTTTTCAATTTTAAAAACTTCTCTTCTAGATTTCTTTCTACGGGCACCTGCCAAGATTGTTTCCCACATAACATAAATGTAATTAGCTCAAGATGTCAGTGAGTTAAAGAGAGGGAAAGACAGCGAAAACCCAACAATTGCCAGTGTACCGCATTGTGGAGCCATAAAATTCATCAGGTGAGATATCTGCATTGAGAAAAATTAAACTGAAATGCAGAAATTAGAGGAGCAAAATATCTATAATCTATTTAAAAAATCCAGATGCAAGTTGTTACAATACAGAGAGAAAAGTCAGGGAAAAAAGGTATAAGTAGATTGCTTTTATTTGATATGCATACCTAGATCACACTGAATTTTTAGGTTTTCTGTCTTTTGCTAAGTTTATAAAATATTTTGTTTCTTTTCCACAGTCACTGGCTGTACCAGAATAAATCCAAACCTTAGTCTGCCAAACTACTAGGGGGTCACACTGTCCTAAATTTTCACATCTATAATTTCAGATTTTTGCATGTCAAATCTAGTGAAGTCCAGAAATCTACTCTTTTAATTATAAATGAATGTCTCTCCTGAAATAAAGTTCATTCTTTGCTGAGAACAGCAAGAGGGAAGTAGAGAACATGAGGAGCTGGAGATCACTTAAAAAAAAAAAAAAAAAGACCATCCAAGATGATTCATTATTAATTAATTAAAAAAAAACCCACAAGTTTCACCCTATACATTGTTACATGTTAGTGTTGGATCTTATAATTTTGGATCTGCAGATTTTAGGCACTGCATAAACTGAAGGCTGCATACATAGCTCAAATTTTGGAGAAAAAAATCAGATGGGTGCATACAAATAATACCTTTAAGGAAACAAAGAAAAAAAAAGGAAAACCAGGGCTAAGTGTTACCATACCTACCCGTCTTCCTTCTAGAAACTTAAGAGCTGTGCCAATGTTGGCAACCCAGTGAATTCTCTTCAGCTGACGTCCCTGTTCACAAGGCTTAAAGGTAATGAACAGATTAAACTCCAATTAGTTTTATGCCAATTTAAAAATGAAGTTCCAGGTTATCATCAATACCTACGTACCTACCATAGTCTGATTTACATGTAAAAATGCCCCTTAGAACAGTCAAATTGTCGAACTGTATATCTGCATACACCAACAGGGAGGACTGACACATATAGGGGACATAAACATGATACTTCCATTATAAAAAAGTTACGTATGTCTTAATAACCTCAGGATGCAAGCTGTTGGCTTCAGTCCATAAACATCATCAAATCAGAGAACTGTTCTTCTTATGTAAAATAAGCTACTACTATTTTTATACGCATGTACACACACACACACACATATATATATATGGGTATTTGAGAGAAGGTAAAATTCCCTCAGTGAAATATTTTTGCCTGCAAAGTATAAGTCAAAGTGATTGTTATTTAAAAAAATCATTCTGCAGTGAAGATATTTTACCTATGAATTTTCATCCCATCTCTCTAATACCTTAATGGCAATTAAAACACCAGCTATCACAAATTCCCACCGAACAATGAATTTTGCTTCAGAAAAGTAGGCTAAAAAAAGACAGAACATATCCTAGGCTTCTAATACACTACAGTGGAATTAAATTCCCCACTGAATCTTATGTTGTAATGCAAATATAAAACTATTATGATTTAAATTCCTGTTCATGATGTTACAAATGGGTTTAACATGGGCCCGCTATAGATTCTGACATTACTCTTGCAGTTACTACAGGATATCATATGCTGGTATATACAACCTTTAAATTCACCAGACACTGTTCCAGTTCTGGAATATCTCTCATCTTACCCTAATTAATATAGGCAGGATACAATCCAATGAATTTCATTGTAACATGTGCCATCGTTAAAATTCCTTTCCTATTTTACTACTTCTGATTTGCCACAAGAGGGAGGCTTTCTATCTTAGACTAACAGAAACAGAAATGGGTATATTTCAACAGAATAGAAACCCTTGAAAGTCCAGTTTCTTCCCATCTTAAAGTAAAATCGTTTTTGTAGTTTGATTTACTACCTAATCTGTGGTTTCACTTGCAATCAAAACAGAAGTGAAACACGAAAAAGAGGGCACTTGCAAATTGCCTGCATGTAAGGAAACTGGCAACACCTGGAGCAAGTCTGTTTCACTACTCCTTCAGATGCTGTCATCTGATCTGCAAGCTGGTGTGGGGAAAGTCAGAGCCCTTGGC
The DNA here is from genome assembly GCF_009829145.1 of Chiroxiphia lanceolata. Lineage (NCBI taxonomy): Eukaryota > Metazoa > Chordata > Aves > Passeriformes > Pipridae > Chiroxiphia > Chiroxiphia lanceolata. The sequence goes on from NC_045639.1 coordinate 52,030,082, forward strand.
CTAAAATCCTTTTTTTTTTCTCCTATGGAGAAAACTATCCTGGCTCCCAAGAGATAGTCTATTTGCCATGTACACACTGTCCTCTCTGTACAAAACTTGGCTGTCAAAAAGTCATTTGGCATCATTTAAGGTTCTTTACATTAGCAAAGCAGCTGTCAAGGCAAATGGATATAAGCCCCCATGAAATGTGAGGGGTTAGTAGTTATTTTTTTTTCTGAGAGAAAGCTGTAAATTTAACAGGAAAAGACTGTCATTTTTTCAAGATGTATAGAAATAGCTTGCAGTTTAGACCTTGACTGTGGTAACATCTGGATGAACTGCACAGAATAATACAAATATGCAATTTTTATGAACTACTATGACAAAATTAATAAAAAAATGCATACAATCAAGAATGCCTGTAATAATCTGTAATAATATTTTTGTAGCCAGATAGCCCATTCTGTGAAAAACTTGTTTCCCTATTTAGCAATACGTTTTTTTACATGATTCAAATACAGAAGCTTATTAGAAAATTATATCCTAGAGAAGATATGCAACTATCTTGTACATTTAGAAGGAAGGAAGTTCTTACCAACTTCTGCCCTGAAAGAACCTCCAAAAGGGCAATTAGCATTACCCCATCTTTGATGTCTTCAAACAGATCATTCACCAGCATGGGAGGATTGCGCTGGAAAGGGAGAAGACTTCAGATATTATAAAAGCTCACCAGTATCACATCCTAACTGTTTTCCCTTCAAACAGAACCACAGAGTGGCTGGTCCCCTTCTTTGTGTTTTATAATGTTTAACATCAATGTATCCTTTAACCATTGCTTTGCCACCACACTGTTTAACTACTTCACATTTCTGGCACAGGACTGTAACACTAGATGCTTTCTGCCACTGATGATACAATGGAAAAAACCTCCTTCTCCCTGAAACAAGCAAAGAAACACACCAACAACTGCCTCTGAGTCTATAAAATAACACAAAACTTACAGATCTATTACAGTCACATTTCAATCTATCAGCATATTTTCCCTAGTGTTAAGTATGTCACAGAAATTTCACTCTCTCAGTCCGAGGAATACGAGGAGCTGTAAGAAGGAAAGATCCCTAGAGCAGTGTAGCTGGTTGAGCAGTGCTGCTACTTTCTCACAGCTGACAGTTGTTACACTGAGTTGCTGTATTTCCTCTCCTCCAGGCCTTGCAGGCTTCTGGTGCCGTTAGCACTGTGTCAGCTCCTACTCAAGACAAATTGCTCAGCATATGCCTTTACATTTGCAAGCACAACAATGATGATACTGAAAAATATGTAAATAGATGATCTTTTAGAAATTTTAAATAACAAGGTCACATCATAAAGCTCTGTATTTTTAAATGCATCTCGGTTTGTGGAACTACCACTCTCAGCTGGTCGGTATTTTAATGATCACAAAATGTCTCTTAGAAATAAAAAGTTTAAACTTGCTCCAGCTGACATATAGCTCTGCCCTCCATCAGATTGTGAGCGTTCATATACCTTTTAAGGATAATAATGATTGCAATAATAATACCTGCTAATTCACTAAAATGACAATGAGACTAAAAAATTCTTGAAACTACTTTAGATTTAATAACTTGTTTTTGGGATACTTATTAAAAAGGGTGCTTGAACAACAACTTACCAATGACTTTCGTTGTGTAGAAACAGAGATTTGAAAAGATGACCCTAACAAATGAAACACTGCCCTTGAAAAGCTAAAAATGCTATAATAAATCAGGAGAAAGCAAAGGTTTCTAGCTCCCAAAATCAAAATGTCCTGTCTTAATTGTGTATATAAAATAAAGCAGCACTACAACTCATTACAAGGGTATATTTAGTCATAGTTCTTTTTTAATTCCTAGCAATGCAATAGATAGTGAATCATGCTCTTCCTTAATATAGCACTAAAGAAATCAGTGGAGCAAACAGGTCACTGGAGATTAATTTCTCCCAGTCTTGAATCACAGGCAGTTGATATAAATGCAATTAATTTTCCTCACCTTCTATGTTATCATTTCCCATCTGAAGTTTGGAGCAGCTTTGGTTTTATCAGTATTACCACATGACAAAACACTGAAGAATTATGTGCTAAAATAATTTAGCCATAAAGACAAGAGGATTATAGCAGCTGCCACCCTAATTCAACAAGACGTGAAAGCCTAAAAAAAAAATCTCACCACCTATCTAACTGTTCCAGTAGTGGAGGGCACTTTTTGTTGCTGGAAGGTTGCATAATTACAAGCACTGCCACTGTTTTAGCAGTACACACCATATACCTTACAGCCAATAAAACAGGAACAGAAAGTAGATACAACATCTGTGCCACAAGATCTCTTGTATGAAACTCCTCTAAGAGGGAAAATTAGTTATTTATACAGATTGCCAAAAACATTCTCTGTAACACACTTTATAATACAATGTTTTTTACTGCCCTGAATGTGTTAACACCAAATTACAAGGAGATAAGATGCTCATTGTGTTTCATAAATCACTTGTTTGGATTTTTTAATACTCGGGGCACATAGCATAGAATTTACCTTATTATTATGATTCCAGTCACTCTCAGAAGTGTGGAATGAGTTATATTTTCAGTGGCATATATAAAAGAACAGATTCCTCTTCTACATGAGTATAGATACCAATCTTACTTCCCATGCTGATACAATTCAGAAAGATATACATACACTAGCTGATACTGAGAAGTTCATACAAGTTATTTATTGTATATGTACGATTGCACAGGCTTAAGGTACTTAACTATTTTTCTAGCAGATTTTCCACTGAGATCAATACATTATCTTCTGCTGGAATGGGGAAATACCTACTGCTTGAATCCATAAATGTCAAATGAAGTGAAAGGAGAAAATGAAGCTGTACACTGCTTATTTATTAGCCTCCAGAGAAGAAAGGTTTTGATGGGTTTTTTTAAACTGTACACAGTTAGCATCTATTGAATACTTTTTAGTTGCCTTAATGCACTGCCAAAATACTAACTGTAAATATGTATAAGCAGGGAACGAAAACTAACTTAAAATTTTGTAATTTTGTAATTTTAAAAAAAATTTAAAATAGCAAAAAATTGTAATTTTAAAATGTACTCCAGATTTTGGCATTTTGCACGTAAATATATAGCCCTAGAAATGCCGTCAACTGATATGATCCTAATACATTGAATTTTGAATGTTGGAAAGCCTCTGCAAATAATTTAATTAAGTCATTTTTCAACCAGGAAAAAAGAACATTTAAAAAGTATATGAAGTAACCTTTCAAAATCCTGTAATACTAAAGAAAAGTTGTCAATTATAAAATTCTTGAACAAAATTCTTCAGCATAACTCAGAATATACTTCAGTGAACAATCAGACATTAAGTTTACAACTTCTCAGGTCCACACTATGATTTCACTTGCCTCAGTATTTGATTTTGGTTTTTTGCAAGTTTCTTCAAGAAAGCAAAATAGCAAAATAAGAGTAATGATCTGTTACATACTGCATTGCACAAATTCTATTAAACACTCATTTACTGCAGTATATACAATCCCAGTAGTGTGCAATGATACTTAGGAACAGGCATGTCACAAAGAGGGAGGCACTCAGTCCCAGTAAATTCATGTGATCTGTAGGAGGAATATGAATTAATTGAGAATGAATCTTAAAGGTTATTGAACCTGGTTTTCACCATATTAAATATTTATTTAAGTAACTGTATTTAAAACTGATCATAAATGAGAACTGAGGAGGAAATGCTTTGCTTAAACTTCTTGCTGTTACAACTTGTCTAATTTGCTGTAGTCTTCAGGAAATACTCTGAATGACTTAAAGGACTGAGCATTGGTACATGTAAAAAATATTTAACTGACAAGCCTCAAAAAAAGAGATTTGTAATAGACCTGAAATGTCTAGAAATTCCTCCTCTGACACAGTAATAAAAGTTTTGTAAAATCCAAACTTCACATATTGAACCAACGTACGTTTCCTAAGCTTCTCTCTTTTATTCCAACACTTTTTCTTGAATTTATTTTCTCATTTGTATCTTTGCTACGGGAATCTTTTCCTTACACCTTGCACCTAACTTCTCTAATGAATAAATCCTACTACACAAATAGCAGTATCAACATCATAATGAATGCCAATGCAAACATTGAAAATTATTTTTGCTCCATTCATTTTCAAATAATGATTCAAAAACTGCTGAAGAAATGTATGAAAACCTATCCATGTGCTCAGACAGGAACAAATCTATGTAACTACTGAATTTGTCTCTGTAGAGAAATATATGTGAGAACAGTATGGAGAACATGAAATTTCCATTACTCTATAATAGCTGGCCCACTTCACCACCACAATTTAATTCCTAAATCCGTAAGCATATAGGTTTTCATACTCCTTGCTGTTAGTGACTATTTTTATTACTGAAGTCAGAGGGACTTGGTCTCTAAGTTTTACATGATTAATTTCATCACACAAATAAATTTAGCATTCACTGTTTAACATTAGAGGCTTTACACAAAACCAGTTGAAATCATACAGTAACTGTTGAAGTAGAAAAACTACCAGTCAAATTTTACTCATCATGCAGTCAAGATGGACATCAGCTTATTTTCTTTTCTGTGTCAGTGACTCAGATACTGGGAGCCTCTGTTTTCACGTTTGAAAATGGCAAAAAGGATTAGCATCACTTAGTTAATTTATGAAAACTGATGAGGTTCTTGCAAGACCAAGTTACATTGCAAGAACAACTAACACAATTGACAGCACCATGTGTGAGAGCCATAAGTCTTGATATACCCGTTTCTTTTTCCCTCCTTTCTTTTCTATAAAAGATATAATTTTGCAAGTTTAAATGCCTTAATGTAAGTTTTAACTCTCAGGTTTAATTCAGTATTATATAAACATTGCCTAAGTATAATCAAAAATCTTCACCCGTTCTTATTTTTATTTCTATTTTATATCCATCCTCTGCTTTTGTTTATGTGTGCATCCTCTCAATGAACACACACAAAATTAATAGTAATTTCTTTCATTAAGTATTGCTGTTTACTCTGTTTAGTGACTTTACAACAATACTTTGGTGAGTACAAACACTTAAGTTATTCCTACACCTGGGAACAAAATGTTATTTGATTGGGTCAAACCAATTTACAGTCTGCGTTCCAAAGCTTTGAAACTACTGTTCCCCCAAACTTTCACCAAAGATGAAAAAGGCAATAAAAGGCACATGCTTCTGCTGTTTCAGAAAGTGACATGTTTTTCATCTTCTTTACTCATCTAATCCACTACCTAAAAAATTGGCATAGGTAATGAAACAAAAAATATTTAAGTAACTGCTGGTTTGAATGCATGTTACGTCTCCTTTTGAAATATTTGGCGTGAATTTGTTTTCTATTTTAAACTCAGACTTTGAAAAGATGCTTTAAAATATAATCAGAAGCATACTCAAATTACATCTATGCTTTGAAGGCTGAGACTGAGAGGAGGGAGGACAGTTCTACAACCGTAGAGAAAAATATGAATAAATAATATGCAATTAGAAAACTTCTTGTCCTGTTACACATGCATATCTCATTTATCATTAGTAGAACTGCACAGATGCACAAAAATTAAAGAGGACGGCCAGAAGATAGAACACATTCATTTCATAGATTGTGTCCCGATTTCTGCAAGTGGCTGGCAGAGAAGAGAGATGATTTCCAGTTGATGACTCTCATCAGATTAGTACTCAGAATCACAGAACAGATACAGTTGGGGTTAGGGAGACAGAAGAGAGGGACAGATGCAGCCTGGTGCTAACAGCTCACCCACAATGAACCTGCATTACGCTACCTGCTAGTTATCATACTTGCAGCTCTTTCCTCTGTGTTCATCCCCTATGGGTGAGGGCACAGCTTGCACTAAGGCTGTTTTACTTCCATCTTTCTTTAAGTTGTCCTGTAACTAGCTTATGCCAAGTCCTTTACCTGTCTTCTGATTGTGTAAAAAAATATACCTTTGAAATAGGAATTTTTAAAAGGTAGCATTCTATTGTAAGAGCAAAACAGAATAAAAAATTCATACCTTCCTCCTATTGCCTTTCATAAAATTCAATTCATAGAATCATAAAACCACATAGGTTGGAAAATAGCTTTAAAATTAAGTCCAACCATTAACATAACACTGCCATGTCCACCACTGAACCAACCCCCCAAGGGCCACATCTACATGTCTTTTATACCTCCAGGGATGGTGACTCAACCACTTCCATAAGCAGCCAGTTCTAGTGCTTGACAACCCTTTCGGTGAAGAAATTTCACTGGTAGTCTTATTGCATTTTTGCTCATTCTTATTTATTTGTATCCATAGTCTCAAACCCATTCTTAACTTTATAGTTAAATAGCTCAAAAAAAATAGTTTTAATCTACTTGATACACTTAGTTATTGAATTAGTTTCTGTTTCAATTAGAGCATGACTTTTTAGAACAAAAACATACATTAAGATTTTAAAGATAAGCAGGGAAGAATCTTTTACTCATGGCAAACCCTGACAAAGAATCACACCCTGCTTTATATTCCCAAGCTATGAATTGTCATTGGTTGTACCTAATCAAATCACAATTTGATTTGGTTGTACACAATCAAATCAGTTCTGCATTTCCATTTCTTTCAAACCATTACTCTTCACAACATCAAAACCCTTTTAAATCTCCCTTTTAAATCCTTTCTCCTTTTTAAATCCTCTTTTGCTCTACTCAACCAACACAGTGTAAGGATGACAATTCTACCTTAGTAGAGTTTCCTTTTCTTTGCTGTCTCTAAATCTATCTTTCAAATTGTTACAGTAAACCCCATCAATCTTTTATTAGAAAACATTGATTTCTCCTGGTTTTGAGGTTTCATGCACTACTTTTTTTCAAAAATATCCAAATTCATTCATGATGGAACATTTCTCCAGATAGCATGGTGTTGAGTTACAGACACTTTAGCTATAGTTTTTAGTTTTTTCTTATTTCCTCCTATTACTTTTTCCTTTAATAATTTTACTAGATTGTCAAAAATGGCAATGAAAGAAAACCAAAGTTTTCTAAGAGTAGCCAAGAAATAGAGAAATAGAGAATTTGAAATGAAATCACTATTAATTTTAAATGTATATACTGAGTCAAATTCAGCACACTTGTTGTGGATCAATGGCAAAAAACAAAGACAAAATTCAAATCACCTTTCCTCAGGCTCAACTGTACTCCTTCACTCGCAGCTCCTCTACCTGACAGTAGTGCAGGATGTTTCTCTGCTGTTAAGTGTGAGCCCAGCACTTCACAGTGTTCCTCACTAGACACTATACACAGAGATGGGTCAAAGTGGGTCTCCTTCCAGGATTTTTCCTTATCACATTCAAAATGCTTCCAGACAACGGAGATGTTACAGATTTCCAGTTTCTTTTGAAGCAATCAAAACCAAAAGAACATTTTACAAAAATTGAGCAGCCTAAATATTGAATTTTTGGGTTACAAGCCAGAATATGAGTGCAAGGTGAGGCCTGGTCACTTCACAGACCCACCAGTACTTCCTACAGCTGTGATTGACTCAGAAAACATATTTCCAGACTTTCAAAAAACATGACTAATTGATAACTATCATGCTGAGATTCATCCTCAATCTTGTACAGATGATGGGAGTTCCTTTTTAAGTTTATTTGCTCAGACAAATCTGACATATTCTATATTCCAGGGCCACTATAGGTATAGATATAAAGGTTTGATTATTAAAAAAATAAATTCGAAAGCCATGCATTACCTTAGCCAGATGAGTATTGATCCATTTTGTGAAAGTCCTTTTCTGGACTGACTCTTGCTCATCTGAAAATAAAAAGAAATCAGTTTGATTAGACATCACTGGATACTTTCAGATTTACTGAAGCATAATATTCCCACTATATATTCTTGAGACAGTCAATTTTGCCTGTAACAAATACTTCATATTATTACAATAATGCTCTGATACTTATTATTTGAAGAGTTTCATGTCAAAGTTCAAGTCTTAAAAAGCCAATGATCAGTTAGACATGATTTCAAATTTGAATGCCAAAACAAATTTGACTTCTAAGTCCATTCTATACTTACCCAAGGCGTGAACAGCTAGAACTTCCCTGTACTTTTTAACTAGAATCCATGTCTCTGACAGTCAAGTTGCTTTTATGTTGAAAGTCAGCTAGGGCCTTAGAAAAAAAAACTCTTAGCATGTATATCTGAAAATGTTTAGAATGTTGAATTAAAGATTGTAAATTGCATTATCAAACTTATTTGTTCTCTGGGAGATCCTGCCAGGAAGGAGCCATTAGCTAATTCAGGCAGTTTCTATATGCTACTTACTACCTCCCTTACTCCTTTCTTGAAGCAATTGCCTGATTTATAGTGAATTTCACTGATTGTCAGATAGCCCCTGAGGGACAGCTGCCAGATGCATAAACAAAAATAGTTCCTGAATGAGCTCCTCCAACTTCAGCAGCAAGGGTCATGGCTGGGGAGGGAAGAGAATCACAGCACTATAACCCATCCAAAAAGTCCTGTCCTTTCTTCGTGGGTAATCAGTTTTGACACATGGAATAATTTCACAACAGAGGCACTCAACTATTTATATGGATATTTTTTTTTCCAAAATAGACGGGAGTATCTATTTCACGGAAAAACGAATCACGTTATTACTATCACCAGTTCTGAATGAGTACCTTCTTTCCCAACAGAAAATCCAAATAAATAGAGTTGCTGTTAACTATTCGCTTTTTATAACAACACGTGCTTATCCCAAAACTGACAGATGCAATATCTAATTTTAGTTACTGCATTTGCTAGTGACTCGTGCAGCACTGCATAGCATTTTCCAGATTCACACTCATGCAATGCTGCTTCACGATGAGGTTACATAAAGATACAAATCACCAAACAAAATTCTTAGGCCAAAATATTATCTTCAGTGGAATAATGATGGCTGCCTGACCATATATGAGCCCCCCAAAAAGTGGCTGTGCATTACAACTCAAGGATATTTTCTTTACATATAAATGCTATCTCACATAAAAGAAATACCAGAGGAAAAAAAGATACATACACTCTCCAGCATCTATTGCCAGATTAGCACACTTCATGCCTAAGAAAATAAATTTGCATTCTTTATTTTCCTTCGATATCATTGGGCAAGCTGCCTTATATAATTTTTAAACATTCAGTACATTCTTGGGATCTACTTGTTGCACTCACAGGCAATTTATATCACACAAAATACTGCATCGTGCTTCATTCAACACTGACTGTTTTTGGCAGGGGGGTGTCTTGACTTTGTATGTGACAATTGTTTCTACATTGTGGCAAACAGACTTCTCGCTGTATGGTTTCTAACCATGAAGATGCTTTCCTTATGATATAAAGTAAATGTCAGCTGTGCTCTGCATTTACATATATAGGTAGCCACATTAATTTCCATGGAAGTACTTGCACACTTCTATTGGGTTGTGTGTGAGGAGGTGTAGTGATAGAGATCAAGCACACACAGAATCAGTCCAGCTCTGCTTTCATTCACACATCTGTAATTTAAAATTCCCCAGCAACCGTGATACGATGATGGTATGCCAAAATAAATGTACTGGGCCTTTAGAAGTCAAACTTCTCATCAAAGAAATGAGTGAAAATGATACCCCAATTTGTAGTTCCAGTGCATCTTGGTGATTTACAAAACACCCTTCTGACAACAACTGGAAATCAGAGAACAAGTTTCCAGCTTCTGAAGAGACAGACCAGCAGAAGACATACCTCGTTTCAGTTCATATCAACAAACAGCAGAAATAGCCTTTCAAAATAATCTGTTTCAAGGCAATTTATGTCAGCAATATATTCTTTATGAGCACAACTGCAACTACTAACAATGAAGTTCCCTTGGTTTTAGCACCTTTTTTTTATAGGCTTAAAAAGGAACAGATTTTATCACTGTAAAATCTATGTCTGAACATAACACAAGTAGTGCATTGATTTTAAAAATTCCATTGTAAATACACTTTTTACAAATTTACCTGGAAACAAGTATGTTCTTTTCATTGACCTGATGCAAATTCTCTGCAGAGATACTGTTTATCTATACCCACAAGACATGTGTGTCATACAATTTCTTACACTCCCCCCATTTGCAAGGACTGTATTCGCACCACTTACCCTGCAGGTACTGAAGGAACTCAGGAAGCACGTTCAACGATGTAACATTTCTGCCAACAGCGCCTTTATAGTGAAACATAAGCACTGCTGCTGCTGCTCTGCTGCTGCTGCTGTTGTGGCTGCTAACCCTGTGTCATGTGCGCCGTTTCTTTAGAATATAGCCAGAAGTAATTTTTCAAGAATGATCCAATTTCTTTCCTTCACTGGAAATGCAGGCCTCTTACACAAATCCCTCCACTGTCTCTTATCAGAGAATTCACATGAAGCCAAACCTTAAAAACATCTTTATATATTCTTGCAGAAATGCAACAGCCAGACAAGGCTAGCTGTATTAGAAGTAGCAGTTCTGCTGATCTCACTGCCATCATCCTTCTCCACTGTTTTCCTGTGGAAAGATTATATTATCTGAGCACCAGCCAATCCGCTTGCAGAAATCTCTGATGTCAAGAGCTTGAATAATTCATCCAGTGACTGGGACAACGCAACTACACTGCTGATATCCTAAAGCAGAAAGGCTGTAAAAACTGATGCAGCCTTCTCACCAGTGCTTTTGTAACAATATAATGCTCAGTAAGCATAAAAGTAGATGAATGGTATAACCCTTCTCTAGGTTGTCATATATATAAAGGAAAACTGGTTTTAAAAATAACCACTTAGGTTCATCACTGCATACTCTATTGAGACACAGATATCCTTCGGGTTTGCACCTGAAAGAGTAAAGTAGAAGAAATAGCAAGCAATGAATCTCAACAGGTATGTAGGCCACTCAGCTTTTAATAATATATTTGAACTCTTTCACAAGAGGGATGAAATATAGGTAAGGATCCACAGATTTTCTGGAGTGCACCTAGATCACCCTGAAAAATACTCAAATCTCTGATAATATGCAGTATTTTCAATTTCATTAAATCAGAGCACCAGAGCATTTAACAGATTTTTTTTTTTTTCCTCTGGTAAAATGAAGGTAGATATGAAACACCATGTGTGGAGACTCATGTGTTATGTACAGAGTAGTACACACTACTGAAATGAGAATAAAAAAGGCCCACTTCTATTATGCCATTACTGTAAATTTACTGTTATACAGGTCAAATTCAAATTTCAGTTTCTGTAAAACATGATGACTCTGAAAAATATCATTTTGCATGTGAAAAATGTTGCAAGAAAGTTTCATATTATTTAACCAAATGTCTGCCTTTAATTGGCTGGAAATATCTTCATATTATTACAAACATTTTCTCTACTAAAGCATCAGCAACAGACTGCATTTTTAACTGATTACGAAAAAAACCCACAAATGTAATTGGATATATTTACTATAAAACATTTAGAACAAATTATTTTGATCAATGAACAAAACTAGCCATATATCTTCAGACAGTTATGAATATGCTGATGGAATATGCAGCATGCATACATTTAAAAATGTCTAGTATCATGTTGATAAGTGTGTACTGTGCAGCAGCAGATGGCACATCAAGCACCTCTTGCCTTAGATGCTTGGGGATAGGATGGTGAGAAGGCAGCTGCAGTGCAGGATGGCAAACACAGAGTTCTGCTGCAAGGTAACACAAGGAGGAGGCTCATACACAGAGTGAGAGTCACGACAGAGCTCGGTTCACACAAGTCTAATTAAAGCATCTTGATTGATTCTCAGTGACCAAATATTGTGGAGATCTTTTTTTTTTTTTTTACTTTAGTAAAATTCAGTTGAAGTTCCTCACAGTTCCTCATTTTCAGGATCCTTTTTTTGTTTTCTTTGGCTTTGAGAGGTCTGCCTTAAAAACACCAGAGCTTTTTGTTTCATTTTGTCTTCCAGGTTTTTGACGCCTTTAGGAATACACTAAACCAACCTGGAAGTGCAGAAAAGTGTGCCAAAACAGATGCACCAGCATATACCATTGCTCAATCTAAAGGTAACCTCAGTACAGTCATTTGGGAGCCAAAGGTTTTATGTCATTTGGAGGAGTGGAAACAGAGAAAACCCACACACATACATTTATTGCAAGCAAATACTGGTGGAATAGTTACAGGAAACTGAAGTGTGGAGAAGCAGGCTCACAGCTGCAGAAGCGCTGTCTGCTGTGTCATGTGCTGCTGGACAGCAATTGGCACGCTGCTGAGGACTTTCTGCTTTTACTGTCTAACTGAAATGTATTTACAAAATATGCATTTTGATTTTACTCATTTCTTATCAATTTCCTTTACTTCTAAGAGAGAGAAAGTGTCTGTCCACCCACTAGTTAAAAAGATATAAAGAATGATGGAATTTATCACCCAAAGAAAGTTGCATTTAAAAAATATCCGGTTAGAATGAAGAACAAACTGAATAAATCAATGTGTCTTCGTTTGTTCTCCATCAATTTATTGCAAGCATGATCAGCAATCAGTCTCTCTGGAAGCACTTGCTGTGGACTGTGCAAGCAGTTTAAATGTCTGAAATCTGGAAAACCAAAAATCTAGCCAGCACCAGAGAGTGTATGCTTTAATTTAGGCTGTTGGATCCACCTCACAGCAGCAGTTAGACTGCCACAAGATAACGTTTATCCTGTGGGACCTGGGAGACTTCCAGTCCTTAAATCCAAAGTAATGCCCTATTGTTCCCATATTGTCATGTGCACATGTCAAATGTTCCTGCTTCATCCAGACACACACTATCCCCCACTTTCCTGTGCTCTGGTTTTCACAGAAAGGAACAGAGCATGAACAGAGCACAGTGATCTTGATCCTTAGAAGCCAGGACATGGTCAGGACACAACCATGCTGCCCATAACTGCACTTTGATCAGAAGGCTTCCCTTAGTGTTTAAAGAAATGAATGAGAACAATATAATTTCTACAGTGGGTTGGAAGATATGCCTAAAACGTAATTTTTTTGACTTTGTGCCTCTTTCCTGTGCCCAATCTTTGCAGCATGCTTGCTCCTATTTTTCTGTTTTGAGTGACTAAAAAAATCAAACTGAAATTAAATTGTTATGCACTGCATTTTGCCTCAATAGGCTGCATTTTGTTCTTCTCCACATGTATAAGCAGAATGTATTCAGAACTAATCAATGAACACATATGCATTTTATGTTTACTGCGTACCCGCTTGTGCTGCCGCACTATTATTCTCATCATCTCCACTAACTGCTGTCTTGATCTCCATGCGATGTAAATATATTACTCATCTATTACTCACTTTCATAGTATCTGTACTCAACTGAATACAGTCAGAAATGAAAACAACACCTGTTAGAAAACCATTACAGGCTTCATTTTTAAAAGCAGCACCCTGAAGAAGATATTAACTAAAATCAGGATACTCAACATTTGAGTTGATCATGTGCAATGGCTTCAGCGCCACATTTGCTGCTCTACAGGTGCACCACATGGAGCAAATTTCTACTATCAGTGGTAAGATTACGATTCTTCTATACCTACAATAAGTTTAATAGCTTAAAAGCAGTGAAAAAATTGACTTGGACATGAAAAGGCTCAGAATCTACTGAAAGAAATCAAAATTTATGGAGACATACTGGACACACGCTCTTCAATGGATTAAATCAGGATATAATGGTGCAACATCTGTAATTTATAAATAAATCTATGCAGAGAACCAAAATATACATAATGATTCTTGTCTTACATAAAAGACACTGTGCAATCACATCTCAGTTCTGTTTATGCCTAAGTTCAGTGACATGACAAGAGTTAACTAAAGGTTTACAAAAATGTAAAATCTTCTATTTATTCCATGGAAACTATGGGCAGTTTTACTCTAGAGATAATTTTTATTATAGTTACACATATTGTAGACGTGAAGCTCTATCAAAGTCTACCTAATGGAAAGAATGTAATAGTAATTGCATCACCAGCTGACCATTGGAGGTGATTGTCCCACTCTATTCTGCGCTGGTGCAGCCTCACCTCGAGTCCTGTGTACAGTTTTGGGTGCCACAATACAAGATATAAAGCTATTAGAGAGCATCCAAGGGAGGGCTACGAAGATAGTGAAGGCTCTAGAGGAGAAGCATACAAGGAGTGGCTGAGGTCACTTGGTCTGTTCAGCCTGGAGGAGACTGAGGGGAGACCTCATTGCAGCCTACAACTTCCTCGTGAGGGAAAGAGGAGGGGCAGGTATTGATCTTTTCTCTGTGGTGACCAGTGACAGAACCCAAGAGAACAACATGAAGCTGTGTCAGAAGAGGTTTAGGTTAGATATTAGGAAAAGGTTCATCACCCAGGTGGTTGGCTACTGGAACAGGCTCCCCAGAGAAGTGGTCACAGCACCAAGCCTGACAGAGTTCAAGAAGAGTTTGGACAATGCTCTCAGGCACGTGGGCTGTGTTGTGCAGGACCAGGAGCTGCACTTGTTGATCCTTGTGGGTCTCTTCCAACTCCAGATATTCTGTGATTCTATGATTCTATTTTTGAATACTTGGAGCCATGATAATTTTAAATACATTTAGAATTAAATGATGAAATTTTTCTTCACATGCTATTTTCAAATCAATAAGTTCAGTATTAGAATAAATGGAAGGGTTAAGCACTTATAGGATGGCTACAAAGAGCAGAGATTCTACCTTCACATGAAATCATACAGAGAAGACAAGGGCCAGTGGGTAAAAGTTGCCCTGGAAGAGGTTTCATCTCGATATAAGGAATAGATTTTTTACAGTAAAGAACAATTATTCACTGGAACAACTTCCTCGGGGATATTCAAAAAGCCATTTGACAGGATACAAGATAATCTCATCTAGGTTCCCTTCCCCCCAAAAGGTTAGACAAGTTCAAGGACCCTTTAAGCCTTGCCTGTTCTTTGGCTCTATGATTTTATGGAAAACTGTTCTGTATTACTAGTAAGAAATGTGTTCTGCTACTTGTAACAGTCTAAGAATTTTTCACTATATTTATGAAATCATACATGTGATCAAATATCTTCAAACTCAGGTTCAAATCAGGACCTTACAAATTAATTACTCTTCCATGTGTGAAATGTAATGAAATGAAAATACACATGAGCACATATAAAAACTCAGTTCTGGGGAAATGCTGACTCTTATGTTTCATTGTTCAATAACAAAAATTAAAGTTAGCAGCATAGTATCTTCCTTAAAATTTATACATATTACTGAAACATAGGGTAAAAACAACTGAATAAAACTTTGCAATTATTGAGAAAGTAATATCTTGGTTTGTTCTTAGTGGGTTTTTTTTACCGTATCTAGGATATGTTTCTTTTTTTTTTTTGTTTGTAGTTACCATAATATGAAAAAGAAAAAAAAAGTTTTAAAGTAACCTATATATTGTGCTTGTTTGGTACTATTGTTTTATTTGTTACATTTAGCATATATCTCTTCCTTTTCTGTGTCACTGTTTCATGACATACCTGAGTCTACCTTCCAGAAAGCTTAAAAGCTCACAGCCTGACTGTGATTTCACACTGAGCCATTCCACTGACATCATTAGGGTTGCCTGAGAGTAAATTAGAGCATGATGAAAACCACAGTGAGATGAGGTTATACAGGTCGAGGTCTAATTCAGTTGTCAATCTAAATGAAAGGCAAAACAGGCCACACAGATTTAAACTTTAGTGTTCTTTAATCAGTCTTTTTTCCACTTGATCCTCCCTAGGATGCTTCTATTGTATTCCTTAAACAGCAAAACAAAATTATCATGAGAACCCACACAAACACGAAGTATCCAAATTTCAGAATAAGTAAACGAAACCCCTGAGGCCCTTCAGGACTCCTAAGAGCACTTGCCAATTTTGCCTAAAGGTAACTAAATACCAAACAGCAAAATGTGAAGACTGCACTGTAGATCAGAATATCATGATAATGATGATGAACTTGGTGAAAGGTTTTAACTTCAGTTAATCAAAAATTACCACCCCCAAACATTTATGTATTATAAGTTTCAAATTCACTTTTCAAAACACACTAAGATCTGGGGTTTTAGGCAAAGTATCCTAACAGTTAAGACACATTATAGTAAAGCTGTCTCCTCAACCTGAAGTACAGGCCTGTACAAAGTCAGAGCTGAAACCATGGCTTCCAAAGATTCACGTCCCTTCTGTTCCCACAGCAGTAGCCACTCTACTGACTCCACAGGGGAAGCAGAAGCTCCAGCTTGGGTTTTCAGGACTCTGGCACAGGCAAAGGCAGCAGCACAGTGGTGACCTTGTTTCTGTTCAGAAATGTGTTGCCTTTATTTTATGTATGCCAACTGCACTCCTGTTAAATGCATGACTTTCTCAAGAGGTGTTAAAGAAGCATTGTGCACACTGCTGGTACAGAAGGATGCAATGGCAACAGCAAGGATAGGACAAGAGCTGAAATTCATTCCCTGCTAGAAATAGAGCACATAACCATATGCTGTAACTGAGATGCAACTGTGGTGTTGGCTTATGAACACAAGTGACCCTAATTTACAACACTGATAGGTATTTCCTACTGGGCTGCAGCAACGGATAAAACTCATTTTAAACACAACCTTGCAATACAGGAACAACATTTGCTTCTTACTGTCCTTATGACGAGGACAGGAAAAATAGCTGGCATTTATCTGTTAACATGTATTCAAACAAAAGAAAAAGGAATTTTTTCAGCTCCTTTGCTAGTTGTCTTAAACATATGTACCTGGCCTATGGATCATCTCTACTGAAGATAACAAACAGTTTGTTTCAGGAAAAAAGCAAGGTCTGTGCAGCCCTAAGAAGTCAGATGCCTATTCTGCTTTGTGCATGTCCACTGAAGAAGAGGCCTCAGGCTATTTTGAACCAATAAATATCTAAATACCCACATAATGTCAGGGGAAAAAACTGCTTGTGCAAATTCATATTATATGGTATTATCAACACTTCAGGTATTAAGTTTTCCTCATTTCAATGTAACTACTATTTTTGCCAAGAAAAACAAGACATTATTACAGTATTTAGATATTACTGAGTAGCAGGAAACTATATCCCAAGAAAAAAATCCCATTAACAAAGAAATGTATTATTGAGTGAATTTCTCCCACCTCTAAACTTTGCTACTTGCTTTTTTATTACCATTATGGTTTTCTAGCTAGTGAAACAGACCCCTCACTCATGAAGGGAAGCCATACTCCAGACAAAGCACACAGATCAAGTAACTTCTTTGAGGGACCTCTAGTAAATCCTCCTAAAAGCAATGAATTTTTAGCAGTACCCTGAGCATGGAGTCCAGGGAGCACAGCATGGAGAGACCAAGCAGTAGCTGGACTTGGTGGCAGAGCTGGCAAAAGCGCTGGGCACTGGGAGAAGGTGGGAGCTGGCCCCAGGAGGAATCAAACACCATCAGCCTCCTCAAGGGAAGTCTGGCAGTGAACTAACAGCAAGACCTGAATTCCTTCTCACCAGTTCAGTGCTGTGTTTCACACCATGTTTATACAAACTCTTCCTGTATCAAATTGGATATGATTTTTTCATTATGACAATGTTTGCATTTAAATATTGCACCTCTTAATTGTGAATTATTCCTATAGTCTAGAAAAGCAATATTTCTTATTTATGACACAGTAAAAAAATTAAATGCTGCCTGGTCAACAAACAAGCCCAAACATGTCTGCCACAGCACAGAGAGCTCAAATATTTCACTCAGCTGCTTAATGGGACGTAACATTTACAGCATTACAACAAACTGTTTAATGTGTTTTTAGCTCACTTTGCTTTTACATCCTTGGCATAGATGTTAGACTATTGATATTATTTCATACCAGGAAAGTAGAAAAACAGAAACGGAAATGGTTGCATGCTAGAACCCAGTATCTTGATCTATGCCTCAAAAGCTGATAGCTGAATACCACAGTATTTTCTAATTGCTATGGCAAAGGAGTTACACTTTCCTGAAAGACACTGAAGAATTAAAGTCCTTGATCCAAGTCCAAGAAGCATTTATTAACTTCAGCGGGTACAGCCTGTGTCCTATCTGGAGAGCACTCAATAGCGAAACGCTGTGAAAAATTCAGTCTCCCATTACTACTCTAGACTAGTCCAAACTTACTGGTTAATTTTTTACACTGAGGAAAAGAGTATTAAGAGTGATTCTGAAAGCAAACATCTGCAGATACTCTGAAGACCACCTGTCATTAGGGTTAAGAGAAAGGAGTGGGCCCTTTAGGCTCTCAGCAAATGGAGGACAACACTGTCACCTTTACAGTGTAAAATAAAACCACTGCATCAGTACTTTTGTAGGTAACTGCTATTAAAGTATTAACACAATTAGTACAAAAATAATTAAGGTAATTATTCAAGGAGTTTGAGTAAAAGCATTACCTGAGTGACCCATTTCAGAAAACATATCTTATTCCAGAATTCCATGGTTTTCTGATCAGCACCAGTTACTTATCATGAGGTCAGATGAGCATAACCCCAAGCAGTCCCAAGTCAAAAGTGTGATGGAACTTCTCTATCTGATAATCAGCTCAAGCGGCTTCCACAGAAAGGTTCACATTTGAGGTAGAATGAATGAGAGAAGTTTCTTATATTCTCCCATGCAGGGTCCACACCAGAGCCATTTTTTTTTTTTTTAAATGATATTGATATCTTTACCTTCTGGACTCATACTCCCAAGGCACCAAATTTTTAGGCCTTCCTCTTCAGCCATGAAGGCAGAAGATGACTTAAGTGTTTTATTTTAGTATTTTGCTAATAATTGAATACAAGAAGCATCAAATATTATGAGATCTGGCCACTCTGTAATCAAAGTCTGACAATGGTCTTTTAAGTACATGTTGATGATAGAGACTCTAGACATTCTAGAGCTAAAAAAATATGACATCAATATGAAGACCCTTAGCTGAACACCTGCCAAAGTGCATTAGCCCTAGACTGCAATTCCATCTTTCAGTATAATTTTTTCAATGCTTTGGAACATCTTAGGCCCAGTGCTCTTCAACATCTTCATAAATTACTTGGATGCAGGACTTCAATGTAAGTTGGACCTTGATACTAAATTTGGAAGAGCTGGTGATTCCCTCAAAGGCAGAGAGGCCCAGACAAATTAGAGGGCTGGGGAATGACCAATTATATGAAGTTCAACAAGGGAAAGTGACAGATTCTGCAACTGGGATGGGGCAACCCTGGATGTACATACAGACTCAGGAATGAGAGGCTGAAGAGAAGCACTACAAAAAGGGACCTTGGGGTCCTGGTCAATGGCAAATTGAATATGAGTCAGCAGTGCCCTGGCAGCCAGGAGGGCCAACCATGTCCTGAGGGGCATCAGGCAAAGCATCGCCAGCCGGGTAAGGGAGGGGATTGTCCCACTCTGCTCTGCACTGGGGCAGCCTCACCTTGAATACTGTGTGCAGTTTTGGGTCCCACAACTCAAGGAAGGTATAAAGCTATAAGAGATCCAAAGGAGGGCTACAAAGATGGTAAATGGTCTGGAGGGGAAGCCATACGAGAAGCGGCTGAGGTCACTTCACTTGTTCAGCCTGGAGAAGAGGAAACTGAGGGGAGACCTCATTGCAGTCTACAACTTCCTCGTGAGGGGAAGAGGAGGGGCAGGCACCGATCTCTTCTCTGGTGAGACCAGTGACAGGAACAGAGGGAATGGCCTGAAGTTGTGCCAGGGAAGGTTTAGGTTGGATATTAGAAAAAGGTTCTTCACCCAGAGGGTGATCGGGAACTGAAACAGGCTCCCCAGGGAAGCGGTCCCAGCACCAAGTCTACCAGAGTTCAAGAAGCATTTGGACAAAGCTCTCAGGCTCATGATGTGATTCTTTGGGCTGTCCTGTGCCAGGCCAGGAGTTGGACTTCGATGGTACTTATGGGTCCCTTCCAACTCAGGATATTTTACAATTCTATCAGTGAAATAAATGAAAATATATGTTGTTCTGGACACCAGAGAATAACAACAAGCATTCTGCAGAGTATAATGTTCTTCAAAACCTGACTTCTCTAAAAATCTATCATTTGTCATTGTTGTATTCTTGCTATATCTTTACACATTCCACTATTCATGCAATGGGAAATGTTTGAGGTCCATAATCCGCTTTCATGTCAATTTAATTCTGGTTTTTAGACAAGTGATCTCCCTTTGGTTTAGGAAATGTGAGCAATCAAACTGCAGAGAAATAACTAAAATGGAGATTTTGGACTATATTCACATCCCAGAAAAAGAGGCATCTGCCAAAAATACATACCATAGTTTTAGGTTTTCTAGACCCAGAGAACTATGTGTAAATTCACGAGTGTTTTGAATACCTCACATATTAAAAAAAAACAAAAAAACAAAAAAACCACCAAAACAAAACAAAAAACCTCCCCATAAAAATACAGGAATGTCTATGGATTTACACACTTGTATGAAGTGTGCACACTGATTTTTACTTGGGCATGTATAACAAAGATGATGAGTCCATGGGATTCATGTTTCAGGGAATATCAACCTTTTCAGAATCATTAAGTTAGGCTTTCTATACCACCAGATCTGCAAGGAAGTGCTTTGCAATGAATGCAAAATCAGAATTTAATCTGGTAACGTCACTTTATTCTTTCCTGTCCCCAGATGCAGCACCATAGAGCGAGGGATATCAACAGGGACAGGGGAAGGGTAGGGACAGGGAGAGCAACGTGACTGAGGAGATCAGAGAGGAAGTGTTAGTTCTGAAACTTCCTCTGAGTGCTTTGTTGAGACCTTTCCAGAGTGCGGGCCCAGACAGGTGTCATTACTGACTGATGCAAACTGCAGATAATCCTGTATGCAGAAGCCCCAGTCATTTCTAGGACACCAACCCACTGTATTATGCTCTTTAGTGGCCTTAATACAGTGTGTTTAGCTTAGTGGAGTGCCTATAGAAAATCCCCATTTCCAATTCATATTTATATTTTTAGGATGCTTGTCAACATTATGCCCTAGCAACACAAACATTTGGTACTTGCCATATGGACACAGACAAAACACATAGTGCCTGCTTGAAGGGTCGATCTTTAACACAGGGGTTGACGGCTTTAACTGCATGTGCATAACGATACAAGACAGCTCCTGAGTGCCCCACTCAAGTGAAATGGAGCAATGCCGACTTACCCTGACTGAGGTTATTTCCATCCTTATGTAAGTTCTTGCATTAGGTAAAGCATAATGCAGTCAAACATTGGAAAAACAGACAGAAAATGGGGAGGGTAGAGAGCAAACACAGAAATGGATTAACACTCGTTTATCAGGAGCAGTACAAATTACAGCTTTTTCTTTTTTTAATTGTGTTTTAAATGACACTAAAGCCCAGGTAATAAATATATAATATAGCATTTAAAAAAAACAAACCACAAATCATTACAAATCATTACAAATACAGCCTTCAAAGTAAATTTTAAAAAGAAGTTTTCCCAATGCTTGAAAACATTTAGAGTTCTTCCTTAGATGGAACAGGCTTGGACAAGGGAAAATTTACTATGTTTGGCTTTGTGTATTTTTTTAAAATCTAATTCAAAACTTTTAGATATCTGCTGTCTCCCTGGGTCAGAAAATAGTAGAGCTTCACAACTTAAGAATGTGTTAAAAAAAATAATTCTGAACAGACAAACTGGGAAACATGAACAACTGAATGTGGAAAATTATCTATCTGGTGTCTGTAAGTCTCAGCCAAGTTGGATGATATCCACGGATTTTGGGTGTGTGCTCTTACAAAAACTAGCAAAAGAATAAACAAACAGATAGACAATTGCTGCAGCAATTAAAACTACTTAAGCTTCCACAGAGAAACAGGGAATGTAAAATGATGGGTTTTAGTAGTTTTGAGACTAAAATAATGCAGAGTCCTAACATGCTGTCACATTCTATCAAGGTCAAAACTGGTCTGTCTTCCTGATGAATCAATACAATACTGCATGAAGACAATCTGAGAGGCAGAGGATATTAAACAACTTTAGTATTCTAATGCTACTGTGGAGTGTATGATGGGTCCTTGCATCTACCTTCATGTTTTACTATTAGAGAAGCAAAGGAATCTCAGTAACGTCAAATGGAGCTGAAGGTGCTCTTAATTTCTGAAAATGTGGCCAGTTTTATTTAGGTACAGCATTACAGATCCAAGTTAAAAATGTAGCTTTTAAAAAATAAATAGTCAGATATATACCAGCCAAAAGTATCGCAGCTAGGCTAAGTAACCCTGAAATTATCCCCCACTTAAATATATGATTGCCAGAGTCACATGTGTGCCTACAAAACAAACTATTTGATTACAGCTTCTCTTCATCCCCCACAGCAAATAGCATTTTAGAGAAGAATAATAACATATGACAGTGTCTCTGCCAGTGCTCCTGGGTAATACCCTTCAGCTTACATGCACGTGTTCATGCATGTATAGATGAATGCACAACCAATGTAAGTGTGCACACGCACATGTTAATTTGCAAAAGATATAACTATTTTCGTGGTCATTTCAGTGCTAACAATACTTAATAGACAAACAGAATTTCAATACTGGGGGCAGAGAGGAAAGGCACCCTAAATCTCCATTTGGAAATGTGGTTTCCTGCACGAAGAATAAAACCAGAGCAGATAAATGTGTAATAGTTCTTTGTGTAATCAGCCTTTTTCAGGCTCTACCTCAGCAGTCAGATTCTACCACCAAATGAGAACTGAGAGCCAGGATAAGCCTTGTAAGCCAATGTCTGAGCTGTGAACCTGAACAGAGGGTTTCCCCAAATGCCATCATCCCATTTTGCCACTTGGCTGAAATTACACTCCTTTTCTTCACTGATTGCTCTTACCAACTGAAATCTGGTCCCTGCACCCACTTACCCTACCTGAGGTTTCTACAGCTTGAGCTCCGTGTTCTTTAGGGCCACGCTGTGTTGTACATACTCCCTTTCTAATTTTCCTATGTGGTTTAGAAATTTACCAGCACCTCCTCCGTGGCAGAGTATTCCACATGCCCTTAATTCCTAACCACAATTCTGGGGTCCCACTTTTGAATCCTGCTCATTGGAACAAAGTGCATATGTCTTAACTGTATTTCTCAGCTATCTGCTCTGTCACTGCTTTTTCACACAGTAGGAATTTCTCCACCAATCCTGTTACATGGCCTCCCTGAGACAGAGTTTCAATTATGATTATCATTATTGTGAAACCGTTATACCTGTATATGGCTTGCTTGGCGGGGCTTGTGTCACTGAAAGTACAAGTCATAAGCATCTTTCATCTATAATTTAATGTAGACATAGATGAGCCAAGATTTTCAAGCAAAATATCTTCTTTTGTCCTGTTACAAATAATTCTTTGAATTCACTTCTTATTAATACAAATACTTCCTTGCATTGATTTCAACAATGTCGAAGCATATTGGAAAAATGCAAACTTAAATATTGCTTTATATGAAAGAATCTTTTTCTTCAAAATCTACTGGCAAGAATTAAAAATTTTAAATTATAATTTACAAATGAAAACTTGATTTGATAATATTAATTAAAGATTTGGATCAATTAATAACAGTTTGCTTCCCAGAGGAAATAATCCAGTTTTCAAATTCCCCTGAACAAACCATACACTGTGCTGACAGTATTATAAAGAAAATCTAGAGAAACATAAATGATTCAGTAACAAGTCCAAAAAAACAGAATACTAAAACAGTGTTGCCAAGGAACAACACTGTCCAAATAGCAATGCACAGATTTGGGACCATAAGTTACATAAATTACCTTCTCCTGATGTTTTGTATTAACCAGTTTGTTGATATTTACAATTTTTTAAATGTAAATGCAGAAACACTACCATTCATAGCTAATTCACAGTAAAGAATATTGCTCATCAGAGTGAAAGTCTCACCTATTATTATGGTGTTACTGCTTAAAACCAACCTTCTTTGAATATTATGTAGGATTGGAATTAATAAATCTGAGCTTAAATAACTATTAAATAATCATCTGTGACTTGGTCTGAGTGGTAGGATTCTCCTGTAGGATGTCCCACCTTCAGAACTTTGCAGCAATTGTCAAGCCACTCATACATCCCATTCTCCTGAAAAATTTTAGAGACCGCAGAAGTGCCCTCACAGAGCATCTCCTAAATTCTCATGTGGGCCAGGACAAGTAGGTGTCAAAGATTTGTAGAACAGCCTCCATAGCTGTCCCTTGGAGAGGCCCCTACCAGAGGCAAATCCACACACATGGACATGTGGCCAAAAGTGTCAGTGAAAGTTGTGCCAGATCCCAGGCATTATTTTCTGCGAACGTATACCTTATTAAAAAAGCAAAAATACAAACAACAAACAAACAAAAGAAACAGTGATATTTAGATTTTCACTTTTCTGAATAAAGTGTGCTGGATTTTGCTAGATAAACAGTGTGGATTGGTCTTCTCACCAGCTGGACGACAGACACATGCACTCTGCAGGTAGAGGTAATGGGGCATCCTGAAGACTACTCCAGTCTTTCTATTTTAGGGCAGACCAGTAGCACATCATGGCAGGCTGATTTAGCAGGGCCATGCAGGTCAAGCGGTCACCCTTATAAATAACTGCTGCTTGAGCAGAGGCTGCTTCAAGTAGGCTGAGGAACTATGGCAAGGAAACTACTGCACTAAAATAACCTACATTGCAGCACAAATGAGGTCAGAGGTGAAAAGGTAACTATCATTCAAAATTGTGAAGAAAGTGTACATTCTGCACTTCCAACATTTTCAAAGCTTTCAAGGTGGAAAAAGCAAAGTTCTTTGAAGGAAGTTCTACAGTGTTCTAGTTGCAGCAGAATGAAGACAGCATATTAGTTCCTCATGACTACAGCTAAGCTTCTCAGAAGAGAGAAGTTACTTGGCTATACTATAGATTTTTTTTCTTTATTCTGCACTATCATCCTTATCTTCACACCACCTTAAAATACGAAAGATATTCTTTCTTCCCCCACAGACAATACATACATCCATGACTGGTCTATCTACTCACCTATACAAACCCACCTTCCCTTTTGCATTTTGTTTCTACTATTCTACAGCTCTCTAATGGATGTGGCATGCAGCTAAAATAATTTTCTTCAGTAACCTCATCAACAATGTGGTTTCCTTAACTGGTACCTTCTTTGGTATTTTGTAATTTAAAAAAAAAAAAAAAAATTTAAAAATCCAAACAAACAAGGCTCTCCATACATTTTTTAATTGTCAGTGTTTCCTACACTGCCATTTATGACAATCATCTTTCATATAGTTTATTTCACTTGCTTTGCTTTGTTTTCAGACTGCTAATCCCTACCTCAAATGGCTGAATCATCACACAGTATCAAGCAGTTGAGACTCTCAGCTTTGAAATTACCTTTCCCTAAAGCTCACAAATATAAGGAATTTATGTCATTCATCAGTTCAATAAAATTCTTGAAAGACGGTGTGTTCTACTATATCTCCAAAGTCATCTGGTGAATTTACTTACAATTTAAAAATTCAGATTAGATTCTTTGAGTGAAAACTTATTTTTTAATCTACAGCTCCTAATTGCATAGTTGATAGCACAAATAATTTGATGAACATGTTTTCAGACCACCTCTAGTTAAAATTACAGAAACACAAGCCTGTATATACAGACTTCACAGTTTAGTTAAGACTGTCAATCCTTTGAAGGTAAATACAGCCTACAGAAATTTCACCACGGTCACTGAACCCAGTAGCTAACCAATGCTGGAGCAGGTTGCCACTGCACACCTAATTCCTCTGATTCTTCCATGCTGGAATTTGTCCATTTTTTTTTGCCAGTTCCCACTAATCTGAAGAACCTAACATTACCATCAGAGTTGGTAGCACTTTTGTAATGCTCTAATGTTTTCTGCTCTCTTCAGGTTTCAGAGAAAAGTTTCATACTGAGAACTTTAAAGCAGCTATGAAGCCTAATTATATCAGGCTACTATAAAAAATAAACAATTTAAAACTGTTTAGTATGACATAAAATATTTTAAAAATACTATAAGAACTCAGTAGCTTTATTGAATTATCTTGAGGCTTAATTTTGTCAATGCATACAGAAAATAAGGTTCTCGAATAGGACAGAAATCGGTATTTTTAAACAGAGGCAGAGAGGCACAGTTACACGGGTCTTAAGTCACAGAAGGTCCTGAGGACCTCACTGCCACCGTCCAAGCTTGCTCGGCCCCGGCAGATGAACCTTAGGATTAAAGGGTGGGCTCAGCTCAGCGCACACTGTGTCTCACCTAAAAAAATCCACTGCGCAGGCTCGAAGGGCAAAGACCCTTCCCAAATCTTCGTTCGCGAAGACTGGCCATACAAGTCACAGAAGACAGCAATGTATGATCTAACTGTAGAAAGACCTACACCACAATCTTCAAACAAAAGGATAGTTTTGTTTTAAAAGAAGCCAACAGGCAGAATTGGTAGTGCTTAGGACAAAGGCAACTGAGTCATACTGGTCTACGAGTTTTCACCAATACTATATTTGCTCACAGCTTTCCTGGTTCCATTCAGCGTTCGCTGTCTTTTGGTTTCATAAGCACTAAAAATAACCATCATCTGAAGAACAAACTCCTTTCAAGAAAACAAACAAAAATCCAAACATAAATTCAACACAAGCATGATTTCCTTCTGGTGTTTTTGTCACGATTTCAAGTTCTTCATGAAAACAACGTATGGGTGGAGCACAGCAGGGACTGGAAAGGCCAGCTATGACCTCAGTTACAACTCTCACTAAAGCAGGAGAAGGGGCAGTGCCTTCTCCACAGTTAAGTGTTTATGATCTCTTTTGAGCTCTTAGGCTCTTTATGGTGTGTCACTTCCTAGTATTTTTGTTTGGCTGTTTTTTTTAAAATGATATGCCACTGCACATTACTATATGACAGAAATGCAAGGTGAATACAGAATGTGTCCATCCTGTTTATTTATCAGTCATAATTATTACATAATAATTATAGAAAACCATGGAAATCTGCAGCTACAAGTGCTTAGCTACTGCCTTCATCTCCTATATCTGATATACTTGTAAGCAGGTCTTGAGTGTCTTTACTTCACAAATGTAGGAAAAGGTGTTTTGCCTTCCAAGCAGGGATGTTGTAAAGATAAATGTCTTAAAAATTTGGAGAAACGTAAAAAAGATGGTAATGGGGATCATACAATTGCAATAAACTTCTATGATTTGGTATGAATATATTTCTGTTTCTTGTCAGCAGAGCTCTACTTTCTAAAAAGAAAAAAGGATGTTTCAATTAGTTCTAATACTTACTTTGAACATCATATCACAGCACTTCTACATTCTCTGTGTTCAGGTTCTGCCAATTAAATAATGACTTCTGCTCCATTAAGTACTGTTATTTTATGTGTGGGATGCAGTAAACATTTTTAGTTTAGATAATAATTTGATCAACTGGACTTGAAATATCTGTGCCTGTTGCTTTATTATGTTTCTATTTGTTTGTATTTTATTTTATGTTTGTATAGATTTACATATGAATTTGTTAGACCAAATCTCCAGCTTGGTACTGCTAAAGATGTTAGATCCAGACTGAAGAACTGGAAGTGGCCACCAGGAGCCCAAGACTTGTTGAAATAAGTGTGCAGGGGCACACAGCATTTATATTAACAGAAATCAGTACAAAAATTAGGATTAGTGTATCATACTGCATATCATATCCAAATTTCAGTATTCAAGATGCCCTGAAACATGATTAGCAGAGGGTAAACAAGTGATCTCTTCCTGATTCCCACGCATACAAACTCCTGCCAACAAGCAGGAATGCATGCAGCCCCTAAAACACCGAGCTCCAAAATATGAAATCATACTCTCAAACTCCTTCTACTACAGTATGGTTTCATTAAATCTGGACTTCAGTGAGTCCCATGTTGAGAGGTGCTTTGAACAGAGAAACTACAACTATTTCTGTAAATTTACTTTGTTAGGTAATCTTGACTTGCAAAATGCAAACTACTTATCAGAAGAGGTAAGGGGAACTTACCCATCTAGACAACTTCCCCTATTATGTCCTTAGGTGTTCCCTTTTTCACACACACACACAGACACAGACACACATACACTTCAGTGTAAAGTTAATCAACCTGCTAATATTTGCAAATAGAGAAGAGATTCCCTGTGCCTTTTTCCACTCCACTTCTTACTTTTATGTGGTCACATGAGACACACCATCACTCAGGACTGAATTCTGAAATTACATAGGTGATCATGACAAGGTGATCACGACAAGGTGATCACAGAGTCTTCTGGCTTCACAATTATGAGTTCTTTCAGTTTAGGCCACAGTCTTATGTTGTGCATTCTGTGCTAGATTCTCCAAAAACATCTGTCTCAGCCTACCTAAGTTCTTCCTTAAGGGTAACACATGGGCTTCAAGGTCTGAATGTTTTCTTTAGAGCAAGTAAGAGGCTTATGCTAGTATACAGACTGTATTTTCAAACTGTATTTGATTTTCAGTTCAGATGTATATATTCTTTCAATTTTGACGGATGGGTGAAAAAAAGGGAAACTAGAGAAATCAGATTGCTAGATTACACATTATATCACTACCCAACAACTTAATCTGATTTTGTCTTTACTAGTTACAGTCAGTCCTCACTGTGATTATAGAGACCGACTGAACTTAAAAATGTTAAGCTTAGGATTCACTTGCAGTAGTGACTTTTTAGTACTAGATTTATCTCAGTCTCATTCTGAAGGTTTTTTTTTTCTTTGGTTTTGCTTTTTCTATGTGTGGGAAAGGAGACAATTTCCCCTGCAAATAAAGCATAGTTTTAAATGGGTAAATCTGCCAAAGCAGCTTATGACCAGCATTGCTGGCAATCAGCCACCAATTCTGTCCAGTCACAGGAAGAAAAAAGACTTCTGGAGAACAGATGATCAGCATCCTGTAGCACTGTGAAAGAGGTCATGCAAATGCAGCATATGGCTTTCAGTGTCAAGCTATTGAGTTGTGTCTTTATTTCTCAGCACCTCAGGTACAAATGTTTCTATGCCAGACAATGCCCATAAATCTAGAGGATAATGCCTATAAATAAATGTGAACCGATAATCACTGCACATTCTTAATTATATGCAAATCAGCTATTAACAAGCTTTTAATTCTGTCTGATACTGCAGCAAAAAGGTGAAAAATGTTGAAATACAGATAATGCTAAAATAACTTGCTCTCATTCAAGTTAATTATTAGTAAAAGATGTAATTAAATTGGAAGTTTTTAAAGTGCAAAGGAATCCAAGTAACAGACTTTAGCAAACAAAGCCAGAGAAAACCAGAAGGTAACAATGGACTAGTAAGAAACCAGTCTAATTACATGGACTCAGGGCTTTAAATTATTTGGAAACTGAAGTAATCACCTAGAAAACAAGATCCATTTATCAGGAAGAGAGAAGAAATGGAGGTAGTTCTTTATAACAGACTAACAGACAGCTCTTGTTGCCAGAGCAAGTGCGAGAGAATGCTGCAGGATCAGGGAAACACGACTCAGCATCTACCTGCCACCTAGTAATTAGCAAACAGTCAAATCCTGAGAGGGAGCAAGCAAGTAATGATGGTATAGACATTTTGATTGTACTCTGAACTAAAATTATTAGTTTAGATAAAAGATATCTCATTTTTGTATGTAAGGATTTTGAAACAGAATACCAAGGCCACAGTCAGAAAATTAGGTTTGATTTTTCCCTGAAGTAGATCCTCAGAGGAATGCAGATATGACTTTTGCTAGCAGATATTGTACAGTGCCTCTGCAACAAACTACTAGAATAAAACCAAACTTTAGGGCAAATATGCTTTTAGATGTTGATTGAGATTGAGACAGTTCACAAACAATAACACAGGTAAAACTCTCGCCATGCTCAGATTTGTAAAGCAGCTTCTCTCCATTTTTGTTTCTCAAGGCAATGTTATTGCTGTTCTCAATATCCAATCTCCTTCTCCCTGTATTTTTCTTTTCAACATTTCTACCTATCAGAAGCCTATATGGGTTCCTCTCACTTAAATTTCCCTTTTTCTTTCACTTCTATGTGTATTCCTATGTGTTAGTTTGTTCTGTTTCCTTGAAAATAAATTATTCAAAGCTTTCTACCTAACTTTTAATTACAAGTTTGTCTTGCTGGTAGATGCAAGGAAAGTATCACAAGACTTTTTT
Source organism: Chiroxiphia lanceolata (assembly GCF_009829145.1). Taxonomy (NCBI): domain Eukaryota; kingdom Metazoa; phylum Chordata; class Aves; order Passeriformes; family Pipridae; genus Chiroxiphia; species Chiroxiphia lanceolata. Next base: position 52,060,313 of record NC_045639.1, read on the forward strand.
TTTTTTTTTTTTTGTGAAATGGGCTTTTTCTCTTTAAGGCCATTTAATCTTCCACTCAGCTCTGATTTCTGTGCTTTCCTTTGGCAACAAGAAGTAGCTAAGTGTCCAGAATTTTGATCAATCAACTCCAATCTTTTCCTTCCCTACAAAAAAAGTGCAATGCACATTTTTGTTTAAATCTGTTTATATCTCTTTTTATTTTTCATTACCTGTGAGAATACTATAATTCAACTTGATATTTTTAAACTTCATCAGAAGCTTGTGAGAATAACCTGAACACCTTAACCACTGGCAGTAATGTTATGTTAATTAATTACACCATTGAACATAGATTCCAGATTTGGTCTCATTCAAAATAAAAATCTGCTGGCAACTAGTATTTCAGTTGGAGAGCACATAACATTGTCATGCCTGTTGTCTTAAACAGCTGCAGCCTATAAAATTTTCAAGTTTGGTTACTAACATATAATGTTGTAGAAAACTTGAAGAAAATATACTGGTGAAACTTACAGTGTGATTCTTCAAACATGCTGTGAAAGTGTAAGTCACAATTTTTTCAGCCAAATTTTAAAGTACTTCCTATTCCTGCTAACACAGTTCCCACTATTTTGGCCCTCCAATAGGAACACCCAGCTATTAGTAATAAACAGAAATAACTAATATTAACTACCAGCAGGTACATGTGGACCTGATTTCTATTGGTAGATACACATGCACCTGATTTGTAGAACCAAACTTGTACTTAACCAGCTCATTAGTTTTGGGAACTGATTTATTCTTCCTGACTGCAGTTAAGGCCATGTTGTATCCTACACTTTCATAGGAGTTGGTGAGAATAAGACTTTTCTCTGTTTCACTCCCAATCTGGAAAGTGATACTAACTGTTCTTACCTCCCTCACAGGTCAAAATGTGTTACTTCATTACACATTTGCATACCCTTTTCTAAAGCCCAGCCAAAAAAAATAAATAAATAAAACCAAAACCACCTTGAGTATTTTGTAAGAATTAGCACAATAACATACCATTATTTTATCTCATTCATAAATGGATGTAATTTTCTACTCAAACCTGATGACTTCTTACTGATAAATATAAATACAAAGTGTAATTATTTTTGTGCAGACACAAGTGTCCCCAGGGAACACAGGATTTAAATGTGCCCAAGATCTCAAATAAAAATACACAGAGACAGTAAGCATGTACTATTCGTCTCTTAGAAACCAGATGCAAACACAAAAATTAACTGTTCACGATTCCTTTTATTTATTCAAATCACTTCTGGCAGCTGGCTACACCTCTGGTTTTCTTAGTAACCACATAAATGAAAAGGCAGACTCAGGATTATCAAAGAAGAAGAATTATGCAACAAGGCTGTGTACAAGCTCACCAAAGTGACCAAACAAAAGGTCATTCTGGAAAGCAAGACCAAGAAAGCAGATTATACAACTAAACTCCTTTCTATGATACACAGCGATGCAGAAGCAGCAGTTTTCTGCTCCTGAGTCAGTCAGCCAGAAAAAAAACCAAGCAAACAACAAAAAAACCCCCACAACATAATAAACTTCTGTCTCTTTGGGAAGCAGAAAGCAGAAGCTTCACAAAAAGATTCAAGGATTTTTATTTGAATGTCTTTTCAAATCTTATTCTTCCTGCAATGCCCAATTTCAGTAATGCAAACCAGACAGAAATCCAAGTTAATTAGACTTACATCCTGTCTAATCAGTCAGAGTATGATCATTCATGTTTTATTACTGCAACTCATCACATCTGCTAACAAAACTTTATGCCCAGAGACTTCTAATAACACGATGGCTTGACAACATTTGGTTTTCCATTTGTGATTGAACTTTGGATAGTCTCACCTCTGTCTCTTCTGTCCACAAACTTGACTTTTGGTTACTTTAAAAATCACCTCATCCCACCCCACCATGGCCTGAGCTTCTCTGACAGTGCACTTCACTGGGCGAAAAAGGCCAGCTGGGCTACAAATCTGAGTGAAGGGTCAGTTCCCAAATACCTCTTCTCCTCATTTGGACGGGAGCACAAGCTTTGTGACTTCCATTAAAAGGTATTTCTTGTCCTCACCGTAACAAGCGAGATCAGGTTCACCTGTGAGTGAATGGAATAGGAACATCCAGGTTGCAAAACAGCACTCAAGTACGCAGCCAATCCAGCTACCAGCAGAGAATGACTGGGCTGGTACAGCTTCTGGATTAGTAGCTCATAATTGTTGTAACTGGTGATGCTGATTCTCAATTCTCTCTCCTGAAAACCACATGGTGTTTCTGGACTACTCAGGGGGTTTCGTTGCTGTTATTAACAGGAGTCAAGAGAAAAATAGGCTGTATTTGCAACTGTCTACTAAGCAAGTATCAGTTTGCAGTCTCAGAACTGGGAATGGCTGCACCTCACAGACCTAGTAAAGCCTAGGGATGTCAAGGCAAATGAGACAATAAAACAACTCTGGACAAAATAAACAGAATTAAGAGTTGGGTCTTTATACAAGCTCGACTCTAATAATAATTTACTTTAATTTCCTTCGGAGAGGAAAAGCACAGTCTAAAAATTAATTTACTACAAATAATCATAATTTTTTATAAACAGACAAGTTTGAGTATTACAAGCTCCATTCCTAAACATGCTTTTTCCTTTTTTTTTTTTTTTTTTTTTTAATCTCAAAGGCACTATAAGCAGGTAAATATTTCACTTTGCTACACTGGTCTGGTTTGGCCTCAAATCATCTTGAATACTGTGATCTTGCATTTAAAGGGTTTTTTTCTCTCCAAGACCAGAAAGCTAACAGTAATACTCTTCATGTAAAATTGCTGTTGTAGTTCATTCCATTCACCTTATGGAAAGAAGATTTTTTCCTTTGTTTTAATGAGCTTAAGATAAAGCCTTTACAGAACAGCTGCTGCATTCACAAGGTCTGGAAGTGAGCGGCTTTCTCGCAATAGCACCTTAAGTAAAGACTTAAAGAAATCCACACTGTATATTGGAAAAGCTGTGCCTATCCAGGTATGCCAACGGGGGGCCATGACAGCCTATGCAGTTATCACAAGATACATGAGCTGGCCCATATGAGTGAGGTGCAGAAGGCATCAGAAGGGTCAACCATGTTTGTACAGGCCTCTGACATCTTTGTAAGGGGATGATGAATTTTCCCCGGGGGGAATTATACTGGCATAGCTAAAAAGAAACTCAGCCATTTGGGTAAACTAAATTGTAACTCCTCTTCTGCAGCAATTGCCATGTGGATACAAGATGGTTCCAGATGTATCTCTTTTCTAGGTGAATACAATGGTGTTTAGCTTGCAGATTCACAGGTTTTTCAGGTTTGTGTCACAAGCCTAACAGTGTTATAAAGAGATTATATACATTCTCCATAGTCACTTAAGCCAATGTACATCAGCGAGGGCATAATCCTCTTAAAAGTATGAAAGACTGTGTAACAAATACTGAATAGTAATTACATAAAATCTAGTGAAATTACAGTAAAAGAAGTTCCACAAATTACATGTCAATATGTTAATATTTATGTTCCATATAATGAAACTCAAAAAATATTTCACAAGGCTATATGTTAACAACGACTCCTCAAGGGAAGGCATGAAAGACAGAGAAAACAGAGAGAGAAGGGAGAGCAGGTTGCGGTATAAGGTCTTGGCCACCAGGCAAGCTGTGCTAGGGCTGACCTGGAGGACAAGAAGAACTGCCCTCACTGTGTAGTAACTCAGCACTACTCCTCCTTCCATGTGTACCTGGAGGCTACTTATCCTGAAACATCAAGCTGCTTTTCCGATAGTTCCCTAACAGATCTGATATTGAATTAAAATAATCACTGAGAACCTAAAATGAACAGGATCTGATTCAATGTACAGGATGGAGGCTAGCTTTTACTGTTAGCCCTAGTTTCTTTACATCCCTTCTGCAAGAACGTTATACATGGAGAGGCTCTGATAACTTACACACCCAAATACTAGCAACGAGAATTTGAATATAAAAATTAGCAGTGTGATTAAGTAACCAGTTATAACTCCTTGTAAAATGTAATACATTTGAAACATCTCTTTCTCATTTTCCATGGAGACATAAATTCCCAAGAGCCAGAGGGGGTTTTTTCGGTGGGTCTTTTTTCTTTTCTCTTTTCTTTTCTTTTCAATAGACTATTGGATTCTTAATAAGTTGTTGACACTTCCCTCATAAGGCTCTTTCTCATCTTGGATGAAAGACAGAACAAGTAGCCTATTTTCTTGCACCCCGTAACAGACAATTCACTTGGATACATACAACTACCAACAAGAAAACCTCCGTGTGAGTCTAAAATTAGAATTCAGTTATATGACTCACAAGGAGAAGCTTTGTGACAGAAATGAGGGTATTTTTAAGCAAATGAAGCCTAAACTGTGAAACAAAAATGGCATTCTAGAAAAAAGTATGTGGAATAAATTACTAATAATTGTTAGGTACGATTTTTTATCTGTGTTTTATCTACCTGCAAGTATATTCTCTGAAGTATATTAGCATCTTGATAAATAAAGAGGGTGAAGCTTCTGATTTCTACAAACAGGCAAAATGTGATAATGGGAAAACTTTAAAAAAAGTAGAACTTTCTCACTGAAATATTTTGCCTTTACACTACAGAAGTCTCTACATCAGTATACAATCACGATCAGCAATAGTTCCTCTACAAAACCATTTTAATACTTATTAATAAGTAACAAGGTACAAGAGACGTCCTCCTGTAATTTTCAGTTCTAGTGTTAAAACATAACAGATGTGGTATTCCAAAAGGGAGGGTTATTTATGATGACAATAATAAGCTATTTTCAAATTTAATAATACACCATAATGTATTGTACTAAGTTACCACAGCACAGCTCTGAGGAGATAAAGTTTAATTTTTTTCAAGCCTACAGTATGCTGTAATAGAAACAGCAAATGAATTAGATGTCACAGACAACTGACAAACTGTCTAACCTGCATAGAAAAATCTGATATCGTAATATTTTGAAGATTTTCTGCTTCCTGATACCCTCAACCCAAAGCTATTACTAAAGTAACTGTCTAACAGCCTATCGGGATAGAGGGGGTGCTCTCAAAAATAATCATCGCTATAATAAATTCCTTCTCAAAATCTTTTTCTTCAGTAAACTCTCAAAATTGACACATAATTGTTCCTATTTAGACTTCCTGAAATATCACCCTCTTCACACCAGTAACAAATATGGCAGATGTTATTTTAAGACAAAGTCTCAACCGAAAATTGGTTTGGAGCCTCAGACAGTGCTTTATCACAACCAACATTAAACAGCCGCAGTGTGGATGCCTACAAATGAACTTGTCAAATCATACTGAGCAGCATGGAGCTACTGAAGATGCAGAATTTTTAACCACTGTCTATAAAATTATCCAAGGAAGATTTTTGCATTTTGCCTCCTACATTTTGTGTAACAAATCCTGTCAGTTTCTCAAGAGTAGCATATGAGAAGAATTTCAGTTTTTGAACGGTGTTACTCCAGAATCGAACAAAAGCAATCTCTGAGACACTACCATGTCAACCATTTTCTGCCCTAAACATATAATTTATTCCAGATAAAAACTGGAAAAATATGTTCATTTTTTCTTAACTAGCAACTCAAATGCAAATACATGTTTGTAATTTATAACACCTGTGTGATCTTTAGTGCTTTTTTTCCTGGTTGACGAAAAACCAAGTGGAAAGAGGAGCACAGGTTATTTAACCAACATGTGGGAGCTGTACTGTCATCACCAAAAGTGCAAGTATGAAAAAAAACCTAAGGAATATGCTGATTTTCATTGTTAATGTTGCTAAAAAGCAATAGAAAAAAGTTTAAATTATGAGAAGCAATATTAACTTTAAAAAGTTTTTTAAAAATGCGTTTTAAATCACTAATTTGGAATTTATTAACGACAAAAAAACCTTTAAAAATAAAAAAGAGAATCATGACTCACTAAAATACATTGTGCATTACACATACTGCCCCAGGACTGTGTTCTCATTGAAGAGAACACAAAGTGAAAGCTAACTGCAGTGAAAAAAAAAAATAAAAAAACCCCCAGCATATGGTTCTTTCCACTGAGATACTTACTGCTCTATATGTCAAAACAGTCTAACTATATGACAAAATATTCTAATACAACATGATACCTAAATTCACTTCATACTTTAGTAACTTGTGTTAATAGTGAAATCTTTTGATTGTATCTTTTCCCCCAATACCTACAGATAGCTCAGAGTGCATCTTTGCCAGCAATACATGAGATTATTACCAACAGATACCTGGGTCAGAAGAAACCCGAAGTGGATTCTCACTGGAATTGTTTGCATATGCATAAACCAAAATTAATTACTTCTAAAAATGGTGATTTTACAGATTGCCTTAGCAATTTTCCTTATCAAATGTAAACTAATATTTAACTTGAATACCTCCAGCTGCAAACTAACCCTTTAATATGTTTTTGTTGTAGTAAATGAAAACACTTGATCTCTTTCATCTTTGTTTTCACCCTTTAATGATTTTCCTTTCAGCTATGACGGAGTTTTTTTCCAGCTTTCTTAACCTTCACACATAAACCTTATATTTCAATATTTTGTTCTGAAATAGTATTAACTTAAATTTTCTCACACTGAAAAAATAATAAAAAAAGAGATTGGAATCCTGCTAGAATTCATCTTGTTAAGTAACAAGTGGACTGTAATGTTATTCAGATTACCAATTAATCATTTAGATTTACTTGGCCTTCAGGTTATACGGTCTTTCACCGGTTTCAGCCAGGATAGAGGGAATTTTCTTCACATTGGCTATTATGGGGCTATGTTTTGGATACCAGTCAATAGAGTTAAAAGTGTCTACCTTCCCTTAAAGCACTGCCAATGAGTAATGAATTGCCTCAGTTACAAGATTTGCTAAGAGACTAATAATTTACACTGGCATCTTCTGTAATGCAAGAATCTTTTAAATCTAAGAAAGATGCAGGCATCGAACTGAGACATTTTAAACAGTGAAAGATAGAAAAGAAAAGGCAGCAGCAGGATCATATGGAACCAGTACAGACAAGCAAACTGGACAGAAGGAAACCTTGACCAGAGCAGTGTTTGTAATGTGGGGGTAAAAGTCAACTGTGCAATATGTGCAGTATGCCCTTCCTGACAAAGCACACCTTCTCAATTTTGCTCACATTTACAAACATGATCTTGCACTTTGGTGTTGCAATCAATAAAACAGTAAATGGCACTGAAAGGGGAGACCCTACCTTTTCCCAGGAGCTCACCTAGCCTCTGCAAACCAATTCTCAGTTGGTTCAGGTCTAAGGTAAGAGGAGGAAGAGCACTGGTGGAAGTGCATGCGTCTTTTAGCAGCAGGTATTTGTTAAATCAGCTTAGCTTAATGTTAAACTGTCGCTCTTGTCACCGTTGACTTAGAGAGAAAACAAACAAAGGAAACCACCAATGAAAGGACACATTTACAAAAAAAATATACTGTTTAGTTAATGGCTACTGGTATGGAAAAGAAATGCTAGGATGTCAAAGGAAGGAAAAGAAGAGCCAAAACTTATGGGGAAGGGTGGAGGGGGTAGGGAGGATGGGAAGGAAGGACAATCTGGAAGAAAACCCAACCCACAGCATTCTGTGAATAGTGCTAATGCAAGGAAGGCATGAAAAGTACAGATGATACTCAGTTGTAGGTAACTCTACATAAAATAAGGCTGGACTTGAAGATAATTTGACCTGCCTGTATCAAAGCTGTTTTGGAATTTATGAATGTTACAAGAATTATGTCTCCTTTCCAGCACAGTGGATCTTCATGCATGACCATGTTGTTTGCTTTCCAACCATAGCTTTTCCTACATGATGAAGTGCCTCTAGAGTGAGTTTACAAAACCCCAAGATACCCACAATCTAAAGTGAGTTTAAGACCTTAGTAAGAGCAGTGGTGCAACCCAGAACCAAATGGAAGATCGAGAAGAAATTTTTTATGCTTCCATATCATTTGTAGAGGTTATTTAAGACAACAAAGCGCTTGTTTGGTAACATTATATTGTTTAAATTGATGTACTTTGTACATCCTACAGCTGGTTTTAATGAATGGGGTTAAAGTGGATAACAGTCTCAAAATATCGGTTATACCACAGTAGCCTAATTGGGGTGGCATATATGTTAGGTTGTAGTGCAGACTGAATATTTATGATCCACTATAGAAAAGAAAAAAAGCATCCTGCTTGACTAAATGATGACCCAATAACGAACACAATGATAGTCATAAAAATCTCCACTCAGCACAAACTATTAAATGAGAAAATGTACAGAAAAAAATGGAAGGAGGGAAAAGTGGGAATGAGAAAAGCCTGTAGTAATAGTATGCTGTAGTGACTGTTCAACATCACCTTACAAGGCAGTAAGAGCAAGTCAGCATACAGGAGTGACAAGGTCCTGAGGAATAGGGTACTTACTTTCTTTTTTTCCTTTTTCCTTTTTTGTATTTTATTTCAGAATAGCATGAGCATGACTGCAGTCTGCCTGTAACAGTGCATACTAATGGAAAAGACTGAAATTCATCATGGCAGAGATTGCAAAGGTACAAGAGGTTTACTAGATTGTCTTCCAGCTCTCCTTGCTTTGATATTTGTATCTATTAGAAATACTTTAAGTATTCAGTGTACATTTATAATGCTAGTGAAACTTGTATTTCCTGTAGGCTAAGGAGCAGTGCTTTTGTGCCAACCGGTTTTAATTCCCAGAGTAATCAAAAAAAAAATCCCAGGAATATAACTCATATTGATGATGTACACCAGTTCTGCTTGGGGTTTATGAGTGCTCTTATAATATGAACAAGTCAACTAGGAAGCATAAGATACTGTACAAAACCTAGAACTGTGCTAGCAAGGAATAAATTGGGCAAAGACAATTCCATGGAAAGATGTCATCAGTCCATTCTGTAGTAGCATGAGGTTGGGTATCTCATGCTTAAATTCAGCAATGAAACAGATGTTTTCTCTGTATTTTCCTGTCTCTCTCTGCAGCAATGAGGAGAGATAGGCAGTTTAAGAAAATCAATTATACCCTTCTGAAATGTCTGACTTAGGCTGCATTAGCTCCTGTAGTAGTCACAACACCCTTTCAGTCCCTAAAAGCCCAGCTTGTCTGACTCAGGCAGGACAGACTTGGCAGTCCCCAGATACCAAGCAGGGTCACACTGTTCCAGCAAGCACTGAGGGAAGGCTAAGCAGTCAGCAGAAGCTGGTGGAAAGATGCTAGATGCAGCAAAGGGCATGTGTCTAGCAAAAAAAAGTGAGATAGAGGGCACCTATACTTCTATGGGTTGATATCTATCTTCCCAATTATGATTAACCTTTCCTCAGAACCACCTCCACCCTCTCCATTTAAAGTGGTAAGGTCACTCTTTTCTGCAACCTGCACCTATTACATATGTTGTAAAATCCCCAGAATTAAAACATAAAAGGAAGGATTTTTTTGCTTAAAAAATACACCCTTATTAATTAAAATTCAAATGACAAAGGATCATACTCCTTCTGGAGAGGCCTGTTTCTCTCAAGTGCAGACTGAGCTCTAATGAATAGCCCTGTGTCTCAACTTTTATTAGGATCACAGGGATGAATAAATTAGAGATCGTAAATCTTGTCCTCAGTGCCCACCTCTCTCCTATGTCCTCCCTGGCCTAGACAAAAGGAGTAGATCTTCCATTCTTCTGAGCAGAGAGAGCTATACTGTAGCAAGTCTTTGCCTGGACACCACGGGATAAGACAGGTTCTATATACACCTGCATACAAACCCACTGCCCAGAACACTGCACATCTTTATGGCTGTTTGTCCCAAGTGGATTTCTAAGCCAGTCATATACAGTGTTATTAAAAAACTCTGTACATGTACAGAGTGTATTGCAAGTGTCAAAATTACCAAAGGGAAGCGTCTGGAAAAATTTTCATTAAAAAAAACAAAACAAAAACTCCAACCAACAGCAGAATCAACTTTGTTGCTTTCTAACAGATTTTAGGAGAGTGGATATAATTGCATTCACCTAAAGTATGTACAGCAGAGATTTCAAAACTGGTGTTGAGAATTCCAGTGAAGAGTGGCATTTTGCTGGTTTTTCCTACCCTCTCTCACCACAAACACTTACTGGAAACCCATGAGGCAAATATGAGACAACAGTGTGGAGGAGGGAGCACAGCTTGCTTTACGTCTCTCCCTCTATGCCAATGAATTTCTAGCACTGACATCTTGCAGAGCTGTCTAACAGTATCACACAAGTAGAACTCTCCTGCCACAGCTTACAGCCAGGTACAAAATCGGGTGTGGTAAAGCACAACTGCTGCTTGGCACTGAGTGAGGATCCTCCAAAACGTTGCCATTCCTGTTACACTTTGAATACTGACAATTCCACTCTCACCTTGAGCTACTCACCCAGCTCCAACTGCACTGATTCTGGGCTGTCATGCAGACATGTCAAGAAATATCTCTGCGTTCATGTGTCCATCTACTCCTATTTCAGCTGACTATCATTTCTAAAAGGTAGAGCAACCTTAAACAAGGGCTAAGGTAGTCGCAGTGCAGATTGTCTGCTCATCCATAATGCAGAACTACAGACTAAAAAAAGACTTAGGCTCCCAGCACTCCAGTATTGGCACAGGTGATTTATTGAAGTACTGCTTCTGCAGTGAAACTCAGATCCTATCAATACCAAGCTGAGCTAATTTCATCTGAGAAGCAAAGAATCCAGTTACAGCTATGACTTCAAATTAACATGTAATGCCAAATTTCCATTTAGTTCCCATATTTTCTTCTAAAACATCTTCACTTCAGAGTTCCCTTAATTATTTTTGTCTAATTTCCAAAAAAAAAATCCAAAAAACAAACCAAAAATCCAAACAAAAAAAAAACATATAGCGGACTGTGTATCAAATTCAACAGAACAAAATACATAAAAATGAAAAAAAAGTGTAAAAAATCAAAATGCTAATAAACAGCCATTTTGTCAGCAACAGCTTTATAGATCTTTAGAAAGTTAATACATAACAGTCAGATAATTAATAGTTCTCAAGCTCTGTAAATACCTCCTGCGGCATCCTCCTTATACATTGCTTCAGAGTACCAGCCTGGATAATCCTTCCTGAATACAGCTCAGCTCCCTGATCCTTTCCTTTGCATATGTCTCCATAACCTTCGAGCACCTCTGCCATTTCTCTTATGCACTTCTTCATATTCCTTTGAAGGTCTAACAGTCCCATAATTATTTAATTTCTTCCTTCAAATATCTCTCTTTTTATTTTTTCTGGAATTCCTATTAAGAACATGACTTCTCACAAATATATAGCATACTGCAGTATAAACACACAGCATACCAAGACCCCTTCCTGTTCCGTGAGCAAGGTTGCTTCACTGTGCCCTTGCAGTCTTTCATTCAAGTCTACCTGGCCTGTCTTATCCTCATGCTTAATCCACAAATTCTCTGAGCATGAAATATTTCCTCGTTCTATGTTTGTGGGCACTTTGAACAACCATTGTCCAAGATTGTGGCCTAAGAATTAGCAGACACATATAAAAATAGCATGGAAAAATACCATATATTAGAAAAAAATGGCTTAGGAAAATCAAGAATTGGAATTGGTACAAGTGCTCTAGCAAGTCTAAATAGGACAGACCCTACATATTTATTTATTCTTTCATTTATCTACTGAGGCTATATGGATATTATTGATGCTAGTAGTAGCTAGTGGCTGGGAAGCTGAGTTCAGATATTCTAAACTGAAAAACAATAAATGGAAGGAAAAGTCATAAGCAGATAAAGCTTCCAGATTTAGAGGATACCAGTGGAAGCTGGTCTTAAAGAAAGTAAAAGGTCAGGTATTTCTGAATAAGTTCAAAAGTTAACGAGAGTGAAACCTACAGCAGTACTGACAATTTGTTTCTAGTCAATGTCATCATTTGAACAAAAACATTCTGAATGTAAGCTTTTAGCAGCAGCAGTAAGGTGTGTAACTTCTAAAGAATACATTTATTTATTAATGCTATGTTATAAGAACGTAAAAACTTAATGAATACTCAATGAATAGTGCAAAGACATCCTGTGATGTCTTATCTAAAAGCTCCTCAACTTGAGCACTAATAATAAGCTTAGTGAGTTCTGAATTCTTCAATGATTAACAATATAATAAAGTACTGTTCTCATTTGGAGACAGTAACTATTGCTAAAATAATAAATACTAGTTTATCAGCATAAAAGATCTACCAGTTGACTTCAAAGTTGAGAAAAAGATAGATATAATTCCTAATATCTTTTCTATGAGAAACTGATGCACAGTCAGGTAATGTGGGAGAAACGGACTCAAAGTCTCATAATCTTCAGTTCAGTGTCCTGTCCTATGGAGCCACCTTCACAACACCAACTGCTTTTAAACACTACTGTTAATGCTATGCCAAAGGACTCATATAATAAGAGCCTTCAGATATGCTAGAAATACTTCCAGTAGGTAAGTTTAGAAAGGTTACTAAACTTCAGAATATTGTCCTTACTGCAGAGTACAGTAAAAAATAGGAACCTCCATTATAAGGAGATGGCAGAGAGCACCAGTCCAAGTCATCACTTACCTTGAAGCCGTTGCATGACATTGGCAATGTCTCTAGATCTTGCCACTAGTCGGATGAAGCCATGATCTCTTTGCCACGAGTCCAGTTCCCCGGAGGAGAAGTCTCCCTCCAAGCTGTGGAGCTCAGTGAGACGAGGATCTTGGACCGCTTCCTTTTAGCATTCAAACCCTCAGCCATGGCACAGCATCCCTGGGGCAGTCAGACGCCTCCAGTCCAATGCTGGCCCTCATAGGGTCGGGGCAAAACACTGGCAAACAACCTCAGCGCCTGAGAAAGAAGTACCAAGGTTTAGAGGAAACTTATCAGCTCTACAAAACTAAGAAGAAGTCTGACTCTTAATATTATCTTAACAGGTAAGAGTGGTATGTTTGCCCATAGTGTACACCCAGCCAGAGATACAATTAATGCTGAAAGCTCGCTTGGCAATCATGAAGCAGAATGAAGCTGCAAAAACAAATCATTAAACACAATTGGCAATGCACCAGACATAAATCCTTTCCTGAGGATGCTCGTGGATGTGTTTTAGAATAACAATAATGTTACACTTATTAAAAGCAATATCGTAATACTTCTTAACATAAATAATATTAGGCATAAAAGAGGAAAAATTAAACCACTTGTAAAATGCAAAAGCTGTAAAACTCTCATTCTATTTCACCATGCTAGGAGAGGCACACATAACAGAAACTCATTGATCAGGATAATTCCTAACTCCACTGGCCAATGTGGTCTAATCTGAAAGACTGAGATTCACATATTTCATTATTAAATAAAATTGTATTTAAATTAATTTTTCCAGTGTGTGATGATGCTGTATTTTGGGTCACTTAACATCGAAAGCTCTGAACTAGAACTGCTACACGTACATAACACTTTTGTAACTATGTGACTATAAAGCTGATCTAAAAAAAAAAAATCAAATTAGATTCTTCAGATAACTTATCAATAACATCTTATCTTCTGAAGAACAAGTACATGTTGTGTATGTATGCACCAGCTTCCCTGATAAGAAATACCTGAGTATATACACACCAAGAATAGTTGCATTCATACCACACACACTGGGCCCATCCCAAATTCAAAAGGCTAGGCAGCTGATCAATATCACAAATGTAAGTGGGTTTATTGGTGGTGTGCACTTTCCTCTTTTCCTGGCCCCAAGGTCCGTCAAAGAATAATCTTCCATTATTAGGCAGACAAGCCTTTAGGCCACACAGCTTTAGGCCCTATGAAATATCCCAAAGGAGCTGTGTCAACATGTAAGGGCTTCCAGAGGAAATTACATTTCAACATTTCCTTTTCTGACCCTTCAAACTATGCCTGACCCAAGGAACTTCCTGCTTTCCCTCTTACTGATGTTTTTATTGTATGTTTACATTGTATTTTGGATGTGTAAATGCTGTTCAGCTTAACAGACCAAAGCTGGCTTTAAATCAGTGGAGCTGAGGGAAGCACGCTTGTCATGGATGACAGTGTAGAACAGACCACAAAGTCCACCCATGTCCTTGGGCTGTGCTCTTACGTGCCATGGCCACAGTGGTACTAATACCTACTCCAGACACATTGTTCTTTTGGCATATGTCTGCATATGCAGACATATGACACCTGGATGCTCATATTCTTATTCTCTTCCCATGTGTGTCTTCTCTCTCCTTCAGGGGCCTCCTTCTCTTCCTACTTCTTCCCACCTTCCAAGCTCTGCCCCACACCCTTCTCAGGGTGCACAGAGACTACGCATATCAGTCACCACTTCCCAAGCATGGAAAGGCACTCTGACAGGTAGGAACCTCACCCTTGTGAAGGTACAGCAACTTCTAATAGCAAGGTGCTAGACTAACTTCAGGCAGGAATAAGGGGTATTAACAATGCCGGTCTGATTGTTTTTGGCTAATAGCAATAACAATATCAGAATACCCAGCCCACTCACACCTTGTCGGAGCTGGTGTAAATCAGCTGCACAATGAGCGATTAGAGGAGCTGTGGAAGATCCTGATCCAACTCCAAGTTAAAAGCGTCTCAGAAATTGTATGAGATCTATGTTCAATCTACTCATACAGCAGGCTGAGTCACTGTGCAGCAATAAATGGAAGACATACAATTAATAATTTATTTAGCTGATATTAAATTATATGCTTCATAGGAAGAACGTGCATTTCTAAATATATCTCCTCATTCAAAGCTGCTTGCAAGCAGTGGAAATTAACTCCTTTAAAGATGACACTAAGTTAGGAAAGAAAGATTCATCGTGTGCACAGTCCCCTCCACAGGCAGAAAACCACAGCTCATAGCAAGTGACACATCAACAGAATAGATGAAACAAATCTTCATGCACCCTTCCCATGTGTCTTCAGCCAACATCTACAGCTCCACGGAACAAAAAATCCTACATGGACAGTCAAATGTTCAGTGTAATGCAGAGAGGAAATTTTTGATGACTTCTACAAGTAGTTAAAGCCTTCAACAAAATATTTTTTTTTTCTAACTGAGAGACTACAGCATTAAAATCTTTAAATATGTGCATAGCTGCTACACAAAATAGTTTTTAATAAATGGAATGACTTTTCCATTTCAGTGTCAGACACAAAGATGTGTCTTCAGATGGATATGTTTTCAAAATACACAAGCTTTTAAAAAGTGCATGGCTTAAATTCCATAAATCTTAGCCTGAATAAACCTGAAGGACTACATTAGCTATTCCCTGTTTTAGCATTCAACATTATAAATTACTAATTTTTTTTGAATAAACACACATGGAATGAAGATGAGTTTCACGAGAGTAAAATGGAATGGTTTTGCACATAAATTAGATAAATCTTTTATACATTTGCCACTTATCTGGATTTAACAGATAAAGTATACACTGATAACATTTTCTTATATTAATAACCTGGTACTCTGGTTTTAGGATGAAAAGAGGAAACGTGAACTTCTTCTCTCATATAAGAATCATTTGGCTTCAAATTCTCTTCAAATGCCAGAAAAGTGGGATTCTTCTCTTCTATAGAAGAGATAAGAAAAACACTACATCTATTGTGGGTTAACTTTTCTGAGTCCCTCATGTAATCCTCTTTTTCACATTGTGCTCAGGAGCGCTTTGAATTAAAAAAGTTAATATATTTTTCTTTTGTTGGTAAAACTAGAATACCACTGGCAACACAGGTTGTATTTTACCTTTTATTTCTTAAAGTTTATAAAACATACTAAAGAAAAACAGACCTGCCTGTCAGCAGCATAGTTCCAGAAAAACAGAGACATCTGCTAGGTGCAGGCAACATATAAGACGTACAACATGGCTGAAGGTAAACCTGACCAAAAGAAGAGTAAACAATTCTCCAACTGTACTTCATGTTGGTACAAACTGCAGATTCCAGATGACCTCACCAGTGGTCCCTTCCAACTGTAACCATTCTGTGATTGATTCCCAGTACACTGGGCTAATGTCACATACAGCAGCCAGGAGAAGAAACTACTGATGTAAAAGCATGGTTGTACCCGAAAATACAATTTTACGCTTCTATAAACTCTCATTATAGCAACAATAGATAAAGAAACTCCAGACAAACAATAATAAACACAGATAATAAGTAAAGATATTGATGAGAGCAAGAAATGGTGACAGGCAGTGAAAGGACTGTTTCTAATCTAGGACATTTCAAAAAGAGATATTTGAGAGGATGATAAGCAGAGTAATAAATTCAAGGAACTCCTGCAGCTAGAAGTCATTTTCAAATCAGATGTTACATAGGTATAAGAAATACAGTGGAATAACTACAATAACTACAGCACATGGACTGAACAAAATCTCAGAAACAGCAGAAATAAGGTCAAGTGTTGGGGTGAACAAAGAGGCAGACTTCCCTGGCAAGCAACAGTTGCACGGAACTGACCAAGCAAAAAAAAACAACAACTCCAGGAAAAGAATTTCTGAGCATGGTTTACTGCTGCAGTGCAAGAATTCCACTTAATGCACAGGTTCAGTTTCCAAAATGTCATGGAAATGTAGCCAGGTTGATAGACGCTGCTAGAATGGATGCAATCCTATGAGACAGCATGAGCCTCATGGCAAGTCAGGAATAAATGATTCACATAAGGTAGGAACCAAAATATTCTGGAGGTCATAACTGCATTTTTAAATATCAAACAATCACAGAACCAGCTATTTTAGGTTGGGGTTTAGTAAATAGTGGGAAAAAATGCTAATCATAGAAAATAGCTCTGATTAAGGAAGTGATTTAGGTAGTCCAAAATATTACAAGAATAATCCAATGTAGCAGGTCAGAAGATGATCTAAGAGACAGTGCTTAAAAAATAAATAAAAGAGAAATCAGTAAAGAACTCAACTAGACTGAAAAGCACAGTGAAGCAGGCTGGGGTTTTCTTTAAAGGCTAGTCTTTTTCCAAGGTCTAGCAGCTGTACACCTATGCAGGGCAGAATAAAACTGCTCCAGACATAACTGGAAAAGCCATCACTTAGAAATAAGCAGGCAGAAACAAAGGATGAGAAGTGAAGAGCACTGCCATAGTGTTTGCTGTCTACCTGGACGAAGAAAGGCTTACTGAAAGACCATCTGAGAAATAAAGACAGTAAGCCGATGGTTCTTAGCTGAGTAAGTAAAAGTATAAAATAAAATCAAGAAGAGATTAATTTGCCTCAGTTGATATTATACTGATTTTCCACTGAAGACATTTCTGATAGACAAAGGCACAATAAAAAATGGAATCAGCACCATCTGAAATAAAATAAAAGTTAAAAGTGGAAAAACTCAATAAAATCCATTCCACATATACATAACTTGTAGATTATGATTGAGAATCCATATGTAACTTATTTGAATAACCTATCAAGCTGCAGTTAATGCCTCCTGGATATACTAAAATTAGGAGCTAGGACAAAGACATGGAGTAGAGTGATCCAAAATGATTCTTAATACTATCCTCAGAGAAAATGTGGTATCTCCTCACTGATCTTCCAAAATCTAGGCCAACAGAGGAGTCCCTTTGGTAATTGTTTCTGATGGTTGAACTGCAAATCTGTAGTTGTTCACTTAAACTCAATGCAGCAAAATTCAGTGGATACTGGAACTTTCCCAAGTCCAATAGGACATAAGTGTGCACCACATAAGATCATGGAAAATGTGATTTTGGCTCTGAAAGGTGTTTTCGATAGTTGAATCCCAATATTATCACTCTGTGCTTCCTTTCTCTACTATGTGGATTGCTTTTGGATAGAAAAAGATGGAAGAAGAGAAAAATTACGACCTCTGACAAAGAATGCATTGAAACAGGAACACTGAAACACAGTGTTCTCACAGACCATTCAACCCCACACTGACTCAATGTGCAGTAGCTACCTGGGGGTATCAAAATTTGGTTTTTTGGGAAGTGTGGGGAAGAAGAGAGTGACGTTTGGATCCTTTCTGGAACTCCAGATTATTTTGGTTCATCTAGTTATCCTTCAGCATGTTTTGGAGCTGAACAAAAGTTTTTTATTCTCCAGAAGTTTGAAGGTCTTGCAACAGCAATTAATAATCTGGAAGATCAAGGAAATTTACACATCTGACATTTAAATCTGCGGCATATATGGCACACAATCTTCTATGTTTTACCTATAATTGTACTCTAGTATTTAAAATTTATTTGCAGAATCCTAGTAATGTACACATCTATGTAGGTATTTGCATTTCAGCAAGTGACCTTTATTGTCTGGTTTTTATTAGTCTTTTGGGAGAATGGGCAAAATCCAGTGGTGTGATTCTTGTCTGAAAGCTTTAATGTCATTTGAACAAAAATGCAAAGTGTTCTAGGAGAAAATAAAAGGCAGAGACTTGCTATTTTTAGAAAAATTGGCAGAACCTACATTGTTAGATACATTCAAAGAAAGGTCATTCAGTCTTACTGATACAAAGAGTTAGACCTCTTATACTACAATTTAGTAATCCTGTTATTGAAGTTCTGTGGGAATATATTATAGTTATATAGCTGTTGGTAATAGCAGCAGACTGGGATCAGTAGCTCATTACCTTCTACAAACACAGGATATAATCCTTGCCTCAGAGAGCTTACTATCTTCGCAGACAAAGACAGGCCACGATTAAGATCAGAGGTCACAAAACACAAGTGAATAGGACAGAGTGAAGTCCAGATCTACGTGTAAGCTGGTTAACAGGAGGAGAATCGTTCTGATTTTTCTGTTTTAATACTGATATTGGCACCTAGGATTTCTGTGCATCATATGACCTTTAGCAAAAGACCCTTGCAGAGGTACATCCGTAGGAGAAAAGAAAAAAAAAAAAAAAGACCACTAAAATAGAAAAACACTGAGGCATCTCAGGAAAGGGTGGGTCAACCGAGTTTGAGATAAGCAAGTAAGCGTCAATTCTTTGGTATTCCCGCACATTTCCCAAGCAAGAAACCTAGCTTAAGTATAACTGGTGAGCACGGGGCAGACAACTGCCATATGAATGGAGACAGAAACACCTCTGTCTTCCCCATTGCATCTGTGCCTTTGGGTGAAACAAAGGCAAAAGTCCAGTTGCTACAGAGGCACACCACTGCACCTCGAAGAAGATACAAGTTTTGTGACCTCTAAGGAGACACAAAAACTCTAAAGTTTTGTCACTAACCGTGATAACAAGTAAGTATGGAAAAAAATGTTTATGTTTGATGTACGTACTTTCCCAATAACTACAGAGCTACTTGATAAGAAAAAAAATGAGCCACAACTGACTTCCTTTAACAAAGCATAACTGAGATGGATCAATGGGGTATCTGTCTGAAGGTCGAATGTACGTGCATGCCTCTTGGGGCTTGATCCACTGAAGCTCTGTAGACCTCCAACAATCACTCTAACTGTGCTGACATTGGAAGTTCTCCGGGGATTCATACTTTGTTCACTGTCTCACCCAGGAAGATCCTCCTCAGGGCCAGGAACTCTTACCCTCTCCCCAAATGCATTTAAACACTAATAGGATGTTGTTCCTCTTTCCCTGAGCACCTCTGTTCTCCCTGACCTGGTATCGAAGCGTTAGTTTCTTTGAGCAGTGTACTCACTGATACACTGTGTAACTCGGCATGGCTCTAGTGAAGTTCACAGGAAGATGCTTCTAAGGTGTCAAGTACACAAAAAAAAAAAAAAAAAAAAAAAAAAAATAAATATATTTGAGGACTTTCATATTCAATAAAGAAAAAGTAATGCTGTGTGGAGGTGTATAGACATTATGAGATTCTTGTGTCAGTATTATGTGCAGTAGTTCAAATCATTACTGACACTTATCACAATAACTCAAAGTAAAAATAGAATAAAATTGCAAAAAAAAGGAAAATCTCAAATGTATTAGGGTTCATGTGTTATTAATACCTATCCATTGGTATTTTATACTCAACAACACAGAATTGCTATTGACACATATTATCCCTGAAGGTAATATAAAACAAACAAACTAAACCAGACATTATTAACAAAAATTAAAAGAACAGGAGGGAAGTGTAAGGGTTATTCCTTCTGCTTTCACATTTAGCAGAGTTTTCCAAGATGAGAATTTAATTATTCCAACATGCAGCACCATGCTCATTCTGGAGAGCTCCTTTTCCAAAGGAAAACACTGGTGCCTAAAGGAGTATGTTAAACATCCCAAATGACAATACCTGACTCCCACGAGAAAAAAAAAAAAGTGAGTAACTCCAAAATTTTAACACTGTACCTCATAAACCAGGGTTTATTTAATGTCATTCAGCACACAACAAACAAAAAAGAATTTCTGCTTACCAGTTTAATGACATAGCACCCTGATTTTTTCTATCTAGTGGCAACATTTTAACATAGCTCATCAGCATTTATAACTTGGGATCTGTTTAAATGTAAAAATACACACAGGAATCACAGAACTAGTTATCAGAGATCATAGAGAGCAGACAGTCCATCACTAGTACTACTACAAGAAAGCGCGTGCCTGTTAAGAATCGTTCAACAGGCTCCACACTTGAAAAGTACTGGCAAGCAGCCAGAAACACCACACACTATTTTCCTACAAGTCACATAGGTATAAGTCCCTTATAGGGAGGAGCACTGGAGTTTCCCTCAGCATCACATAGATGATTTACATAAATATTCCCTCATCAATTTGCAAAATTTGGTCTTCTGTGGCAGGTTACTAATATTCCTTAAAAGCACTTTTCCTCATGAATACGGTTGTGAAAATCCTAGTAACAACCTTGACTGTGAGTATTTCAGCAGGTCTTACCTCTAGGAAGTTACCACACAAGCCATGGAACATATGGGCTCTATGCATCTCTGTCGCGATGCACTTGTCCTTTTTGCATCATCAATGCAAGCAACCCAGCCTGAAACTGGCTTCACGGGAGCGCACACGAATAGTCACATTCCCCTTGATTAACTACGTTTTGGCCTGCAGTGTGTGACTGAGCATAAAACCGGGTAGCTCGGCAAAACACACGTACGTTCACCACAGCCCTCCGCCAGGGTTCTCTACTCCGAAAGGGTAAAACCTCAAACCCACTGCGGAAAACGGACAAACTCCGAAACCACGGCACCCAGTTTCGGATTCACCTCTAGACAGTTCGGCGTTGGGGAGGAGAAGGCGGCTGGTGGGCAGCCGGCAGAAGCTGCCCCATGGGGCTCCCTCCTTCCCGGCCGCGGTCCAGTGGCTCGTGGGCTCACCCTGGGCTCACCGAGGCGGCGGCCCCCGCCGAACACCCGCAGCCCCAGGACCCCCTCGCCCCGGCCCCGCGCCCCCGCCGCGCCCCTACCTCCGCCCGCCGCACCGCACCGCACCTCACCGCACCGCACCTCGGCGCGCCCGGCGCAGCTCCCTGGTTACCGAGCACAACACGCCGCCCCGCCCCACCGGCCCACGGCGAGGAAGCAGGTGCGGGGTGGGGAGAGGGCGGGAGCGCGGGTGCGTGTGCGGGGGTTGCGTTGCCGTACCCTTGCGGCGCTCCCCAGCCCGCTCCGCCACCGCCGCCTCCAGGCTGCAGCCCAGCCCCCCCGCCGTGCCCCGGAGCCCGCTGTCCTTGCGCGCATCGCGGGGGGGCCGCGCCCCGCCACGCCCCGCCGCCGCTGCAGCAGCAGCAAAGCCGGGGCAGCTTGTCCGGGGGCGGACGCACTGACCGCTGTGCCGGGGAATCGGGGGGATGAGGCACCGGCCTCGGCCCCGAGCCTTGGCACCCCCGAAGTGCGCCCTGGCGAGTAGCCGAAATACTACTGAGAACGAGTGCATTGAGTTGTCGTTGCTAATTACTATTACTGGTAATATTACTATTATTATTGCTGCGATATATAGCGTGCTGGAGGGGCATTACCTTTGGTGTAGGCTCCAGAGCATCATCGCGCATAAGGCAGGGAGCTGCACAAGCAAACTGGGGCACCAGCTCTTACATAACAGCAGCAGGACAGAAATATTCGAAGGATCTAGCAAGACGGTCTGCCACTTTTGAGCTCAAACTACACTAGCCGTGCAACAGTGTTTATGCCACTAGTATAAAATGTGATTCTGCCTCTTCCAAAGACATTGCACAAACCCTATGACCTAATTGGGCTTTTTCCCTCCTTCATTTTGATTGTTACCGTTAAGGCTAGCTTCATGCAGGAGACAAAGATATTTTTCTGCTTACGGGATGGATCATCTCTAATCTGTGTCATTGGGAAAGAAAAACGCTCATTTTGTTGGGAGAAGCAGTGCCAATGAACCTCTTAGTTTTCATCTTTTCTGGCAGTGCTGCAGTGATTCTACAACATTAGCATGCAGGGTGTTTACTTAGTGGACAAGTGGAATCTGATTTAGGCAGCAGAGATTACTCGGCATCATCCCATCCTTTAGCACTAGTCATGCTAACATTGGTGCTACCCTTGTGATAGGAACACTTACGCTTAAGGCACCTATCCTGACACTACACAGTTGTGGATTACAGACTTGGAGACAGGATCCTGTATGGAAGAAGCAGACATACCAGGAGCTACAGCAAAGATTTGTGTGAAACTGGGATGTGCATATCTAGGTCACCTCCAGCCATCCACAAAAATTACCTCTTCCTGACAATGAGTGTAGCCAGGCATACTGGACCTGAAATTTTCCTCCTTTTGAAGGGTTGAGGGGTTTTTAATTTGTTTTGTTGGGGTTTTTTTGTGCAGGAGGGGAACTGCTTTTTCATCCATTTTCTTTCTTACCTCTTTGTCCTGCTTCTTTGCTCTACCCAATGCCAGTTGCAGCATCAGAGATGGCAAAGGAAGTGGATGCTGACATGCTTGAGTTTCTCCTTTCTACATATATCTTTTTGCTGAACAAATTCCTCACTTTGCTTTTTTATTTTATTTTTCTAGGTTAAGAGTATGAGTAATTGACATGAGAGAGAGCATTTTCACTGCAAAAGCTTAGACTTCATATAATAATACTACTATTGTTTGAAGCAGTTCAGCAAAGTCCTTGCTAGTGTAAGCTTCCTTAATTCTCTAAATTTCAGCACTATATGTTGCACTGTATGTTTTAAAAGCTCAGCTAAAATCATTGACATATGCTCTGCCTATCAGTTGTAGCAGGAAAAATACAGAATCCTTACTGGTTTTCTGTATAATTATTTTTCCTTTAATATGCAGAAAAGAAGATGTGGCTTATTTAAATATCTTCCTCTTCATAATTACATAAGAATGTAATGACACTCCAGTTCATCCTGTCTGTTCTTATACAAAATAATCAACTCCACCTGTGAGCAGAGCTGGTGTTTACCTTTTACTACAAAGTCCCTCCAAACTAAGATGGCAGCCATTGTAAGCTCCACAGCACTTTTCCAGACTCTTTTTGTTAGGAATAAAAAATTGTCTTCGCTATCCTAGGGACAAGGTATTACAGTTTATCATTAATACTTTTCTTATTTTGCTTTTAATTGTTAAAAAATCATGACCTGAAACTGTTGCCTCTAGGGTATTTGCAAATAGCTCTTCTGGAAAGAAAGAAGATAGATTGGCTAATATATAGTGGTTCTACCAATGGGTCCCCTCACTTTCTGTGCATCCTCTGTCAACATGACTGGGAATTTTCAGAAAGCAAAAACAAGAAACATATTCAGTTATTTTTTATTCATTTAAAATGAATTAATTCCTTGGTCCAAATGTATACTTTCACTTTTATTTTAAGCATGCTTCATTTTAAATGGTCATAATAAATGAGGATTCTTTACTAGATGTTGGCATTGGTTAATTTGAAATGTAAATATTGCTTCCACCATAGAGACAAGAAAGAAAAAGTAGTATAGTAACATAGGTCATTAAAGGGCTCTTGCTGTGATCAAAGCAAATTATTTAGTGCACAGCACACTTCCAAAAGCACTCTGGTAAGATGGCCTCAGCTCAGGTGGCAGCCAGATGAACTGCCCTGGTGGCCAAGCACTGAAGGTAGTACCTGTCCCTCTTCTAAAAAACACATCTTCTGAGTACTCATGTAGAACATTGCACACCACAAGGAAATACAGCAAATATCACCAACAATGGCTCTGTGCCAAGGGCAGCACAGCACCCCTGAGGGCTGCTGCTTGTAGCTCAGACATGAATGAGGTCTTTGGCACTGAAGAATTTAGGGCACTCTTCCTCAAAAGAGAAATACTCCTTATAAAAGAGATACAGTGATGTTTCAGTTTGCCTCGCTGTTGTATCGCTCTCTACCTGATCCACTTTTGGTTGCTAGACTTAAAAAAAGATCTGCATCAGGTAGAGACAATCCAGAGGGCAGCCGAGAGAATTGTGGAAGGTCTAGAATGCGCAATCCAAAAGAAAAGATTGAACTAGCTGTTTAATCTAGGGATTAGAAATTGGTGGGATATATAAAAGTGTTCAAAATCATAAAGGAGCACTACAAAAGGAAGGAAATAATCACTTCTCAGTATCCACAGTGCATAGAACAAGAAGTAATGTGCCTACCTTGCAGTAGGTGATAGTGTCATATCAGAACCAAAAAGTTTTGGAGGAAATAAAGCTTTGCACCACATACCACATAAGGAGGAAGTGAAATTTGAATCTTAAATGTGCATTTTAAAGCACAACCTAGACAAGTGTCTTCCTGGAAGGCATTTTTAATTTTTGATTCTTTGTCAGGGTTCAGAACAGGATATGTCTTTAAGTATCTTGGTCTCTTTTGAGTCCATTTGCTGCAACTGTGAATGGTGACACTGGTTTGAGCAACAGAACATCCCCCTTATTTCTGCAGGTTTTGCAGCAAGCAGTAGTTGCCACTTCCTTCCTGTCAAAAACTGCCACACAGTATCTGTGTGCAACCTTGAAGCATTGCCACACATCTCCTGAGAGACGTGTGCAGTTCTACGTCTACTTCGCGTGTACTGTGTCAAGCATAAATATATAAACATTGTATAAACATAGAATCAAAGAATCATTTAGTCTGGACAAAGACTTGTAAAATCATCAAGTCCAACTGTTAACCCAGCACTGCCAAGTCCACCACTACACTATGTCCCTAAGCATCACATCTACATGTCTTTTAAATACCTCCAGGGATGGGGACTCAACCACTTAGATGGGCAGTCAGTTCCAGTGCATGACAACCATTCCCATGAAGAAAATTTTCTTAATGTCCAATCTAAATATCCCCTGGAGCAACTTGAGGCCATTTGCTCTTGTACAATCACTTATTACTAGGCAGAAGAGACTGACCCACCTTGCTACAACCTCCTTTCAGGCAGCTGTAGAGAGAAATAAGGTCTCCCCTGATCCTCCTTTTCTTCAAACTAAACAACCCCAGCTCCCTCAGCCACTCCTCATAAGACCTATGCTCCAGACCCTTCATTAGCTTTGTTGGACACACTCCAGCACCTCAATGTCTTTCTTGTAGTGAGACACCCAAAACAGGATTCAAGCTATGTCCTCGCCAGTGCCAAGTACAGGGGGACAGTCACTGCCCTAGTCCCGCTGGCCACATTATTTCTGATAGAGGCCAAGATACCACTGGCCTTCTTGGCCACCTGGGCACACTGCTGGCTCAAGTTCAGTGGCTGTGGACCAACACCTCCAGGTCCTTTTCCACTGGGCACCTTTCTAGCCACTCTGGCCCAAGCCTGTAGTGCTGCATGGGGTTGTATTAACCCGAGTGCAGGACCTGACACTTTGCCTTGTTGAACCTCATACAACTGGCCTTGGGCCATCAATCCAGCCTGTTCAGATCCCTCTTCAGAGCCTTCTTACCCTCCAGCAAATCAACACTCCTGCCCAACCAGGTGTCACCTGCAAACTGTCTGAGGGTGCACTTGATCCCCTCATCCAGATCAGTGATGAAGATATTAAATAAAGAACTGGCCCCAGTACTGAGCCCTGGGGAACACCACCTGTGGAACACCACTTTTTTTTCCCCAGGTTCAAGCCAAAGATCTCTGTTTGGCCAGGACAGCCTTTCCTGCTGGCTTGTCTTTCTGCACATGGGGACAGCCTGCTCCTGTGCATTTAAGATTTCCTTCCTGAAGAACGTCCAGCCTTCCTGGTCTCCTTTGCCCTCCAGGACTGCCTCCCAAGGGACTTTGTCAACCAGTCTCCTAAACAGGCTGAAGTCTGCCCTCCAGAAGTCCAAGGTAGTTGAAATATCTCCTTATTTCTCCAAGAATCAATAAGCTGTAAAACTGCATGATATTTTTCTGCATAAAGGTTATATATATTGTATGAAAACAGGTTTATATGTGTTCATGTTTTATATTTTAATGTAATGAAATCTGGGTGAGTAAACTTTGACAATAAATTAAAGATACAATTAGAAGCCAGGAATATATTCCCTCTAACATGAATTATACTGAATTACATGAAGTATATACAACAGACCATTTAACTTCCCTTGCATTGTGATGAAATAAATTAATATAGTAACATGAGATTACACAACTGATGTGGGTAGTAAAAAAAATCAGGAAAAAAATTATCTCCTAAACTAGTATATCATACCATGGTATATATGTTCTTGTAAGTGAAGTTATCAAAATTATAAAATCTTAGAGATACCTAATTAGGATTTATATGTACTGAATGAGCTCAGTCTAGCAGTTTAAAAATTCAGTCAAACATGATAAAAGTAACTTCATCATCAACCAGTAGTAAAAAGCAATCATGATCAGATTGTGCCACCATGTGGACTGTATCAAAATGATCTTTGCTTTGATGTTGGGCTAAAAAGATGCTGCAGGAACAGGCCAAGAAACTTTCAGCCATAAAACAAGTTATTTTGAATTTCCTTACATTCTATTAGAGACAAGATGTCTTTGTGAACTGTGCCTTTGAAGAGCATTGGGCAGATTTTCATTTGGCACCAATCTCAAACAAACAAATATCAGGAAAAGTCATAAAACCTTGGTGAGTTGTCTTCCTGTTATGTAACACTAGGCAGAATAATTGTATTTCTTTGCTTGCTTGGGGTTACATGTGTGAACAGAAAAACAATCCATCTTAAATTATAAAGAAATCAAAATAATGACTTCTCTTAAATACAATAATACAGGCAAACAACAAATCTTTGTGGTAAAAACAATAAACAAGATTGAAACCACAGACTATGTCAGTGGCCACAGTAAAATGATGATCTGGAGACTAAAGTAGAAGACTAACCTGGTAGGAAGAGAGGGAAACTTGGGGTTATTAGAAAATGTGGAGCTGTCTTTTAAGGTCCAATCTGAAAGGGCACCTAAGCAGAAGTGGAGAACAATTCGTTTAGTAAGGGCTGAGAAGCTAGGTGTGTCACCTGAAGCAGCTACAGCACCTGACAGAAGCAAATCTGGTGTTGCCAAAATATGAGAAGGCAGATAAGATCACTCAGTGCTCCTTGAAAAAGGATTATTTTTCTAAGAAGAAATGGTTTTTGAACCACTTTGCCTGACTTCATTTGTTCTAAGCAGCATATGAGTCTAGTGTGAAGCTTATCTCCCTGATCATAAAATATAGTCCCATGATTTTTTGTTACCTGTGGTCAACACATTTAGGATTCTTATCCATCACTGTCATTACTTGACTATTGACTCACTGACACTCAGTGGCTATTCTCCATCACTGTCATTATGCTTGAAGTTCCAAAGCTATGTTTTCTGACTTCTATAGTGGTCTGGATGCAACATATGAAAAAAACCCAACCTATTAAAATTAAATATTTTAAATATGTTTAATATGTTAAATATTTAAATGATAAAGCATGTATCTGAGCCACTGTACACTATGTGTGAGTGAAAGAATTTATACAAAGTCTTTCCTGACTTCATTTTGAATATGTCTTAAGCTGATTAGGTAAGAGAAACTTGGTATTAATGAGAATTTCCATGGGCAGAAATCTGTCATCTCTGTGAAATAAATTTATCAGATATTATTTTGTACCTTTTGATGTTGACAGAGCACCAGCAATTCTTCTGAACAGCATCAGGATTCTTCTATGAGACATCCATGCTTTTTAGCATGTTCATTTTCATTCAGGAGTGAGAAGCTCTATGTCTTGTCAAATAGCATAAATGAGTAGGAAGCATGTTGTTTGCTATGAAAACAGATGGTGTTATTTAAAACAGTGTTAAAACTTTTGTAAAAAAATGCTGATTTAGAATAAAAGTTGTAAGAGGAGTATAACATAATACAGAGACAATGAAAAATGATGGTACACAAACCTCTCACATATAGAAAAAGGCAAGGATCTTACTAAGAACAAACACTTTTTGAACTGATAGATCAAACATAAGAATGAAATTACAAGATTTCTAATTGGCCGGTAGAAAGGCCAAACAATGTTGAAAGAATAAATTATCATGACTACAAAATGTTGGGGTTTTTTTTCCCAAATTACATGCTGTCCATCTCTTAGCTTTAACTGTGTCCACTGTTTCAGTGCTGTGCTTTATCCTGAAGGTGGCTGCATTTCATGTGAGTCATTAATTTCTGCAATGTCTGAATATTTTTTACACTGGATGTTTCCCATGTTCATCTGTGACTTCAAGTAAGTTAGGTAGTTTCAAGACTACAGCTCTTCTGCATCGCAGTGTTTATTTCAGAAAAATACTGTGCCGCAATATATATATGCCACAAAAATACAGAAAGTAGTAAAAATTCATCCCAATAATTATTCAGTAAATATGCTCTTCCACTGACCCAGAAAGTCCCCAAGGGAACTCTTTCTTGCTACATTACTACATTGGGTGAATATATTTTCCTGTCTAGACCAAATCATTGTGAAATGATGTTCTTGGGAGGAAAAACAAGCTTTTAGAAGAGTTTGTCTCTTGTAAAAAATCTCTCCTAACTGTCTCTCTTTGACATCTAAAAATTAATTTTTATAGTTAAAAGTGAAGCTCAGACAGCACACTGGTGATTTATATCCTTGCAGGGTTTTCCTTTAAACTGTCAATATCACCTTTCCTCAAGCTGGTCCTCCATGTTATGGGGACCACTATGCACTTTGATTTTGGTAGTGCCGTTTGCGGATGCTTGTTAGAGTCAGAGTAAAATTTGTGGTATTAAAGCGCAGCTTATTCTAGCTCCTCAGTGCTTATTTCTGGAGATTTCATAAATTTCTCTCCAGAGAGTGTTTTTGTTGTTGTTACAGAGTTTTTATAAAATATTGTGGGAACAGAAAGGCCTAATTTTGTATTCATGTTGCATTGATGGATATCACAGAATCACAGAATGTACCAAGCTGAAGGGACCCACAAGGATCATTGAGTCCAACTCCTGGCCCTGCACAGGGCCATTCTCAAGAGTCACACCATGTGCCTGAGTATCATCCAAATGCTTCTTGAACTCTATCAGGCTTGGTGCTGTGAACACTTCCCTGGGGAACCTGTTCCAGTACCCAACCACCCTCTGGGTGAAGAACCCTTTTCTAATATCCAACCTAAACCTCCTCTGACACAACTTCGGTCATTTCCCTTGGGTCCTGTCACTGGTCATCCAGAGAAGAGACCAGTGCCTGCCCCTCCTCTTCCCCTCATGAGGAAGTTGTAGACTGTGATGAGGTCTCCCCTCAGTCTCCTCTTCTCCAGGCTGAACAGACCAAGTGACCTCAGCCACTCCTCATGTGGCTTCCACTCAAGGCCCTTCACCATCTTCGTTGCCCTCCTTTGGACACTCTCTAAAAGCTTAATATCTTATATTGTGGTGCCCAAACCTGCACATAATATTCAAGGTGAGGCCACACCAGTGCAGAGCAGAGAGGGACAATCCCCTCCCTCGACCGGCTGGCGATGCTTTGCCTGATGCCCCCCAGGACATGGTTGGCCCTCCTGGCTGCCAGGGCACTGCTGGCTGATATTCAGCTTGTCAGTGACTAGGACCCCGGGGTCTCTTTCCACTGCATCTCATTCCCCAGTCTGTATGAACAGCTAGGATTGCCCCATCCCAGGTACAGAACATGGCCATTTCCCTTGTTGAACTTCATATGGTTTGTTGAGGTCTCTCTGCAGGGCCTCCATGCCTTTGAGGGAACCAACAGCTCCTCCAAGTTTTGTGTCATGACTATACTAGACACTGTTTTGATTAGCACCTCTGACTTTGAAGTGCAGCACCCTAGAAATAAAAGGGCAATCTGCCACAGAGTTACCTGGACCACCAACACTCTGCAGCACAGACTTGCTACAGACTCATATCCTCCGGACAGAGAAAGAGCAATACAGTCATTAGCAGCTTAATGGTGGAAGAATAAGGGTTATGTAGAGTTGACCATATCTGCCTTTTTCATTGAATTCTTTTGGGTTATTTTGTTTCTACCCAAGCTTTGGCAACTCAAGGCCACTCTGTGATTTTCCGTTCTTCAATGTTTCAATATTATGAGCCACAAAGTTCCAGATATAATGTTTAAGAACCAAATGACATTGAGACATTTCTAATTAATTTTTATTATTTGATTCAGGAGCTCTCCTTACCTAGTTCCAAAATGGAATTTTTGGAAATATTTGAACAGTTTCTGTACTATTCAAGTACAAGGCTCTGAAACTATGTTACACTTTTAACCACAAATCAGATAACGTGCCCAGTGGTACAATGATTTTGGATCCTCTGTAAGAAGACCATAGATACCTCTGTTGATCCAGCTGAATCTGAACTCCCAGTCCTCAAAGTAAGGTAGAGCCCTACCAAGTTCTTCTGTCTTTCAATCTATGCCTTAACTAGCAGCTTTAGAGATGAGCCACCTGATAATTTTCTGAGTAGACTAGGGAAAACGCAGCATTGATTCCCTCTAGATCCTTGGGATTGTTTTTTTGTTTTCTGTTGTCTTCTGATGAAAACCGTATTAGATGCTTCCTGTTCCACTTCACTTTTCTCATCTCAGAAGTCTCAGTCCAACTCCAGCCAGTTCAACACATCCCAAGAAAAATTCAAACAGACTTCTTTCTATTGCTGAGGAGTAGGTAGGTAAAGTCAGCCTGCTCATTTTATTGACTGTTCTTCAAAATAAGGAAGTAGCAAGTGATTAATCAGTCAGTCAGAGGGTATTTTCTCTGATTTTATCTGAAGATCAGATGGAAGTTGTCATCACCACACAAGAATTTCAAATTATATTCCTGAGAGCTGGAAATACTTGTTATTTCAAAAGACATGTGACTTATCTTTGTCTTCAAAATAGGAAAGTGGAAGCATTCTTGCTGACATTAATTCCCCTATTTGCTTCCCCTTACCATTTCTGGTGGTTGTCGTTATTGAAATCTCCACAATATTGTCTATTTTTTAAATCAAATCCATGCCCAGTCAGCACAGTCTTACTTATGCCTTAGGACTGTTCCCTGATCAGTCCAGAGCTCTTTGGCTTAGATCAGGTGATTTTGCCTGAAAGGGTTTGCAGTTATTTCTGGTGTATGCCCTTTAATTCCACATTTTAGTCTACTGTGCTTTCTTTCTTAAGTAGTCATTTTGTTGAATGCTTTGCTTTTGTGAGCTGTCTGTTCTCTAACATTTTCATCATCTCTCATTATTTTATTTCCCGGTCTTTTTAATTATTCATATCAAGATTGTAAGTCCATGTAATTCAATTTACTGATGCAGATTTCTGTATGCTGAAAGTCTGCTTCAGAATTCCTACATCTTGGATGTGCTTGTCCCTAAAGTCTTTTGCAGAATAAATCAGGACTTATTCTACTGAAAGTTTCATCAGTGTAAAACTGAAAAGCATGCATGAAAGTGTACATACATTCTTTCAAGGAATACCAAGCTCTTTGTACTTACTGGTAAATGATTTTCTATATCTGGAGTTTCTGCAGTCACTCCACGCTTGGATGGCTGTGTCCACAACTCCTAGCCCTTACAGCACAAGACTTATTAAGCTTACTCTCCCTAACAGCAAGTCATCTGAGAGCAGTAAAAATTAATGACCTGCAATAGAAAATGGTTAAATTAATTATTCACCAGTTTCCAAAGGACCATAATTGCATTTCCATTCTCTGTGGAGCTCTCCGATTAGCTTGCAGAGGGACTCGGGTGCTCAGCAGCGTGGAGGTTACAAGTACAGAAGTTTGTATGGGTGCTCAGGAGAGAGGGAGTAGCAGGGATTGTTGGATGGCTAGGATGGCTATATGGGTGAGGTTGAGGGCAAAGATTTGTGTGTTTTATGGCTCTGGAGAGTGCTGGGATGACTAGATTTACTGAAATAAGAAGGAAAAGATATGCGGAAGGAATGATTACAGCAGTCTTCCATCAGAGCAAAATACTGTAGTTAGTTTGGGACAGAAATTCTGTGGAACTCATGGGTATGCTGAAGGAAGCACAGCTTTCATGACATGACTTTTGTCTTTTGCCCACCAAAACCTGATCAGGTGCCTGGTTTTGCTTTTGATTACTTCTCTACTTAAGGTGAAGTGAGACAGACAAACAGCTTACTGCCACAATCTTCTCATTACAGCAATAAGTAATGGGCCTGCTCTAATAAACTACATCTCAACAAGCAAGGCAAAGATAACAGATCTGGCAGATATGCATCCTGTGAAATGTCTTTAACCCTCAAATACTGCTCTCAGGGGAAGGTCAAAGAAAATTGTCAAAAGAAAAAATAACGATGACTGGAAGCTTGAACTTTTGCTTTTCAACATGGTATTTTCCTGCAGAGTACAGGAAAAGATCATTTCCACAAAAAAGAAGAAATGTAGATCACCTAGTCTCACTGTAATTTATTTGCATAGTGTAGTACTTAAGTACTTAGTGTACTTAAGTACAACAGAGTTGGGATTGCCATACAGGCTGTCTCGGGGAAAATAAGAATAATTAAAAATAAAAATAAGCAAGCTAAGTTGGCATACGAGGCATTGTCCATGGACTTTATAGTCCTCAAAGCCTTCACTTACAGTGTTATAAGATATTGTGACACTCTGTACTTTTCTAGATGGGTAATCTTGGCTTTATATACTTAAGAACATTTTGACTTCATGTAAATTTGAATTTTCCTTTGGCAAATCAAAAGTACTCAGAGGAATACAAGTCCACCTAATTTCCTCATGAGTTGCATTTGAAGTTTTTTGGATTTGTATGAATAAATGGATACTTCATAACTATGGTGTGATCCTATCAACCAGAGGAAGGGAACATTAAATATTCATGACTACTGAAAGGCAATTTCCTTCAATTGTTCATCATGCCTCCATTCTTAACCTTCCCCATAGGATTTCCTCTTGCTCTAAACTTCAGAAAAGGGTTTTTTCCACTAGATTTTTTTAATTGTACTAGTAAACTGATGAAGGGGGCCATAATTGTCAAATATTGCTTGTTTTTTGCTTCAGTTACACATATACCTATAGTGGGACTCAGAAAGCAGACTTTTACTGCAATAAGCCACTTGCCTAGAAAAATGGAAAAAGAATTTTTAATCTGTTCATCTATCAAACAAATGCAGTCATGAAAATTAAGCAGTATGCTCACAGTAAACCTAACTAAATCAAACCAAAACGGTATCTGTGCTGGCATATGATTCCTCAAAGACTATTTTTATATTACTAGCCTCGTAGACCAGATATAGATCTGGAAAAAAATAATTAAGTAATCATAGAATCATAGAATCGACTGACTTGGAAAAGACCTCTGAGATCATCAAGTCCAACCCTTGATCCAACACCACTGTGGTTACTAAACATGGCACTAAGTGCCACATCCAGTCTCATCTCAAAAACCTTCAGGGACGGTGAATCCACCACCTCCCTGGGCAGCCCATTCCAATGTCTGATTACTCTTGCGGTAAAATTCTTGCTAAAATGAAATAATAGAGTTTTCAATACTCAGGGATGCAAAGAGGACCATCAAGGGCTGGGGATTTTGAGACATCCACCAGCTGTTGTAGAATAATTCATCATCCTCATCATCCTAATTGGGTGGTCTATAACAGATTGTCACCAAGATGTCGGCCTTGTTGGCCTTCCCCCTGATTCTGATCCACAGGCACTCAACCTTATCGTTACTGACTTCAAGTTCTACAGAGCCAAGAGACTCTCTAACACACAGACCCACCCTCCACCTCCAGGCATAATACTTTAGAGTGGGAAAATCCACTTATAAAGTGACTCTGAATTTTACTTCTTTTTAGCATTGGTATCTATAGAAGAAGCTTTGGAAACAGCCTTAAATAGAAACATATGGAGAGTAAAGATTTTGTTCTTACCATCATTCTATTCTCATTTTTGGAAAATATTTCATATGTTCAGGAGATATAAACACCCTAAAATATATATAAAAATGGGTCTCAGAAACATTCCTTGAATCCAGCGTGAAATGTTTCTTGGTTAGACTAACTGTGTGAAAAAATGAAGACTTTGTCAATTGTAAGTCCTAGTTTACATCTCAGCGAAAGGATTACAGATGACAGTCTCTTCCCACCCACAGGCAGCAACACTGCAGAGACAGTGAACATCCACACAGGTTCACTGATGGATAATTCTGCATACAAATGATAGTACACAGGAATATTTTTTTCGTTTAATAAGGGAATGCTGCATGATAAGTCAAGTCCATTAAATTCTATGTCACAACTTGGGACAAATACAATTCTGCTTCTAAACAGTTCATGCATTGTTCACATATACATGCTGCTCACACCAGCAAACTCATGTCTGTGAAAGAGAAGTGTCTCTCAGTGTGAACAAATACAGCTACACCTGTGAACATTATTTTTCAATGAAATTGTAAGTTTCAGACCATCCTAGGGAGTGGAAAAATGGATTACATTTCCTCACACCTTTTTAACAGCAGATAGGACGGAATACAACAGCATGAGATGATTTTTTATCCAGTACTGGTAAGTGGATGAAAAATTTGCAACTCAACTGTAGAACTCTATCAGCTACTACAAAAGTGTTAAAATACAATTTTGTTATCGTGCTGAATTGTGTTTGGGTGTTGTTTCTTTCTGTCCCCTTGCTTGGTCCCTTTCTTAGTGTAGAAAAAATAGGAAGGACGGTAGTCTGAATTAAAGTCATGAGTTTACTAAATGTCATGCTTCAGCACTGCAGATCTCAAAACTTTCAGGTGAGCAGAAGTGGATATAAAGATTCTGAGGTCTTGCTCAGAAGGTGGAAGGCAAGGAAATATTGTACCCTAAGAACATTATGGCAAATCACTTTCCTGGATTGTAAATTTGTATAATACTGGCAAATTTGTCCTTTGGATAAACATTTTCCACACTTTGGAAGACATATTGCTGGATTTCATTTTCATCTGCTGAATGGGAAGTGGTTCCAGGATGCATTTGTAGAACAGAGAAAGAAGAGGGATTTTTTGATTTGCTGACTCCAGTTCTGTGCCCCTCTGAGAAATCATGTCACATAATCTTCTTTAGTAATTTATCTATATTTATTCCTCCATTTTACCCAATTAATTCCATGTGAGAAAAGAAAACTTAGATAATGAGAGTACCTTGTTTTCTTCTCTTCTGGGGTGGTTACTCACAATTGAGTTTCCTGATAAAATACAAGTTCAAGTTTGGGGTTTTCAACTTAGAGTCCATATTGCTACTATCATGTAGGCTGCTGCAAAATATCAAGCAATCTGCTAGATACAAAACAGTGAGAGAGGAAGTTTCTAACTTTCTGTTAGGCTCAAAAAGCTCATCTTTTTCCCCTCCCTCTTTCACCTCCTTGTGTCCCCAGAAATGACACCCATTACTGTGTTGTACACCCCCAGAAGATCCATCATGCCAACTCTCAGCACCATACTCCCTAACTATCCTTTGGCTGTGGGAATACAGTACCAAAATGCTAAAACTGTCTTTTTCCCACATGACTCACCACTAATTCTTCCAGCAGGACCCACTGCCCTGGACTGATTTTGAGATATATTGAGATATAAACCTGGATCAAAAATACTTTTTTTTCCTGTTTGACTTTAACTAATGCAGAAATGCAGTAACATAAAAATATTTGCTGTGTAGCCTCTCTTAATTCACTCCCTCTTGCTTTTCCACACACACATAAATAGACACAGTCTTCAATATCACAAATACCACATAAAAGATCAGAGTTCTAAGTTGAATATTGGATCTAGAAACATTGTATATGTTCCAGTAAACACAATGTATATTCAAATACTGCATAATGAACTGTCTTCTAAATCAGGTAATGGTACATAATTAACAATGAGGGATCTTCTTTTTATGTTATGTCCTTAGGATTTCTCATCTCCCAAAAATATCAAATCTCTGAAATTCTTATGTAATTCCTACCCATGATTCTTTCTCTGAAAAATCTGGAGAAAAATTATTAACAACTAATACACTCCTGGAAACTAATATCTTTTCTAAGATGCTGATGTTACTGCAGCCATGTTTCTTTTCATTCATAGCAGGTATATCATATTGGAAGTTGTATTCTGATAGAGCCAGCATGTGGCAGTAGGCTATTTAACCTGTAGCAGGTAAACTGAAGAAATTTGCAGTCTGAACTTGACATGAGTCATTAAAGGCAGCAAATTCAAGCTGCAGTTTTTCTGTGTTCTGTCACATTATGAGTAGCATACAACATTGATAGTTTGAGGGTAGACAGGAACATTTTTCATCATTGGTCAAAGAAAAAGTATTCCTGAGTTTTTCTTCATGCATCCGGAGAGCTGTAAAACTAACCACGGACAAATATGAGGCTGCTGAAATATGAAACAATTAAAGGAAATCCCAGTCTAAATCATAATCTCCAGATGGAAAGTGTAAGAAAAAAAAAGAAAAGGTTTCACTGGATGCTCAGTATAGTCTTAATTTTCTATTTTTTTTCAGTGAACTCTGCTTACATTTGAAATAGAAAGACTTTGTGGGTTCATGCATGAGAATTCAGCATATATACCTATGTTTCCTCAGGAACTGCAGAAACAGTAAGCAACAGAGTTTTCAGCAAATTGTTACAAAATTCTGACATGGTATTCCTTCTTCATTCCAATTACAGTGGTATGGCCCTTCTCTCTGGCAGTGATTGACAATAGTAAGGATCTGGATTCAATTTGTAGGACTTAGTGATCAGGCTCAAGCATCATTCCTTTGAGCCCTGGCCATCTGAAAAATGTTTTCAACTAAATCAATCTCTATGCACTCAGTAAATTAACTCTATGGATCACTCCACTCTAAGTGTTTTGTTAAACAGAAAATATTTAGCCAATCAGGGCTCTACCGGGAGGGCAAAGAAAAATAGAAGAATCCTAATATGTCAATAGAGAGAGCATAAATGCCTCAGAGAAAGCAGCTGCCCCCCTCAGAGCAGGTTGGCAATGGTGCTAATTCCTTCCTCCACAGCTACACATGTCCAAAGAAGCAGGTGACTATTCACATACCAGCACTATTTTGTGTACCTACTGTTTGGTTGCTCATGTTTTTTCAAATACATGATGGTACCCATCACATTTATTTTCCCTGAAAGTTCTTCCCTTTCTTCAGGGTTCAGGCTAGTGCTGCTGTAAATTTAAAGCATCTCCCCTAGTTAAATCAGCACATTCAAAACCTTTAAGGAAAGAATCTAGTTCCTCCTTTCAGGAAGTAAAAGACTGCTTACTTCATTGGAATTGGACTCACATCAGCAACATATTTGACAACTCATCATCTACATACCCCTACCTCCCATCAGTCAGAAGTGACAGCGAGCTATACTTACCAGTATAATAAAGGATGATGAGCATTTTTACCATGAGGGTACCTTGAATTATGATGATTTTATTTTCAGTAAAAGATGCTTCTCAATAGAGAAAAATGAGAGAACTAATGGGGTTACCAAGAAAATATATTTCTACAATACTCAGAAATAAAGTAAACACAAACAAAATTAGTCTAATACTTAAAATAATAAATTAATAAGAGTTTATTATTTATCAACCTGCTTTAGCTTTTTGATGAAGAAGGTTCCACAGGTTGTCCAGAGAAACAGTGATGCCCCAGCCCCGGAAGTGTTCCAGGCCTGGTTGGATGTGACTTTGAGCAACCTGATCTAGTGGAAGGTTCCAACCCTGCTGTGGCAGAGGGATTGGAACTAGATGATCTTTAAATTTTCTTCAAGCCCAAACCATTCTATGATCCTATCTCAGGATGCTGTACCCATTTTACTTAAGTTCTGTTGCACAGACTTGCAATTCTTCCTCTTTCTTGCAAGAGTAAACAGGGGAGAGTTTGAAACTGATCTGAGAAGCCTTCTTCTTAGCAAGTCATTGTAAACCCACATTATCTTGATTCACTTAAAACTATTTGCTGCAACTTGCTGATAGGCATTACAGGTGTATGGCCCAGGTAAGACTTCTGGTGGTCCAGCTTCTCTGATCTGCTGCAGAGAGTTGCCCATATCACCTGTTTGTTTCTGAGGAAAATGAGAGAACTCCCACCTTGGAATACCCTGTCCAGATAGGAACTGTCATATTTCTCACTGCTGCTGACTTCCTCACAGAGCATTAAGGTTCATATTTCATACACTTGATTATATGTAAAATGCAATTATCTGCACAAGTGTTTGTGTCTGAGCTCAGATGCTTTTCAACTAGATTAAGGTCAGTTTTTAATTCTTTTTACAATGTTCATCTCAATAGATGCATTCAGGAAATTAAAATCAATTAATTTCCTCATTTCATAGTTTACAATAATTCAGTTTTATTGTATTTTCATATACTCTTACAGCACAAATCTAACCCTAGTCATATAATTATTTAATTTGCATATCTTTATTATCTACTCTGGTGTCTATGTCCCAGCCAAACTAAATAATCCCATCATTTCTTATCAAGTTGTATCTTGTTCACAGATATCTGAAAATCAGGTCTTTTTCATTTAAGTGTTTAACTCAGTATTTCGATATGCAATTTTTAAGCAACAGCTTTGAAAGCCATCAGTCTTATATCAACCATCAGAGTATCTTTATTCAGTATTTTTTTTAAGTCTGTTTCATGCAAAAAAGTCCCAAACAAAACAAAACAAAATTCAGCATTAAAATTATGCCACATCCAAATCTTAAGATTGAAATATTTCTAAATTTAGGGAATTCTAGATATTCACTGTGAAAAATAAGTGTAGCAAATTCCATTTTGTAGGGGTTTTTAATAAAGGGCAAGAAAACCCTCATACAATTCTTCAGAGAACAGGGGTACAATCACAGTAGAATGTTTATGGACATATATTATCTGAAATATATTCAAGAGGAAAATAGTTAAAACTCAGTTCTACAGAATTTATCACATGAATACAAAATCATATATTTTGTTGAACCCCATTCTCCATTAATTCTGGCTCTGTGTCATTAAATATCTGGCTATTTTCTTTTGTAGGGGTGCTACTATTGCTATATGTTATATATAGCAGCAGTACCTATAATTCCATCAGGGAATTAGCACTGCATTATATTAAACCTGTCCAAACAAGTAGCTCAAAGGCTGTTTGTGTTCCAGGGAATTCATATTTCAGAATGGGGTGTGGAAAGGAAAAAAATTACAGTTATGCTGCCGGGCCCAGCTAGTTCCTCTAACCAGCTGAGGAAAAATGGCAAATACTTAACAATCCTCACACCCTAAATTAATATCCTAATGAACTGGTGTTTATTAAAAGCCTCTTGATATATTTCTCTCTTATTAAAAATTCCTACCAAATACAAGTGCTTTTGGATGTTTAAGGAAAGTCTTCAACATAGAAAATTCTAAAAGGAAAGAGAAAGGAATTTTCATCTCTCTATCTCTGGCTTGAAAAAGTTTAAGAGAAGGAGGTGATTTGGTATTGTTCTGAGTCAGTTTGCTCTGGCCGAGGAAATGACGAGAAGGAAACTATCCCCATCTCAGGAACCATGTGGTGTTCCAAGATAAGGCAAGCACTTACTAATTCGAGTCCACAAGCAGGAAATGTGATACATCCATTTCCTTTCAGGCAAACAACACTGTTCCGTGGCAGCACAAAAGCTTTACTTCTAGTGCAAAATCTCAAACCTTCAGAAAACAGTTGCTCCTCTGTGGACATTCCATTCTATATTTGCTATTTGGATGTTATGGATAGAAACAGCACAAACCCTCCAAATGATAGCACATTGCCATCAAAATTTTGGGGTAAGGATTTTTTTTTCTAGAATATCGTTAAAGTACATATTGATATTTTTTGGTGATTGCCTTAAAAATACCTCTACATACTTTCAAGCCTCATATTGGATGTAAAAATAATGAATAGACTTTGTATGTCTTGCAGTGAAAAGATAGTTTTCAAATGTTTCTTTGACAAAGTTTTATCATGTCTTTAAACTAATCAAGACAGCAGGAGATGCCAGGGCAGAATTGATTGTTTCATAAAGTTCATTACTGAAGTCAGTTGAAAAGGTGTCTATTGACTTCAGTATGTTTCAGATCAGGTTGACATTCTCAACTGCTTAATGGATGTACCTACACAGCAGACATGATCTGTTTCATCTTCTAATGAAAAAAAATAACAAAAACTAAACATGTTGCAACCTTTGGAATAAAGCCTTATTCCTCCAAAATAAAAAGTTATTTGTAGTTTGTTGTGGTGCCTCACGATAGGGTTTTCCTTATTTTTCCTCAATGTATATTTTCATTATTATCTCTTACGACTGTTTTCTTTCATCCAAATCTGGGAATGGTTCATTAACTGAACTATATAGTGTGAGGTGGAAGTATATGTTATA
This sequence comes from Chiroxiphia lanceolata, assembly GCF_009829145.1. NCBI lineage: Eukaryota > Metazoa > Chordata > Aves > Passeriformes > Pipridae > Chiroxiphia > Chiroxiphia lanceolata. Next base: position 52,101,013 of record NC_045639.1, read on the forward strand.
TCGACATTCATTCAAGGTAATTAGATTAATTGATTTGATCCTAAAGGATTCTCTGCATCTGCTCTGGAAAATCTTTCCCTCCAAAAAGCTCTATTGCTTGCTATGTTTGACATTAACATGTATTAGCAATTAGCATTAGAGTGAATCATGATCTGGTTTTGTCTATTATATTATTGTTAATTGACAATGATCCCTCCAAGAATCTGAACACTATTTAAAACCAAAAATAATATGCATTATCAAAATAGGACTTTGGTTGCATAGAAGTGCCCCAGGAAAAGATTGGGAAAAAAAAAGACAAGAGGATGGAAAGAGGTTCTTTTTTTTTTCTTAGCATAAGGAACAAGAACCTGCTGAATGCCATCTATGCCTGCAGTGACACATGTATTTTCCTGCTGAGAGACCATGAGTAACTCACTTAATTTTTGTGTCTTGGGCTAAAGATTAGGGCAATGATACTTGACATCTTTGATAAATACTTACAGATTAACTGAAGAAAAATTACTGTTATTACTGTTTCAGAACCTCTTATTGTCTAGAGGTTGTCTGCTGGACTCTGAAGAACAACAATCAATTTTGTAAAGTGAAGACAGATGTAATTCTAAAATGGCTCTTTCAGAAAAAAATTTGCTGCATTTCACAACACCAAGCAGGACACACGAGAGCTGTCTTATTGCTGAAAGGGCCAGCAGCTCCTTTCATTATCATTGCCCATCTGGCTTGCCAGGGACTGACATTGTACCCAGCCCTGATCACATCCTTTTTGCTTTGACAGTAGATGAACCTCAGAGCTTGGGGTTTTGTGAGGAGCTTGCATGATCCTTTGAAGGGAGGATGCCTCTTAGATTTTTCTTATTTTTCTGATAGATTTTAGAAGAGTGAATAGCGTTTCCTCTTCCTTTCCTGTAGGTATGTGGTATATGGTAGACAAGGAAGAGTCACTGTATGGCCTCTGTCAGGAGACAACTGACAAAAGCTCACTGTGTGGAGACTTCACTTAAAATTATAGAAGTGTATTTTCTGACATCCTTAGAAATACATGAATTGAGTTAAAATAAAACTACACATAATAGATATAAATAAAATTTGGCTCTTTATTAAATGAGAATGCAGTACTTGAAACATGGATTTTTAGGACTAGGCTTACAGGCTATTTTCTAAGACACCCACCATGTAGTGAGTGTTACTACCTTACCAAGATGCAGATATGTGACTTCTCAGCGTCTTCCATGGACTCAGCCGAAGTATAAACTCCAATATGTGTGCAAAAGTTTGATGCGAGGGATTTGTAAGAAAAAATATCAGTGCTGTAAAAACAGAAAAAGCAACTATTCATAATGACATTTAATCTCTTACAGTTTTGTAAATCATCTATTGTCCAACAGCTAATTCCCTGTGCTGGAAAATAAACAGGCATCCTGTTTTCTAAAGCTGTCTAATTTCCAGTGGTATCTTCACACAATAGCATCTTAACAGTGACTAATAATTTTAGAACAATCAACAAACTAAACTGTCCTCTGCTTATTTATGTGTTACCACACATAAGTTTTTACAATTGTTCCAGGCTAGTGGAAGTGTGTGTGAATAAAGCTATGTAGATAAAACTGAGATATAAACACCTCTATATAAGTCATTTTGTCTGAGTTGTCTAAGTAGTATAGACCCTCTCTATACTCATCTAGAGACCTTAACAAATGATAATATTAAAAAATAATTAGTACATTTTTTTTGCAAGCTCTGTATGCAATCAGTGTCAGAGTGGAGAGCTGTAGATCTTGCAGGAATTAGCTGTAGATCTTGCAGGAATTCTTCTTTGAATTCATACATCACATCATCAATCTTTAGTATTTTGGAATGCTAAATTATGCAGCGGAGGAAAACAGAAGAAGCAAAAGAATAGTTTTCCTGGCCTATAATCAATTCCGCTTGGAAAAAAAAATTAAAAAAGAATATTAAACTCCTTTTCTGGTTTAAATTCATGAGTTTTATGATAGAACTACTGGCCCTGTCAGCAAATATTCTCTGTGTAACATGTAATAAGCACAAAATCGGAATCCTGATTCTCATTTTGCTAGAGCTGTTCCCTACTACAGATGTTGTGTGAAGTCTTTGTAGATATACATGCCTGTTTCAGATAAGTTGTCTGAGCTACTGCAAGGTTGCAGGAGTTCATTTCTTTCAGGCGTCAGTTTTGTGAAGCTATATAACTGCTGGTCACTCTCCTTTCAGTATGTACTTCCATAGTATGGTACTTTGGGAGACGTAAGAAGAGAAGCACTTAAAGCCAGTCTCTTCTGAACTTCATCGCTGTTGATATCACATGGAACTGTAGACAGAGAGTCTGTATTATAATTTTTATTGCTAGTTTCAAAACAAGGTTTAACAATAACTGAGTGAGAAATTAAGATTTGATACCCATTCATCAACTAATACTCTCACTTTTTACTGTTTTAATATAGTCTTTATTGAGTTTCTTCTTGATTTATAAGGTAACAGTAGGAGCAAAGATGTTTCCATTTAAACCAGGAGTGCATTTCTTGTAGTTCCTAAAAGCATTTTCAGTTGCACACAAGTGAATACAGTAAATGTCTTCAAGACAATCCTGTTTCTTCAGTGTAAATAGTAATATAATTTTAGATCAGGAAATTCATATTAAATGGTAAATTTGATCAATATGAAAGCAGCAGAGAGAAAAAGTGTAAGCAGATTTTAATCAACACAAATTTAGATCCCCAGATACCACCTAAGGAGTCTTTCTGCTGTGCCTTTTGCAATCGGACATGTCTATCTCGTATTGGCCTCATTAGCCACCAGCGTGCTTGTAAAAAACGTGGACAGAGCCTTCCTAAATCTTTGTTCACGAAACCTAGCCATGAGATCCCCAGACTATCCTTCAGCCTAGTTTTACTCAGGTGCCTATTTAAAAAATGCAATATTAGAATTTAATACCTTAAAAACATTGAGAATAATTTTTCTTTTCTTGAATCAGAATCCTGGGTGTTATTTGTTTGGTGTGCAGAAATAATGCCATATATCAGCTGGCTCCCAGCATTTTAAGATTGCAAACTGGTTGGCACATACTATAAGCATTATCATTTGGATTTATAAGCTACAAAGGCACCCGTGTTTTTAAATATGTCAAATTTTGCCTTGTCCTTCCCTCAACACACTGGTCTTCTCCTCATTAAAATGTGTCTGTTTATTTGGAAGAAGTCAGACTGCATAGACTGCTGGAAATGATAGTCATTATGGACGAGCATATTCTAATGTCTGATGTTGTGTTTAGCATGTTACTGGTGTAGCAATAATCATAGTTAAGGACTTTGTGTCATTCTCTTTATGAACTGGAATAATACTTGTGAACGGCAGCACTGTTTCAACCAGTAACACAGCTGAGAGACACTGCAAAGCCCAACCTAGACAGCCATGGGACCAGATTTCTCTTCTGGGATCCTTCACGGGTGGTGGTCATGGAAGAGTAGAAGCACAAGCAACAGATCCAGTCTAGTTCTTTGCAAGTGACAAAAGTAGCATTTGTGCTGGCCTGTGTGGTGACCAGGTTAAGCATGTTGGCTTACACTCCAATGTCTGTGTCAGCACATTTCCATCATACCCACTGCATGGTCTCTCCTCATTCCCTTTGCTTCTGTTCATACACTTTTTACCCTTACCATTCAAACTTTAGCAGCAATAAATAAAGACTCTAGGAGCTGCCTCAGCTGTCCTGCTGGAAATGAGGACACAGAAAGACTACAATTTGGAGCCTGCTGTGGAGCACTTGACAGCAGATGTGGCAGTGGTAGTTTCTACCAGGCCACTTCTCTTTGTAGAAGTCTGATGACTGGAAAAGACCAGTGTTTTCATACCTGAGTTCCCCAGAGGGCCTTTAACCTGGTAGACCTGGCATTGCTAATAGCTCAGAGGACTTCATTAAGCTGAAGGTGCATTCCTTTGCTGGCAGAAAGGAGGAAGTGAAGGTGTGACATTAAACAGTTATAGATGCTTTACACCACTGGAGATTTTTCTTAGTAGAGAAAACCTTCAGGGTTGAAGTGGAAAAAAGAGAGAATAAAACACAACAAAATTAGAGTTTTGGATTGAGGTGATCTATCAACCCCATGGATGTATTTTCTGAATTGCTATTTTTCTTCTCTTCCATTACATTTTCTCCCTTTTCAAATTTTCACTCTAGTGTGCATTTACTTCCTGGTGTTTTCATTCATGACAACGAGACAAAAAAATAGAGTAAGGTGATTGCAGACACTGCATCAACTGGACTTTTTACTTGCAGTTGGCCATTTTTTTTGTCAATTCTCTGTTATCTGGAAAACCCCAGTGATTTTAAAAGTGAAATACTTGGCAGCATATCACACATCATAAGGAGCTTATAGCACAAGGAATAAATGTCTTTGCCTTTCTGCAGTCATTAGGTTAGATCACTGATGCCTGCAAAAGTTTGGAAATGGGATGTGAACAAGTGAGCTTCTTGCTTTTGAAATTGTTCTGCTAGAGTCAGACAACTTGAGACTTTACAAGCTCCTGTTGTTGGAAGCAGCCCCAGTGGGAGAGCAGAGAGGGGGAAGAGGCAAAATTCTTTCTTCTAACCTCATAATGCAGTACTGTCCTGGTGTTTTAGAGAATAATTCCTTCCAGTCCTTATCCAAAATAATGGGACACTCCAAAATAATAGGTATTCTTCAGAAAACAGAGACCTAAAATGATGATAGAACCTTTTAAAATGCAAATATGAGTATTGCCATAACAGAAAACACCACACTGTTTTTTATGACTAAGTAAGCAGTTCTCCATTCATATAGACTACTGGGGATAATTAGTGAATATTGCATTTCAGTGATAACTGACATTTCCAATTTTTAATTTCTTTAACCTAATTACCTTTTAGCATTTAGTTAAAACACTATACAAACAACAGATAAAATTACCCAGTAAAAATAAAAAACTAAAAGTAAGACAAATTCATCAGTATGTGGTGAACGAGAGGGAAAGGGGCAGAATGGTCTAAGCAAATGTTATCAGAGGAAGGAATGATCCTTATTGATTTGGTGAAGACAAACATACCTGAAAGAATGTATCTGAGTTCTTTGGTCAGGAGCCTGTACTAAGACCTTTCCCATGTCGCAGATAGCCATATATATATGTAAAATGCAGTCTTCACACTGAATCTGCAGCTCCCCATCGGGCATACACTGACAACATTTACAGCAACAACTTTCCTGATCACATTTCCCAGAGTGCTTTATCATGCAGTACCTTACAAGGCTGCTTAACAATTGAATTTCAGAGTCTGGCTTCTTTCTCATCAGGGACTGATCCACAGCTCAAGACTTACTTGCAACTCAGAGGTTTACTTCGTGGTCTATGATACTAAATGCCTCAAAACATTGTGCAGATATTGAGCAGTCCCCATCATAATGGAGTTCATAAGAGAGCCAATTGTGTGTGAACAAACCTTGCTTCCAACTCCTCACTTATCTTTTCCAAGTGACTACATGGCTCATACTTTCAGATTTGTTATTATAAATTTTCTAGAGTTCTGCTAGTTCTTTATTGCTTACCTAATCTTCCATCTTCTGACTAATATTTTCTCCTTTACTCATTCATGCTGGAGCCTTTAAAAAAACCAAAATTTATATATCACCAGAGCTACCTTTCCATACCCTTAAGACTTCTAATAAGAAAGAGCAGCTTGTCTTTCATTCACAGCCAGGTATATCTACTCATGGAAGAAAAAAACCTTGTTTTGAAGTGTGTATAATACAAATGACCTCACTGATTTGTTCTAGTACCTGTCACTGGTGTGTGAACTTGGGAAACCCCACATAAAAGTAGCCTAACACATAAAAGAATATATAGGAAAGAGAGATGCATTTCCTAGTTTAGTCAGACAGCTCTCAGAATTCGCACCATGAAATGGCCAGGAAAAATGGTTGAAAAATATAGCTTTGGAGTCTTTTCCCTTGGTCCTTAGACCAGAAGATATTGATCAAAGCAACTAATTAGAGCATTCTTCCTCTAAAATATGTGCAAAATGCTGTCCGTACTAGAAAATCCAATTTGTGTGAATGGCATGAGTGCATATTATATGGTACGGTGCAGAAAGAAGTAGAGAACTCCTAAGCCTCTTTGTGTCAGTCTGGTATGGACAGACTTGGGGCTGCAGATTTCCCCAGTTCTGTCAAATAACATATCTGCAAGCATACCTGGCTTAGTGGATGTGTAGCCATATTGACTACAGGCAATGGCAAAATAAAGCTTCCTCACACTCCTGTAAGAAACCTGCTAACAGTGTGCACAATTTTGTCAACTTCAGAATGTGTTCAGACTCCTGAGGCAGGGTTTCTAACATGGAGTAAAACACCTTGAGTTTTCCCAAATTCACTGAGAAACTAGAATTGTCTTATTTTCCCATGGTCAACTTGGACTTAGAGCCAGCTGGATTCCCTCAAAAATGTTTGTGGATATTAGCATACTGGAAGGCAGATTTTTAGCTGTGTTTCCGGAAGAGAAGGTAGACAGTTCCTCTGCATTTCAGGTCCCTATTTGAAAACCAGAGTGAACTTCCCTGTGGTGTTTCATAGGAATGTTCTCAAGAGAAAGATGATGAGGCAAAATGTGACATGCAATCAGATAGCAAGATATTTCTGGCTTTGCAAATGCTTCCTGTAAACACATTGAGTTTTTCAAATATATCTGTCTGAGAAGCAGATGTACAACACAGATATAAAATATGATACATTTAAACAACACTGTGAGAGACAATGAGATCTTTATGGCGATGTTACATCCTTGAAATGTTTCCCTTCTTATTATCAGCTTTAAATCTAGCGTACCTACATGTTCTCCCTCTTGCTCCTCAGTGAAATATTACATAATAGTGAAACCATATTTCCAGATTACTTAACAAAATACTTAACCTGAGTAACCTTGTTCATATGGATGACTAATAATTGCAATGTATCTGCATGGTGAATTTTCAGGACTATGAAAATTCTATACAGCTCAGCAGAGGACAGAGGCCAGTTTTGTTTTTGTTACAAATACTACACATTGGGACCTCAGACAGACCCTGAGAACACAGCACACAGGCAAAACCAAATAATGTCCACATCAGTAAAACTCAGCTTCACCTATATAAGAGCTGAGACAGACTTTTTTTTTCTTCACATATTAGAGAGGGCTGTAGGATCGTGCATCCTCACAGGCCCAGCAGCATCAGAGTAATTTTGCTGCATGACTTCCAGAGTAATAGAGATTTCCTCTAACTAATGGCAATTGCTTTTTTTTCCACTTCAGATGGAGACATATAAAATGTCATAGATAATATAAAAAACTATGTTACTTCTCAAGTGAACAAGTAGACAGAAGCTGATTTAAGTATTCCACATAATTTGGACAATAATCATGGTAGTCAGAAGACTGCTGAGGCAAGTGAGACCCACATATGCCACCTTTCCTCTGCCTGAACCTGTTAAGATCTCTGCAAGGAAGACATAACTGTCCTATCTACCAGGTCAAGGTCACCAAAAGATCTTCCACTTTCCACTTGCACTGACTTGGGATGTGTCACAAGGCAGCAGCAGAGCAGCCTGGGCCAGTGACTCAAACAGGACACAGCTGTCAAACAAGTAGTGGTAATAGAGAGAGCAATGGCAACTGAAGGAAGATAAAAGATAGCATGTGATGGTGAGGCATTAGTAATGACAGCAAATGTGTTTGAACATCAGCCCTTCAGTGGGACTGATCTTCCTCCTCTCAGCTTCAGGAGAATCAGAACCATGTTTCTGTTCTCCCTCAGCTGTGTTTGAGAAGAGCTGATTTGTATGCAGCTCTTCAGTTGGACTTCTTATGCACGTCACAGTACTGTTTGCTGAAGCTGTTTGCTGGAGCTGTTTGCTGTGTCCCTGTGCTTGATTACCTTCTGGTATTGCTACAGAGAGCCCGAAGCAGCCAGGCAAGAGATGCTCACTGCACGTTCCAGTGCTACTTATGCTGGTGCCAAACTATTGTAGGAAGCCAGCACTTCCTCAGGGGTCCATCAAGGACAGGAGTCAAGGTCATGTGTCAAATCCAAACATACTCTGCCCATGCTAATTTCTACAGGAGACAGAACGGTGCCTTAGCCTTACACCGTGTTTTATTTTTCAGCTAGATTTTGCAGGTACCATTTTGTATCAACTACTAGACTACCATTATTTAGTATAAATCCTACATAAAAATTTATCAGATAAATCATATACTGTCTTCTGAAGGGCCAGAATTATCAAAATATCCCAAATTAAATATGACTATGCTTATTTTTCTATCAGTTAAGTAAAAGATTTGATGAGCACATTAAAGTTTTCACTTCCATTACTGAAGCAGAGAGGATTATGTCAATAGTCAGACCCTACATTTAGGAAGTTAATATGTAAATACATTCCAAGATCTTATTGCAGGCCTGTCAGAGAGATAAAAGTGATATTAATGATGAACTTTTTTTCATTGCCTTTATTCTGGCAAGCCAAAAGAAAAGAGTATTATTGGGTTGGATGAAAGCAACAAACTATGTCATGAAGAGATCAGTCTTATTTTTGCACTCTGCCTATTCAGAGCATGATTTCTTCCTTGTATATAAATTATTCTTTTAAAGTGAGTCTCTCATCCTCAGGCTGTGTTTTGTTGCATCCTAATTAATGCTTTCCCGCTTTCCCCACCCCCCCATACAACCACTGATTGTCAAATACTTCACCATCTTTTGCAGGAAGGACACAAATCTGAGTTAGTACAAGGAAGAGGCAAAGTTTCTTCAGAGTATTATTTAAACCTTAAACAACCATACAGCATACACACATTTTAACAATTACTACTACTGTAGTGACTGATTATATGGTGCTGCTTGTTGTCACATGAGCTGCCAGAAGCATCATTCTTTATCTACCAAATACAGAAATCTGGTCCTTAGGAAACAAAGTATATTTCTTCTTCCAAGCATCACATCAGTGAATGTGTTGGTATGTGGAAGTGTCACATAGTAAAAGCATCTTAGTGCTGTGCTTTCTCCCCAGGACCAAAGCCCTGTAGCTGCAGGCTCAACTGCTGGAGCCTAACAGCGTTCAGATTCACACGAGCTAGTCTCAGCATATTGTGGGTGCAATGGTTCTGACTTAGCTCTTCTTGTAGACCTTGTTGAAGGAGAATGCTACATATTTATGCACAATGTCCCATTTTACCATTGCAATTTGTTTATCCAGAAGTTAAGAGTTTTTAATATTTGTTAAAATCTTAGTGAGCCAAATGAGTGCCTGGGAGTGGTACCATCTCCCTTACACAGAAGATGGAATGAGATGTCCAAAAACAAAAAAGAAGAGCACAAAGTCAAATCGAGACTCAAGACTGAACATTTTTTATTAGTAAGATTATCTTCATTTCATAACCCTATCCTTTTTCCTGGGAAAAAAAAAAAAAGAAAATCAGAAGAAAATGCTATCAATAACAGTTATTACAGACAATGTAATTTTCCCCTGCTTTTTAAGGTAGAAGCTTCACTTCCTATAGAAGCTTTAACCACAGTTACTTATTCATATTTTGAAACCTATCGTATTGTACTCAAGTTTACACCAAGCAGTCCTAATTTATTCTCCTAAAATAATTTATTCCCTTCTTCTTGAAGAGTTAGAAAAGAGACTAATGTGAATTTGATTTTCATATGTTGAAATTTGGACAATAGTAATTTAAGATTTATCTGTTAAATTACCCCAACCAAAAGTCCATCAACAATACAAAAATATACAACATTGTAATAAAATAACATCTAGGAAATTTTCAGCAAAATAAAGGGGGGAGAAAAAAATAGTCAATTCAGTGTAATGCATAAACTCCTCTGGGCTCTAAGAAATGTTTGCTGAGGAAAACAGCCATGGCAATTTCTGCTTTTCACCAGAGGGCTCTGCCTTGTCTCTCTGGCATCTTATATTCATAGGACAATTAATTGTTTTAGACATTTGAATTCACAATCCAGCATCTTAACACATGCGTTTGACATGTTTAACCATTTAACTGACATCTGTTAATTTTAAACCTTTCACTTTTAAAAAACTGTGTTATATTGATACCATCTCTCTGTCATCCAGGGTAATGGAAGAATAAATCAACCAAGCAGACATGTGACTTCTGTGGAAAGTGCATGAGTTATGCAGGCAGAGTATAAGTAAAGAAGCAAGCCCTTGATGGCTCTGTTACTTGAAAATTGTAGGAATCTATGGGCAAACAGGACCTGGCCCAGCCTGGTGCAAATATAGCCTCTCTGACAACACTGGCTCATGTGGGAAAAGCATCAATAGCCCACTTCATACTGAGTCTCTAGCCTGGATCATCTGTCCTGTGTCAACAAGAGTTGACTAATACCCCAGATCAGTGATTATCTCACTTAGAAATTATGCCAGCATTTATCAGCTCATGGTTGCACAGATTCTTATGACTACTACTTAATTGGGTCTCCTAACCCACACCAAAATAGATATTAATAGACATACATATTTGGTACAAGAGAAATCTCCTGAATATCAAACTGATTGATGGCCACCCAGGAAGTACTCGGACAATGAAAGACAAATTTCTGAACTTTAGGTAACTAATTGAATAGTGCAGTACTACCACATATGAGCATACTTCTGTATTCTCAAAATGCTCACTACTGTACCCATTCCCAGAGGAAGACAAATATAACAGGAGATTTTTTTGCATTACTAGATGTAGTTCAGATATTACTGCAGTGACAAAACCACAGATCACTCTTCCTGCTCCTTGAATACTTGTTTATGGGATACTTTAGAACAGTTTTCAGCAAAGTTCACAAACAACTCTTCTTTCCATTCTTCAACTTCATACAGCTTTTTAAATTTCCACCTGAAGATGTGTCTGGGTCAGGTACAGACAACAGAATTACTGTGGAGGGACTGAGGATGATTTCAATATATTCCTTACCCCACAGTCTTCCCAATAACCTCAAATCCTTGTGCTTTGTTCTAACCCTGGATGACTTCTGCTTTCTTAAATGTAGCATATGTACTTTGGCATTTCTTCCTTAATTTTAGGAATTTTAGGAAATCCTGCTTAATTTTAAGATTTCACTCCAGTCACTCATGCTCTGTTCATGCATGAAATTATTTATTCTCAGGTGTAAAATATTTTAATCAATAAAGTAATAACTATAATGTCATATTGCACTGTGGTAAATTGTGATAGTGTTTGATTTAGGTTCATGCAGAGGCCATATAGCTTAGTTCTGGGTTTGTGAGGTAAGTAAGAATGCCTTGCCAGAAGATATTTTGCTGCACTGGGGGAAAAGATCAGAATTCTTTTACTACCCTTATAATGCATTAGGATTCATAATGAAACAATATGGTATCAGAGTTTCTTTTTCTGTCTGCCTCAAGAAATCTTTGCTTTTTGCCATATAGTTTTGCCAAAGGTATTAAATTGAACATGCTGACATGTCTATCTTAGATGTTTCCTTCTGCTTGCTACAATTACTCTTTATTTATCATTCCAGTAAAAGCCAACAGCCAGTAATATGAAGGAAACATCATTAACTCTGAGTTGGTTTTTGGGATATTGAGATGGTATATTCCATTCTTCTGGCTTTTTATCACAATGAATTATGGTGTTACTAAACAAAGCAAATGTACTCTGCTGCAGGGAGGTCATTCTGGACATTGCTGTGGATGGCAGGAAATATGATTTTAAAAACAGACTTAGCCTCGTGCTCCTTCATGAGCACAGAAAGCCACAAACTACTACTTTCTGCCACTTTGCAGAAACCCTCAAAACTACAAGCTTTACTTCTCTAAGCTTCTGAACAGTTTTTCTATGCCTCAGTCTACCTTACTTTCAAAGCCTCAGCAAAATGTTAGTCTTAAGTGTTTATGGCAATCCACTTCGGAATTTTTCTTATTTTTGAGGCACTATGAACGTCTCTGCAATCTTACACTGGAATGTTTCTTGCTAGCTTTTTCTGACACCCTATTTTACTAGAGTGGTTTCTACATTGTTTAGATTTCCAGCATCAATTTCCAGCAGAGGGCAATCTTGTTCCTAGGTAGGTTGCTTGTTCGTGACATTAACCCTCTGATTAACAGCCGGCCCCTCTGCATTTCAAACGTACAGTTAATCCAAAAGCATGGACTGCATTTTTTTTAACTTGTCATTTAATTAATAATCTTTCATATTTTTCATATTTGAAGCCTATTAACTTACCCGATCAATGAAAGTATTAGAAACTGCACAAAATGACGTTAGTATGGACCTTGAGTTGTCATCTGTTCTACCTTCTTTTTTCAAGACAGGATTGACTATATGTCAACTCTTGACTGATGTTGCTTTTTGAAATCTTTTATGGAGGTAGATGCACTACATACCTGGACTATCTATTCTAGTTCTTACCCATCCTTATATATAAAACTTATTTTTTTTAATTTCCTTTGCTGTGTTTTAAACCCAGTACTTATTTTATTATCTGCTTTGGACACAAAAAACAACAGTTTAAGTATTAGCTGAAGTGGGAGAATTGCTCTCTGTTGCTGCAGAAAAGAATCTTGCAGTAGCACGGGCTGAATAAAACATCCCTTTAGCAAGCTGTGTCTAAATGCAGAGCTCTAATATTTCTGGCAGCATAACTGTCTCACTTATTTTGTTTATTAGTTCTCATGTCCTACACAGTCTGCTTTTCTTTCAGCTATTTTTCCCCAACAGATTCTGTTTTCCAGATGCCCCCATCCCCACTGGTTCATTTTCTGGACATCACAACTTCCTGAACCACCTTGTGCAGTAGCCCGTCACTCTAAGTTGTCTCTCAAAAGTAATGTGTGAAGTTTCTTGAACTTTTGTCATGACTAAGATCACAGCTGGTTGATATTATGCAGCAACTGATTCACCCACCAAACTGAATCATGGACTGCCTACAAATGATTAATGAAAGGCTGTTTTTCTAACACAATTAGTGACAATTGGGAAGATAGTAATGTCAACGCTTTTCATATACCGAGAAATTGCTTTTTTGAACTCAGCATGACAACATCAGTTGGCTACTGATACTAGCCACAACTTTAAACCATTTTTTTTGAGTTCGTAGAAATGGCATAAAATTTCGAGTACTTCAAATCACTTCAAACCGTCTGTGGTGGGGAAAAGTGGTGTCTCTTTCAGGTAGGGTATATTTCCTTTCCAAACTGGCTGCCTGGGATGCATGAGGAGCAATAGCTGCAGCCTGTAAAGCTTAGAGATGTGCATTTACTATTTTTGGGGAATACATTCAGTGCAGGTAGCTCGGTGCGCAGCTGCAGAGCGAGCTGGAGGTTGAGCTCTGGGGGGCAGGAGCCTGAGCCCAAGGCGAGAGGCCGTGAAATGCCGACTCTTTGCATAACAAAGAACCCGGGCCCCTGTGGCCCAGCCAGGTGACAGGACACCCAGAGACACAGCAGGAGCCGACGACCCCCAGACTTCCCTGCCCTGAGACTGTAAGGGTAAAAGCCCAGGGGTTCCTTTGTTTAGGGTCCCTCCTTGGAGGCACACAGCTCGAGCTGTTATTTTGTTATTTTATTATTTAGTTATTGTGCCATGATTAAATTATTATAAGGATCTAGATGTCTGAGACTCTTCTATGGGAAAGCTGGTGTCGAGCCGGTAAGGAAATTGGGGGGGGGGGGGGGGGGGGGGGGTTGCAGCAAAGGGGCCTCGGTCCCAGCTCAGGTGGTATGAGTGTGACTGCCAGAATGGCTGCTGCATGGTCAGACAGGGAAGTTTCCTTAACACTATAGCTGTTAGGAAGATGCTACGAGTTTGTTGAAACTTTGATGGACCCTGGCTGCTCCTATCTTATTTTGCACAAAACAGACTGTGTTATTAATATCCCCTGATGTCTTAACCTGAACCTCACTTGAAACCTGAGACACTGAGATTCCTGTAAAGTAGTGTCTGAACCATTATTAGTATCAGGTTAGCAGATTTGTCATTTGTAAATGCAGTTCATGCTTTAATACACTAGCTGGTGCTCTATGCTAAGTTGTGCAGTGTTCCGGTATGAATTTCCATACGTGTTTGTATGGTTTTTGTACCTGCCTTTGTCACTGAGCTTTCATGTTTGGAAAAATTCATTTTGAGAAAAAGCAGCTGAGATGATTTTTTCATGTTTGAGATGAAACCCTCCACTAGTTGTCAAGGCTTTTCAGCTTTGGGTCAAGGCAACATGAAGGCATGTGTGCAAATGTGTGTGCATGTAGGGAGAGGAATCTTACTACTTAAGTTTGAGTCACTGGCATATGCCATCACACAAAAAGAAAGAGAGCTCACAAGAAACGTAAGAAGGAAAGAAATAAATGGAAATAAATTTACAATTCTAAAATTTTGATTGAAAATATAAAAATTGCTCTTTCCACTATATATCGTGGTGATATGTTCTGATACTTCACATTGCTAACACAGATAAAATCATGAGCTTGTATTTCTACATAGAAGCGTACTGGAGTCCCCATGGAATAAAGTTTTCATGTCAAGTACACAATGTCTAGTTCTAGTTTTGGGCTGGTGGAAAAAAGACAAGTAGGAAAAATTACTCTCAGATGTTCAAGTAAATGAACAGAACCTTGCCATAATGTAATATGACTAAAACATCTCTATAGCAAGCTGTGTTAGAATGCTTAACAATGCCATTCTTGACTCACAAGCTGTCTTACCACTTCTAATAATTTTAAAATAAAACTACTGTGGGTTTAGGAATGGCGCTCCCCAGTTTAATGTCCCACTCCTGCCTGAGACTCTCCCAAATCAGATGCTGCTTGCTTGCTCCCCCTCCTTTTCTTTCTCCTTCCTGCTCCAGGGATGGAGCTGAGAATTGGAGGCACAAAAACGTAAGAATTATGGGTTGAGATAAGAACAATTAACTGGAAACAGAAATGAGATAAGAGAACAAGAGTAACAGTGAGAGTCCTTTCCTTCCACTCCACCCGCTCCCCAGCCAAATAAAGATTTTGGGTATTTCAGGAACTGGAAGTCTAGGTAGGGACTGTGTTGCTGTTTTTTGGTGAGGTATACCCCAAAGTGAGGAATAATATACATAGCCCACTTCTGAGAAGACTAAAGATTAGTATAGACCCTCTTCAGTTGGTCTTGCTTCAGATGTCCAGGCTAGATGGGAAGAACTTGCTTCATGCCAAGTGCTGGGAAAAACATCTTATCGGCCAGACTATCATCTTTACTAATAACATGTCTAAATTCCTCCTGTGTGGATTCTATAGAGTATTAAGCACTTGCTAGAGGTTATTAATTTGATAGCATACAAGCTATCACTTCAAACATATAGTTCATGGAAAGTTATGAAATCTTTAAAGAAAGCTGAAAAACCAAGGAAAAGCTTTGTACAAACCTGTAGGCACTGCATTTGTTTAACGCTGCATGCAAAAAATGAGAGAGGAGGGGAACAGAGAGACTCCAGAAGGAATTGCCTAATATGGATAGATATTGGGCTGACAAACTTGTTGACTTGATGTTCTGGGGTTAATTTCAGATGTTATGGTGTTACTGTGGGTTCTGAATTTCAACTTTTCTTGCATAGTAACATTAGGAGCACTGTAGACAGAAAGGTAAGTAGCTAAGGTACCCAGTTTCTTTCTTCCTTATCCTTTCATTTCTGGCTTTGTACCCAAAGTTGATAAAAGCCTTTGTCCTTCACCTCAGCTGATGTTAGAGGTGAGAGTGGAGAATTGACTGAGGTAGAGTACCAAATCTTTTCAGTTAGGACATAATCAAATAAGCAGGCAATGTGAGTAGCCCGAGAAACATACAGATCAAAACATATTTAGAGGACTAGCAACCTGGGTAGTTTTTGTTACTGACAGCATCTGTCAGTACTTGAACAGATTTTTGTTACTGACCTTATCCCCAAATCTTTGTTTTATTCTTTTCCTTAAAAGCAGAGCACAGAACGACATGCAGAACTCCCAAGAAACTGTAAGATGGTATAATGGCCTCTTGGGGGACACTGTGTCAGTATCATGCTGACTCTTCTGAAAGACTGGTTCTGCTCCGGCACTGCCCAGATTAAGAAAGAGAAAAAACAACTCAGGGCTCCATCAAAATCCAGGTGCAGCAAGTCCCACTCTGCATTTGATCTTTTTCTCTGTTTGACAGTATTTTCTCCATGTACCTCAGGGCTGTGATTGCTGGACATTTTAAAGAGTAAATCAATGAGCATGGATTTACAACTCTTCAGTGCAAGTTTTTAGAACTGAACTACATTTCAGTAAAACTCATCCTCTGCAGGGAGTGAGCAAAGAGCAAGTTTGGCCTATTAGTGTGACCCATGGTTCCAACTGAAGTCAGTGAGATTTTGGAAAGAGAAAAAAATTAAATGTCTGTAACCATTGGGTCTAGTGATATTTCTATAATAAGAATCAAAGGATTAAATGTGGGTCCAAATGGAAAAACAAGCATTTGGTGTCCTATATGGCAACCACAATAGTCAGTGTAACCTCAGCTGAGTTCACGAGGAAATAATTTATCCTCTATTTTGACATTCATATATAGAGATAGAAAAATAAAAGAACTAAAGAAGTAAAAGAAAATGAAGCCGTTATCCAAAGGGATAATTGTCTGTGCTGTACCTTCAGCACAGGAGAACAGCACGTGGGCAGGACTGAAGAGCTGCACTCAATACTTTTGTCAATTCCCTCATCTGCTTTTAACAGTGTGAAACTCTGGTTTGATTGTGCAGGTGGTGAAAATTATGGCTAGAGGGATGCAGGGACAAATCCTCACCATGGTGCATGGCAACCCCAGAGCCAGGTCACTTTTGTGGCTTACTGTGCTTCTGCTTATGCTTGGGGCTGCTGAGCCCTGCAGAGATCCCCTTCACCAGCTGAGAGTCCAAAGAGTTGCAGGGATATCAGTGGCAGCACAGAGACCGTGTCTGGGGGATTCCTTGGCAGCCTTGAATATAATAACCTAAGTAGCATTCGAGCTGAAGTGCAAAAGAATCAGCATAAGAAAGGATTAGTTCTTGCTCCACTTTCCCATAGCCAAACAGGGGAGCAGTAGGGGTACTCAGACTGCAGCTCTAGTGCGTGGGAAACACTGTCTTCAGGAATCCTGGATTTATTCAGCTAGAGGTCACCAAGTTCCTGGCTCTCCCTTCTCACCTTTGGGAATATGAGTAGGAACTTGCAGTAACGAATATATTAAATCCATTAAAATGTCATAATAAGCTATTCCTGACCAAAAGGGGCACAGTAAGTCCTGCTGTGTCTCTTAAGACATTTTATAAAGGGCAGAATCACACTGAGTTTGGGAGAGGAAGGCTACTTATGGTGATGGAGCTCTGATCTGCAGCCAAGAGTTGCACTGCAGGAGGCTGCCTGTGGGTTCTTGCAAAAAAGCAGACGGGGCAATGGCCCTTTGCCTTTAGTGTGCCCAGTAAAGAGTTTCATAGCTATAAAATTGAGGGCTTAAAGCAAAATTACATTTTTTGATCAAGTCTGATCCACGTCTGAATGAAAGCACAACAAAGTGTTCCTGAGAGGGAGAAGTTCTCTGTCAACATATCCAATGTGTTATCATTGCCAGTATTTATTTGAAAAGGATAACGGTTATAGCCTACCTGAAAGAAGAGTTTACAAGCAAGGAACAGTAGGATTGTATAGCCGTCCAAGTATGAATCACATCACTAGCATTTTTCAACTGAAGGAAGAAAAGTAAGAAGGTAGATAGGAAGATGGGTAATGACTACTTCTTAAAGTACAGTTAACCAATAATCATTTACATCTCCCCTGTTGGAAACAAAGGAAATATTTCTTTCCCTGCTCCTGCAGTGACATGCCCTAAGTTTAAGGCTAACTTAAACAAAGGAATTATGTTCCCAAGTGCCAATACTGGGGTGCCTCTGTCTTCAAGTCAGTCCTGCTGGCCCTGCCTTGCACCTGTCCTCCTCTCTGCAGTGTGCTCACTGCTCTTCATAGACATCCCTCAGGGCCACTAACTCTCTTCACCTCTTCAGCAGCTGCTTTAGCCACATCCCGCAACTCAGATTCACTGTCATTATTTTCAGTATTGGGAATTACTATTTGCACATTACTATAAATTCAGGGGAAACTTTAACAGCTGCTACCTTGCAAGAAAATTCTGAACCTAGTCTCATCTTGCCTTGTTCGGGCTCTAATGCTTGCATTCCAGTCCTGGAGTTACTACCTTCTCTTATGGTGATCAGCCAGGCACAAGTGCCATCTGGCCTGTGCTTGGATATGCTGAAGGAGTTACTCACCTTTCTCTATCCAATGAATATATTTTCCTTTTTAACAGAAGTGCTTCACAAATATGACAGTACAGCATGGACAGAACAAACATGTTTCAAGTTGTCCCATGAATGTTTTTTGCTTATTCCATCTTTGCTTCCACCATTTGTCGACACAGTGTTCCTTCTTGTTTGAGATCCAAGCCCTTCTTGAATTTTAAGGGGATCTATAAAGGTTTGCATTCATTTTAGGCCTTATCCGGATTACAAATATATCTCTGAACTTTTAGACTAACAATAAAAACTGGTGCTCAGTTGCAAACTAAATGAAGTTTTCTGAAGAACTGTCTTCTTCTTAGAAAAATACAAGGAAAAATCAAATTCCTCCATCCTGGGAAAACCACATGGGAGAGAAAAAAATCCTAGCCATGGGGTTTTTATTGTTGCTGTTCTTGTTGTTTTTGTTTTTCAGATCCTTAATCCTTGAAAACATTTTTAAAAGACCTAGAAATTTACTTTCTGAATGGCAGATTAATACATCTAATTAAATTGGGCATTGCGGGTAGGAAATATTCAAGAGACTTAGTATTACAAATGGTTATCTCTGACCATAATAATTTAGGATATAATCATTTACATTAATTATCATGAGGATTTAAACTATTCGTTACTCAGCAATAAAAGACTAGGAAGTGTTCTCATTTTTGTAATAATACGGGACTTACTCCACTAAGAACATGACAGAAGGCACATCACTGTTTTAATAGGTGAATTTGTGAACGTGTATACATAGAACATAAACATCTATAAACAGAAGGACAAGTCTGCATAAATCCACACCTCCTATTGCCCACAGAAACAAATACTTGGCAGCTTTATAACACACTTTGGAGCTGGTGGGTGACTGATTCTGGGAAAGGCTAAAGACTTTCCTTTCCTTGGTACAGAAACTGATATCAAATGTAGTGTTATTTTATGGGTGTTGTTGAATTATGCAAATGAAAAAAGCAAGCAAACAAACCAAAAAACACATACACAAACCCCCACAAAACACCAAAATACTGTATAGTAAGAGCACTGTGTTTGTGTTGTGAGGTTCATGCATTACATACAGAGGTCTAAGGGCTTGTTAATCTTTTAAGGAGGCTGTCATTTTCGATTCATTTTCTTTCAGGAATATCCTTCAGAGTTTACGAAGTAACTTTGATGTTCATTTTTGCTGTGTTTCAGATGAGATAGTAATAGCCTTCACAGTGTCCATGGTGATTGGACTGGTGATTGGAGGGATCATCTGGGCATTGTTCACTTGCTTGTCCCGTCGCAGAGCTAGTGCCCACATTTCCCAGGGGAGCCCCTCAGCTTTCAGCCGTCGGTCCAGACCCTCCTCCCATGGCCACACTACTGGCAGGACTGGATTTTACCGCAACAGCAGCTGTGAACGTCGGAGCAACCTGAGCCTGGCCAGCCTCACCTTCCAGCGGCAAGCCTCCTTGGAGCAGGCCAACTCTTTCCCCAGGAAGTCGAGCTTTCGTGCGTCCACCTTCCACCCTTTTCTGCAGTGTCCTCCTCTCCCTGTGGAGACGAACAGTCAGCTGATCACCCTCACTCCCACAAATACCACCACAACGCTTGTGGGAAGCACCACAAACAGCTTAAGTCGACCTGAATTCCACTGGTCTAACAACAGCCTCCGCATCTGCCACTCCACACAAACCCCACCTCCTGCCTATGAAACCATCATAAAAGCTTTCCCAGAATCCTGAGCTATGTCCTTGTTGCAAACACACCTGTGCATTTTAGGAAGAACCTCAATTATCTCAAGAATTTTTTGTGCATGATGAAGATGTCTGAGAAGTCTCCAGCTGCAGTTGCAGACGGGACGGACCTGTCAAGAGGCGGGTAGCAGTGATTTCTTGGAGCACAACATCCCACTGTCTGAGAGACCACTTGTCTTTGCACTGCTGGCTTTAATTTACTGCTCTGCTGTACGCTTGCATATTTATAGTGTTGTACCTTTAATTGCAGCCATTGTCTCTTTATTTTAGAGGGGAAAATGCTGCTGCATAAAAGCTAGATCATTTCTTGAAGAAACAGATAATGTTAGGGATTACTGATACACAGTATATCAATGCAAATTTCACTAGTTTTTTTTTTTTTTAAGAAGTTCTAGTTTTACGTTTTCCCAAGGATGTTACATTTTCAGAGAACACCGCCTGTTACCCACCTTCTTCCTATAACCCCAGAAAAGCTTCTGTCTGAGGAACCTTAGATCCTGGCTGTGATTATAGGCATCGTGTTCTGCTGATTCTAAGTGAGCTGAAAAGACTCCATGTTAGAGCTACTTCTGTAAAATTCCCCACAATGTGGGAAAAATTAGTGAAGTATATGAAGCTTCATATAGAAAGTTTTGAACAACATATTAAACGCATGATAACAATTGCAAAGAATTTTCTGCCTGCAGCCAGCAGAACAGGTAGTTCCATTTTAATACCCAATGAGGCTGTATGGGCAGAACTGCTCGTTTCATTTTTCTAGTTCTGGTTATCCAGATAAGCGGCATGAATGACAACTATTTTTTAATTAAGTTTCCTGACTTGCTATGGGATTACTCATTTCCTTCTTTCAAATTGTTTTTCTCAAATTGTACCAATGTTTAATTGTTTCTGGCAAATTATTCACTGAAATCTTGTCTTTCATTAAAGCAAGATTTCAGACATCTATGGTTGAATACTGGGATTATATAATGAATTGGAATATGAAGATAAAGATGAAGTATTTAGTTCAGGGTTGCATATATTCTTGACTTTTATATGTGTATCATGTCAAGCTAACCCCTGGCTTAGTAGAGACTAATTGCATTGATGTGACAGAACATTCAGGATTTGAAAATAGCACAGAAACATGGGACCTGAAGTAGGTCTTATTGTATCAGTTTCCTGTTAAATATTTCATGTTCAAATAAAGAGTAAAGAATTTCCGCAAGTAGAGGAACAGTCCTACTTGTCACTTACAGATATGCCAGTTGATTCTAAAAGGCCTGGGCAACTACCATCCACAGGACTTCTGATTCTGAGGGGGCTTTTGTAGAAAGAACAAGTTCTCATCTGTCTTCTGAGAGGGGTAAAGATTCATCAGCTTTTAAGAATGGGCAAAATGCATTAAATCTTACTTTTCAGGCTTTTTGAGACTGGCAGTGTGTATCCCTTTGCTGAGCTCAGCATCCTTCAGGAAGCACTGGAATCGATTTCTGAAGCGCAGTATTCCAGCCCAATATCTAACCATTTGCAAATAATACTAGAAACATTGAGCTTACAAGCAATATTTATCATAAAAAATATTCCTCATTGTAAAGGCAAATTATTTTGCATGTATTTACTGACTAGCTTTCATTGTTTTATTTTTAGTGTGCAACATTTTCCCTTCTGGAGAGATATATGTCATTGCTAGAGGAAGAATCATTT
The DNA here is from genome assembly GCF_009829145.1 of Chiroxiphia lanceolata. NCBI lineage: Eukaryota > Metazoa > Chordata > Aves > Passeriformes > Pipridae > Chiroxiphia > Chiroxiphia lanceolata. Next base: position 52,122,751 of record NC_045639.1, read on the forward strand.
ACAGAGTTTACAGAGCATTTCACTGCAGACACTGTGGGTTCTAGCACATCAAGGACTTACTGATCAGACTGTAAAACTGCATTTGGCTGATGAGAGGCTACAGACTTAAAATAATAGTCCTCTAGAGAAAAAAGATTGTGTTATTTCATTCTTTTTTTTTTTTTTCATTTAGAGTTTTTCTGAGTCTGGTGAACTTCATTGCATGCACAAGTATGTTCATGGTGTCCTTGCTACAGAATAGGTGATGCCACCTATTCTGATCTGCCTATGAAAAGTAGAATTCCAGCCTGCTCCCTTTGTTTATTGGGTTTGATGGACTATGGAAGATACAACTTGGCCTACCAGGTGTGTACCCGGTGTGTACTCAGCTGGCCAAAACTGCTTGTTCCTTGAGAGTGAAATAATTTTAGATGAGTAAATTCTTACTTCTGAATTGTAAGTGCACATTTCATTACAGTAGAACTTTCCACAGCATATTATTACTCGTATTACACTGTATTTAGTAAACAATGTAGAAAGGGAAGCTTAAATGTACTGTATTTCTTTTCCTCCTGAAATCTGTACCCAATATCAAAGCATTTTTGTGTGCCCTGAATTAGGGAGTTTAAAAACACAGATTCTTTGGTGCATAATCAGTCTGATTGTCAGATGCCTAAAACTTGTTTTCACAACATCTGAAATGAATGTTTTACAAGCATTCTGGAAGCTCCAGAATGTGAAATAAAGTTAGATGCTATAACCTCAAGCCCATGTTTTTTCCTTAAATATGATGACTTCCATAAAATATCCTTTAAAGGGGAGAGTATTATTTTTAATTATGCCAGCTGATACAGTTAGAAGTGTGAATGAGGACTTGGTCCTTCCTCTGTTTCTGTGGGGAAACACTCCAAAACTGAAGATGTTATTTGAAGTCAGATTTGGAATTTGCCATATGAGAACACCTTCAAAGGATTACAAGTGAGAATGTCTCTCACAAATAAAAGTGCTTACAGGTATTAAATCCACTGGTTTATAAGTACTTAGGTTTCAATTCACTGAGTGCTTGAGCAAATGCTTGCTTTAAGTGAAAGGGCAATCACTATAAGGTTCATGCTTAAATAGACTAATGCACATTTTATTTCATAGGACCAAGGCACACTTGGCAGGATCAACCCCCAAATCAAACTGCAGGAATCAGCAATCATTGGGTGTTTGATATGCAAAAAGATTATACTTGCTTAATGAAATCATCTTTTATTTAAATTTAAAATCCTGGAAAGAAGAGCTGAATTTTAAAAAAAATGTATTACTGCAGATTTCAAGATGTCTAAGCATTCACAAGCATGAATTAAACTTCACAATAATTTTGCATGCAATACATTTTCACAGTGAGAAACAGTGATAAAAATGGTACTCCCAGAATCACACAGAGACTGATAGGCAGTGCTTTGGTCAACATCTACGTATTCTGACCCCTTGCCCTGAGTACACAGTGCTACTCTTTCTCTCCATTATCCTATTGTTGTCCTATTGTATCACTATCACTTTATTGTCCAGATCCACAAAAACAGTCACTCCAGTTATAGGTTCATATAGAAAGTGAAACTTGACAGATCTTTGTCTGAGAATAGTTATGTTCTATCATATTTACAAAAGTAGCTCATGGTATATTCCTTGACCTTTTCCTACTGAAGAGCTGCTGATCACCTCTTCAGCTATCGAGTACCATACTGTAACACACAGAACATGCAGTATCTTTGCCAAATCACATTTTTAAAGTTCACTTGTAATTTATAATTTATCATGAAGTTTTTGAGTCATCTCAACATCCATTCTTAAGTATAAACTACATTTACTGGCAATATCCTCTCAGAGGTGAAATGATACGTGCCAGATCCCTGACCTATAGGCATTTGATAAAATTAGGTGATGTCTATGATGCAGTACAGCTTCTGGAAAACAAAACAAAACAAAACAAAAAAACCCAACCCAACCCAAACCAAAAAACTCACAACAACTAAAACCAAAAAAAAAAAAAAAAGAAAATGGTAATTGGAAATTTCCCTCTGCCAAGCCTGGAGCAGATAAACAAAAACAAAGTTGATATAACTTCAGAACACAGAGAATAGACTTTTAGAAACCGACCTTACAAAGTCCTAAAACTCTGAGAAAACACCTTATTCTTCATTTGGGTCTCTTAATTAAAGTGAGTTTTCAAAGGCTTCAAGTGTTCGGAGTTCCTGTATGACTTTATGAGGATATTTATCTTTTTGAATGTTAAAAAGGATGACAAGATTCTAATCCCTTTTTCAGTGTAATATTAATACAGACTACAATTGACTCGATGTTTTTCATCCAACTGGGCTAGACAGTTTTGAGAAAACTATTGCAGTACTCAGGAGGTGAATTACTGCTGCCAGCAGCACATAAGGCAACAAAAAGGAGACTTTTCAATTTACATTTTCTACCTCACAGTGTAGCAGAAGCAGCAGCAGTGACTCCACTGAGGATCTCCAGCTTCACTGTGCCAGGTGGGAGCTGTGCATTATTCCATGCTTTTGCCTTCAAATAGTTTGCAGGTTCAGGGAGCAACTTAAAAGACAAGTCTAGCTTTCAGGTCTTGTTTCTGCTTTTAACTTCTATGAAAGCTTTTGGCTTCCATCAGATTTGTGACGACACTACTGCATGAGCGTGGCAATGCCTGATGGGCATGGACTGGATTGAGAAGCTATTTCAGTGAACGTGTTTCCTGTCTGCTTTCCCGGAGACATTCTGCATCAGAGACATATTTTCATCTATTTAGCAGCAGAATTAAGCAATTGTGTGCTGAAGGCTGTGAAGGATCAGTTGCCCTATTTTAGAGCAAGGACTTCTTTTAAACAAGAGTAGCTTAATCATGAAAGGGATTACGCATAGTGATGGGACTGAGATAGAAGGAAATTGGATTTACTGATTTAGGACATAACTGTCTGATGTTACCATGACTATTAAAAATATAGATAGGTACTGGAATGCAAAATTATTTCTATCTAGTTCACAGCAGACCTGTATCCATATCAATCCACTTTATTCAATAGCAGCATGTTGATGACTACAAAGGAAAGGTGATGCTGCTCTCTTGTTCCAACTCGAGAAGAGCACAGATCACAGATGACAGTAATATGCATTTCTTTGGACATTTACAGAGAAGTTGCTGATGATTAGCTGTGCATTGAAATGGGATGAATCCCCTAAACTGACCAGTCTAGGGCTTGAGTTGAAGCACATTGGAGAGGAAGGAGGAGTTCCATTCTCTGTCCATGCTTTGTTCCTGTGCTGTATATCCTGGTGATCTTTTAAAGTTATGTTTTTACAGGAGGGAAGAATATTCTTTAAACCTTTTCTAGACACATTGTAGATTTATATTTTTGTCCTTTAGTTTATCTCTATTTAGTTCCATAGTAAATTCCATCTCTCTCTGGGGATAAGTATGATTACAAAAATGCACAAACCTTCACTCTATCCTATTCTTTTGTTGTTCTGCCAGAACTTTCTTACCCAGAAAATCATTTTGAGGAATTGATTGGGTTGTGTGTGATAAGCTCTCCAGCACTAGTTTGCCAGCATCAAAGCACTGATCTTTTTTTTCTTTCTCTAATCCCTTGGGCAAATGTCACAGAAAGATACAGACACCTTTTTGTCAGTACTAAATGGCAGACATCATTTAGCAAAATTTTGAATTGCCTTGCAAAAATCTCCTACCTCCACAATGCACTAATTTATGATGTAGATATTTTGGATCATTTTGGATAACATAAAACTGACTCCACTAAAAATTCCTGCACTCACAAGAACATATTTTTGGGTGCTTGTATATACACTAAATCAAATCTTTCAAAACATCTAAATGCTTCTAGGCATTGAATCACTTCTGACAAGGAAATTGAACGTTAAATATGTTCCTACGTCATGTAATCCTGTTTGAAATGTATTAGCCTAAAAAGAAATTAAACTCTCTCTGAGACACCAAAGTTAAGCATTTTCAGATTTTTATCTGTTTCACCAGCCCAGGGAACCTACTTAAGGCCAAAGATATTCCCAGTAAACCCAAAAATACTTAGGAGAGAAACAGGAACTGTGAAAGCTCAGTGTAGGTTGACAGGATTCAAGTAATCCAAATAAATTGGAGAATGGCAGACTTACCATGACTTTGCGAACTAACTGAAGTGTGACTGTATTTAAAGTCCTGGTAGTGTTCCTGAAAGATGCTTGAAATGGTCTTTACTGATTAGGTCACCCCTAATCCATAATAACAAAGCATATGCATCTGCATGCCTTTTCACAGACATTTTACAGATACTGAAGGCTAGATGTCATCACATACCTTAAGTGCATTTACTCAATTCACAGAAGAATAAATAGATGTTCCCACTTCATTCAAAACCCCTATAAGACATTAAATGGTTAGGTGATCTAAAAGCTGCTTCTGGTGCTGGGCATCACAAAGATTTAAAAATAAACCAAGAATGTTTCAGACAATCTTGTCGCACTTGATGCTGTCCTCAAAATCTGAGTCGTTAGTGATCAAAAACTTTCAAGGCTAACTGTTTCCTTATCAGTACAACAGAACAGTCCTGCTGGTTTTCCTGCAGTAGAGTTAATTTTCTTTACAGTGGCTAATATGGGCCTGTTTTGGATTTGTGCTGAACGCAGGGTTGATAAGATAGAGATATTTTTATTATTGCTGAGCAAGGCTTACACAGAGCCAAGGCCTTTTCTGCTTTTCATACTGCCACACTGGTGACAAGACTGGGGGTGCAAGGGAAAGTGGGAGGAAACACAACCAGGACAGTGGACCCAAACTGACCAAAGGGATATTTCACACCATATGACATCATGCTCAATATATAAGGTGAGGGGAAGAAGGAGGAAAGGCCAGATGTTCGGAGTGATGGCCTTTGTCTTACCAAGTCACTCTTACCCATGATGGGGCCTGGCGCTCCTGCTCACCTGCCTGCCCATGGGAAGCAGTGAATGAATTCCTTGTTTTGCTTTCCTTGCATGCACAGCTTTTACTTTCCCTATTAAACTGCCTTTATCTCAACCTATGAGTTTTCTTCTTTGTGCCCTTCCAATTCTCTCCCTCATCTTGCTGGTAGGGTAGTGAGTGAGGAGCTGTGTGGGGCTTGGTTGCAGGCTGGGTGAAACCACAACAGCGAAGGAAAAGAAAGTAAGAAATATACTGTATTATATATTGCTGTTCTTCAAGGGTAGATTTGCGAATGGGGTATGCTAGACACACAACTGAGGCTCTTGCTACATAAACCAAATCCAGCAAAACAGCTTGTTCACAATCTACCCTTAACCCTCCAAATGCTCTGGCTGACCACTGGTAGTTTTATCTATATTGCTTTATTATTGACTGCAGTGAGATTACTCATATATTTAATAATTCTGTTGAATCAGAATATAATTTCATAAAGTACACCATTCTCATTTAAGAACTAGTTTAATACTAATTTAAGAACAGAATTTGTATCTGTCAAATGATTTCTGTTTGTTGAAAGTTTCTTCTCTGTGAAAACACAGGACTCCTCTGCTCATCGCACCTGCCCAGTCTTTGAGCATGTTAAAAGATCTGTGAGGATATAAGGGTGATCCTTACATCCCCATACATGAGGGGCTGACAACTGAGGTCATGGGGAATCAGTGCTTGCCAATTCCTTTCTACTGTTTAACTTGAGAGCAGGTTTAGGAACTCCTGAATTACAGCTTTGTTTTGGCAGTTCTGTTGTTCAACAGAGGGGTTTTTTTGCATCATCTCTCCTCTCAGGATGATGTGCCTATGAAATAGAATAACAATAGGAAAGACTAAAGAGAAGTTTTTGTAGAGTCTCACTCTGGTAAAGATCACTTCTGGGCACCATTTGGAGGGACATTTTAGATCTGGGTTTGAAAAGCAGAGCAGAGCAAAGCGAGTGCTAGCGCCAGATAGCCAGTCTCTCCTCTGGCTTTTGAGGCCAACGTTACAGCGATCCAGCTTGTAATCATGACTATCTGAAGAAAAACTGTCCCCAGCAGGACAGTCTCTTACAGGCTTGTGAAAAGATTGTCTGTAATCTCTACTACCTCTAGACAGCATGAGGAATTGTCAGAATGTGTTATTCTGATAGATCCTGAGAGATGTCACTTTGGGTTCAGCTTCTTCTGGAACTGTCTGGAGGACAAGGCAAAAAGGGGTTTGGAATTCTTTTAGTAGGTCCAGTTTCTGGCTCATTTTCATGTTCTTAAATTAGTACATGATATGCATTTCTGAGTGACCCTTTAACCTTTTAACTATTAGGACACATATTTGGGTATCTTTTACTGTGTGCAAAAATTCAGCAAGAACAATTGTATGCAATCTTACTAGTACACACCGTTATTTACTGGGTAGTGTACATAGTAGGTAGCCAGAGTAAAATATGACTACACTGAATGTTAATATGCTCTTCTTACAATAAGTAAGTTTTTCGCGTATAGCCAGTGGTAGTCAAGTTGGGAGATGCAGCCCTTGTTGCCGCTTGGGAGACACTGATACTTGACCTTGCTCAGTCACAGACACCAGGACCACAAGCTGTGCTGAGGATGAGCTTTCTGAGCCATAAAACTCTAGATGGAGCATTGTGCATAAAGGAATATAGACCAAGACAGTGCTATGGATTCATCTTCAGTTTATGCTACCCACTGTCTCAAAAAGCATAGCTATACTACTCAACACATTCAAGATCTGAGAGAAGGGTAAACCCTCCTGAGCCAATTGTTGCTACCTTTTGACTCCAAAGCTCTTTGAACCCAGTGTCAAAATTACAGCACTCATTGAGTAATGTCAGTAGACAAGTCATGTTTGGATAATCTTCTAATCATTATGGAATATTCCCCCCCAAACGGAAGCCACTGGAAAAAACTTGAGAGCATCTTCAAAAATAAGATCCAGGAAGAATACCTGCAACAAATGAACTTTGCTGCCCTTTCCAGCGTTGTGTTATATAATTTTCTGTTGTGACATTGTGTGATTACACATCTATGGAAATTTTTTCTTTTAAACCAGAAAATATTTCAAGTAAGAAGAAAAATTACCTGTGACTTGGACAGTTAGAAGTGTACTTAGAGCTTGCACAGAATAATTACCTACTACATGAAATACTCTTTGAAAATCCTGTAGTTACATGCTGGAAAAGGGTTATAGTTATTTTTACTGTGCAGCTATTGATGTAACCACATGATTGACACAGAGTCACCAGGAGCAAGATTCAAATCTAGATCAATAATTTATGAATTCATGTTTTGGTACAAGTTGACCAGAAAGTTTAGCAAATCTCAAGGTGCTAAGGTCGGTAGCTTAGGTTCAACAGCAACATTTTAATATTGACATTCAGTAGTGCTGATGCTGGTGCTGAATGTTTCTCTTGTTTCTGCAGAAAGCACTTTAATGAGTCTGTCAAATATGCATATATGATGACAGCATATATGATGGCTATCAAAAGTATTGCTGCGCCTACTAATGTCTTTTCTCTTTGTGATAATCTCCACTTCCCAAAATCTCTTAGAAACCTTATTAGTATTGGATCTATTCCTGTGCACTTAATAAAGGGGAATATATTGACTATGGTGCTATGCTCACTGGAACATTCTTAATGCTTCATGTAAGATGAAAAGGATAATGAGCTATTGATGTATTGCCCAAGAAGTCAAACAAAATGCAGGAGTTATCATTTGTTCTGCTTACCTGTGGAGTTAAACTAAATGATCAACTAGGTTGGAACTGTATCCCTTTCGTCCATGAACACTACAGAAATTATTTTGTGACTAATATTGAAAGCAGTAAAGTCTAAATAATATAATTTATTAAGGATGGTAAACTAACAGCTTGATACTTTCTGCCGTATTGTTTCTTCATGGCAACTAAATGTGGATGTAGATTTCCACAGCCATAATAATGTACATTAGGCTCAGAGTAGTGCTAAGAGACAGCACGTTACACTATGTCCTTTATACACATGGACAGTTTTAGAAAACCTCTCTCAGCTCTTTTTCCATAAAGACAATAGTGGTAATTGCCTGAGACTGAAGCATTTTTAGCTTGTTTCTGCTGTAGCTTTTAGATGGCTTCCTTTTTCAGCTTGGTAAATTAAGAACTTGTGATGATTAGGTCAGTTCAAGGGATAAAGTTATCCTGGCATACTTAGCATTTTAAGATGAGCCTTCCAGCCCAACTGACATGTTTTTTTTTAATATCCTGCGATGATGTGTCTGTTCTCACAAGCTTCCAGACAGTGCAATAGTAGCAGTATTCACTGGGGAACACAAAAAGAGTTTGGCCACACAGTCTAGAACCAGCATCTTGTACTATACACAGGGAAAAGGATCTGTGTGAAATTGGAGAAGTATACCAGTCCTTTCAGCACAGATGTTACAATTACAACCCATGAAAGATTCCTATCATACAGTTACAAATGTGTAAATGGACTAAATCCTCTGATACTTCGTGGGATTTTCTGAAGTCAGGATAGGAAATAAGTAGGTAAGGAGGCAAAGGGACTTTTAACAGCCCTCTTGCATCTGGAGATGTGCTCCTGGCCTTTAGCACCATTAGTTTCCCAAGGAATCTTGGATTGCCCAAGCTTCCAATAAACTTGCAATCAAACTTCATAAGGTGTGTGTCAACAGTGAATCAGAGTGAGATAAGCTACCCGAGACCGGTTTGCTCTCAGACTTCCAAATTTTGAACTCCACTGTGGCACTGTTACTGGGTTTTAATTTTAACAGGTAATCTGAATGGACTCTGGAGGTTATTTCTATTCTGTATTCCTTTTGTGCAGGTAGAAGCAAAAGGACTCTTATAAGGTATCATATTGTACAGGTGACAGGCCTGAAAACCTGGGGAAAATGTGGGGACATGGGTTTGAAAGATTGTTCTTAGTATCTGTTTAGATAATTAGATATTAGCTTAGATAAACTTATGCATGTCAGAATATAATGAAAAATATAGTGATTTTTCACAGGTTCACCATAGAAAATCCAGTTTTGTATACATAAAACCAGGAAGCAAAGAGCTGGCTGAAAATGGGTGGGAAGTTCAGTCTGAAAACTATGTTTTCAAAAAGACTTGACCTATATGAAGGTTGTTTCAGATTTGCAGAGAAGAATGTGAGCTCTTCTCAGAGAAGGGTTAGGTGAGCTGCAGGAGGAGAAACAAGTTTCTGGTGATGAAAGAAACTATCATCTGATCCTTTGCTGAAGTTTGAACATTATAACTGTAGTGGTAGAAATAGGACATATTTCAGATAGCTTGTTAAAAACAAAGCTATTTGTAAAAACAAATAGCTTGACCAAACCAGAAACTCCTCTGCTTCCCGATAAACTTTGGATTACTGTGTGATTTTCTGGGATTTAAGGTAAATGAAATTCTTTAAGCAATTTAGGTGGAACATTAGAAGGAAATTGCTCTGAAAGAAAACCAGAAATATTAAAGCTTCTGTTAAAGATTGCGTAGTCACGGACCTTCCTGAGGTGTGACTGCAGAATACATGTGTTTGATATTGAAAGGGGGATGGCAAAAACATCACATCCATGCTAAAGAATGAGAAGAAATTTGGACCAACACTTCCAGGACAGCTGCATACCATGAACCAGATGGACATGAAACAGTAGTTCATACACATACCAAAGAGCATAAACACCTGGAGAACAAAATGTCTACCCCAAACTGCTTTGGAGTCTTGGAAAGAAGCTGATTGCATTTTGGGGTGAGGGAGCAGGGGTGTGAAAACAGAACTAAACTACAAGCAATAGGAGTTTTCCCAGATAACAGCCCAGGCAAGGTGAAAAGATCCTTGGAAGTATCGCCAGAGTCAACACCTCTCCTGCATGCCTTTTTCTTATCAATATATCCACTGGCCAAATCTTTGTTCGCGAAGCCTAGCCATGATGATGATATCCACTGGGAAGTTTTAAAAAATCAAGCATGTCTGTGTTGATGACATGCCAGGACATACTAATGCAAGAGATGGAAGAGTCGTAGGGAGGCATAGGCATAATACAAATGTTCCAGTGATTTTGAAAACTGATTTTGAAAACTGTTAATCCACACAGACTCATAATGCAAAACTACCACCTGCAATAGGACAGAATTGTTCAAGTGGTGTCCGTAGTATCATGTTTATTAATATAATTTACATACTACAGGAGTTTACTTCAGTTAATGACTCTGCTGTGAGGATCCACACTTGTGACCTGAAAGCGGGGCTCAAAAAGGCTCCCCTGTTACACCTGTGCAATGCCCCCCACAGCCTGGGAAATTAAGAGACAAGCAATCTTCTGCTGAATTTTCTGCTGCAGAAGGCAAGTCATGAGTTTTCAAATGCAAAATATTTGTTTGTGTTTTATTCTGCTTGCCATCATGTTTCTGAATCTGCAGAGCTGACTCAGACTAAAGGTGTAGTAGAATGTGGACTGTGCTTTTGAAATATAACTTACCTAAAAGAACAAACTGATGGTTTTCTCCTTATTTCTTCTGAGAAGCATTCAGAGATAGGTGCAAAGAAAGTGAGGCTGGAACAAGTTTCATAATTTTAATTTCAGCATTCCATCCGTTTTCTCAAACCAGGAGATATTGAAGAATATGGATGTTTACGTGAGAGTGGGACTCAGCTGTGCAACAGGGTGCTGAGAGCAGATATTGGAGATCACACTAATCATGTCATTAAAGGTCTAGAGAAGGGCAGGTTAGTTTATCACTTTTTAGTTGTATTTTTTACTCTTCATATACCGTTTCTTGACCTTTTGTCTCTTCTCTCTTTTGTGGAAGTTGAAAAAGCTCTTCCGTTAGCTGCTGAATAGTAGTGCTCCATCAATCTGCTCTATAAGCTCTAAAAACTCGTGGATCAATGTGATACGGCTATGGGATCAAAGGCAGAGTTTCTGAACTCATCTACAGGAAAATGAGCTGTAATGCACAAGGGACATTCTGCTAACCCGATGATTAGTAAGAGACAGCTCATGAGTCAGTAGAAGTTTTGTTTTCCGATATAATACACAAGTCCTAAAACAACTCTTTCAATATTTTTATCCTTTTTCCCCCCCAAAAAAATATCTCTATTTCTGATATAACTCTTTTCTCAAAATACAATTACATGATAGATCTGGTAAATATTAAGCAGGTCCTTCATGGAACTAAGTAGATTTCTCTCATCTAAGGATTTGGCTTTAGGAGATTTTTAGCACATCAATTTTAGAAAAGTTTTACATGCTAAAATTAGTAAACAAGTCTAACTAAAAACCCTAACAATTCCCAAATATCTGACCCCAGATGATGTAACTATTTTAGGTAATACTAGATTTATATATACATCACACAAGTTTGTATACAAATGGTGAGATAAACTTTCAGACAACTTCTGCTCCTTGCTCAATCTTTATGATTATAACCTTGTTGTTGTTGTTAAGTGGAACAGTAAAGAATATAAAGCAAAACTGAAGGTAGCCAAAAGATATTTGATAATACATAGAACAAAGATAAAAGGCTCAGTAGGTGGTGACCTGCTAAGCATCAGGATTCCTGCAACAATCACTGCAAAAAATTTAACTTCCATGGAGTTGCCTGTGTCTAATTATTATCCTGGAGAAGCTCTCAAGCCCTTTTTTTTCCCAAGTGGCACTTTCCTGAAAGGGCAGAATTTCTGTCAGTAGAAGACAGTAGGAGTTACCTTCTAGAAAGAGTTTATCTGCCTAGATCTTAAGAGGACTCACTTAGGACTCCTAGGGAGAAGGGTCTTTTCTCCATCTGAATGCTTATACAGTATTATTTTCCTTTCAACGCCTTGCTCCTATCAAAACATTTTTGGATGTGGAAATAATAGTTCAAGGGGAAAAAAATGGAAAAGATACAATTTGGATTGCCATCCCAAACCTTTCTCAGTCACCCCAAACAAACCTCAGTCACAGAAAATCCTCTTGAGAAATGTGAGGAATAAGGAGAAAGGGAGATGGCATCTCTTCTTCAGTTTCTTTTGATTCAAGAGGAGAAGATGGTGAATTGCAACAAGGTGTGGAAAGGAAATGCAGACAATTGTTAGTGTGACTGCAGAGTACTTGGGACATTTGGGGTCACTTCAAAGCTCCACTGGGGATTTCCTGGGTAAGCAAGGGGAATCCACTTGATCTCCCTATGACTCAGTCTCTTGTCTATAGAATAGGGAAAATAAATGGTATTGTAAGATTAGATGCACTACAAATTTCTCAGATCGTTAAGGGGGCTATAGAGTTTTCTTATCAATACTGTCTTCCCTAGAGAGGTTCTGAGAGCATTTTAGCCAGACTTACAGCATGTTGTGCAATCTAGTGTACTACCTGTGAAAAGCGGAACGAAGTTACAGCAAACCAGATTTACCAGATGTGGTATGGAACGGTGCAGTACAGTACATCACAGCACGGTATGGTACAGTATGGTAAGAAAGCACTGATTTGTCAGTGATTCTCAAATTTTTAGGCAGTCTATGTATGTCTCCTCACAATTTGCGGCCACCCATATTGCACATACATAGCAACTGACAGCAGACTTGTTTTTCACATATTCCTTAGACTGAATTGGATAATCCCCTCCACCCTCCCAGGGACCGCAGACCGCAGGACTCCTGCGAGACCCCGCTCTTCAGGCTGCGCTAACTCAGGCATTCTAGCGCTAGAAGGAAACTTCTTTCTTCTCCGCTTCCTGCTGCCAGCAGCGTTTGGGCTTTTCCCGCAGCGGCGCCCTCGGCGGGAGCGGGACTCAGGAGGAAAGGAGGGGCTGAGGAGCGGGAAGCCGCGGCGCTGCGGTCCCCCTGAGCCCGGCCCTGGCCGCGGGATGCCCGCGCTCTCCGTCCCGAGAGCCACCTCCCCTCCTCGCTGGCCGCTCCAGGCCAGGAGCCTGGGAACCCGAAGACTTCTCGGCGCCCCGGCGATGGAGATGGGTTTCTCCTCTTTCAAGCAGCTGGGTGAAGTCCACTGCACTTCCCCAAGTCGTGCATACAGCACAACGCCTATGCGCCCTAGCTGGGATATTTCTGAGGGGTGAGAGGAATACGGTGCCATTGATGCTCATCTCACCATTCCAGAGCAGAATAGCATCTTCGACCTCCAGTTATGTAGTAACAAGGGGAAATTTTCCTGAAATTAGACTACTGCAGGAACTCTGGTTTTAGTCACAGCTGTCATCTGAGAACCAAATTTCCAGGCATTTTTAATCTAATTCACTTATTCTTTATGTAACTGAATTAGAAAATACGATTAAGCATCGCAGAATCTTCGGCATTGAGCCTGTCTAACCTTTAGTGAAACATGGAACAGAGAAACTTAATAGAGGTAAGAAAAAATGGTGAAATCATCTGTATAGATTTGGTACAATCGTTACTGACTGAGTAGGAGGATTAGAGCACAAAAGCTCAAGGAAAAAAATTAAGAAAAAAAGAAAAGAGGATAATGACCTTTACAGCTGAAATTCTTTCGGGACTGTTTGGCAAATATTCCAGGGTAGGCACGCTGCGACACTGATGAGGTGCTGCCGGCCTGCACGCGGGTCCCACGCCCACTTCCCTCGTGTTTCTCTCCCTGAGGCTCACAGATCTCTCCGAGGTAGGGAAAATTCGAAGGAGAAAATCAAAGACTTGAAACGATCTGATTCTCCCTTACTCTGGCAGTGACTCCAGCCCCGAGGTTTGGGCTTAAGAACCCTAGAAAGAAGAGCTGATTCCCCTCCTGCTCACGGGGGCTTAACATACTCTCCAGCCGCGCTCCCTGCGCGCCCATGCAGCGTGTGCCTGCGCTGGGATCCGCGGAACGGTCACAAGCACCTGCGGTGCTTGGCTGCACCAAGCGGTGCTTGGATGTGGGGTTTAATCCGTTTTACACGAACACACACACAGTTTAAACGAAAAATCAAAGACTGGCAAACACCCCGACATCTGCTAAAATCAAGCTAAAACCCGGAGAAAATATTTAAGACCAGCTCCCTGCGCATCTCGGGCGGGAACCCCTGTCAAGGACGGGCATGTGCCAGGGACGGAGAGGGACCAGCCCAGCATGAAAACACCGGAGAAGAGTTAGGGAAAGGAGTAACCCCTAGAGAAGGGGACTGCGTAGGGAAGTACGGGGGCTATAGGGGTGGGGAGGGAGCGGAGGGCTCCGGGGAGTGCCGCCACCTCCCCTCCGGCTATACCGGGTGCGGGCAGGGGTGCGCGGTGCGACGTGCCCACCGCAGCCCCCGACGACCGCCTGGTCTCCTCCCTGGCGAGGTGGAATCACCCCGCCGACGGGGCTCCGCTTCCTGCAAAACTATGTCATTAATATAAATCAAATAAGGGCCGGGGGGGGCGGGGGGAAGGGAGAAGGTGGGGGAAGAGGTAGGGTGCGCTACTGCTCATGAGTTAAATATAAGTCTCTGACTGTCCTGAACAAAGCGACCGTCCCCTTGGGAAGGGTGACGTCTCTGCAGTAACGTGATTGCTTCTTTGGAAGCAGAAACGTGTAAACGCTATAAAACGCGGCGGCGCGGCGGGCAGCTCAGAGCGTGCGGCGAGACGGAGCTCTCCTCTTCATCCTCCTCCTCCTCACCCTCTGCCGCCGCTCCGGCAGCCGCGCAGCCGGGCAGGGCGCACTCCTCCAGCACCACCTCACTCCGCGCCCGCACAGCCAGACCCACCGACGGACTCGCGGCTCCGTGAGTAACTTTCCCTCCGCCGCAGCGGCAACTTCCCAGCGGATGAGGAGGGTATCCCCGTCCCGCACCCACGCTTCCCTACTCCCCTCCCGGACCCGCAGGGAAGACGTCTCGGCCGTCGGGGGAGTAGGGAGCGGTTCTGACGGCCCCGGGCAGCCGTGGAGGGACCCTTCCTTTTTTGCCGCCTAAGTCGCTAAGCCCCGTGGGCCGCTGCCCCTCACAGCTGGCCGAGGGTCGCCTTCTGGGGTGCCAGCTCTCCCTGCTGGCAGCAGGGTCGCGGTGGCGGGGGAGCTGCCAGCGGCGTCTCTCTGGACCGGGACCGCGGTTGGGACGGGACCGGGTGCCGGGGCAGTTGCGCGGCGGCCCAAAGCGGAGCCCCGGTACCTGGGCGCGGGGCCCGTCGGTGCGGGCGGGCCGGGTCGGTGGGTGACGGCTGCGCTCTTCCCTCCGCAGGTGGCGGCCATGGAGCACCGCGGCGCCTCCCCGCTCCTCCTCGCCCTCGCCCTCCTCAGCGCGCTCTGCTGGCGGGCGCGGGCGCTGCCCCCGAGAGGCGCCGCCTTCCCTCCCGTGCCGCGGTAAGGGCCGCGCTCCGCGCCGCGCCCCGCCGGCCCGCACGGGCCTGCCCGGCCCCGCCGGGAGCCGGGAGGGGCTGTGAAAGAGACAGTCCTCCGTTGCGCCCTTCCAACAAGCGCGCAGTGCCCTTCCAACAAGCGCGCAGTGCGGCGCCTCCCGTCGGGGCGTTTGTCCGGGGACGGGAGGGTGCGCGAGGTCTTCAAGGCGAGGCTCCGGTCAGGCGCGTCCCGGCCGGTGCCCGCTGATCTCACCTATAAAAGCCCCCGGGACATGGACTCACCTCCCGCGGTGGTTGCAGCGGCGCTGCCCCACGGGCTGGGAAGCGGTGACCGCGGTATGTGCGGGAGGCGGAGGAGATGTAGGTTACCGTGTGCCCTGGGACGTGAGCGTGTCGGTCAGAACAGACCGGTGTGTAGGTTTTGTACCGCTAAGTGCTTTGGCTGGTTGAAATTCCTATTAGTTGTTCAGCTTAGTTAAATCAGATGGTAGAACGGTACGGTTTACATTTAGGTAAGAGGAATATAATGTGTATAAATACCAATGCAAAACAGTACGGCAAACAAGCACGGTGACTGACTTACAAAAGGTGTGACTTGAGCTGGTTTATGTTATGTAGCAACTCAGCACGATTTTTTTACCAGACAGAAGTCTTACATGACTCAGATACATAAGCAGTGCCAATAGTGACCACAAAATTACAAGAACGATAGCCTATCCTACTTTTAATATGTGATTTCTGCACATCATCACATGCAGGAGTTTCCTACAGTGATGGGAGCCTATTGTCTGCCAGAGAACATAAGAGTAGCCAGAAGGAATGTCTGATATCATACCACTGCTATGCAGTCACACTGCCCTTGATAAAATATGACACATCATAAGAAACAGCAGTATATGAAAATGTGAAGTAACTGTAAATCAGTTTATACAAAGCAATTGCTGTGATAAACATTTCAAGAGATTAAATGTGAACATTTATGAGAGAATAAAAACACATAGAGATACATGACTGAACTTTATATATTTAATTTAAAGTTCTTGATGTATTTGTTTTCTTTGGAGAAGGCCTAAGAACTGCTTCATTATGCATTTCAGTGCATATCTTAAATCTTAACCGGGAGGTTAGTACGTCACAGGAACTGTTTTCACTTTGCAAGTGTAGTGGCTGTTAATTCCATCTGTCATTTATACAAAATATAGTTGTTAGAAAAAGTTTTGTGGTTGTCACTTGTACTGTAATCACCACACATTATACACTGTTCACTGAAATAAACTGCGTGCAATGGCAACATATATCTAGAAAATATACATTTGAGAGAAGGATCTGTTAAGTCAATTAATTTACCATTCAGCATTGATTCTACCTGAAAGTGACTTTTATTTTATCTAGACTTCTTTAAAATGCCTTACAGATTAAAGTAGGTAGATGTGCATTTTTGACACAAACCAAAATGTAAGATAGATTGAAGTGTTGCATGTCCTCAGCTAGCTGTACTTTATATGGTTTCTTTCTCCAACAGATTGGGAAACAGAATGCCATTTGATGGAGCCAGTGAACCTGACCATGCCCGTGGGTCATTAAAATCAGAATCAGACATTTTGCAGAACACACTACCTGAAAATGAGAAATTCTATTTTGATCTGTCCAGAATTATTGATACGTGAGTTTCTTCATTATCATAAATACAAATGATGATGGACTACTTGATTTATGCCATTCGCATTTTCAAATTGAGAAACAGGAAAGGAAGATTCAATTACAGAAGAAAAACACACAGCCGCTGGTTGAGTACTGGTAGCAGTAGGGATGTTGGCAGAAATGTTGATTGCATTGCCATTCTGGCATGATGAATGCATTCACTTTCCAGGAAGGGCTAAAAATTATATTGTGAAAATCTGGAAGCTGTTTTATGAAATTAGTTTAATTTAATATGTACAATAGATAAATTAAGGAAAGCAGTATGATTACAAAATGAACGTTATCAAAATGATATGAACCCAGGCTGTATTGTAGAGTTTATTTATTGTCCATTTCAGAAATGCAAGGCATGCTGATGGAATTTTCACCAGTGTCTACAGCCATCTTTTGGCTAAACTTGCTGTGAAGAGATATCTGCATTCGCTTATTAGAAAACGAGTTAGGTGAGGTGACACTTACATTAGGTAGATTTTTTTCCTAGCTGACTTCACTGGCATCTTTTCTCCCTTCTGTACCTAAGTTCTGCTTTTTGTGATTTAGAGATAATGAAAAAGAAGATGCTATAATTGTGGAGGAGCTGAAAATCCTATATAAGTATTTAGTGATATTACTAAATGATTATGTTACTATTTATTCCTGATACAGTTGTGAGAGGTAGAGCAATAGACACTGTTCAAAGCATGGAAAATGTATACTGGCAATATTATAATTATTAGCATGGTAATTTGCTAATTCTTTTTCTCTGGTTGTGTTTTTACTAGCTTGGTGGATGAATGGCAAAAGTAAATACATAGTGAATGATTATTCAGTACTTACATAACAACAGGGAAATGCTCAATGAAATTAAGAAAAAATTGGTTTATAGTGAAAATGTAAAGGAGTTGTTTTTTCCAACTGTAGAACATATTGCCAGATGTTTGTGAGATCCGTATTGTAGCAGGATTCAAAAAAGAAAGAGCAAAATTCATAGACAAGGGGTCTGGATGCAACTTCCAGACCGGGACATTCATAAACTAATGGTTGTGGGGTGCTGGGAAGGATCACTGTATACTTTTCTTGTTTTCATATCCCTAAGCAGCAGCTACCGGTTACTTTTGGGAATGTATTAGTAGAATGCTTTGGACTGATCCACTATGACAGTTCCATTGAGAGGCTACTCCATATGCTCAAAAGCTGAGTAAAAATTAGGTCCTCCATTTGTGTCAATGCTGCCTTTGTTCCAGAACATATAATTCCAGCTTCTCATATGTTATGAGCTAACAGATAATTTAAAACAGAACACACTGAGGCTTCCCAAGATTGTGAATGAAAAATAGGCGTCCAGGTTTGGATTTCACAAGGTGTGTTTTTTCTTCTGAAACGTCCTTAGAACAAGTAATTATAGCTACTTATGGGATGCTACACTTACTTTCCTCAGTGGCAGGCTCCGCCTTCACAGCATTCAGTATGAGCAGTGATAGGGTCCTTTAAGACTTACTGTGACTTAAACCAAGCTGCACCTTGGCATTGTACTAAAATTTTACACAGTTTGTACTAATATTTACAAAAATTATAGACGTCAGAATAAAATCTGTTTATTTAAAATAGTAGTCTGGGCTATGAGAACAGATGGGAGGGAGTAATGAATTCCACACTCAACCACTTGATCTTGCAGAATTCCTGGGACAAGTGATCTAGAAATCATTGACTATGGATCCTAATTGCATGGGCCATGGCAAAGTTGAGTAGGAGAAAAAAATCAGTGGAAGGTGTGCCCCAAAAGACTGAATACTAATCTTTGGAATTTGATCCTTGTTATTTAAATACACAGTAAGCAATAAAAGCCGTGACTTCTTTTCAACAGAAGAAAGATCCAAGTCATAGTTGGAAATGAAAGCTGAAATGAAAATTTAATTTTATTTAGCTAATCAATATTGTAAAGTTTGTTTCACTCATTTAAAGGTATCTACTTTTAACCAGATATTATCTATTAATTTTTTCTTCATAATTGTGTATTGCCAGCTCTCAGGACAGTCCTGTCAAACGCCATTCTGATGCTGTCTTCACTGACAACTACAGCCGCTTTCGAAAGCAGATGGCTGTGAAGAAATACTTAAACTCAGTTTTAACTGGAAAAAGAAGGTACTACAAGAAAGCAAATACATATTGTTTCCATACTTTTGTGGTATTAAGACAGAAAAGGTTTATATCCATTTATGTATACAGAGAGGGGAAACAAGAGGCAATGAACATTAATTACTTGATAGCATAGTTTATAACATGGTTTTCAAATACAGACAACATTTTCTTCCTGACTGGAACAGACACTACAATCAAATTAGAATAAAGGAATAAAGAGGAGACTGCTTCTGGCAATTTTAAAAAGCTTCTGACAGATTCAAAAATGTTTTTATTTATGAGAAATCTTCTTAAGGAAAGAATCCACAGAGCTATGGAACATGAGAAACAATTTTATAAAGAAATTTGTTGAAAATTTTCCTTTAAATAAACACATGAAATGAAAATTTAGAAGTCCACAGAAGGCCATATGTCCTAATCAGTATAGGTGAGAAGTGCCAGCATATGTTTTTGTAGACCCTGTATTCTGTCTATATATTCACTCATTTAGACATCTGCTTTTAAATGGCTCTTCATTCATTAAACATGCTATTTCACATTTTATAACACTTCGGTATAAATATAATAAAATGTGCAGAAGCTACAGTTAGAAGGCGGCTTTGCTTTCTTGTTTGCTTTTTCTTCTGAGAGCAATAAAACTTGTTTCTGATCCACAACAGCCAGGAAGAGCTAAACCCTGCTAAACTTCGAGATGAAGCAGAACTTCTTGAACCTTCCTTCTCAGAAAACTATGATTCTGTAGATGAGCTGTTGAGCCACCTCCCTCTGGTATGCCCAGATTTTCTTTCCTCTTGTTATCTGTTACTTGACTCGACCCATAAATTGAGATTAATTGTGTATGAAATGTGATCTATTAGCAAATCAGAATCATCTAGGAAAGGGAGTCACGTTCCATGAAATGCTTATGTTATAGAGATTGTGTCTGAATAAAATAATAATTTTAATAATAAGATTTAAGGTATCCCATGAATGCTCTTATTGAAAATTCGTAATTAAATGCCACTGTTAATAATGCACCTAACTCACTGGGGTGTTTCAACCAGTATGCACTGTAGAATAAAACCAGAACTGACTCATTTTTAATTACAAAGACTATTATTCTTCAGAAAACAAACTCAAGGATCTTTCTTTTAATTAAAAAAAAAAATGCTGCAGATTTTGTTTAACATCTATTTCATCAGAAAGGAGTTGCCCCCAGAACTAAGAGGATCAGTAACATGAACTTTATGCATAAAGATAGCATTTGACCCCCACCTAAGGGAGGATCATCTGACATGCAAATATTACAGTTGCTGTTTTCTATTTAGCTACCATTATTTTTTTTTCTAAAATCATTCACAAATGCATTTCGTTGGTTTACTGAAATGAAAACCTTTCTCATCAACACTTGCAGGAATATAACGTTGAAAAGGTAACATAGAAACATAAAAGTTAATTGAGTTTGGTATTCTTGAAAGTGCATTGTCAAACTGATGGTAGTATGGTTTTTGGCATTCAGCTATGTCTCAAATACAAGCAGGAAAAAAGATTAAAAGATTACTCTTGAGGATAACTTATTTTTGGGGGGAGGAGGAGCTGGGGATGATACAAGAAAAGACATTTCTCCAAACTTTGTTTCCTTACTAGACTTAAAAAAAAGAGAAAATATTCTTTTCCTTTCCAGTTCTTCTTAAGTTCCCAGATATTAGAAAGGACATAAACTACTTATGCTTTGAGGATTGAAATAATTTGTAAGTGGTGTGGTTCTGGAAAGAAATGTTCTTTCTAGATAAGGTTATCATGACACATATCTGCTCCTGGATTTTGCACCTTCTAAAACTTCTGGCATTGACTAAATGAGAAAGAGTAGTAGTGCAGCATTTTTAAAGCATATTTCTCCTTTGCTTTTCAGGACCTCTGAAGGACACCTGGTAAAGTCTATGACAAGAACAAGCTATTTTTGAGTTCCACATAGTATTTCAAAGAGATGACTTTAGTCATCAAACCAGAACAAATATGTTGTGAAGTGACAGTTGTGATATATTTGTTTCTTATGTAATAAAAGTTGATATTTACATTGTAAATATTACTCTAGAGTTCTCTACTGAAAGCTGTACATATGGATGCCAGTTTAACTTATGAGAAGTCTGTGAGTCCATATGCTGTAAATCCTTTCCTTCAATAAATTCATTTGAAAATGAGTGTGCAGCTGAAAAGAGCCCATCTTGACTAATTAATTGGCTTATTTTAGATGTTGGACAACTTCAGACAAACATGTAGGATAATAAGAATACATCTCCAGATAGCTCCATAACCAGCATGTAAAAACATGAGGAAAAGACTGTGCAAAATGTGTAAAACTGCTTTACAAAGATCTCTGAAGGTTATTGCCAAGAAAAAGGCAAAGCTTTTCTAGCATTTTACCAAGCAATTAGAGAAAATAAAAAAATTACAAATTTGACGTCCAGAAGCATATTTCCTTCCTGTTCACATTTTTAATATTTCACAACATACAAATTATATTAAGACCAAAAATGTATCCTTTATTTTCAGTTGTGTTTTGTATGTGGTGGAGCTGACAAAGCACTAAAAGAATGCAATCCCTTGATTCGTTTGATGCCTAAAGTCATCAGTTATTCCACACTTAATTGTAGCTTTGATGATGAAATTATTGCTTATATATAAAATAGATCTGAAGACAGTTTACTATTTTTTTAGGATGAATGTAATTTACAGACATGCAGACAATAAATAATTCTATTATCATGGCAAACAATTGCTGGTTTGAATCGGTGCTACAGGTAACTAGAACAGTAGAGGTCCCAGCAAGTCCTGTCTCTACTATAATAGTAGAGGAAGATAATATTTTTAACTGATTTATGCTATGTTATATTAGAAAGATAAGCCAATGAGCCTCCAGTTCCCATTTCTGTAGTTTCCTATCACTGTAGATGACTGTGGAACTGGAAATTTGCAGCTGTTTGATTCACAGCACTGTTGCTGTGAATCCAAATCTGGATGTATTTTATTAAGTTTGTGAATTTAACCAATTAGATCATTTTCTAAAGAAGCATTTATTGTTGTAAGACTAATAGTTCCACTGCAATAAGGACAGTGCGTGGTACTGCATGCACAACATATGAAATCCATATTCTTGAGTGATACCAACCATAATAATCTCGTGACTCCCCTTTCACCGCCTAGAAAAAGATGAAATTTGAAGTAGGAAAACTTATCACTGATTTGCAAGTTTCACTGACAAGTTTACTTTTCACATTTCGAATCAAACTTTATCTAACGTGATAAAATTTGAGATTTATGGAGACTAGTTCTCATAAATATGTAGCCTTCTGATTTGCAATTTTTTTGAATATTGGCAACTGCATGTAGAAAGAAAATCAACTTGCACGGATCAGATGCTAATATTGCTATTTCTATCTAGCCTTGACAGAATCTATTTTAGTCTAAGCCAATGAGTGGTCCACAAAAGTTAGATGCTTTTGAAGTCTTCTCTTGAAAAGTGGTTTTCCACCCCCAATTCCTATCATATTATGAACATTTCAGTGTAAAAACATCTTTGTAAATACTTGAAGGATACTAATGGACTAACGCTATAGTATTTAATTAGAATTTTTCTTCATTGTAGTTTGAACTATATTGGTATTTCTGGGATAAATAATCTTTGAAAAAAATAAGTGAAAAAACCCAACTAGAAGCAAAGCTGCATATGGTCTTTATACACAGAATTTTTTGTTTAAATGTATGTGATGTTCATTCACTCGGTTTAAAGTAACAAAAATTGGAGTGATCAAACTTTGATTCCGCAATTCCAGAAATATTTTTTTCTAAGTGTTCCTTTTTTAATTTTTTTTTTCTCTGCTTACCAATAAGACACCTGATGGAAGAACTTGTCTTCCATGTCTAATATATTATCTCCCTGATATTTTGTTCTCCATAGAAAACCACAGAGCCTTGGAACATGCATTTTCTGTGTTACAATGAAGATGGAGTTGTTAGAAAGAAAAAAATGGACACTTATTAGAAATCATATATATATATATATACATATATCTGTGTGTATATATATTTTTTAAAATAAAAAATTAATAATTTCATTAAAATAATACCATGGTAGGTTCCTCTGAGAGTTAGAAAATAGACAGTCTAAAAGGCGTGCTAAATTTTATGTACATTTTAGCAAAACCTAGCACTGACAGGAGAGATTTTAACCTCCAGAATACAATACCTGACTAGATATCTGTGTTAAAGGATGGCTTTTGACTTGTCATAGCAACTTTTGGCATTCTATAGGAGATTTAAAGCCCAATTAATACACTGAGAGGAATTAATTGTGGAAGATGTAACACTGTTCACCTAAACTCCATAGGCAAGTGGTCATGATAAGGTTAAATGATAAAAACGAAGAGAAATTGCAGCATTTCACTAAATGAGACAAATTTTCAACCTGTCAATGAGCCTTGACACATGTCACCAATCTTACAGCCCACCTGCAAAATGTCATAAGTGTGGAATCAAAGCATTGCATTAATTAGGAGAATGGAAGGGGCAGTCGCAAAGGGAGTGTCAGGAGTACTGCTAGGAGGAAACAAATACCCAGGAGATTTTGAAGAACGTCACTGACAGAGAATGCAATCACTAGAGAGGAAGGAATAAAACAGTGAAGGGTTATTGGGGTATATGATAAAGAAACATCTCACCATGTTTTACCAGAATTTCATTTCTAATGCAGGGTAGGAATACATGTGATCTTACAGGATAGAACTAATTAGTTTTTGTTTTGAATGGGCTTTGCTTTTTAAAGCTACTGCTTGGAACTCTTTAAGAAAGGGAGAGAATCACCTTGGTGCATCTTCACCAGGACTAGAAGAGCACATTTTCTGGTTGTAAAACCATGGAGAGGATTTGCATGCTTGGGTTCATCTGTACATTCATCACCCACTCAAGAACAGCCCTCAGGATTGTGAATAAAATCATGAGAGTTGCAAATGCTGACAAAACAATTTAAAATTACAGCCAGTAAAAGCACATTAAAAATGAACAAAACTCTAACAGCCCCTCTGATAATCTAAATGAGTTTGAGGGGCTATGAGTGTTTGTTCCACCTGAAAGTCTGAGAAAAAAAATTATGCTTAAAAATATGAAAATGGATAACTTGGATCCAAAGCATAGGTATAACTTCATGTATGGGCATATTGAATTCTCCCCAGAGATGGACCTTTTGGGAAGAGATGTATGTATACAGGAATAATTTATTTCCTTGCAAGGTATTCAGGGAAGCGAGATGGAAAAGACTGTCAACTGTCTCTTGTGATACTACCCATGCTTTCCACTACCTCTTTACTTTCCCTTGTTTTCTCTCTCCCTCCTTCACTTACCACAAGCTTTCCAGTCTTTAATAATTGCACCATTGCATTGCAAAGCTAGTATATACCTATGCTTTTGAGAGGAACATTTACAGCAGACCTTAAATTTATGGTGCAGCAATCTAACAACTGCCGGTCCTGGTTGATGGAGATGAGTATTGCAGAGAACCTGGCAAACCAGATTATTTGCAAGAGCAACTTGGATTCTGCTCACCAACTGCCCCTGACTTCTCATGGGAGATTTCCCATTTGCTATATGACTGGCACAGAAGTTTGACCTTTCCTTGGATACATCAAACAGAACTTATGCCCTCCGGGGGCTTGCACTGGCTTAGGCAACTGCAATATTTTCAGTTTTTCTCATTTCTGCTCTAGATCAGTCACAGACAAATCACTTGCCAAGTTGCCAAGCTGGTTTGGAACTGGAGTTAGGAAACTAGACACTCAGCTTTTACATCAGTCTTTAAAGAAGTCCAAAGAATAATTTGATATATCTTTCGCTTCTGAAGTAACCAAACAGAAAAAGTGCTATTTCAGTTTTGTACAGATATGTATGCAGATCACTTAGTAGGGAGGGGAAAAAACAACTTATCCTTGTGAAGATAAGTATTTTCAATAAATTAATTGATCAACTTTTGTAAATGAAAATATGACTGATTATTCAAAGATTAAACTCAACGTGACGTAAATCATAACGATACAGTAAAAGAGATGAATATCTAAATATCAACATTACCATGGTGAGAACAGTATTTTCAGTACAGCTTTCTTTTGAGAAAGAATGGGGACTGTTTCTATAATGAGTTGAAAAAAGGAGAAAAAGAATCTTGTTCTTCCCCACTGAGTGAATTATTTAGTATTAGATAGAGTTTTGCATAGGATAATATGCTTAAAAGAGTGTACATGAGGATGGTGCATAAGAGACATTTTCTGGATCTTTTTCTGAAACTGGTCTGGATGTTTAGAACCCCTGCTTCACATTTCAAAGAGACCACAGCTTCTAAGAGCCTAACTTATTTCTAAATGTCATATATAAATGTTTTTAGTATGTAAATACAATTACTTAATAATAATTTGCTCTTATCCAACACATATCTTGGTTTTGGAATGGAGGGAAAGCAGAAACTGAAAAGAGTCACTGTTGTTACATGGGATGTAGCAGTGAAGACCTTTCTACTTAGGAAATGTACTCAGAGCATCAGCTTTTGTCAGTAGTTTATGAAATAACCAAGCTATTAACTGGGAGGTGACACGTCAGCTTTTTGATAGAGGAGAATTCATTTATATGAGCCTGGGAGGCTCCTAGTTGTTTGCTTATTTTATATACTATTGAACTGCTTTTCACAGAAAGTGGTCACAAGTATATTTGACAGATGTCCTATCACCATTTGTTTCTATTCTAACACAGTTCTTCGTCTTTGTCTTTCAGAGAGTCCCTCTTCCCATAATCACAGCCAAAACATCTGCATACTCTTTTAGTCAAGCAATTTTGCTTCTTATTAGGGAGTATAGAAAGCAAACTGCTACATTCTAGAAAGATTCTTCATGAAAAGGAGAAAATAATATATGCAAAAAGAGTGAGTCTTGGTTAAAAAGTGAGAAGAGTTTGAAAAATTCCAGACTTGGTGCTGATAGTTTCCCATCGGATGATTCCTTCCAGAGTAGTGCATTGTACTCAGTGTTCCAAAGCTGATGTCAGAACTCTGGTCTTGAGAAGTGAAGTATGTAGTAAGAAGGAAGAAACTGGTAAATGTTGAGGTAGAGTAGATGAAGACTGTGTCTTCAAAAAAGTACTTGGTGTTAAACATAATTTGTATGGCCTTTTGTTCCCTGTAGATTTAAGACTCTTGCTTTGAGAAGAAATAGTCATCTCTTGCTGTCTGAGGGCCTCACATCATGGAATTTCATTCATTAACTTAACAAGCTCCCTCAGGAGCACAGCTGAGTTGTTTGTCCCCTAATTCTGCTGCCACACAGACCTAGTGGCTGTACTTGTTGGGAACCTTCTTTTTACCGGTTAGTCTAAACTTTTAACAGACACCCTACCAACCACCTGTTACTATCCTAATGTTCTCATTGTAAGAGTACTATTACTCCTCTCAGGATGTATTTATAGACTGCATGTCCCTCCCAGCCCTGCTTTGTTAGGCTAAAGAAACAGTCTGTGTTGTATCATCTTGTAAATTACTCTAAATTTCCAAGACTGTGCTGGAGCCCCGTGCCCAGTGGGCTCATGTTCTGGACTGAGTTTAACACTCCTAAATTACTGTTTTTCCGATGTAGTTTCACCTTCAAAATTACTAAATGTATCTGAAAGTCTCTTTGTTGCAGACATTTTGGAAAAGTGATTAGAGATTTTGAGGACCTTTATCTTGAAGGTCTTGGAAGACCTGATTTTTCAGTCTGGATAATTTTTCTTGTGTTGCTTCTCAAACATTTCTGAGTTTTCAAAAGCTGAGGAAACAAATATACTATACCAACTTGGGGATGGGCTGAGAGGGAGCCACTCAATCCAGTCTGAAATGCATGTAAAGCAGAATGGGATTCTTAAAAAGGCAACTGCCCACGTTATTAGGTAGTTTCCCCTATATCTCTGCATCCTTTCTATGTGGCTATAGCCTGCATTTTTTAATCCAACTTCCTTAATCCTGCAGTCAAGGGAAATTACAAATGCAGCCCTTATACTGCCCTTACATCATCTGTGATACTGGACAGATGAGTGACAGCAGCAGCCCTGTCTTTGCTACTTCTGCCAGCCTAAGGAAGGGGAAATGGAGATCAGTCCACAGGAAAACCCTAGCATGGATAAAGAGAGCTATATGTCCTCTGATTTGCTCTGTGAGTAATGAGTGGTATAGGTTACATGCTGGCCTGTCACCATCATTAATTCTTCAAAAGGAAGTAGGAAGAGAGCCATGCAAGGACTTAGTGTATTTATGTCATGTATATTAAAATATTGTGCTAAAGTGTAGTGCCAGTGACAATGAGGGGCTGAGGGTCTCCTTTCATCCAGAGCTGAAGGATTACAACAGGGATTACCTTCTGTATTATTAGTCCACTGCTGTGCAAGAATAAAGAAATCCAGCTGAGTTGACTACTTGGGTCACCGCTCTTTGATTTATGATTCATTCTTTGTTCAGTACAGGTGAGAATACAAGTGCTTAATGTACCCGACTTTCATAGAGAAGGAGTTTGATTCTGTAAAGACCAAACTTAATTGGTATTGCTCATTCTGTAGCTTTCAGGCCCCATTTAAATGTGTTTTCCCGAAGAATGGCTAATTCAAAATTTCATTTTCATGGCCTTAGCCCTCTTGAATAGCTTTTTCACATTTACAGCATTCTGAAGGGTTCTGGAATCATATATGAGAGAATTAGCTTGCTTTTGGGTGTTGGAACAAACAGAACTTCACCTGGTAAAGTCAGAACAACCTTTCAGTGGGACTTTTCCTTGGCTATTCTTTATAAATGGGTTTGCAGGATCTGATTAATAAGTAAGTGCACGGCCAATAGACAATTTATCTCTGTAAAAAGGACTAATCCATAAAAATGGTCTGTGTTATATTTCTAATTGCTTACCTCATAACAATTCCCCGAGAGATATTTATCAGAAATCCTACTTCAAAGATTACTGAGTTTTATACTAATTTTATGTTTGTTGAATGATAAACTTCCACATAAAACCAGCATGCTACATGTTTATAATGCATACAGACTATTAAATTATTTTCTGGTAAAAAGTGAAGAAATCAGTGAAGGAGAACCTCTCCTGCCCAGCTTTACTCTGTAACTGCAACAGCAGACCACAGTGAAAAAGATTATAGTTTCAAGGACTTCTACACTGGTTCTGGCAATATTTAAAGCAGATTTCAAGCTATTGTAATCTAGGCTGTTTGATTACACTTTGTAAGAGCTGTGCATCAATAGAGGAGCTCTGGCAGGCTCAGGAACTACAGTTCCAAATTCAGCCCATGACGTAGATACAGCATAAAGAGTGTTCTTTTCAGCTAACTCTGAACTGGCTGAGGACTTCTTTCTACTGTGGATTTCCCTGAGTACCCACTATTATTTTAGGCTTCTTTGTATTACTGGATATAAATAAAGGAGTTTGAAAGACCATCACATTGTGACTTATTTGCAGTACAAGAGTGACACTGCAAGAGACAACTTCGTGGAGTATTATCCATTGTGGGAGAATCTGCCGTGGAAAAAATAAGAACAAACCAAGTCCTCAGTAATTTTTAATAAAATTTGAAACTTAATTTGAGAATTGTTATATTTTTTTCTAATTTCTACATTATCATCATCAGAAACAAAGTCTTGGTCAGATCTAATTTTGTGAGATTTTCGGCTCAAATGTTGCAAAAAACTTCCCTTTTTTAAAGCTTAGATGCACTAGATACACCCTATAAACCTCTTAGAGTAATTAGCCAGATCCAATAAACTAAGAGGAAAAACTAACTCATATTTTTAATTTTCTTTTTCGATCTATTTCTGCTATTGCAGCTTTTCAGAAATGTGTTGATTAAAGATTTTCATGGAGACAGTAATTTTAAGTAAATTATACAAATAAGTTACCAATGACATCTTGTCCTGCTATCATTTTCCCTTTGCATTCCGCAGCTTTGATACAAGCTTAAACTGGTACATATTGATAATGTTTTGCACAAGGAAACTAAATAAAACCAAATAAAAGTAAATTAGAAAAGATCTTATGTTCTGTCTGTACTTGGTAGTGATAGAAAGTTTTAAGCTGAACCATTCAAACACATACAAAAATTTATTTAGATTTCTTAAAGATGGTTGCACTGTAACCCAGGCAAATCGATGTTTTCAATCTCGTTTTTCTTTTACTAGTATTGACTGCCAGTGAACAATAATTCCAAGAGACTGGATTTTGAAGTGTGTCTCAAATGACTTAATTTGCTTAGGAGACAATTTAATTAATGAACTGCTCATCTCCAGTTTAGAAAACATTTGGACAATGGTGAAAGCAAAGTACTCTTCAGATACACCATTATCTTTCTATTTCGATGATGAATCCTGCATGTCTATGACTTCTCTGAATTACTGTGGCTACAGGACTAAACACTGCATTCACAGCCTGCCAAAGGCATGTAGGATGTCTCTGATGTGGAGCAAATGTGACCCCTTCTCCAGTCATACAACTGATGTAGTCACACCTTGGATGGAGGTTGCTGTTATTACGTATGTCAAAAATAATTGTGTGGAGTTACATATAATTACTCTGAAGATTATTATTCCGTGTCTTTCCTGATAGTCCATGTTCCTGGTTAAATTTCTTTTAGTTATGAATATCTTAAAAATATCTCCATAATCCTGTAGACATAAATATCTGGGACCATAACTGTAGGATGTAATCCAAGCCACCACTTTTGTATTTGTTCATAGAGTCTTATATCAAGTACATAAAGTATAAGTATTAAAAAGACCCAGTAGCTCGGTGAATAGGATTTTTATTTATGTTTTTCTTTTAAGTACAACCTCAAAATAAAACAACAGCTTAAAGGTGATTTAAATTTTCTTCTGTAATTTCCTTCCTTTCCTGTTTATTCCATTAAGAATAAATACATAGGAGAAAGAAAGCTATTTAAACAAAAAAGATAATACTTATGGGAAACAAGTTTTTGTAAATTAGCAAAGAATAAATTTAGGTGAGAAATGAGATTAAGTTTCTTGCTATCATAGAACTGAAATTATGGAAGCATGTTCAGGGTCGATTTTAAGCTGATGCTTCATAAATTTAGCTCATTTATGAATTTGGTAATTTGATATGGTTCTCCTCTGATAGTAAGGACCAGGTCTCGAACATCCAAGGGATCTCAGTTCTATATTCCAAATAAACATACCAGTAAATAGTAAAGCTTTTCACTATGGTTGTCTGTTTTTTGGCAGACTAATGGAGTTTCACATTGGCTGTTTTGTTGTACAGGTTTACAGATACAGAGAAACTGAGATGTTGGCAATTTGCAGATGCATTGATTTTACTTTTTTAAAACTATCAGTGGATACAGACATGTAAAGAATAATCAGTGTTTTGGGTCACAAAATACTTATAGAGAAAGTGAAATCTCATACATATTAAAATATCACTCAAAACTAAGGAAGTCTACATTTTTAGGTAGAAAAATGTAACACATATTATTTTCAATGTTGCATGATAAATAAAGTATCATTGGGAAAATATGTTTTGCTGCAAGTTTATTAATTCACTCAATGTACATAAAAATGAACATATGCATATTCTCACACACACATGTATAGTTGTTTTTCTAATTCTTGACAGGTCTTGGGCTGTCTGGGGTAAATGACAATCAGAAGAAAACCCTGAATCATAAAGCATAAATATGGTTGATCTAAACTTTGTTTCCCATTACCTTCAGGTTCATTGTATCATTGAAGTGAATCACTATATCTTTGAAGTTCAGCTTTCATCTCTCTTCAGAAAATTTTTTATAAAAAAATGTACTTTTTTTCCTGATTTTTTGTTTTTTGTGTTCCACAGGAAGGAATGCAACAGTTGAGGCCTGGATTCTCTGTAGACTTAATAAGTCCTTGCAAAGTCACAGTTGCTTGTTGTTAAACAAAGAATATATGACTGTCTCTACAGATCTACCAAAAATGAAGACATATCCTAATCACATGTGATATTGTTTGTGTGCACCCAAAAACCTTCTGACACTTAGGAACCGGATATAGATACAGAGAGGGACTATACCACTATTTTTATGGGTAAGACAAAGAAAGACCCATATAGGGAGAAAGCCTGAACTGAATCTCATTCAAGACAATGAAAAATACTGTGGATTAGGAACCAAATGTGATATTTTGATATGCTGAGAGTCTTCTGTATAGTGCTACTCAAGTAATTTGCTGAACTAAGG
The DNA here is from genome assembly GCF_009829145.1 of Chiroxiphia lanceolata. Lineage (NCBI taxonomy): Eukaryota > Metazoa > Chordata > Aves > Passeriformes > Pipridae > Chiroxiphia > Chiroxiphia lanceolata. Next base: position 52,154,100 of record NC_045639.1, read on the forward strand.
TATTGAATTAGTATATTAAAGAAAAGAGATACCAGTTTTAGTCACATGTTCGGCTTCTAATTGTATTTCTATTTGCATATCACAACTTTGTCACAATCACAGGCATAAATAATGCATTGTGCCAAGTAACATCTTTCTTGAAACTCACATCATAATACGACATGGTGCAAGAAAAATATTCAAATTGTATTTAGTCATAGAAGTCAAGGTGTTATGTTAATTGAAGTCCATTTTTAGAGCTCTCAGTTTAAATACATTTAATAGGAAAGAAAAGAATGAATCAGGTAAGACAGTCATCTCAAATTATTTCTCATTTATAATGGTTTAAGATGTAGGACATGCTAATTAGTTTAGAATGAAAATTCCTGCCTAAGAGCTAGTTGTTAACACAGCCTCTGGCTGAACTGAAGTTCACAATAAATCCCTACCACAAGCTGAGAAATTATTCTGTATCTAAAATGGCCTCTTGACCTAGAGAAAGATCCCAACCACGTGTTTCTGGGATGATTCACATGCATAATTCAGAGGTGATTAGTTGTACTGGTTTCCATACTCCTCAAGGAATAGGAAAGAAATGGAGAAATTAAGAGAGGAAATGTAATTAATGAGCAATGAGGACTGTTAGAAAGGTAGGTCTGATTGCAGCAAGCAACTGAGAAATCTATTAAGATCACAATTAAGTTGTTATTTCATCTGATACGGAAGAGTTCAACTTGTTATAATGGCATTCCTGGACAAGAAATTATTTTGCGAGTGGTTTTATTACTTTAAATGTCAAGTTAACCCCCTAAACTAAAGTGAAAAAAAGACCCAAATGCCCTTTCCTCAGGTGTTTTTTTTTCAAATTCAATTCCTCCTTAATCTAAATCTTTTCAGAGCCCGAGAATATCTGCTAGCATAAAAATGCCGCTCAACCACGCATACAGATGCTTCCTTTCCTGCTTGACAGGGATATTCTTGGCAGGCAGGCAAGGCTAAATATCACCATGGCATTCCCTTAGGAACACTGCATTAGTGTGCATTACAAGATTTTAATGGAGACTGACTTGGATCAGAAGGGCTGCTCGCCTGCTCCGAGATCATAAAGTATAAGAGTTGTACTCTTTGAAGATATAGAAGAAATTGCTACAACTCAGTTTTCACATATAACATTACCTACTCCATGATAATTCTTTGCAGAAACAGCTTTTATTGGATAAACTCATCAACTAAAATTGCAGCGCAAGAAGGAGAAACCTTAAAAAAGAATCTGAAATATGGAACATGAAAAAAGAAAATAATGGAATAGCATGTAGTAGATTCAGCTTTTGCATTTTTCAAACTGCTCTATATTTCTTACATGTAAGATAGTGTTTGGGAAAAAAAATAGAAAGTTGACTTTTGTTACCTCTATTGAGCTGTTAGCTTTCCATCTCAGATCTTCCCATCAGACTCAGAGTACAGGTCAATGATTTCTGCATATTGCAAAGACAGATTAAGGAACATACTTCAGTTCTATTGAAAATATACCTACTTTTTCTTCACCCAGCCTAATAACAAGGGGAATTGACAAAGCAAAGTAGATACACCCATTTTCCCTTCCAATTTATAGCATGTAGTTTGAAGGAATATTATAGTATTCTCAATGAAACTCTTTGTTTAAAGGTTTAAAATATTTGATGATACTAAAATATACTGATGATATTTCCTCTGATAATTGAATCCATTAAGCATTCTTGCTACCTATAGTAACTTATTCAGATTTCACTTGTATTTTGTATATAATACAAATGTGTTCTTACCTGCACCAACATACTGGAGAGGACAGACAGAAAAAGTTTCAGTCAATCAAAAAACAGAAAAAAATCCCTCCAAGCCTTCCACTTGACATCTGGCTCAGCACTGTGATGGAAATAAACATGTATTATAGACATTTGGCTAAATAAAGCCACACTACAGCTGTTATAAAAACTCTGTGGAAAAGATGTCATTGAAAATTGTCAAATCTCTGTGGCCAGAATCCAGGAATTATGTATTCTCACAAAATGAGATTACAAGATGCCAAAAGTTTCTTAGCTATTTCTGGTTCTTACTTTAAGAAAAGCTTGAGTCTGAATACTTTTCCATATAAAGTGCAACAGCTGATCTATTAAAGGGTATTGTTTCTCCTCACAAACCTGGCTTCTTTTACTTCCTGAGTCTGTTTTGGTTGTGACAGCCCTGTTACCAAGATTCTACAGATGAGTTAACCAATGTGGCATGAGAAATCAAAATTTAAAATTAAATATTTTGAAAGATGTCTGTGAGATAAACCTGAGATATTTACTTAGTGGAACTTCTGTAAAAAAGGACCAAGGATATTTAGAATGAAATACAGAGTTTATTGTTTGTTAAGCTGGGCAGCTATGGAAAGTCTAAAGATTAACATTTCCCTTTCAGGTATCACAAAGCTGTAATTCAAAACGTATTTTATAATAGTGACTTCACTTGGTCATGTTCCTAGAAGGAGTATGACACTTCTGAATACTGTTCTACTATTAGAATATATTTTTAGCTCAGCAGCTGCTAAAAATGCAGGTTGTTGATGCACAGTGTTAATTGGTAAGTACTGGTGAAGAATACAGATGAAAAAATAAGCTTGCATGAGCTAATAAAGCTGTGTTTGTGTCTTGATGTGAGGGGGGTTAAATAAGCAATTGCAGTAATGAAGGTGTCAGATGACTTAGAGAGAAATCATGACTTTTACTGTTTACAGTCTATCAAAACTGACTGTTTCCGACTGTGTCTGATTAGTTTTCTTACCAACAGTTGCTTTGCTGCAGGAGGCCTTCTAGCACTTATTTCTATCTTTTTCCTCCACCCTGTCTCAATACATTATTGCAATTAAAACTTTGGTACTCCAGTTTTATGCTTGTTTAACACCAATGGTTTCACAGGAATTATACCGGTGTGAAACAGTGTTTGTGCTCCATTAAGCTAAGCATACCATAGGAACATTTTGAACTTATAGTATATGCATATCATAACAAGGAGTAAAGGGTTAGACCCTTGGCGTGTCTTCCACAACTTCAGGATTTTTGATCTAATCAATCTCTTGAAAAGCTTGAAATAAATTTTATTAGTCTTAATTTAAAAGTTACAGGTATCAAGGGGATGATGGAAAATTTCAGTCTTATACTGTTTGTTTGTATTTTTGGTTTTTTGTTGGTTTTGTTTGCTTTTCTTTCCAGGGCAAGGCAACATAACACAGTGAAAAGAGTCAAATTTCAAAGGACAAGGGGAATTGACAATGATCATCATAGTTTACGTCTTTCTGATATCCCAAATTTCAAATGGAGTTGTATACATATGATGGGATTCAGCTTTTTAATATGTAGTCATCTGGGGAAGAAACCATGACACTTTTTACCTCTGCAACATCTGCCCCATAGTTTGGAATAATTATGGTAAAAAGCATCATTACTTTATTAATAACTAACTGGTTTTATACATTCAGCATGCTAGTGGTGTTTACACTGTAAGTGGAAGGTGTATTAAAAAATCAGAGAACAAATACAAGTAGCACTATCGATAGCTGAACTCTTATGTTTAATTTGATATGGGAAATCTGTGTCAGTTTCAATTGGGGAAAAGGAATATATTTTAATACATTAAAATGTATTTCTTCTCTCTCAGTTTCATAAGAACTGAGATAAAGTTAGATGTATAAATGTCTCTTGAAATTTATATTTGATATAAGTTTTTTGTGTATATGATTTAGGTGGGTGGAGTATTTGTGTTTTAATATAAAGATGTTTACCACCTTAGTACAAAATAACCTTCTATTCATAGAATCATAGAATAGTTTGGGTTGGAAGACCTTTAAAGTTCATCTTGTTCAGCTCCCCTGCCTATTTAATCCTAGAAGAAAAGGTTTCATAAGGTCATTCTTTTGCTTATTTGTAAAATGAAGAATTGTTTGAATATGGTTGGTGTCTATACCACAGTGAACCCTGAGGAGATGTTAATGTACCATCTTACATTAATAGTAAGATATGCAAAAATATTTTGGTCTGAGTCATGGTGAGTTGTAACAAAAAAAAAATTGCCTGTTGCAATCCTATTTCACACCTTCAGAACTCCATTTTGCAACTGTACATCCTCTAGCATCTTCTCTGTCATGAGCTGTGTTTGTACAAAAAAGTTAGAGCTATTTGCATGGAAATAAGATTTGTCTCCAAGCAAGTGTTACCTGCTAACACTAATAGTATGGAAGTGAATCTTATTAAACTTTACACAAGAGGTATTGTTAATTCCAGTTGCCAAAAATCTCTCAAAGCATGAGAGATTTTTCTTGTAAGAATCCTATTTCTCAGAATGTTGGCTGAGCACATCATATATATAGGCACACAAACAAGGAAATGAATGATGATATATAATATATCTTAATCACAAACCAGAGAGCCTTATTTCATGGAAGAAAAAACTGCAATTTTATTCCTTCAAAAGAGAAGAAATCTCAATCAAACCCTATTGTTTGTGGTGACTGGTGACAATTACTACAAAAGATTAGTGAGCTTGATGTAAACTGGTTCTTAGACTGATCACACATTGCAAGGAGGTGTGCTCATGGCCAAGGGAATGTCAGTGATGGGGACATGGCCGCTTTTATGGATCCTGCCAGGGCTGAATGTCTACAGCATTTATACTGTCCTACCCTCAGCAGCACAGGATCTCAGCAATCTAATCCTGGTGAGAATTACACACAATATATGTTTGACAGGGTGTACTTCCATTATTTTCTACAGATATATGCATATGCTTTTGGAAAACAGAGAAGTGTGGTAGAGTGACAAAATCAAGACACAAAGGCAGCATGTGTTAGCCTTACAATAAATCCTTGGTCCTTCTCTTACACCTTCATGATAGATGCACCTCACCATCAACTATACAGCATGAAAAAATGACGTGTCATAATAGTAATAAAAATCACTGAGTTGACTTTATAATGTTCAGTTACATTAGCTGAAAATATTATAGATAATAATACTGTTAGATTATCAATAAAAATAATTTTTTATTAAAAAGACTGACATCTGTTTCAGGAGAGGCCAAAGTATGTCTCATAACTCATCTGCAGATCATGAACAACAACAACCTGAGTCCTGCACTCTGGTTTATCGCAGAAAAGAAGCGTTGCTGAGGGAACTGCAGGGCCACTGAGTCCTTCCCTGGGGGACGATGAAGGGATTCACTTGGAGCAGATGCAGAGGTTCACTTGGAGTCAGGGAAACATGGAGAATGCTGCTGTCCCCACAAGGATGTTGGAGTTACATTTTTTTCCACTTTCTGAGGTCAGTGTTATACGCTCTGTGACTCTGAAGTGGTTTGTGATGTCAGGAGAGGTGATCACCATGCTCCATTTTCCCAGCAAAGCACTCCTCTTGCCAAACAAAGCCAACCTTTGTGTGCCATTTTGTTGTGGTACATAAATTGCCGGCTGGATTTTTTTCTGCCAGAGTGTCATATGCTGAATGACATAATATTAATTAAAAACAAACAATTAAATTATCAATAGGCACTGAAAGTCTGATATGAAATTAATGCTTTTGCTGAAAGCAAGCTAAAATAAATAATGTCTTATCTTTTTCATCGTAACAGGGAAAAATGAGTGCAATGGGTTTAACCTGTGGCCAGGTTTTGGAGCAGAGGGGGGCTATAGGGTGACTTCTCTTGGAAGCTGCTAAAAGCTTTCACTGTCCTATGAGAAGCCAATGGCAGCCAGTTCCAGGAGGGATTTCCCATTGCTGGCCAAGGCTGAGCCAATGAGAGGCGCTTCTATGATAACATATTTAAGAAGCAGAGGAAGAGAAGGTTGTTGCGCAGAAGAAATTCCAGTCCGGGAGAACAAGCAGTCATGAAGGAGAGTGCAGCTGGAAGGGGAAGGGGGGGTCCTTTCCCCGCCCCTTCCTCCAAAAGCAGGGCAAAGATTTAGAGCTGAAGCCCCTGCAGCCCATAAAGAACCATTGGAGTGCAGGAAAATACATGAAGGAGGCTGTGACCCCTGTGGGACGCCCAAAATCAAGTGAAGTCCTGCTGGTCCGTGAAGAGGGAAGCCCACACCGGAGCAGTTGTTTTCCAGGTAGGACTTTGTGGCTCCCCTTTGGGAGACCCACATCGGTACAGCTTAACCCATGAAGGACTGCACCCCCTTGGGGCAGTCATCCACGAGGCGACAGATTGAAAAGAACTGTTGCCCAAGGGGTGGATGGACTCACGCTGGAGAGGTTCATCAAGGACTGTCTCCTGTCAGAGGGACTCCACGGAAGCAGGGTAAGGACTCGGGACTTGTAGAGACCTCCCCTGTAGCCCGTGGTGAAGACCATAGTAGTGCAGGTATCCCCCTATATAAGATGGCAGTCATTAAAAAAACCAAACAAAAGAGAGACATTAAAGAGCCATTTCCACTCTTACCCAAACCTGAAGAAACCTTAAGACAAGGAAAGTAATCAAATCTTTATATTTTCTTGCATGTCTTAGGTTCTGATGCTGGAAGAGTCCCGAAGCCCCTCATGTTGCAACAGATTTGATGCTCACATCTCATAAATATCCACAGGGCAGATGTGCTACTGCCTACCGCATCTGGGTGTGTTGAGCTGCAGCTGTTGTCTGAACTCACCTACACATCCACATCCCAGTTTTAGTCCTGCATCCCCAATGAATGGTACAATTCCTCCTTTGGCAACAACCTGGCAGTGTGAACACATAGGGGTCCTCAGATACTGACAGAGCCGGTTCAAGGTTTCTAGTAAATTGTGATAACCAGAGGGATTATGCATTTAGGCAATGGGCAGGGAAAATGAACGCTCTTGAGTCCTTCTCTTGAAAATACTTCATTAAAAATGGGCTAAAAACCCCTTTGTGATGCCAGAGAAACAGTAAAACTGAATGAGGCTGGGAGAAGCATAGAATCTTGCAGAATCTTTGTATTTATTTCATGGGGTTTGAGTTAAGGTACAGACTATAAGTTTTGTAAGAAAGGGAATAGTACAGGCATCTATATTATGGAATATACAAAAAATAAACAAAGTAAATCCTGATAGTGTTCGAAAAAGTGTCCTATCCCTTGAGATATCCTGCTGAATCGGGATGGCCTACATTAGGAACAGCACATTCACGGTTTGCAGATAGTCTGCTGAGAGCCCTACTGTGTACAGGGAGCACTGGCACTAATTGCCGGCAGTTTTTGGACAGCCAATTCCATGTAATGTTGCTGAAAGCCTTGGTTTTTCAGTCAAAGAGCAATGGTGGAGGCAGAAGACTTTCAGTACCCATCCAGTGGTGTGTCTGCCATGGTAGGCATTAATTCAAAGCATGACAACACTGCTTTTCTTTCTGTGACTGTAACTCTAGCACTTCTGAAAGCGTATTAAGGAGGAGGACTTAACACAAGTGTGACAAGTAATTTTCTGAATTCTGAAGTCCAAGATCATGGCAATCAAAACACCCTCAGCACTGCACTAGATGGCTGTTAGATGACAATGACTTTTGGCCAATCTGGATGTAACTTAGTCTCAAAGTGCGAATCCAAGGGAAGCTGCACAATCAGTTCCATTTTAAATCTGGAAGCAGTAAAAACTATACTAAGCAGACTTGCCTGAGTAAGTAGTAAGAAGGCCTCAAGTGATGTGAGGTTTTGTGAGGAGTATGAAATTCACTTTTCCTGTGCTGGAGTTGAACATTTTTTTTGGTCAACACCACAGTGATGTTGCTTATTAAAAAGTGAATCTCTGATGACTAATGAGATCTCTGAAAGGAACAGACACTTTTTATCAGAACTGATTTAGATAAGTACATAAAAATAAAGAGGAAAAAATCTTCAGTCAAAACCTCTTTTCTTCTAAGCAGGTACCACTATAAAACTGTATTATCTGACATATAAGCTGCTAACAGATGACATAAAATTCAATACACCATTAATCTTGTTGTTATTAACCTCTGGGATAGTCATTGTTTCTCAAGTCTAATCATATTTCACATTGATATTACAGTACATAGGTAAGGAGCTCAGAACACTTTTAAGATATTAATTAAAGCTCACCAAGAACACTCCTGGGAAGCAGAGCTAGAATCATTAAAATCATCTGACAGAGGAGGAGAAACTAAGATGTAGAGAATATAAGCAACATATTTAATATCCCACAAGGCCAGAAATTAAATCCAATATCCTCAGCTGCCAATTTGTTGTTTTAGTTCCTTGGTACGAGCCTTTTGCATTTAAAGCGTATTAAAAGATGAACAATGTCCCCTGAAAAATCCAGCTCCTTTACTGCTACAGGTGGACTGAGCACTGCCTGGTGTCAATACATTGCTGAGCAGTGCCTGCTGTCTGGAGATGCATCCTGTGACCCAGCTCCACTCCTCTAGCAGGAACAAAAGATGAAAATAAGCCATAAAATGCCCATTCCTCAGAGTCAATGAGTGCAGCATGACTTGAAATGCTGGGCACCTTCCACTTACTAAAATACTGAATTTAGCCACTAACCCATAAGGACAGTTCACCTAGTGCTCACATGCTCAATGCATATTAAGGGAGCATGGATCACTTTCCATGTCTAAAGATGACTTAAAACTGCTACAGAAAAATCTTGACATTGATAAACTTTCTGAGTGGAAAGGATTGTGCAGTCATTTAATCAAAGCCTAATGGAATAATATATGAATTTTACATGATATTTAGAATGAAAAATTAAATTCCCCAACATTACATTTTGGATATTTCAATTTCCTTGTAAAACCTGTACTTATTGTTGCTTATGTTTTCTGTTCAGGACTACACTTTTAATAAACTAAATTCAAATATCTACAACTAGAAGTGATTAAAAGTCTACCAAAAAAATATTTTGAAATCTGTAAACCAGATTTACACTATTTCAGACTTTATTTTGGTTTGTTTAAATGTTGCATTTTAAATGAGAATTTTTTTCCAGTAAACCACACAAAGAGAGCTACATAGCATTTCAGTATTTTAAAGCTCATTTTTATCACACATTTTTCATAATCACATAAATTATATCTGTATAATGCTATTAAAAATGTTTTTTCAACTTAAAATGTTTTTGATATTTTTTCTGCTGAAAATATTTCAAAAGTAATTTTTTCCTCAGTTAGGAATTTTTACTATTGCTTCTGTAAACGCAAGAGCTGACTGAATTCAGTCAGTTCTAACAGGAATAATCCTTACAAGTGTAAGTATTGTTTGAAGCAATTTGTAACAGAGATATTTAAAGTTTCTTTGGCTTTTATCTTTACCTTTGCTGTTTTCACTGGAAACTGCTTTTTGGTGTAATGGTTTTGTGGAAAAGGGACCTTCTGTGCAGACTTTTTCAACTTGCTGTCCATTGTTAAATTTATACTAAGTGCTTATACATTACAGGCCAGACTTTCGACTGCCAATGTATTTTATTTTATTTTTTTTTTTTAGTATTCAGAAAATCGTTTATGAATAGAAATGTTTTAATAATTATTTCTGTGCTCCTGTTTTGTGGTCAAAAATGTAACTGAACCTAAACATCTGATGAACCTTGACTTTTCATTAACCAAAGAAAACCACTACAACTTTCTTCTGCAAAGTTGTTTGCAGCAGGTTATAAGGTGTCATAGGTGAAGGAGCAGAAATACTAAAAGATTATGAATAATATTGAAAATAGTACATATATTTGTGAGCTATACACAAAGCATATCTGCCCCACTTAAAGAAAAGGGCACAACCCTGTGTCTGTGCATGCTCACATAAAGACATCAATAGATGCTATGTTTCCCAGGTTCTTTCTGTATATCAGTGTAGTCCCCCCTGCTGAATGCATTGGGCAGTACACCAACTGATGTTATCTGGGAAATCATAGGCTTCTTTTTAACTCTCTCCTGCTAGCTGTTCTCCCTGGTTTTGGTTTATAAAGAATGTAGTAATATCCTGCATAGGATGGGCCAACTGAGCAAAGCTAGAATAGGCTGAAGAAGACAGCAAATGTTATTTAACTCATCACTCAAGACAGCTAAAATGATATGAACAAACTACATCTGAAATCAGCATAATAGAATATCAGTGGATTATCTTCTGTCATACTTCTACAGCAAATAACTCATATATGTTTCATTGAAGTATAAGATACTAAGAAAACAACTTCAAGAGTAACAAACACCTGAGATTGTGTAAAGTGCAAACTATTCGGGGAAACGCCGCAGTGATGATTTCAGATCAATGCTTACTGTTATGTCATTCCTTCATCTATGTATAACCAACTTACTGAGTTTCATTACAGAGTCTTTCCCTTATATCTCAGTGAGACAATAAATAAATATAGAAATCATCATATAAATAAATTTCAACGTCATGGTCACCCTGATCTGGTTCTTGAATCTCTGTTCTTTTGAATCCTATATTTATATTATGTTTTCTTAGATTTTAAGAGCTGGAAATCTCTATATCTTACTATGTCTTGCTAAGTTAAAAAAAAATCCAGGGTGCAATTTATCTGTATCTGCTTCTATGTGAACTTTTATCAGCTCTAATTGCCTCTCTGCTTTGATGTACTTATAAAGTCTTTCAACGCTTCTATTCCCTTCCCTCCCACTTGGGAAAATATCCCAATCCTCAGAATCTGACCTTTGGCTTATTTCATGAAGACGAAAGCAGAGAATTTATTCAGGCTCAGAGCAATACTAACGTCATTAACTTACTTCCCACTTTCTGTATATCCCTCAGTGGCTTCACAGAATACTTGATTGGCTTTTTGCTTGTGTATTTAAATGACATAAGACCAGATTTTTGCTACAGAAGTATCTATTTCCTTTGATTATTTTATTGCATTTGTAGCTTTACCTTTTGCTGACATTTTTTAAATTATACATTTTTAAATACTCTGGCACTCTGCTTTCCAGACCAGCATTGGCCATTTCCAACCCTTCTGAAGGTTGTCCCTCTGAAGTTAGTGCAAGATTTGGCTGCTGAATTTAACAGCACCAGGAAAGTGCTTTATGTAGCCTTGAGAAGGCCTTTACAGTGATTTTTTTTATTTTGTTTTGTTGTTATGAATTGGACAAATTATTTTCTTCCAGGCAGTCCAGGGAGTTGCTATGCCATAGGACAGGAGGGCAAGGGTCCTGAGGCATCAGCCACCATTCTGACTGAAGGAGGAGTTGTTTACATCAGTCCTGTCCCTGACTGATGTTTGACTAAGCAATGCCTTAAAAGTTCCACTGATGGGAATTTCACAGCTTCCCTGGGAAGCATCTGCTGGTAGTCAACTATCCTAATTGATTGTTTCCCTGATAGCCAACCTCACCACAGTTTGCTGAAACTGAGGTATTCTTTGTCTTACTCTCCTCAGTAGATGTGGGGAGCAACTTACTGCATTCGAATTTTTCACAATCAGCATCTAAATATCATAGATCATATTTCATAGATAGTTAGTATGTCACGCTTCGGTTTTCTCCATTCTTTCTGTTTTTCTGTGTCAATTATATTTTCAGTATTCCTGACCACTCTTTTTGCTCTGGATTTTGTTTTGTGGAGATTACACATTTGATGCATCTTTCTTGATATATGGTAAAAATAATCCAAGTGGATTTTGGTAGATTTAAAAGACTACTTCACACATTTTTCATGCTGTATATTTTTACAGTTAAAATTTACTCCCTCTTATACATCACAATGTCATGTGCTTTTTAAATTAAATCATTATAATATCCAGAGCTTGTTCCTCTTAAATTACATACTCTTGATTTCAAACGTTTCCTCTAATCTGCCAAATTAATTTTTCATTCTTTTTTTTCCTTCCAAAGTACATGCAGCTCCTTTACCTCTAATCCTATTTGAAATTAATAAGATTTTCTATCCCCTCCTTTCAGCCATTAAAGAAAAACACCCCACACAATATATTTCTCCAATTAATGGGGCCACAGTGGTGATTCTACATCAGATACCGTTTTCCCCATGTACATGGAGCTTTCCCACTCCTAGTGTTTTTGTCCAAACTTGTATTTCCATAGCTTGTTTACAAAACTGTCATTGGGTGACAATGTCAAAGTCTTAACAAAGTCAACAGGTAGTGCTTTCCATATACCTCTTCCAGCTTGGTCTGTCATCCATAACTTTCTGTCCCTCAGAGCAGATGAACACATCTGTAAGCAATATTCTTCTTTCCCCTCCCTTCATAGTTGCTTCCCATTAATGTTGTCTATGTAATAAAGGTTTATAAGCAAATATTGCAGTATTTAGTCACAATATTCTCTGTTACATCATTTAATATATAACTCTTATTTTGATCCTCTTTTGCAGTCCTCTTTTGCACTCCATTATTTTTTCTCTCTATTCTTTCTTTGATCCTAATATGAATAATTATGTCCCCTCCCCAATTGTACTACATCTTTCTTATGTCCATATTGCTTATAGCCATCCTGATTTTTCTACTTTGAACATAAGGATTTCAAAATCTAACATTCAGATGCCTATACCACTGTTCAAGAATATCTCATCTACTGGGGTACCAAATCCTGCTGCCCTGTGCATGGTATGCCCAACATGGAAATTCTCAGTATGTCTTGAAAATGTGGAAAGTAGTCTAACCTGTGACATAGGAAATATGTGAGACAATATGTTTGGAAACAAGGCATAATCATCTGACACAATAGTTTTCAAACTGTTCTCTCCTCACATTTTTAGAGTATCTAGTAAACACAGAAGAAGATTACATTTCCCACAGTGGTGTTTTTTCTACATTAACTTTTAATGACTCTGTAATGATTGTGTGGAATTACTGTTCTGCAGGTGGTTTAAAGGTAATTTCTTTATATCATTTTAATGGTTCAGAACAGATGTGCTTGCTAATCTTCTTGCCAGCTAGATGCTATTATGATGTCTGTACACTACAGTACTTTTGACCATGGTCTACTCTCCATTTCCAATTAACTCTGTGGGAACTCTTCACTTAAGCATGAGCAGGATCAGGCTCTTTGTTGTTGAAGAGGCTCTAGAGAAATGTGAATATCTTTTCACTGACAAAAATCAAGAGAAGAATGAGTAAGTGTCTATCCCACCAATGGAATCATTAGGAGGTTTCCTTAATTTGGCAAGATAATAGCTTCTAGCTTTTAAGTGAGGGATAGTGTCGCTGTTGCAAGGCAGAGATAATGTATGGTTACTCCTTTAATAGTTTTAAACAATTGAAGTTAAAAACACCAGTGGCAGAAATGGTGGCATAATAAGAACAATTACAGGTAAGTTGTTTATATGGTTTATATGTTACTTGGTTCAAACAGGGTGAGGGATTTTCAATGAACTTTCTGCTATCTGTGTTTTCCTAGATGTTGGGGTTCAGCAACTCCCTAATTATGCCTAAGGGCAGCCTGTGGCATTTTCCAGACCACTAGAACTTGGCAAGGGGGATGGAAATGGAGATGAAGTTATTACAGTGAGAAAAATAGGAAGCTGAACACTATATTTGATTTTCTGAGGGATAGAAAACCAAAAAATCAGTTTAAAAGACTAGACTATCTTAACTTATTAATTACAATTTTAATTATTTGATATAAACAGTAAAGGTGTTTTTTCTGAAAAGTCGAAGTTCTGAGCTTGGAGTTTTTGCGGAAGATTGGTGCTACAGCGGCATGCTCATCAGAGACAGTAGAGCAGAGGGCTGAAGTCTGTTCTTTACAGCAGCAGTTCAGTCCAGCCCAGGTCACCCTCGAAGTCTTGTTTTGGGGAAGAACATTTCTGGAGGCAGTTGCTCTCCTTCTGTATTCCACTCCTGGCAAAATTGTGGGGTTCAAATGTTTGATCTTCATAAAAACAAACAGAAAAGCACAATGATTTACATTAATATTTAAATTTGGAAGACCAAAGAAAATGTTAAAATATTTTCAGAATTTAAAAGGTAGGTTTTAATTAATGGTAATATTTATGCTAGGCTCATAGTTAAATATATGAATGTACATACTGTACATTCAGGTCTAAATCGAAAAGTGTTTCAGATAATAATGTTGATTCATGTACTGAAGTCAATACTGCAAATACATCAGCCTTCTTCCAGTACTTTGTAATAAACAGTCATTTCCAAACAATTAAATAAATGACAAACACTATCTTATTTAATTTCTGTGATTCACTTCAAAAGGAAGTGAGCAGACAGCTACTGTCAAGTCTTCATCACTTCCTAATACCATAATAATGATGTTTTTAACTCAAACCAGCCACAGATATTCCAGAAGACTCAAAGCAGAAGATGAATTAGACTTGAAAGACTGAAAAATTCAAGTTAATATGATGTTACTTCATCACTTCCTAATACCATAAGAACAATGTTTTTAACTTAAACCAGCCACAGTTATTCCAGAAGACTCAAAGAAGATGAATTAGACCTGAAAAATTCATGTGAATGTGATGTTAAATGTATGGTCTGCAGCCAGATGACTACTGCTACTGAGAAGGTGCTCAGTGCACTCTAGCACATCCATTAAAACAGTGGTCTCCAAAGTGTGTGTGGGGTTGCATACCCCCTAGGGAGTGTGCAAGATAATCCTTTGGGGTGCACAAGGAAAATATTTTTTGTGACATTAATAAGTAAGATAGAATATTTTAAAAATTAAAAATAGTGTTTATTTAATCTTTATCTCATCCTTTTTTAAATTTCTATTCTTGTGTATGATTTAGAATGTGCATCATACATAGTACAGTGTACATGCACATAATTCACAAATGAATAAATGTAGATATATTGGGAATGTGTACTCAAAAGATTTACCTTGATCAAAAAACTTTGGAAAACACTGTACTAAAGGACTACTATGAATTCCAACCACGGGAATCTAAAGAACATTCAGTGCTATATTCATTCAACAAAAGAGATACATTTACTGGTTCCTGCAGCAGGAAATGTGCTTTTTTTTAATCTTTCTAATTCACTGCTTGCCTCTGTGGAGGGGATGAGAAAAGTGAACTAGAGGCACATGCAAAGGAGTAGTTAAGCTTTGCTTATTAGCCCAATCATTACATTTTAAATGTTTATTCTGTCTCAAAACCACCACTTAGACATGTAAAGCCTGGCTCAGCCCTGCTCCTTCAATGGGGAAGACTTCAAAATGGGAAATATGGTTTGCCAATAAATATCAAGTCTTGAAGAGCTGTTTCAGCCTAATGTAATGGCACATTGGTTCTCTTCCTTCCTCTGCTGATGAGTGTTGTCCTGGGAACTGGCTCAGGCACAGGCAGCCTTTACTCAGAGGAAGGGGTAGAGCTCTCTAGAAGACATTTGCATGGACCTGGGCTGTCAGAAAGCAATCTTTGCAGTGCCAAGCAGCCATTGGTAATAAAGGTAATAATTGAATTGTAACTGCCCTTTATTGTGCTGTGTTTTTTTATAATAAAACACAATATACTAACAGAGAATAGGATGAGAGAAAATCCTGGGCTAACTTAAATGGGTAGAAAAGTATAGGGCAGAGTAAGTGTTAAGAAATGTTGATAGAAGAAAGAAAGCTGAACTTATCTGTTACTCAGCACTTGGTTGATGTTTAAACTCTGTTTTCAATGTTCAACGTACATGGAATATATGAAGATTTGTGTTCCCTTGTCTACAAGATCCAGATTTTTTTCTCTGTTTCCTTGCTTGCACTGCTCATCCATTTCCAACTTCCTTCACTATCATATTAAGAACAAGCACTATAGCTGCAGGTTCTGACCTTGATGACTACACCAAGATATGCAGGAAAAGAATTGTTAAGATTAGGAGCCTTTTTTGATCTCAGGCTTCGATGATTTAAAGATGACAACTAATCTCACTCCTGTCATATGAGGACTCTGGGGGTTTCTGAAAGGGCACAGACACCCAGATTTGTCATTCACATGAGCTTAGGCTGTATTATGCAGCTTTTTTGACCACCATCTATTTGCTAAGTCCTTTAGAGATCCACTAAAACTACAGAAATTCAATGTCCTCTTTAAATTATTGACATCAGAAAACTGAAGGACCAGCATTAAAATTTGACATCTACCTGACTATTGCTGGTGTTTTGTTTTCTTTCAAGAGAAAGAAAAATGTATTTGTTGGAAAATTATTATTCTAGCTATTGCTTTTGGTAAAGGACCTTCAAAAGTGGGTAACATTTAAAAAAACTTAATGAACTCTTTAAGTTTCTGGTTTGTTTCAGGGATTATACATGAGAAATTGTGCATCTACCATATGATGCAAGACAATATCCCTCTTAAATTAACCTGAAAAAAAATATTTTTCACAGAATAAACAGTTCCTCAGAAGTAGAAAAAACATCTTACAGTTCTAGACTCAGCACTGTGAAGTTCAGGGCCAAAACTTTTGCGGTGACTTTAAGCAGAGGAAAGGTGTTTAATGAAGTGCGATGTAAGAGTGGGAGGGGATTATTGTAAATTCAGCATTTGTCTTAAGTTAAAGAAGTTGGATTTGAAGATTGGGTTTTTTCAGAACTTTATATAAAAGAATTCCTATCACAGATTTATATTCATAGTAGATGAATTACTTTGATTTAAATTCCCTACCTGGAAATGTCACTGAAAAATAGATTAACCTAACATCACGATGTAGTGCTAACAATACGATCAAGAAGAAGGACGCAAGAAATTGTTAATCATAGATTCATCTAGGCAGGAAAAGAGTTCACTGAGTCCAACCATTAACCAAACACTGTCAAGTCCACCACTAAAACATGCCCCTAAGCACTACATCTTCACATTTTCTAAATACCTGTAGGGATATTGACTCAACCACTTCACTGGGCAGCCTGTTCCAGTGGTTGACAACTCATTCAGTGAAGAAGTCTCCTAATAGCCAATCTAAACCTCCCCATGTGCAACTTGAGGCCATTTCCTCTTATTCTATCACTTTTTGCTTGGGAGAAAAGACTGATGACCCCCACCTTGCTACAATGTCCTTTCAGGTATTGTAGAGAGCAATAAGGTCTCTCATGAACTTCATTTTTCCCAGCCTAAACATCCTCAGCTCCCTCAGCTACTCCTGAAGACTTGTGCTCCAGACCCTTCTCCAGTTCCATTGCCCTTCTCTGGACATGCTCCAGCCTCTCAATGTCCTTCTTGCAGGGGCCCAGAACTGGACACAGGACTCGTGTGGCCTCACCAGTGCCAAGTACAGAGGGACAATCACTGCCCTCATCCTGCTGACCACAACATTTTTGATACAGGCCAGGATGCCATTGGCCTTCCTGGCCAGCTGAGCACACTGCTGGCTCATGTTCAGTGGCTGTTGACCAGCACCTCCAGTTCCTTTTTTGCCAGGCAGCTTTCCAGATACTTCTTCCGCAGCCAGTAGTGCTGCAGGGCTTGTCGAGACCCAAGCACATGACCCAGCACTTCAGCTTGTTAAACCTCATACAACTGGCCTTGGCCCATGAATCCAGCCTGTTCAGATCCCTTGGCGGAACCTTCTTACCCTCCTCTGCAGAACCTTTCTACTCTCCAAGATATCAACACTCCTGCCCAACTTTGTGTCTTCTGGACACTGACTGAGGTTACATTTGTCCAGATCATTGATAAAGATATTAGACAGGACTGGGTGACCTGTTTGTTTCTCTGTAGGAGAAATAAGAGAAATAAAAAGAAGCAGGAAAGAGACAAAAGAGAATTGTAAGGATGCAGACAGAAACAGGAAAAGAGGAGAATAGAAACATCAAAAAGGGGGGGGGGAAGTATGAACATAAACAAAAAATTGAAAGAAAAAATATTGGATTAAATACCAGGGAGACAGAGAAGACATCAAAGGGAATTCTCTGTGCTAGAAAAAGATATAGTTGGATAATAAGCAGAAGGCATCCAATAGTATGGACAGTTATATGAGGTGGAAAAGCCATAAGCCTAACCAAATATTTGTATGAGAATGTTATTAGAGGTACTCTGGTCTAAAAAATATGAATATCGTTGGCAGATCGACCACGCACAGGTGGTTTCCACAGTCTGGTATAATAGAAAATGTCCCTGATGTGCACCTTGCTGAAAGGAGGAGTTGGCTGGCATGGTGCTTGTGAGCTGAACCTCCTAAGACATTTGCTGAGTCCCCAGGGCTTGCAGCAACCACCTGGCAATTCCATCAGGAATAGCAAGTTTTTTTCTAATTTCAGAGTGAAGATTGAGACTGTCCTTGGTTAGGAATGAGACTTGTGACTACACCACCTCCAGGTTTGATTATTACAGTTGCCTATGAGGTACATCCCAGACATCCCCTGCTGCTGAACAGCACAGCTGCCGACAACTGAGCTATGTTTCCTGATTGGCAAAAAATTTTTATGGATTATCAACTGGGCTACACTTGGTCCTTTGATTCCTCTGACAGTAAAAAGCAGCCAAGGAGATGGAGAACAACGGAGCTTTCCATTGCAAACACAATTTTGAAAGTCAAGGCTTTCTGAGGATAAAATTGTCATTTTATGAAATAAATATGTCCTTTTTCATCTCTTATCATGCTGTGATAGCCTACGTGTCTCCTCTAGAGAACAGAATGGGTCTTGTTTTGAGTTAGAACAACTGAGCTTACTGCACCCCATCTGAGGTTGCTGATTGACTTCTTGTGTGGGACTGAAAAAGGTAAAGCACAAGTACAGTGGGTTTTTTATGGTTCTAAACTGGAAAAGACACTCTAAAATGTTTGCATTAGATTTACCATACTTACCAGATGTATAATAGGCAAATAGGAACAGAGCTGGTGCTACAACTCCTGCATCTCTGTCCAGAGGAGAATGCCACATATAATGTGACAAATTAGATAACAGTCATGTCTCTTCAGTAGAGAATTAAACTGACCCATGTTATTCCCTTATTTCCTTCGGAGCTCTTCTAGAATTTAACCTCAATCTCAGTACTCAACTACTGTTGCATTTATATCTGCACTTCTTCTTACTCATGTTTTAGCAGCATATTAAAACTAATTTATACAACTTAGGGTTTACTTTCTGCTTTGTGATGATACCATTCAATCTCTCTGGGAAAGACTGATTGTAAGATTATAAAGGATTGAATGGTAAAAAAGATTGCTCCAGAAAATATTTTTTGAGATAAATTTTGACCCCCAAAACAACCTCTATTTCTACCTTATAGCTTTCTTCATGAACCACAAGGTAAGTGGTTAGAAAATGCAATGTATTTTCCAAAGATGTAGATGAAAATAGATGCAATATTGGTAAAAAGTCAACCGAAAACAGTAAGATCTTTAAAATCACAGCCACACTTGACTGAACAGTTACAAGCATCCTTTTAGTCACCCTAAAGCTTCTTATTTCAAAGCTGCAAAAGAGATGTATTGACAGTTGCACAGAAATGAACTTTAAAGATACACAAAGGCAGCAGAGGTCAACCAAACTCTGAATAAATGTTAAAGTGCCAGAGGCTCATGAGAAAGTGCAAGAAATTCAGATGCTGCTGCTATCCCTGAGACCAAGAGAAAGAATTAACAGTACTCCTCATGCAGTGCCCTTAAGTCAGAGCAAAGGGATTCCAAGCATTACCTTGTCCCAGGAAAGGAAGAAAAGAGGTCAGTGCTATCCAGCTTCACCATTACTGCCCCAAGAGGACCCTCTGCCAAATCTTAGCTAGAAAGGGAAAGTCTACAAAACTTCTTCAAATCCCACCAGCCACCGTCTTTTTCCAACAGAGGGAAGGACTCTATTTTTATCCTTTTTCTTCATCTGTCTTTGTAATTATTTGTACCCTTATATGAATTTAATAAGTGTATGTATATGTAAACAAATATATGTATGAATCTTGGACACTACTTTTGCCTTCAAGCTTTCCAAAACACACAAATCAAACTGAGAGTTTCATCCTTTGTTTCTGCTGACGTCCTCTTACAGACATTTTCAGGAACAGAGTTCAGGACTGTGCTGATTATTTATCTATTGCCAAAATATTACCTTAGAATTCAATACCAGATAGGCTTCAGAGCATAACGTTTTTGTTTCAGTTCAGAGGAATTTGCAAGAAGTTGAGTTGCACTGTTAGAGCACAGTTTCCCCCCACCTCTTATTCTCTCCAACAGCAAAGACAGCCCTGCGTTTTGCAGTGCCCTCTCAAGACAGAGAAACTGCTCTGCTAGCTGACCATGGAGCGGCTGCACAGCACATCTGCACACCTCATTTTCTGACATACACAGACATGCTCAGTGCCTGGCACCTGGGACTGCATGGGCCACCATTTGACTTGACAGTTACAATCCTGAGTGACATTTAGTTGTGGAAGGGATCTACTGAGTAAGAGTGGCAGACTGTTTCCTCAGCCTGATGCACATAATGTTTTATTTTCACTTGTTCTGAAGTTGCCCATATGTTTCCCAGATAGAGCTACAAAGGCAGATGGTACAAATAAAATACATAACGAGACTGTCTGTTCTTGTGAGAAGAGCCCATATCCTGCCATTAGGAATTGCTAACTATAAGTAGACATGGAGAAAGAGATAGATGCCTGAAGGGGTCAAGTTCAGTGCAACATCTGAGGCAGGGAGTTTCTACCTAGCCCTTTGGCATGTGAAACAGTCTCACCAAGCATGCTGAATGACAGTATTAAGATATGTCTGCTGTGAAATTGTGAGGTTTGATTGCAATAATGCATATGGCTTATCATAAGAGCATGTCTTCACTGCAGCTGTAGGCTTGACTGCAGCACAAGAAGAGCACTGCCACATTAACCACACAAGTAACAGTGGTGCAAACTGGATGGGTTTGGAGAACTAGCATCTGTATACTTCTTACTATCTTCCACTGAAGCCTGTGATTCAGGGCACTGTTGTATTTCATACACATACTAACTAGACTGAAAATGGCTGATATGCTTTCTTGTACTGCACTCACACATCCCAGTTGCACAATGCACATATCTTAACATCACCATTAATTATCCTCAGTTGCATGTCCTTCCTTCAGTTTTGGTTATAGCACTTCTGATAAAGTACTAGCTCTGCACTTTCCACTTTTTATTTAACATGATTTAAAATTTGTAACTTGTCTGTTGTTTTTAGTCATCATTACTTACAAAGAAACTCAGTTTAACAAAGACTAGTTTGACAGGGCAAGAAGGAGGACCCGGAAAACTATTGGCCAGTCATCCTCACCTCCATCCCTAGAAAGGTGATGGAACAGGTCATTCTGGAGCTCATCACCAAACATGTAGAAGAAAGGGTCATCAGGAGTAGTCGGCATGGATTTATGAAGGGGAAATCATGCTTGACCAATTTAATAGCCTTCTCTGATGACATGACTGGATGGATCAATGAGGGCTGAGCAGTGGATGTTATGTACCTCGACTTCAGCAAGGCTTTTGACACTGTATCCCATTCAGTGGGACCTTGGTAGGCTGGAGAATTGGGTGGAAACCTAATGAGGTTCAACGAGGGTAAATGTAGGGTACTGCAACTGGGGAGGAATAACCTCAAGTATCAGTACAGTTTGGGAGTTGACTTACTAGAGAGCAGTTCTGTTGAGAAGGACCTGAGAGTCTTGGTGGATGACAAATTGACTATGAGTTGGCAGTGTGCCCTTGCAGCCAGAAGAGCCAATAGTACCCTGGGGTGCATCAGGAATAGTGTGGCCAGCAGGCTGAGGGGTGTGATCCTCCCCCTCTACTCAGCCCTAGTGTCATGGTTTGAGATAGCCCAAATTCCAATTCCCTAGCTCCATCCCCCCTCCCACATCTCAACCCAATGTGAGATGGGTTTTTTCCAGACAAAACACAACCAGACTCAAAGTGGGGAAAAGGGAATATATTACAATGACTGTACAAATAAATACTACAATACATTATACACACGACTACAACTATCTCTACCATGACATAAGTATTTACAATGGATCAGATCTCTTCTCCCCTCCAAATAAAAGTCCAGGAGGGAAAGAAGGACAGATCCCTTCCAGTCTCTCAGGGCAGCAGCTTCTTCAGAGTAGCAGTCACTAAGCAGCAGCATCTTCTAAGGCAGCAGGCTCTCTCTGTCTCTTCTGTTTCTTGTAGCAACTGATAGCTGGATCTCTGCCAGCACACACGAGGGGGGTATCCCCCTCGGCCACTCGTCTCTCCAAACGAGTGGTCTTCCGTGGGCTTCGTCACCCCAGACAAGGTCGTATCACCACGTCATATCACGAAGCACAGGGGGTCTTCGTGACGGTCTGGTATCTTCAGGAGATTCAAGCTCCTTGCAGGGCCTCTGTGCCCTGTCTCAGGCTGCGAGCTTCTTTGTAGCTTGCAGCAAGGGAGGGCCCTCAAGGCCAACCTCCCACACTCCATCCTGGCTGAGCTCTCAGGACGACCGAGCTTCTCAGCTCCTCTCTGCAGTGCATGTTGCACTTCAAGGCTCTTTCAAGTAAGAGTCTATCAACTTCCTCCTTCCAGGAGGTCTCAAAGGAGTTTTGGGGGGTCTGGTATCAGTTCTTACCCCCAAGAACTCTGTAGAACTCAGCCGCTGACTCTCCTTCCCTCAGGTCTCCTTCCAGGAGTCCCTTCTCTGGTGCTGCATGTCTTTGTTGCTCCATCTTACCTCTTCCGGCTCTCTGCCACCGTTTCTCTGGTCAGTGCCACCTGCTGCTTTCTCCGGCCACTGCCCACGGCCACTGCCCATGATGGAGAAAACATCTCCCAGCATAACTATAGGCACCTAGCCCAGCATTATGCTGTTCCAGGTCCCCACAGGCCCAGCTGGGGCTGGGGGCCAAAGCCCCCCTGTGGGGCTCAGAGCCCCTTCCTCGTGGCTCACAACATGGCCACCTTCTTCTAACCTCAAACTACAACTCTTCTCTTCCGTTTGGTTGTGGTATGTTTACATTTTTGCAGGAACGCTCATTGGACAGAATTTCAAAACTTCCAGGGGTTTCCACCCCTTGGGGTCTACCACTTTTCTTATCCTCTGGGGGAAAACAAAGGTCCAAACCACTACACCTAGTAAGACCACATTTGGAGTACTGTGTCCAATTCTCAGCTCCTCAGTACAAGAAATACAAGGAGTTGCTGGAGAGGGTCCAAATGAGGGCCACAAAGATGATTTGGGGTCTGGAGTATTCCTCTCATGAGGAGAGACTCTGGGAGCTGGATCTGTTTAGTTTAGAGAAGACTGAGAGGGTACCTCATCAGTACATATAAATATCTCAAAGGCAGGTGTCAAGAGGATGGTGGCCAGCAACAGGATTAGTAGCAATGGTCATAAACTAAAACACAAGAAGTTTCACCTCAACATGAGGAAAAACTTCTTTATATTGAGGGGTGCAGAGCACTGGAACAGGCTGCCCAGGGAGGTCGTGGATTCTTCCTCTGTGGAGGAGAGAACCCACCTGGATGAGTTCCTGTGTAACCTGTTCCAGGTGACTCTGCCTTGGCAGGAGGGTTGGACGAGACGATCTCCAGAGGTCTCTTCCAATCCTAACAACTCTGTGATTCTGTGATATGTGAAGTTTCAAAACCTGAGAATAGTTGCTAATACTAATAATCATTACTATAAATTATTTGTTCTGTTTCTTTACCTTCTATGTTACTCATCAAACTTCTGATAAATTGAATGGGTACATTGCAAAATCTTGGTCTTAAGGATAGGTTTGTGTGTTACAGAGATATATATGAAGCAAAAGAAATGGAATGTCTTTGGCAACCTCTCCACTTTGGAATGTGCAGGCTACAGCAGTTTAAGTTATATCACAGGGATTTCTCATAGGGAAAATGCTCTTATAAATCACTAGCTTCTACATTTTATTTCACTGTCTGTTCCCAGCTGTGCTAATGAGAGTCTTCAGCCTATGTGCCTGTGTTTAATATCAATTTCCATTAAGTCATTGCAGTTCATCTTATGTTCCGACAGCACTCCAGAAATTTATGAAAGTGTTCATTTAGATTTGAAAATTCCATAATTTCCCAGTCAGAACCCTTTTGAGAGGAAACAGTCTTTAATTTCTCTGATAAGTTGGTTGTCCGTGATTTGATCACAGATGTCTTGCAATTACCAACAGCTAGACAAGAGCAGACAAGTAGTTCTTCCTGTGTTGTCAGTATGAACACAGTGGATGAAGGGTGGCTGGAATGCTAATTGAAAACCATTCTTTTCTTGTGAGTCAGTTTTTTGTTATGTAGTTACACTTGTTCTTCACTCTTCAGTACCAATGTTCTAGCACTTCAATACCAGAGTTCTAGCACTCTTCATCTGACTGGTCTATGGGGATCAGCTGTTCTATGGGCATTTGACAGGATGCTAACCATTTGATATAGAAACAAATTTAGGGAATTTCTTAATTTAAGCATGCCCTGAATAGTTGTTACATCATAGTGATGTGAAGAGCTGGCTCTGAGCTGTACAAGTAACCTTGCCTTCAGAACAAACCTGTTATATGTAATTTTTATACTGCACAGATCTGAAAGAGACTCCTACAACCACTGGGATGAGCAGACCTCAATCATGTAGAAATGATGTCTTGGGTCATCGCTTCCTGATCATTCAGGTGATGTCACAGGAGGATGTGAATGCTTTAGGAGGCAGGAAAGTCCACTTCTGTAATGTAAAATTAAACAGTTTTGTTTGAATTATTCTTGCAAATGAGATAGCATTTTTGTAAATGAGATAACATAATTAAACAGAACAATCCAAGAGTCCAATATTGTTCTTCAGACTAAGAATTTAGGGAAAATTGTGCAAATGTCAGCAATTGCAAGAGAACTGAAGTCAAACCATTGGCAGCTAACTAGATGTTAGGAGAGGTGGAAAGACACTTTCTGTTAAAAATGCTTTGTCCGGGAATTATGTCATATTCAAATAAAAATGAGGAATTCATTTGGAATGATAAGATCAATAAAGTTTTTCCTAGTTAACATGTCTGGGGTTTGCAGAGTTTCTTCATCCCTCAGTGCTCTCCAGAGATACTCCTTCTTAAGGTTATCTTGTTTGGAAGATAGAGTCTAAAACTCTGTTAAACATGCTGTTTGCACTTGCATTTTCCACTCTAGTGACACATCTTTCCCTTAAATCATAATATCCAGCTGTGTATACTTGAACTACAATATGTTATGGGATATTTTTAGGAGCTTCTGATTTCACACAAAGAATAACCATTTGAGATGGGTTACACATTCAGAGTTTCTATCCTTGTTGTTACTGTTCCTTTAGTGGGACAGATATCAAGTTTAGTATCATTTCTGCTTTTGACCAACACTTGAGGAATATTGCCCCAGTGTTCACCTTTTGTTTATGCAGACTGAGGAAGTGAAAGCAGAATTCAGTGTGAAGGATTCACACTGAAAAAGGATGGACCACTGACTTAATCAAAGTATCTTTATTAAAACACAAGAATCTCAGTTATAATTCTTTCCTAGTGAAGAAAAATATAAAAATTCAGTTTATTTATACAATAAATTAAACCAGTAATAAACAGAAATAGCTCCCAGCTATCTAGGTCCTAAGACAACATTCCTTTAAGTATTTCAATGGATCACAAGAGACATATTCTCATGCAACTAATGCTCTGGTGACACATTATTTGGAATGCTATAAACATCTACAGAGAGCTCACAGGAAAGAAGATGTAGCTTTGAAGATATATAGAAACACAAAAGCTACAAAACTAAGCTTTTCTTGGAATATTAAGACATTTTTTCATAGTTAATATAAGGTTGTAAATACTTCCTGATGTCTCTGACAAGTTAAGTAAATTTGATAAATTTGTAAATAGATAAAACTTGAGACTACTGAGATATTCCAGTAACATGAGCAGAAAGGTCATCAGCGTGCACCAGGTAAAGTGTTAGAGAGATCACCAAAAAGTGGCAGTGCAATATGAACATTTATAAAGAA
The DNA here is from genome assembly GCF_009829145.1 of Chiroxiphia lanceolata. Taxonomy (NCBI): domain Eukaryota; kingdom Metazoa; phylum Chordata; class Aves; order Passeriformes; family Pipridae; genus Chiroxiphia; species Chiroxiphia lanceolata. The sequence continues at coordinate 52,179,902 of NC_045639.1, forward strand.
TTATAAGTATAGTTAACCCAACCTCAGAATGTAATGGGCTGTACCATGAGGATATAGCTGGATTGTATCAGTACCAGTGCTTTGTAGGCTAAATTCTGCTGGAGCTTTTGAGTGTCTTCTGAATTAATGTAAACTTTTATTCTCTGCAATACCTGGTATTAGAAGAATAAATTGTAGCATTATGTACTTAATATCAATCTATTTAATGTAAAATAACATTAGAAATGATTTCTCCTTCACAAATCATTGAAAGTTACAAAGATCCTATCAAATGGGAAAAGCATCATATATAGGTAATTATGATATAATAGTTCTTGTGATATGTATTTTTTCCAATATATATTTTAGGCATGCCAGGTAACCAGGAAATTAGCCTTATTCAGAGTAGACTGGACAGCCTCAACAGTCAAATGAAAGCAGAATTCACATTTAAGAGCATCAAAAAGAACTATGGTTGTGTGCCAGTATTCAGAACAAAACTCAGTCAAGTGCCAATTATTTTATTTCCATACTATGTTCGAAAAACACTTACGCAATTCTATGAAACTGTACTAGTAGCAATATATTATTGTTATCACTATGTTAACTAAATTTAACAACATATTTTTTTCTAAATTTTATTTGAAGTGCTTCAATTTCTTTTCCCACCCTCCTTGCACATTGAAAGCACTTTTTTTTAGAAGATTTCTTCCTGCGGTGGTTTAATCCCAGATGGCAACTGAGTACCACACAGTCACTGGCTCACTCCCCTCCACACCCCACCCCATGAGTAGGAGAACTGTAAAAAGATGAAACACGTGAGTTGAGACGAGAACAGTTTAATAATTGAAACAAAATGAGATGAAATAGTAATAATGACTAATAAAAGAAGAGAGAAAAGAATAAAACCCAAGAGAAATAAGTGATGCACAACACAATTCCTCACCATCTGCTGATTGATGTCTAGCCTGTCAATAAGCAGTGATTGGCTCCTCCCAGTCAATAACCCACAGTTCACCTGCTGAACATGTTACTCTATGGTATGGAATATCCCTTTGGAAAGTCCGAATCAGCTGTCCTGGCCATGATCCCTCCTGGCTTTTTGTGCACCTCCTCACTGGCAGAGCATGGGAAACTAAAAAACGTCCTTGACAAGGTATGTACTGCTCAGGAACATCCAAAACATCACTGTGTTATTAACCTTATTATCATACTGAATCTAAACACACCATACTGTATCAGCTACAAGGAGGAAAAAATAACTTTATCCCAGTAAAAACCAGGACAGCGTCCACCTATTTTTCTATAACATTTAAGTCATGCCCAGGTCCCACAGTTTCTAATACATCCCAGTTCACCACCATCACCTTTCCTCTCTTCTGATACATATGTACAGTTATCACTTCCTTAGTCTATGGACCATCCCTATAAAATGTCCATTGAGTTTTTGATCCATGATTTTGGACACCATTGGTCGTAAAAGCTTTTTAAAACAGGAAAAATGGTGTGTGGTGTTGGATTGTTGCATGCTGAAGCCCATTCTGATTCCACCACTTCTGAGGTTGTGCGGTTTCATCAAAGTTAATTTTTCATTAATCTGAGTGACTTTTACTGTACTCTTGATAGTGCTATTGAAAGGGTTCAGATCCCCGTATCCAAAGTGGAGAAAGGCACCATGAGGGCTCCAGTGCAATGATGGGCATACAGCCACCATATAAGTGATGATATACAGTGTTACATAAAAATTAACATTTTCATTTGTTGGCTATTCTTACACAAAATCAAATCCCTTTGAGGCACACATCAAAGTTAACCATCCTCTTGTATTACCCACCAAGTACAACCGGGTTCCTAAGCAAAAACAATCCCATGGATGAGGTTACCTTTTCCTGAGGCAGGAATAACCCAGAGTTTTTTCCCTGGTGTATTTTTAATGTGCACTACAGAAACTTTACTCCCTTCTACGGTACATGAATATTTTGATTGAGGGGGGCCAGTCTTGACTAACCAGGTGGCTTTTGCTAACTTGGTATCCCCATGTTGGAAGGTCCCACCACCTGTTGCTCTCTGTGTAGTCTTTAACAGTCCATTTGTATAATTCAATCTTTTCAGAGGTTGGTGCATGACAGAGGAACTGATATTACTCTTCAGTGCCATGCTCTTTGGCCCAGGTGTCTATAAGGTTGTTTTGGAAATGAGTCCTGTCGTCTAATTCAATTATTTCTAGGGTGCTGTGTTGCCGCAAGACTTGCTGTTCAAGGCCTGTATTAATGTTCTGGGCAGTGGCATGAGACACAAGATACGTTTTCAGCCATCCAGTGCTTGCTTCCACCATTGTAAGCACATAGTAGTTACCTTGGCAGTTTTGTGGGAGTGTAATAGAGTCAATCTACCAGGCCTCCCTACATTTATATTTCAGTCATTTTCCTCCACACCATATAAGCTTTAACTGCTTGGCTTGCTTAATTACAGTGCAAGTTTCACATTTACATCAAGTCCACCCCTCAACCATGAGCGTATCTGTATATTGCACCGTTTCCTTGATCCATCAGTAAACAAGGCATATTGCTTCTCACCTTCTGCTAATTTATTATACACTGGGGCCTCTTCAGCATGCATCACCTGCACTGAACTATCTTCTGTCTGATTTGTTCAAAGGGTTGTCATTGCTCAGGGCCCCATTTGGAATCATTCTTCTTCTGGGTCACTTGATACAGAGGGTTGGCAATCAGACTGTCATTTGGAACTTGCAGTCTCCAAAAACCTGCACTACTTAAGAAACCCTGTGTTTCCTTTTCACTAGTTGGTGAAGACACAGCTTTATTTTGTTGATCATGTCCATCGGGATTTGATGATGTCCATCTTGCCACTTTATTTCTGAAAACTAGATCTTCCTTTGGCCTTTTTTTTTTTCTTTTTATGTACAAAAGAGGTTTCATATGAATTTGGACTATTTGCTTCCTCCTTTCGAAAATGACATCTTTTGAATTCCCACACACAATTATATCATCAATGTATTGCAAGTGTTCTGGAGCTTCACCCTGATCCAGTGCAGTCTAGATCAGTCCACGGCAGACACTAGGACTGTGTTTCTATCCCTGGGACAGTCATCTCCAGGTGTACTTTGTGCCATCCAAGTAAAAGCAAACTGCATTCAGCACTATATCACCAAAAGGATTGAGAAAAATGCATTAGCAGTATCAATTGTGGCACCACTGCCTTTGACTCCAGTTCATATGGAAGTTGTAGCATGTACAGCACAGCAGCACTCAGCGGTGCCACAATAATCTACTGCTAGTCTCCAGTCTCCATTAGAATTTTTCACTGGCCATATGGGAATATCAGGGGTGAGTGAGTCCTGCTGAGCTCTCCTTGGCTCTCCAGTCAACACATCAGCTGAGGGATAGGAACTGGGGAGTTTTGGTTAGTGCGATATTGCCGCTGGTGCACCATTGTGGCAGCGATTGTTACCTGTTGTTCTTCAACCCTCAGCAATCCCACATTAGAAGGTTTCTCTGGGAGACTGGACAAGGTAGACAGCTGTTTAATCTCCTCCATCTCCAAAGCAGCTACACTGAAAGCTCACTGGTACCCTTTTGGGTCCTTGAAATACCCTTTCCTGAGATAGCCTATGGCAACAAGGCCCTGCAGAGACACCTCAACAAATCAGAGAGATGAGCAATCACCAACCATATGAACAAGGGCAAGTGTCAAATTCTGCACCTGACACACGGAAATTCTGATTATGTGTATGGACTAAGAAAAAAGAGGCTGGAGAGCAGAAAGGGACCTGGGGGTCCTGGTCAATGGTAAGCTGAATATGAGTCAGCAGTGCCCTGGTAGCCAGGAGGGCCAACTGTGTCCTGGAGAGAATCAGGTAAATCATCACCAGCCAGCTAAGGGAGGGGATTGTCCAGCTCTGCTCTGCACTGGTGCGGCCTCACCTTGAATATTGTGTGCAGTTTTGGGGACCAAAATATAAAAAACCACTAAGCTCTTAGAAAGCACCCAAAGGAGGGCAATAAGAATGGTGAAGGGTGTGGAGGAGTGGCTGAGGTCACTTGGTCTGTTCAGCCTGGAGAAGAGGTGACTGAGGCGAGACCTCATGGTCATCTTCAACATCCTCACAAGGGGAAACAGAGGGACAGAAACTGATCTCTTCTCTGAGGTGACCAGTGATAGAAGTCAAGAAAACAGCATGAAGCTGAGTCAGGGGAGGTTTAAGTTAGATATCAGGAAAAGGTTTTTCACCCAGAGGATGATTGGGCAGTGGAACATGCTCCCCAGGAAGTGGTCACAGCACCAAGCCTAACAGATTTGAAGAAGCATTTGGACAATGCTCTCAGACACATGGCATGATTCATGGGGTGTCCTGTGCAGGGTCAGAAGTCGGACTCAATGATCCTCGTGGGTCCCTTCCAACTCAGCATATTCTATGATTCTATGACTCTATGAACAGTGCACAGAGTCTCTTGGCCAGTCATATGGGGTTTTTTTGCCCCTTATTCCCAGCCAGACTGATTTCAGCCTTCAGTACAGTCAGCTATTGGGTTCCCCTTGTCACTCCAGAGATACAAATGGGTTCTTCCCCTATATGATTTGATGGCATTAGGCACTGCTGTCTACTAGAACCTTAGGCTCATGTACATCCAACGAGACAAGCTGTCTGATCCACATAGTTTAGTAAAACTTTTTCTTCCTCTCCTCCACCTGGCTGGAAGCAGGGCCCTTCTAGTCCTGGTCACAGGATTCTCCACTTAGTTCTTGTAAAATTGGATTAAAATTCAAATCTCTCTCTCCAAAATATTTCTTCTAGAAATCCAAATCAGATAACTGTCTTCCACATTTTCTCATAAATTGTTTGATAAATTTATAATGAAAAGTAATGTAAAAATTCCAGAGTTTTCCTGAGAGTAAATTCAGATTTTTGTATGGCTGTGTGGTGAAGAACAGAGAGCAAAACTGGAGGAATTGCAAGTATTCCACAGAAACATAAATAGATCATATTTACTTTGAGAATATGTTTGCTACCTGCAAAAGTTAATGAAATTTTTTATTTAGGAACTATATCTGAGCAAAGTTGTTAAAAGTACTAGATTAAGCCTTCTTCCGCATATATTTCCCTCTACCATTTCAGTATGCTAAAATCTAATATGAAATTAAAATTAAAGCAATAGTGTAAGAATGTTAAATTTAACATAAGTACATAAATTTAAGGTCAGTCCAGTTAGGGAAAGGAATGTTTTCCAGAAGAAATGATATGTCCTATCTCAATAAACCCCATACAAATCCAATCCAGACACTAATACTCTTCTTGGTTACAGCTTTGTTTGATGAATTTGGCCAGCTGGGCTACATCTAGGTGGAAAGAATCTACCTGCATAAATCCAATTGTGAGACTCAGGTCTTTGTTATAATAGAAATCATCAAAAAGCACTGCATTTCAAAGGAAAAGAGAGTAAATCTGAGGCCAAAAAATTGATTTATGAGGAATTACTGAGCACGTTAGATATCAGATTAGAGATGATGGGCCACTGTGCTTGTCTTCAGATGAGAGGGCACTAAGTTTTCAGGCAGATGTATTCTTTTCTTCCTAGTCCACTGTGGATAAAATTAGTTTAGTTTTGCTTTTGAAGAGATCCATGCAATTCTAGTACATCATCTTGTCATGATTACATTGTGTCATGTCTTTCCACAGTCATAGCCTAGTCATAGACCATTCAAGTAAGGCTTGGACTCAATGATCCTTGCGGACAAAATATTCTGTGAAGTCTCCACTGCCTTTTTTACAAAACTCTCCTGGGGTCTTTCTTCTGCAATCTGTATAAAGACACCATAAATGCCTGGACAGAATGAAAACAATAGAAATTCAAATAATATATTTCTTACAAATGGCAAGTAAATTCATTTTTTAAAGCTGAAATTAAATAAAGGAATCAGTATAAATGTCCTTTATCTTTGAGAAAAGAGTATGAGAAGTAAGAGTTAAGGAAAAAGAGCAAACATAAGTGATGAGATTTTCTCTTCCACCCTTTCAACATCAATGAATATTTTATTGAATTTTGGAAGGCATAAGGGAACATTTTTTTTTTTATTCTAAGGAAGGGAATTTTCAATGGGATTTTATATATTTATTCTAGAAGTAGAATTTATTACAACTACTTTATTTTCTAATAAAATTTGTTAAAGGCTACAAAACCAGGTCCTTTTTACATTATAAAATGAAGGTGACTATTCTGTTCAGTGTCTCACTGTTGAGATACCTGCTCTGAAAGCAGGTATTTTGAAAGCAAAATGTGTATTTTGCTAGCATTAGTTCCACTGAAATCAAAAGAAGGCATTGGGTAGCTCTAGCTGATGACTAGATGAAGAGTTGTTTAGATTCTCATGTAGGACTCATGAAGACACAGCAGAATTCAGATCCTGACATTGCCATCCTCTAAACTGTTGTGATTTTAAAGAATGAAAAAGATTGATAACCGTGGTGAGAGCACACTTTTTTTTAAATTATTTAAAGCTTGTACTTTCAATCATGCTATTTATTTCCTTGAAACAACCATTTGTTCTTGCACTAAATTCAACAAGGGCTCATGAGTCACTAAGTTTGAAACTGATTTGGCTTTCTGGAGCAAGTCCCTATGTATTTCTTCATTTGCTGAAAGGACACAGGCTCACAATATTTTCAGTGCTCCTGGTAGCCCAGGGGAGAGCTTTTTAATTGGTGAGTGTATAAAAAAAATAATAATTCCCTTGTAAGAAAAATCTTCTCTACAGATGCTAAGCTTTACTCTTTTATCTGGGTTGAGCCTGTAAGCCACAGAGTACCTCTAATTCCCTATTGAAAACTGTAGGGACTGGATGTTCTTCACCATCACCTCATTTCAAAAGAAATTTGTGTAACTTGGAACTTCAGAGGGCCGAGCCCTTGTTGAACTGGTCAGCTGAGGTTCAGAGCAGAAGGTCCTTACTAGGGGAAATACTGTCATAGCTGACCTTCCTCTGAGGAGAATGTTGGACTCTAGACCTCCTGAGATCCCTTCCATATTGAATTTTCCTGTGGTCCTAAAACTCCTCTTGGTTTTAGAGAACAACATCAGAGTTCACCATCTGCTGGGTAGAATCCAGTCTATATCTAAAATTCTGGCATGGGTGAAACAAAATGAGTTTAATAGTCTTAGCTAAATATTAGAACTCCAAGTCATATTATTCTTTTGGGTTTTGGTTTAAATTTGTCCTCAGAATAATTTTTATCTCAGGAGGGAAAAGAAGAAAGGGCACATTAATGACCTTTATGTTTTGAAAAAGGTGAGAAAAAAGTTATTAAACTGCAGTCAGGTAAAGCTCTTTGCACAGCCAGATGGGGAAATATTTGCAGAGACTTCAAGGTGGGCTTTGGGCAGGAAATGGTTTGGATTCATGAAAGTGGAAAAGCATTTAGCTAAATATTTACCTTGTATGTAGCTTGAAGTGGTCAAGTGAAAACAGAAGGTCATATATGACATTTGAAGATATCTCCAGATAATACTAAATATAGGCAGGAGTTTGCCTTTGGTGAAAGGGGCCTTTACACTGACATAATGTTAGTTTCACAATTTACTTCTGACTTCCACAACATACCTAATATAAGTGCTTTTTGTTAACAGAATATAATCATGAGACAGCTATGGAAACACTGTAACTTATATTTTGAAATAGCACCATGACAGTTAATGAGAATTTCTGAAATTACCAGGAAATATATTAACTCTTGAACTGGTGGATGACACTAAAGTGAGAAAAGAAGCAGTTTTGCTGCAGTAATAATATCAGACTCTTGGAACACTAGGGTTCCTTTCTTGTCTTTTTTTTTTTTCCATTAGAACTATAAGAAGATTGAAAGTGTACTCTGACAATCTGAGTTTCTAAAGGAAATGAATTTGCATTCAGTCAATAATTATGATAATTATAAAATATTTAATATGGCTAACTTCACAATCTTTAATGCATTTATCCACAAAAAAGATCCTGTAGTGAAAAACATACAGTTATGCCTTGTCACATAAGTTGAAGACTTAATTTTGAATAGCATATAGTAGAATTTTAAAATTTTAAAGTGGTTTTGTGGGATTAAAATTAAGCCAAATCCACTCAAATATTTTGTGCCACTAAATTGCTTTATAAAATGGGCCAAACACTGAATACCTATGGCAATCCATAGATAATGCTGACCTGCTAAAGTCAACATTTTAACTTAGCATTACAACCTAAGCTTTTATTTCCTACTGGAATTACCTTCCATTACTGGAATTACTCTGACTGCTCAAAATTTAGAGTGAATTAAATGTCTTCTCGAAGTCCTGAACAGGCTGACTAGACAAAAGTTGACTATTGTTGACCAGGAAACAGCTCAGGACAGCCTCATGGAGGAGGATGCAAAATATCAAAAGATTTTAGTTCATCACACCCTTCCTTTCTACTGTTCACTGCTGAGACCACTGATCAGATGGGGAAGCACCTTGCCTGTGGGGCCCACACTTGCTTCCTATAGATTCCCACGAGCTTTGAACCTTCTCACAGACTAAATCACTGCTTACATGTGTGTCTCCTGCTGCCTGCTCATCATTAGGTGTGGGATACTTCACAATTCAGCTGATCATGCAGAGACGTCTAGAGTCACATGCCACCTAAGAAACCCACCTGGGCTGTCAACCCGAGTAGGAGCTGTAGGCTACTTCAGAACTGGATCCTCTTCAAATTGAGAAATAATGCTGATGCTCTGAAGTGAACTTTTCAGCACGAACACTTCTCTGGAAGGGCCTTGTTTTCCCTGTTGACTTTAGGAAGTACATGGTTATTTCATACAGGTTCTAACAGTGGGATTCAGTTCAAAAAGACTGATTTATCTGACTTCATTTATGTGTCAAAAGGCCAGCTGGAGACCAACTCTTCTGTCCATGTATAGACTTGCTTGCTATCATTTGAAATGTCTGTGGCACCCTATGCATCTCCACAGGACTGACAAATAAATGCAGCAGGACCTAGGTGAGATATACACCTTTCGGAGCAGCAGATCGGGGCCAGGACTTACACCTCAGAGTGCCTGTCATGCCACAAGGGTCTGGGGGATTGGCAGCTAAGCCAAGTCCACTGACTTGAAAGGGAGCAAGGACATCTAACACTCACTTAGACTCCTGCCAAATTTTTGTCACACCTTAACTTCACACGGGATTCCAGCTCATACAAGAGTATAATATGAGAGGGTCATATGGCTGACATGACAAGAGAGGTTGGATTCAGTCGCCTAAATAAAGGATTGGGTACCATTTTAGGCACTTTGAGTTGTCTTATGTAGCTTCTATCCACCACTGATGAACCAATTCAAATGACACCAGTGCATCTCAAATCACAAGAAGATCCCTATGTTAATTGAATCCCATCTAAGATGTCATCCAAGTTCTATATCTAGAAAACATTCAATGTTTCAAAAGCAGTAGGGATAGAACCAGGATATTTTGTGCCTTTTTTGCTAAAAGCAAAACGTCTTGATGATTTTTGAGTGGTCTTGGGAATCTGGAGAGGTCTCAGCTGACTGGAAGCTGGTGAATGTTGTCTCAATTTTCAAGAAGGGCAAGACGGACAACCCCAGAAACTACTGGCCTGTCAGTCTCACTTCAATGCCTGGCAAAATTATGGAGAAGATTATTCTGGGAGTTACTGAAAAACACCTAAATACAATGAAGTCGTTGGTCACAGTCAGCACAGCTTCATGAGAGGAAAGTCCTGCTTACCAAAACTGATTTCCCCCTATGACACGGTAACCCACCTAGTTGATCAAGGGAAGCCAGCTGATGTAATCTTTTTGGATTTAAGTAAAGCTTTCGATACTCTCTCTCACAGGATTCTTCTGGACAAGATGTCCAGCACACAGCTGGATAAACTCATCATGTGGTGGGTGAGCAATTGGCTCATGGGTCAAGCACAGAGTGACCCATGAATGGGGTAACATCAGACTGGTGACCTGTCACTAGTGGGGTTCCACAGGGCTCCCTCTTAGGCCCTGTGCTCTTCAACATCTTCATAAATTACCTGGATGCAGGACTGGAAGGGATACTGAGCAAGTTTGCGGATGATACAAAACTCAGATGAGCTTTTGACTCCCTCAAAGGCAGAGAGGCCCTGCAGAGACCTCGAAAAATTAGAGAAATGAGCAATCACTAACTAGATGAACTTTATAAAGGGAAAATACTGGATTCTTCACCTGGGATAGGGCAATCCTGGATGGACGTACAGACTGGGGAAAGAGATACTGAAAAGCATTGCTCCAGAAAAAGGACCTGGGGGTCCTGGTCAACAGCAAGTTGAATGTGAGCCAGCAGTGCCCTGGCAGCCAGGAGGGCCAACCATGTCCTGGGGGGCATCAGGCAAAGCATCACCAGCCAGCAGAGGGAGAGGATTGTTCTGCTTTTCTCTGCACTGGTGCGGCCTCATCTTGAGTTCTGTGTGCGGTTTTGGTCACCACAATGTAATAAAGATATTAAGCCATTAAAGAGAGTCTAAAGGAGGGCAATGAAGATGGTGAAAGGCTTTGAGTGGAAGCCATGTGAGGAGTGGCTGTGGTCACTTGATTTGTTCAGCCTGGAGGAGACTGAGGGCAGACCTCATTCCAGTCTACAACTTCCTTGTGAGGGGAAGAGGAGGGGCAGCCACTGATCTCTTCTCTGTGATGACCAGTGACAGGACCTGAGGGAATGGCCTGAAGTTGTGTCAGGGGAGGTTTAGGTTGGATATTAGAATAAGATTCTTCACCTAGAGGTGGCTGGGTACTGGAAAAGGCTCCCCAGAGAAGTGGCCACAGCACTAAGCCTGACAGAATTCAATAAGTGTTTGGATGATTCTCTTGGGCACATGATGTGACTGCTGGGGATGGTCCCATGCAGAGCTAAGGGTTGGACTCAATGATCCTTGTGGATCCCTTCCAAGTCAGCATATTCTATAGTTCTGTGAGGCTGTGAAAGCTGAGAGGAATGAGGGTGGAGAAGGAAAAGGGATGAAAAGAAGGAATGAAATCCCAAACCTTTTTTGTAATCTATGAGCATGCCTTCAAGATTTCAATGTTTATTTGCAGCAAATGTCCAAAGCTACTTAGCCAGATCTTGAAATTCCTGTTATGGGCAATCTTATTTTCCACTTCAACCTTCACAATGACTCTTAACTACTAGATAGATCTAATAGTGTCAACAGAGTGCAGTTATTACACTTGAAATTATCAGTTGTAGAGATCTGCTGACCAGAAAGACTACCTATACTCAAAGTTTTAGAAAAGAATAATTTTTTATTTACTTATGTAGTGATTGCTATTGATAATAATATAGCAATGTTCATAGGAATCAAAAGACAGAGGAATAAAATAAATCCTTTTTAATATAAAAATGTTTAACAATTTATACTTTGAGATCAGTCTTTTTTATTCCTCTTCCTAATATTTCTTTGTGGATGTGCTGTATCTGCAGTAGTTCATTAATTGTCAGTAAATCTAATTATGCAATATCTACAATGCCTAATTTACCTTTACTTTGAGCTAATTGGCCAATTAGCCTGATTTGGGGAATAATCAGTTTACAGTGCTGAGCACATAAATGGAATTTTGAAAGGGAGAACAAAAGAACTGAACAAATGGTAGCATACAGTTTTATTCCTAACCCCTCCTCTGAAGAAATGTAGTGGCACTCTCCCCAGTCCTTGCCACCTTCCTTTCCATATATTACCTAGATTATGGAAAATTGCTATAGGTCAAGTTAAATTTGGTAAGTATGCCAAGTTATGTTGTGTTTTCATTCTTAGAACAGTCTGAAGCAATGTGGAGTTTGCCTACTATGATAACCAGTGACGGAACCCGAGAGAATGGACTGACGTTGTGTCAGGGGAGGTTTAAGTTGGATATTAGAAAAAAGGTTCTTTACCCAGAGGGTGGCTGGGCACTGAAACAGGAGGGTGGCCACAGCACCAAGCCTGACAGAGTTCAAGAAGCATTTGGTTGATACTCTTGGGCACATGGTGTGACTGCTGGGGATGGTTCTGTGCAGGGCCAGGAGTTGGACTTTGATGATCCAAGCAGGTCCCTTCCAAATCAGGATATTCTGTGATATTGTTTTTATACCAAAAACCAAAGGTGGAATACCTGAAAGCATCTGAATTTTCAGTTCACTACAAGACAATTAAGAGAAAGTAATTATGCAATTTATTTGATTCCACACTATACATATTCAGAGTTCCTACAAAGAGGTGCTATTAGACAAGTTCCTATTAAGACCATCAACAAGAACTCAATTTTCTGCATTTTGAAAAATTTGGCTCTGTTTAAATCCAGGACAACTGAGTACTTTTCCTCTCTCTGTGTGATGCAGTTTTCCTCTTCCACACTCCTTGCAGAAAGAGGAACAGTAATTTTTTTGGGAAAATACTCTTGCAGGTTGCTGAAAGCCTCTCACTCTCTGAAAAAGTTTAATCGATGAATATTTTTATGATTGATTATAGTTTTATTGACACCCCATTTCAATGACTGGCTAGTTATTGTATAGATTATTATTATACTTAATAATTTAAGAAGTCAGTCATTTCACCACTGACTTTGCAAACAGTTTTTGCACAGACTGGTTTTTTTCATAATATAGTTGCTGGGTAATAACCTTGTAGAACTGAAATTCTGTCTTAAGAGGGAAACTTTGTATTAAGAGAAATATTTTAAGAGATCCTGACATTAATGCTCTGGACACTTCAAGACAGTTTCTGGTGCTGCTTTAAGCTGATGGCCAGTTTCAGGAAATAGATCAAATAAACCCCTTTTTCCTCCTCTGAAAAGGAATTCATGCAATCCAGAATTATTTTTTCAATTCAGACCAGAAGTACCACCTAGCACTGGAAGCAGCCTGTCTTCCCCTAATTGTATATATTATATGTCATCATTAGTGGCTGGATAGATAAACTGCTCTGTTTGGACAGCTCCAGAGTTCCTACGGCCTGGCTGGCTAAAGTAAAGTAGTTTGTCCTGTTTTATGTTAGAAGTCCACAGTATTTTAGAGACAGTGTTTGGGCAGAGAAGTGACAGAAGTATATAGTTACTGTTCTGTTTCAATCATATCAGTAATATGAGGTAATTATACCATGAGCTGTGTATCATCAATTGTGTTATCTGTTGCAATAAAATTTGACTAAAAAGTTGCCCTCAGATTACCAGTTTTGCTTCAGGTTTTCTCCTGTTTACTTAACTGCTGCCTTTTTTAAAAAAAAAAAATTGGAATTGTTTGAAAATTTCATTCTAATAACAAACCGCTTGAACTTCAAAAGCCTACCTCCCTAATGGCTTGAATGAATCCTTTTTAAGTAGGTGAGAGTCTTTCTATTCCTTTCAGTTGGAATTGGATTGTATCAGATGTTAGGATATATGTTTTATTGCCCAAAGAAATGTATATGTCCAGTATTAACTCATCTGAATTCAGCACTAAAAAGTAATTTTCATACAAGTAATTCTATGTAGGATAAAGGGCATTGTTTTCCTGTAATTTTGTTCCTGATGAGTGGCTACTGTTCTCCTTTGAAGGACTTTTTCACTTGACAGAAGTGATTGCAAGTTTTTCTTTCCATAATAATCAAAAATGAAAAAAGAAAACTGTCCTTCATCAGCCTTTTCAAAGCAAACACTATTACTACCATTTCTTTTATTTGTAAATACAATCAAGTCATGACTGTAGATGTCTAATCAAAATTCCCATCTTTTTTTACAGATTATCATAATATTGCTGTTCTTTACAGAATGATATATTGTTAGTCTTTACATTTTATAAGACTGTTCTGCTAAGTGGTGACCGTCATTATACTAGGTGTTGTTCAGAAGTATATAGGGTAAAAAGACACTCCTCAGACCCAGACAACACAGACAATTTGATAAGCTAGTCAGCAAGGCTAATGGAAACACATATTGTGTGTGATAAATATTTGGTCTAAGGAAAGTAGAAAAGTCTAGCATGAAAGAACATTCCTTCTCAAACTCTCCATATTGTATATATAAACTGTAACTGGTCTGCTCCTGCTGTCCAAAATTTTTTACTAAGGTAAGCCCCAAAAATATCTTTATTCTACAGTGGTCAACTTTCTGAGTAGTGAAGGAATTCTTCTAGAATTTTATATTTCTTCCACAAGAAATAAGGAATGGAAATGAACTGTAGGAAAATTCATTAAATGAATTCCAGACAAACTTCAGCTTATGGTTCTTCAAAAATAAAGGTGAGAATTCACAGCTGAAATGGGTTTGTATTCTAACCAAATTCTTCTGTTTTTCTATCTCCACATGTTGTAAAATATCATTTTATGATATTGCATTTTTGCGTAATATGTGGAATCCTCAAAGATGAGATTAATTACATGAAATGATTAATTAAATGAAAATTCTTTATCACCTGACTGAATTAATCTCATTCAAAGTATAGGAAAGTGTTTCAGGTTTCCTGTCTCCAGAATGGCTACACATTCATGCAAAGTTTTTTTAGCTACAGTAAGAATTAGACAACCCTGTTGTGAAGCTACTAGCAGAAAATACATTCTGCATTCTCCACTCACTTGTCAGCAGTGCAATGCATCTGAAGTATGGCCACCTTCCAAAGAAACAACAAAAACGGATTAAAGAGTCCTAGTTTTATGAAATTGTACTGTGTCATTAGTACATCATTGCTGTAATAAATACTGGACAGAATGATCTTGCAATTATTAGAGCCATATTTTTAGTGAACATATGCAGGTGTTCCAGTTTGAAACCTGCTAGCACAGCTTTGACTCATGGCTATAATTTCTGCTTTCCTTTCCTATTCTGTGTGAGACAAGCACACAGAAATTTGGCCATTCAATGCCATAAACTACAAAGTATAGTTTCCTTTATGAAAAGATGTATCAGTTCAAACTATATTACTTGAAAAATAGCTTAGGTGTGCATATGTAAATCCTCTATGGATATATGCATTCAAATTTCAGACGTTTTTACATCAATTTATTTTAAATAAAGAACTGAGCTAATGGACCTTCATATCTGTCATGTTTTGACTAGATTAAAAATATAGCAAAGGGCAGTATCATGTATGAAGTCATGGCATAAAGTAAAGCCTCTAGTTTGATTCTCTCAACTCTGACTAGAGATGAGGAGTTAAATTATGCGTTAGAAGCTTTTCTATATCTCTGGCACATTTTCCCACTTCTTGCATACCTAACATTGACTACTTATTCTGAAGAAGTACCAGATTTTGGAAACGTGATGCCTAGCTCCTACCAGAAACAAACTGCACCCAGCAGGTACAGAGAGTAAAGAAAGAGATGTGACATGCTTTGAAGACCACAAAGCAATTTACCACATCCTTGCACATGGTCACATTCTTTTTATGTGGTTCCAGGCTTGTGTTGAGCTGGGGAGGCTGACCAGAGACGCTTTTCTCGAGACGCTTAAGTTGTTCTGTTCTATTGTTTTCCCTTTCCCTACACCAAGTACTAAAGTTGGTCTCCTGTCCAGAAACCTGGTCCCTTTCTATGAGTTCCTCTGTGAGTGATGAGAATTGCTAGAAAAAAGCATTCAGAGTCTGCCTATTTCAAAGGAGAGATATGCACATTTGCTATTTCATTAGAAGTATTTGAAAAAAGAATCAATAAGAGCTGTTTGTTTTCTCCCTTACAGAGATATTATTTGTAAGAAGATAATGATCCGTCTTACTTTAGGTATTTATCCAGAAGATCAAAGTTTGAGAAAACCACCTTTGAGTTAAAAACAAGTCACTCATTAGATAATTTGCTGTAAGCCAATTGGTTGCAGTTAAAATAAGTTTTCCATTACTTCATCACCCATTTCCAGAGCTACTTGTTAATCTAATTGACAACAGTATAATGACTACAATAATCACATTTCACTCACCACATTTCAACAGTTCAATTTTTATCTCGTGGTTCCCTTTCCTTTTTTCCCCTTGGGCTTATCAATTTTTTGACATGGGAAGATGTGCAGTCTCCTATTTTTCTTGAAGACAATCTTCAATATTCATTGAGGTAAAACAATATGTCATATCTTTCAATCCAGCAATATCATTCTTTGTTCTGGCTGCTCAAAATAAACTCTTTAATGATCCTGTTCTTACTGGCTCACAATATATAGTCAGTCATTTCAGAAAAGTGATGATCTTTTCACCAAGCTTTAAGTAGCTTGGCAGAGACATCTTTTAGTGCATATACTCTAAAATGCCATGAAAAAAATAATCAGCTATACGCTTTACAGATGGAATTCTTGGCTATCTAAAATGCAATAAGTAATGCATTGGGAATAATTTTTAAGGGAACTCAGCACCTTAAAGTGTCAGGCTATATGTTGGCTAATTTTTGTTATATAATTTTGTGATTAGGTAATATCATGAAAATAAAAATGGAGGTAACATCGAAAGAACCATAAGAAGATATAGTTTTTGCCTATTATAATTAGTTACCTCTTCTGTTTTCATTCCAGTCAATAAGCCTGACAAACAAAGAAAATGTTACTTTTGTAACTGTAATCAACAGGATCAATTAATAAGCTGCAAATGTAAAGACGAAATTCCTATTAAAATTCAAATTTCTTTTCCTCAATTTCCATGAGGTTTAGGAGCAAAGTCTCCTAGTCTGATGCAGTAGCATTATATTTTTAGCTTAGCTTTCTTTTCCCATGTAAAATATCAGACTAAAAGGAAAAGATAAGATCACTACAATTTTTCAGACAAGGATGTCAATTTTGTGCATTGCCTCCATCTTCCTCACTATCTGGTATTGAAAATGAGTCTGTCATAGCAGGTTTCGTTGCAGATAATAAGGGAAGTTAAAAATTAGCTGGTGCTCCTGGATTCACAGAGTCCAACCTTTGTCAAGCAGCAGTTTCCTCCATATTAATAGATTTGAAATTATTCAGGAAATTACTTGAAAATGACAGAGTCACTGAACATTATTTTAATGTCAAATGACTCAAATGATTCTGTTGGAGTCATACAGAACACAAAGGTCAATGCTGCACTGCAGCATGGCAGCTGGTCTACCTCAGGAGCTGAGGACAGTCAATTCCATCTTGAAAAAATTTATAACTGTCAAAGATAAAATGGACCACAGGAAGAAAATCTTCTCTTAAAAAGCTACAGTAATATCATGCTAGCATATTTTAAATGGTGATTCATATTCTGATCAGGTTCAAGTGTGGTAGAGCAGGGATCTGACTGCTGTGTTTAAGTCCATGTTTAAATCTGCTGGTGGAAAGGATTCCTCTCTTTCAACACAGACAGGTTTTCTGTTTGAGTATTCATGAGTCTTCATGTCCTACAAAAAAAAAAAAGGAAAGAAAGTAGAGAGAGAAAAAAAGGATGATTAGCCATCAAAATAAATTATTCCATGATAATAATAATAATGATAATAACAACAACAACAATAACAAAATTTCTTGGCATAACGTCAACTTCGACACAGTTATATAAAATGCAGCTTATATTTCAAATTTACTGATTCATAGTAGCTTGGGCACCAGTTTGTCAACTTCAATATTAGTTTTAATTCTGCTATCTGAATTGACCAGTAATTAACTCCAAAGAAGTAGGAAATGTAACAGCCTAATTTACCAACATATGGATTTCATCTTCTGAAAAACTTAATCCACTGTGATTGTTTTGCAATGAAGAATAACATAAATAGGAACTCAAAAAATGAATTCGTAGATGGACCCAAGAATGTATGAATAGTATCACCCATATTTCAAATCACTTTTCCTAAACTGGAAGAAAAATAATAAGCTTGTGTGGAATAAGAACCACATGCTTGTTGAGTTATATTTGATGAGGTAAAAATTATTTTATTTTCATTCTTACATTATTATAACTGTCTTTACATAGACTATATCAGAGAAATCTTTTTATACAGCATATGTTTTCTGAGAAACCTGGCCATATAATTTGGGTTGTGTGCATAGCTCAGCCTCCGTCATTTAAATCTAATAGCTAAATTATCAATATCTTGAAATTTTTTATCATTTCAGCAGATCACTTTAAACAGTAGAGTGGCAGTTGGATAACTGCTACAAAAATATTACCATCAAACTGAAAATACATAGAATCCCATAGGCTTCTGTCACAGGAAGTAATTTACTTGTGGAAGTGAGCAGTCTTCCTAAACGTGAGAGATAAATAGTAAATCCTGGAAATGTAGAGGGAATTGTATGATTTTTGACCAGACTCAACTAATTGCTTTGTTCACAAGTGGAAGAGTTTCTTTTACTCTAATGTCCTTTACTAGCCTTGAGTTTGCCTTCAGAATAGGAAGTAAGTGAGGATGCAGCCTACCCTATGAAACATTGAAGCATTATTTAGCCTTGTCAAAAATTCTGCCTAGCTTTGGACACTCATTTTCAATGGTCTGTAATTAAATAAAAAGTGTTTGTTGCAATGTATTATAACTGTATGATACCATGGTACATTTACATGCCATTGTTTTACATATTATTTATAACGTACTCTGGTAATCAATTTGAATTCTTCATCTTCCTTTGCTCTCCTCCCAGTTGCTTTGCATGTTTAAAAATAAGCAGTGTGTGTACGTCTCAAGACAGCTGCTGAACTTAGGAAGACCAGGGCTACTACAATTGTCACATTCTGAGCAGATTCTGTATGCAGAGTGGAAGGAAAACAGAATTGGTTACTGGAGTATATGAAAAATATCTATTACACACAGTGGATCTACCAGTATAAAAAAAAAAAACCCTTACTTAGATTTGCAGCTTGTAAAAACTGGCATAAGATGAGGATTAGTCTGTCTTGTAAAATTTCTTTGTAGCATGATTTTGGATATTCAGTATGCTTGGTTTTTAAGCAACTATTTTAAATATCACTTTTTTTTTTTAAATACCAATTGCTGCTCACAGACTTGGATGATCCTAACAGGATCAACATGATGTCAAGTAACATACCTAAAAGCTGAAAGGATCCTTAGGGCAGAGACAACCTTACCAGTAATTCACCATTGGATACCTTGGTCAAGCTGCTTGTGTCCAAGTTTACCCAAGTGGAAGACTGAGAACAAGAGAAAGGATAAGGACCTCAATTAACTTCTGTGTTGGAACTGATCAATCAGTCTATAAAGCATAAATATTTGAATTTTTTCTGTTTCTTTTGACTCCAAATAGAACTAAATGCAATCTATTTAAGTTGTTTTATTTTTGAATGGGCTTTATTGTCAGTTTGCCCTAACATGTTCTTTCTCCTTCCCCCACCACCTTTTTCAGTCAGAAGAATTTGGAAGAAAACTGCATATACATAGCAATCACAGGAAAAATATTGCTGCTTCAGTTTCTTTGGAGCTGTGATGTTCCTTTAAGTCACTGAAACATTCACAAGGCAGAATTTACATGACAAACAGGATTTGATCTTTCAAAGTCAAGATAAAAATATACATTATATAAAAACAGCACTCTAAAATAGGTCTTGTATAAAAGACTGTAATTACTGTCCTAGGACAATATACTTGAAGATGCAATGTGAGCCAGGCTAAGACTTATTAAAAGTTGATACTGGCACTTCATGGTCAGAATTCACACGTCTGTGCCACATTTCAGATGTGTAAACTTTGTACCTTTTGTATCAATTGGAAATATCAAACAAAGCAGAAAGTAATAAACCCCCTCAAGATATGATTATCCATCTTCATACACTGTATTTGTGTATTTTAAGTAGTATTTGAGAAGGTATGATTTCTGTATTTATGCTTTAACACTGCCTATAAGGCCTAATCCAGAGTAAAGACTAATGTAAAACACTGGTAACTATGTGTTGCTATAAGGAAGAAGGAAAAAAAAAAAGATAGGGTGAAAAAAATCCTCAAGCTAAGCATTTTTACTTTTTAAGGCAAAAAAAGACCCAATTAAGTAAACAGTCTGCTCCAAAAAACCTAAACATTCATTACATTTTACCAAGGCTACATCAGATCAAGATTTTCCTCTGGTTATTCTCAGAAAACACACCATCCCTCCTGTTCACTGTTCATGTTCTCACAAAATGACAGATTCCTCTCCCAACACTGCATGTCTAGCAAAGCACACTAATACTGCTTGTATAGAAACAAACCCTAGTACCGCTGGGACTCTGGAAGAAATCTGAACAGAGTTCCTTCAATAGGAGATTGCACTGAGGATCTGAGACCTACTGATTTTCCTTCCCTAGGAGAGCTTCCTCTCTTTCTCAGTTATAATATATGCTCATTTAGGTCTAGTATTTTCCCCTTTACATGGTCTCTATTTTTAAATTCTTTCTACTGAGGCCTTCCACTAACATTAAGAAGTCAAATAAAGTACAATTCGTGTATAAAAGTCTGTAACACAAATCTGTCCTAGGGGTTTCTTACACTGAAGGTTTTCTTTCATTTTAAATTCTCTTGACATCTAATAGGAAACTCCAAGAGATGTCCTGATACTGCAGCAACAAGAATTTTACAGAAACACTAAAACTGCCACAGTTGCAGATCAGAGTATATTATTTGTGCTTGCTTTAGTACAGATCAAGTCAATCACATTTTATATGAAACACAATCTATACTCTCAGTTTCCAGCATATCAATAACTATGTAACCT
Organism: Chiroxiphia lanceolata; assembly: GCF_009829145.1. Classification (NCBI taxonomy): domain Eukaryota; kingdom Metazoa; phylum Chordata; class Aves; order Passeriformes; family Pipridae; genus Chiroxiphia; species Chiroxiphia lanceolata. Next base: position 52,200,513 of record NC_045639.1, read on the forward strand.
TACACAGTTGAATGCCATGTAACAGTGTGGTTACATTCAGCTTGCTGTTCAAATATTTTTAAAAACATCTGCTTCTCGGTGTAGGAGGAGAAAATTATCATGAGCTTAACAGCAAACATATACAGCATGTTAGATATAAGAAGCCAAGATACACAGCCTGAGTTCAACAGACACTGGAAACAGCCAGTGAAAGACAAAGAAAACCATCTTTCTTTTTTGGCAGCAACTGCTTACATTATGTACATCTTCAAATACTTACAAATATTATTACTGAGTGATGTCACTGATAACAGTTGATAGAGACAAAGGCCTGAAAAGCAGGTGACAACTTGCATTATGTAGTTCACTGTATTCTCTTTTTTCCATCAAAATTTATATTTTCTACAATAAAATAATCTATTTACAACACTGGACAACCAAACTCCTATGATTGTCAGTATCTCTACAACCAAAATCTCATTTTAGTCCTTTTACATATATGAAAGATTATGTTTTTGAGGAAAAAAAAAGTAAAAAAATATCAGAATCATAAACTCTGGAGAATGTACTTATTGGTTCTTTCCACAAGTGAGCTGAAAGAGTTTTCTAAGCCAAAATACAGTGATTCTTTGAAGCCATCTATCAGGTCCTCTGCGAGGTACAGGTTGTCCCTGTATATTGCTAAACAAAATAGAGTCAGAGAAAGCATTTACACATCCGACCTCTGTTTGTCCATATGGCTTGCTTCTTAATTTTTTTCTTCAGTATTTGTCTGTGTGGTTGTGTATAAAAAAATTTAAACACTGTCAGTCTGCCTTCATGGTAAGAAACAGCTGGAAAAGCTCTGAAGGCCGTATTCTTGGTCAGAAAGCACTGTGTAAACTTTTCAAGTTTGACAGTGCAGCCTCCCAAATGCTAGACCCAAGAAAAACCACACGAGCTCGCTGGTGTTAAAACAGAGTGTTCTAACCTCATGGGCCTCTGTGTGCATGTGACCCCATAGAGATATATACAGTACTGTGTGCTGACTGCTTAAAAGCTGTGGTTAACAATTTGGAGGGTAGCAAGGAACAACTGAAAAGTCAAACAAATTTATAAGTAAAGATAATGCATTTCAGAAAATGTATTTCTGTATATTTATTTACTTTTTTCATTGTTATATCACCTTGACCTCAGTATAAGTATGCATGAATATATAGATTCTGAATAATAATCTTAGCTACTCTTAAGAACCCTTTAAATCCAAGGCATACTTTTCCCAGTGATTGCATTGATATATTAACTTAAAAGAAATGTTATCATTGCCAGGCATTTGAAGAATATTACATGCTAAAACACTTTTCATTTATGAATAAATTGTAATGTCAAGCTGTGTTACAAAAAGAACAGCTGGACATAAAAAAAAAAAAGTTTACAGTGCTTTGTATTTTAGTATTTAAAACATTTCATATCAGTATTACTTTCCTCTGGTGTTTGTCTGCAATGTAACTTTTCTGCAGGAGAATGAGAATCTAGGAGAATTTTGTGGCTCCATTTCTAGTTCACTTTCTGTTCCAGTCCCAAACAATGTTTGAATACTTTACAAGTTGGAGAAAAAGGAGAAAAAAAATCTCAACATCTCCTAAACTTGTATCTTATCTTTCCTCCATTGTAACAGTAAAAGATTTTGATCTTTGGTTATTGAAATGAGCATCAAAATGAGACAAAGTTCAGAGGTAGTCTGGTGGTAGTCTTTGTGGAAGTAACTTTTGTCATGGAACATGTATTTGGCTGCTCTGGCTGCTGCAGATGTGGGTCTTGGGATATCCCCAAACCAGGACCCAGGCTGTCATTAGCATGTTACAGATAGGATACTTAGCGGTCGTGCTTCAGTTTTCAAATTACCAAAGAACATTCACCAGACTTGTGTTTTAAAGTGCTTTGTTGTAAACAAGACCAAGAAGTCTTCATGAGTTAGAAGTGACTGCCTTGGCAGGTTATAGATAACAAAAAAACCCCACTTCTCACCCCTTTTCCTCCCAGATCCTTAGAGAGCAAAATCCAAGACTTTTACCTTTGTCCAATAAAGGGTAGATGGAGAGCTTTTCACATGATTACCAGAGCTGAGATCTCTTTTCCAGTACGTGCAGTCACAGAGGGAATGAGTGAGGCCTTTTTTTGTTCTCTTGTACAGAGCTTCCCATGATACCATCCAATCTTCAAAGAGGTGGTAGGAAAATGTACAGATATAATAAAACCAATTACAAAGAAAAATGCATGTATGGTTTTAGCATATATTATTGTTCTCAACTCAGCAACTTTTCATGCAGAAAATATTATCAGTTTTGAAGAAAAAGTTTGAGTGGAGAGGATCACAAATTGGTTTTAAATGGTTGCAAGAACAAAAGCTTCTGGGTGGCTGGCTCTTTTTTTTTTTTCTTTTTACTTACTGTGAATCACACAAGATCTAAAAATAAGAAATATCTAGCTAAATGCAAAACACATAGTGTGTTCATGAGATGAATCTCAAAATGAAATACAATAAAATTATCAGCTTGTAATGAAATAAAGAAAAGAAATATAGATCTGCTCCTGCTGTTCATAACTTGAGAAATTGAATCATGACTGAGCTAAGTGAAACAAATATATCAAATTCCTTCAGAGGACACTGTGTACAAACAGTTAAAAGGAATGACATGTGCAGTGTTCTACGACACATTTTGCTAGATGAAAGAAGCATAGTATATATGTACTGTAATGCTATAATATTGAGTGCAATTTGTGAGTTAGCTCAGTATTTCCGATTTTGGACGCAGCTAGCATAAAGTTTTGGCTTGCAAGTGAAAGATTAAGAAACAGAAGAAGCATTTAACAATTTAAGGCCTTCAAGTGGTTCAAAATTCACTTGAACAGTCCTATTAAAAACACTGAGAGTTCATCTTTGATATGACAGGACTGAGTCTAGAACATATTCATGGTAATAACACATTATTATCAACACACTGGCAAGTTTAAAACAGCACACTTCAGGAACCAAGGTTCCCCTGGGCTTTTGTTGAACTGCAGAATTTACTTTTGTCAAAGGCCTGATGAAGTGCTGAACATCTATAATTGGTACCAAAAGAGGGTATTGCTACCTGAGAAAATCCAGGACTGGAATTCTGCCACTTCTTCACTGAAGGGTTATACGGGGAAGTGTCACGGTCACAGATATATGGGGGTTTTATGCCTTTTGTTTATCTCAAGAGCACAGCAAGATAGATGTAACCTCGACATCCTTGTTGTAGGTAACACTGCCTGATCACAGCAGAAAGGAGTTCCATGCAGTCAGTTCTGTTTCCTGCACCATAATGCAACAAAAACATGTGGCAATGACAAATACATCCAATAAACCAAATAGCTTTTGATTTCAGATTCTCAAAATCAGTTTCTGAAAAGCAAAATTGTCGTTTATTATGCCTATCTATGTCTGGAGTGCATAAAGCAAAATTATTAAAACATCAATGGGCTTCGTACTCAACCTGAAATCCAATATTTCCTGGCCTGTATCTCTAAGTTTTGTCCACCTAGTTACTTGCTTCCCTGCCTTTGTGAATCCGGTTGTAAACTGCTGCAGCCTTTCCCTTGCTCACAGTGTCTGTCAGCAAGTTTAAAACCTGCTCACTCTCACTTACACTTACCTCATCATCTGTAAGGTTTTAAAATTGGTTTTGATTCTAATTTCAGGGATGATGAGGCTGCAGACCACTAGTTTGTTTAGACACAGGCTGTTCTGCTTCTGATCCCTACAGCTCTCCAGTGCTACTCGAGGATAAATAGCAGCTCATCTTTGTTCTTTGAAGGACCTGGTGTTTGCAGTGGTTTTGTTTCCTTTCATTGACAGTTTCATCTAATTTTGCTCTGTGCATTCATGTTGGATAATAGTGCAACAATCTGAAGTCCGCATATTTATAGTAAGTAAAGCAGATATCTTCTTTATTCTGCAGAATATATAATAAAGCAAATAAGTAATAGATGCCTAATTGCTTCTTGCATTTAAAACCTTTGGCAAGGCTTACTCAGATTTTTATCCAAGTAGGAGGAAAACGCTAAATGAAGTTTCATTTTGAAAATGGAGTTCATTCATCTTCTATGGGTCTGTGTTTTTCTGACCTGGTCATTTTCTTCAGAAAGCACATTTTCTATATCACTCACTAAGCAAATAAAATAAAGACTCTTGACCCCACACTCTTCTTCCGATGCCAGAAGGAAATGAAATCACACCTCCTCAGGTTTATGATTCGATTCTTCCCCTGAGAAAAGGACCTAGGTACTTTGATATCTCCTACTAATGTTACACATAAAAGAAAGGATGTTTTCATTACATCCCAGTCAGCATTCATAGAATTGTGTAGCTTGTTTTCTTTTTAGAAATTTTTTTGTATTTCTTTTAGTGATTAAATATCCTGTTTTTTCAACAATCCTACTAAGGGGGAACCAGGAAATAAAATAAAATAAAATAAAATAAAATAAAATAAAATAAAATAAAATAAAATAAGATAAAATAAAATCGTTTACTTATTACTACTGACTAGCAAGGAGGGGATCGTGGCTCAGATTGCTGCAACTATTTTTCTAGGTAAGCAAACAATAGAATCATCAATAAAAAGATCAAATGAAAATGTGCTAAAAACTTAACTGAGAAACAGCATCCAAGTCAGAGAGAGCCTTGGCATTAATTGTAATAGAAACAAGTTCAAAGATGGTGAATTCCTATTGTGTCTTTCTTACAGGTTTCATCCCCAATTGCCTTCATGACTGATCTAGCACAAGACACTGAGGAAATGATAAAGACCTTAAAGCAAAGACCAAACCCTAGAATACTGGCATGATTTTCTGTTGTAGTTGTCAAATCTTGGATGCTGAGACTGCAGAAAAATTACATGTATGCATAAACATCTCCGTGTTATTTTATCTTTTAGAATGTGAAATAATATATTGAACGATGAGTTTTCTTGGGTTGTAGGGTTTCTAATTAGATTACATAGAAATCTGTAACAAATTGTAACTATTAAGTAATCATCAAGAAGGCAAGTTGAACAAGGCAAGCATCCCAGGTATGGTAAGGATTATAAGTCAATCAGTCACAAACCAAGATTTTTGAAGTTGCCTAAATCATAGTAACAAGATACAATGTGATGTTCAATCACCCAAATATGAACTCGACATCTACCCTAGGAAAGTGTTGATCAGGACGTTCCCATATTTGTATTTCTTGTCTAGATCTAGACCTACTATTTTACCTTAAACTTTGCCTTGGCAAATGTACTCTTTTCTTTCTTCAGGTTAAAAGTATTACACCAGTATCTCACAGAGACGTAAACTGTGAACTGAATGGTATGGGATCCTTGTGGGTTCCTTCCAACTCATCATATTCTGTGATTCTATAACTTCCCATATACTTCTGTGTACCCACAGAGACTTTCATTCCCATATCACCTCTCTTTCCCAGCATGGCAAAACCTAGCTGGTAAGTTGACAAGGAAGGTAGCAAGAAAGAGAAAACCCACCATAAAACTTTTCAGGAAGAGCTTACGAAATGCAGAACTAGTTGTGAAAGGCAATACTAAATTTTGGATAGATAGATTTATGCTTGCTCTTGTGATGCTTTAGGGATTAGGCAAGTGACGTGTTCTGTCCTGGGGTACTCATCTGTCCTCTTCATCTTTTAGAAATGAAAAGAAGTAAAAACAAAAGGTAGTTTATTTGGGATGGACTTCTTAAAAAAAAAAAAAAAAAAAGAGAAATAACTTTTAAAACTCCAAAACTGAGCCTTAGTTTTGAAGGTACTCTGTTTCTTATCACATTATACTACCCAGTATATTAATTAATTTGTCATCTCTGATGAGCATAGAGGATATGAACTCAGAAAAGATGCTGAAAAGTAATTGCTTGCAAATATGTTGTCTGTACTGAAGAGCACAGATATCACAGCTGCTTCCCTCACTCTCCTTTTGTGCAGTGTCACAATGAGCTGACTACAGGACATGAGGTAAATGTAGAATATAAACTGCAACTCATTTTGGTGAAATATGGGGAACTACAATTTAATAAGAAATAGCTGGTAAGGGAGACCAGCTGCTGGTGAAGAATGATCATCCAAGCTCTAACTACCATTTGCCTCACTAAGTGACTCAACAACTGCAAATATTAAGTACTAGTTGACCTATTATAGTGAATCCCTTTAACAACAGTAGGGTTTCTATCTAAAAATAAAGCATCAGTTTCTCAGCTTTTCTAAAGTGTGTTTTACTATCCATCCAATTCTATACAGAAGGAAATAAATTGTTTGAAATAAGAACCAGAATCTTGAAATATATGCCAAAAATCTGTTAGTGTCCAGTTGACAACAGTCACAGTTCATAATAAGCGCTGCCCCCATTTTCTACTGTCTACAGTTAGATGAAAAGGGTCTGTTATGAGACAGAAAAGCTGGAGGACTGAGAAAAGCTGGAGGTTGAGAAAATCCATATATTCATTGAATTTGCATTTTTATTTGTCATAAATTTCTATATTGGCACTTCCCAAACGTACTTTGTTCAGGTACCTTAGAGAGAATGAGGACAGTAGCAGCCCCTCTGAGCTCTGTGATTAGCTGCCTGCGCGGGTAGGAGGAGATGTATCTTGTGGCTGCTCTCCTGACTGGTTTTATTCTGCATAGCTCTCTAGGATAGCTTTTACTGTACTGAGTCTCAAAGTTGCTGCACAATGAAGCAGTTTGCAGAACTAAGCTTATTCTTTCTTCTCAATATCTTGATTCCTCTTGAATCCTCTGGGCATGTTATTGCCTCCACTTACCAGGCAATAACCAGTGTTTACAGTTCAGTATATTGTAATTTCCCATGATGCTTGAAAGTCAGTTTTTGCTTTTTTCAAACAATTAATGATGCTTTATCACCAGGATAAACTGATGCATTATAAGTAACTATAACTGAACTTCCCCAGGTAAAGATGGATATAGACATGACTTTGCATGCTTTAGGGAATCAGGGATAACATGCCTATGAATGTTTATTTTAAAAATTAAATAAAAAAATAAATATAACTAATTCAATGTCTGGGAACTGTGACTACAACAGTGGTTATTTTATTGCCAGAGGTTATCTAAACAGACTTTAAAAGGTTGTCCTCCAAATCTTAGTGAATTTGGCAGCATATGGTTTCATTTCATAATTATGTATGGGTTTTGAGGAAGAGTTTTTCCTGAAAGATATAAAAGTATATTTCATCTGTAAAAGCATGCTGGCTTGCTCAGCTTCTCTCTAGAGAAAATTTAAGATCTTCATAGTGAATTCTTCATGAATACAACAGAGCATTTTGCATTACTTTCCCTTCACCCATTCTCCCTGCTGGCTTACTGGCTTGACACTATTAGGTCTTAATAAAAAACTGGGTTTAAGTTTCCACAGCTGAAAGTCACAAAGATATCAAGCTCAATCATATAAATTTAATTTATTTAATTATTTTTACCTTACATTAACATTTGTAGTATGCAGTAACTATACAGTATTATTACTGGGGTAGTTTTCAAATTAATTCTCTAATAGAGGTTGCCAGGTAAGTGTGTTACACCAGTTTGACATACGGAAAGAGTTGTAAGAACCAGCCTGGACTAAAGACCAAGTCTGGAAAGGAATGATCTTTACAAAGGTTTATGTTCATTTTCTTTTGATGTTGGTAGGCTGACATTGGCAAGTCAAAAAATCCTTTCCAACCAGTCTTTCTGCTGATCTTAATATGTACACATAACCTTTCTGCTACATGACATCAGCAGCAAAGGCCACAGTTAATTAGTGAGAGTTTACTTCTAAAGACTGAGAAACACTGATGGGTTCCTTGCGTGGTTTCAATAAACATGCCTTCTCACCTGCCAATATTGAGATGCTGTACTACACTTTTCCAGTGATCGGGTGAATCAAACCTGTATAGAGACAAACAATATATTGTATAAGAGAAATTTAGACCTCAGGAGCACCTCTACTCCAGACCTGTGCACTGAAGCAGCATCATATCTTCACAGAGGTTATAACAGAGTACTGTCTGTCAGCTTTGGCAGAAGCCACTGATTCAGTGTGTGCAACCAATAAGCGTCCACACATGCCTTGCTGTCCATGGCAGGACTTCCACTAAATCTTTAGAAGACATGGACTGGAACCCATATCTGAGAAGGACCTTTTGTGTCTTGCCAGAGACTTGTCCCTTTTTTACCCACGAGAGTTTTAGGTTTCCAGTTAAACTCATTCAGCTTTACCATTCTGGAAAAGTGGATGCTTGAGGAACTGCCTGACAGCACAGGGTACTGCAGGAAATGGGGTCAACCATCAGCAAGACCCTTGGGCAGAAACTTAGAGTCTGAAAAATTTCAAATAAGTTTATTTTTTGCATGCACAATAAAAGTCAGTTTACCCACTTTCTTTATCTTACATCACTCCTCTGCTTTCCAACCCAGTCCTCAAGTTTCACTTGATCAATCATTTCTTTGCAGTCAGTTTTCAAGAATGTAGCAATTATTTTGCCTGATGGATATAATGGGAGAACACTGGACTGTGTGAAATGGGCTGTCAGCAAGGTACTTCTCTAAAACACTAGAGACAAAAATATCAAGGAAACATATATACTCACACAGTAGACATGATTTAGAAATTAAATGAATATAATTAGCAACTGGAAGGAATAATCAAAATCAATATTACAGTCAACCTTATTTTTTTTGGTCAAAGGTTTAAGATTTCTTTATCAAACTCAAAATTTTGTAACATAAAAAAATCACAGATTTGTAACTACAAATACTTGTAGGCTTTAAATTACCAGTGTTTCCACAAGCGTGCCTCCCCTAATATTTCAGGAAACAACAGTAAAGTAGAAGGGTAAAAAAAAGGAACCATTTTATTCTTAAAAATTAAGAAAAAAGAAAACCTGTGATTCCAGTAGATTCAAGAATGTGTCCTGAGAAAGGAGTATATGGGCAGCACAGTATAAAACAGTGTGCTAGTGCAGCCTGTGTCCTCTATGACTCAGAGAAATTGTAGACATTGATGCTCATAGAGAGGGGGCTTTTGTTTGTGTGAAACTGCACTTGATACAACTGATACACAATTTCAGCAACTGACCACCACCTCCTACCCTGCACAGCACACTGCATCCGGGAACCAGCTCACTTTCCTTTGTGCTGCTCTGCATAATCAGTTCCAGCATGCTATTGGGGAGTTAAAGTAAATGATTTGAAGCCTGTGAGAGTTCAGATTAGGGTGGATATGCAACCTTGACTGAAAAAAACATAAAGCAATAAAAGAAAAAGAGGAGAAGAAATAAAATAGTTTCTTACTTTTAAGAAAAATCCATCTTTACCCAACTTTGACAAACATCCATTTACGTTTCTGTTGCAATACCTATTTTAACTTGCTGCTCCAAATAAATAACACTATATAAGAAAAACTGGCATACAACCAATCCACAATAAGTTCCTCTCTTTTCCAACTTCATTGCAGTATTTTTCCTCACACATCTGTTTCACCAAAGATATTCCTTTTTCTAAATATCTGAGTTCACTGACTGTAATTTAAATATCTCCAATCCTCATTAATTTGCAGATAGGAAATTAGGCCAGATCTGTATTTCTACTAATGTAAAAAAATTGCCTTCAGGAAAATCAAAAGAATTTTAATGACATGTCTTTACGTAAATAAAACAGTCATACAGTTCTTTTTTCCTGTTCTATTTTCATTGTGCTGTTGAAGGAGTGGGAATATACCCTTATAATCAAGCATGTTTTATATAATATGCTAATTCATAAGTGGTGGCTCATCATCCACAATGTGAACTTTGAGAACTCTGCAAAGAGTGCAATGAGGACAGGTTTTTCTCGTGGGTTTCCAGCACACTCCACAAAGAACTGTGTTTCACAAGTATTTGCAGGGACAATGCGCTGCCTCAGACATGCAAGGCTGACTTTCTTGCCTATACTGACAGCAGTAGGTCTTATAATTTTATGGACTTTTTTTAAGTTCACATTTATAGTTCCAAGACCTATGGGTATTTGGTCACAATGTTTTCATAACATCTCTTTTTCTGGTACAAAAGCAGTAGAAAAAAAAATTTCATTTGTTGAGGAAAAAGAATACTTTAAACCCAATTTGAATATAGCAGGGAAGGACAGTTTTGTACTGAGGACTGAGCAATTTAAGCTCAGTACTGAACAGTCTGATGCCTCCACTCTATATTTGTCAAAAGTGTAGAGGTGTCGTTGCAAGAGAGTATAAAACAGGAAACAACTTTTAGGCAAATATATTCTGCCCCAGTCATGTAGTTCAAAGGAACATGGGGAGCATCTCGCATTAAGTTGCACACCTGATGGCCAACTGGATTGCTTTCTGTGCTCCACCAGTCATAGCCTGGTTCTGCATTGACTGCAGTGGGAAGTTGGGTACATATAGACATCATCTGGTAGAAACTTGGACTGCTGTGCCTTAATTCTGAGATTTTTCAAACCTTTTTGATGTGTTAAAGTGAGGCAACCTGGATCCCTCTGCTTTATTTTCCTTATCTATGAATGAAGACAGCAAGGACTACTGTAAAGCAGTGTTACAGCCTAGTTCAATTAATATTTGAACTTCTCTCTACAATAAATAATTTGGGTAAAACTGATGTTCTCCTCTGCAAAACCATTCTCCCTTGGAGAAATTCCCTCAGTCTCCTACTGTGTAAATTAGTGTCTTGGTTGATGAGGAAAAGATGAGTTTCCCTTTCAGAGGATTAAGCTTACTGCCTTCTCCATGCTGTACACAGCTCTTTATACAAAGATTATAAACTTAGCCAAACATCTTTTTCTATCTAGATTTTGAGTATTTTTATCACTGTAGTGAGAATTATTTTTTCATACTTCAATTTCCATTCTCATTTTTGTTTTAAAATGCTTTTAAATTCTTTCTTGTTTAAGTGCAGCCATAACAATGTCTTCACATTGCTTATCAATAGAAAGAAAAGTTTTGTGGTTGTATGCAATGTCCTAAAAAGAAATATGACCAAAGAGTTATGATCAAGACAGAAAACCATAATGCTATGTTCCCTGTGTCAGTATCTTGCTAGAAAATTAATACACCACAGTTGAGGTAATTACAGAATCTGTGTGTGATCTATCAAGACACAGTGATTTAAAGGGTTTGTGATTAGAAAATTCCCATTTTCTTATTGCTCCTTCAATTTGTTTCCTAGTAGAAAGCTAAATAATTTACACAATTCAAAATTACCTTTTTTTTTTAAGCTTTCTTTTCAGTAATGCACCATGTCAAACGAGATGATTGGTACTCATCCCTCCAGATTAATCAAATTTCAGTGATCTCCAGGATGCTAAGATTTCATTTTCTTTGACTGGTAGATTCCAATTATCAAGAGATTCATCACTGCAAATTATGCAGTTGCAAATGAAACAAAACAAAACAGGATGAAAACCATTAATGATTTAAGATATCTGTGTCCCAAATAGATGTTCAAAAAACTAACAGCTTCATTCCCCACCCCTTTGTAATGCTGCCCACAGCTTTTATAGCACGTGTCTGACATGTTGGCTTCCTGTAACACGCTTGTTTAGTGTATACTTGTTCCGGATGAAGCACAGAAGTTTGGCTCTGCCGAGGCAAAATACACAGGTAAACACAATGCTTCAGCAGACTCTAAAACTTTATGCTGGCCACACAAACCTCTCTTGTCTTGCTAAAGGTAAGCCATTATGTCAGAGAGAGTTCAACATTATGGTGTTAAAAAGATGGGATAATCTCTACTGTTTACATGCATTAATAATGGTGCCTGAATGTTTTTGGAGGCCTACAATTCAAATTTTGGGAGCGTGTTTTTTTCCCTTTCTTGCTTCTGTTTACTCTCTGCTCTGAAGCTAAAATCTTAGAAGTTATAATGTTTCCCAGAGCAGCCAATACTTGCAATCACTTTAAACTGAGCAGAAAAAAACCACAAAATTCTCATGTGTCAGTGAACACCATATTCTCACTCTCAAGTGTAATGAGAAAAATCTTGCTCTATGTGCATACAGTTTTAATATTCCATCAGCTTAATTTTTGTCCCTCACGCTCAGCTTTAGATTCCAAGCTGACACTATGAAGATACCAGTTTATCAAAATTTAGTTCAGATATTGCATTACAGTTTTTGATTGATGATAAATGGACAAATCCTCTTTCTCCATGTGGCTTACGCACATAGACATACACAGACAAGTGGGGGACGTTAAACTTTTAAAAGAAGTTCCCACCTAAACTAACACAAAATTTTGAAAATTTCTGCCCCTAAGGAATGTGATACAGTCATAAGCAAACAGGAGGAAAAGAACCGCATTGCAAAAGCAGAAATAGGCATCTCACTTTAACCTGCAATACTCGCCATGCTTGTCACTGCAGAGGTCTCAAATGGAGTAAAGTAACAGGCCATTATATATTAATCTTTACGCATGCAAGTGTGTAAGGATTATAGAGTTCTGCTTACCATATTATGAAAAGTATCCTTCCTCCTCTAGATCTGTACTGCATTCAATGCTCCTGGGGAGTGTCAGGCAATTTGTAATTCCCGGCTGTATTAGGCATAAGGTAGGTGCTGCAGTGCTCAAATTCAGAAAGATGGCAACGCTTCTAGGCAAAAAGAACAGCAGACTTTTCAGCATTTACGCATACTGATAAATTAAAACTTAGGCACTACAGCATGCCCAAGTGTGTTAGGCAGAAACTTGCAGTTCTATTAGTTCTGTTCTTGACAGCCCTATATATCTTAAAATTTACTTAAACCATTATTGTTTATCTCTTTAGAACTCACATGTTATGTATTCTAAGCACCATGGAAGAATTTGTTAACACAAAATTGCATCTGATACTTAAGGCAAAAATCTGGCAACTACAGAAGCATAGGAAATTCCCCCATATTCTCCACCCCTTTAAAAACAACTAATACATTGAAGTCCTTTATCCTCAAAGAAGTCAGCCAACATACCCATCGTCCATAGAGTTTTTCAGAGTACACAAAGCAATGTGTTTAAAAGGCATTATAGGTAAAGCAAACTCAGTGGGATGGTGGCTGTGCGTTCTAAATAATACAAGGATGTATGTACTGCACTTACCTATGTGTATGTTGAGAGACATTATCAGGCAGACTTCATCAACAGCTGAACAGCTTGTCCAGTGCAATGGCTGAAGTTCTTATATTTGCAATTCAGCCTGGTCAGATGGGGAGACTATTCTTTTCCCAGAAGGGGTTTCCAAGTTTAACCAAAATCCACTAAACTACTAAATTAGTTTTGTGAAACACAGGAAGACTGATGATATTACAAGCTACAGGATCTACCCTAGAGGCCAGGAAGAATTTTCAACCCTGAGCACACCTAAGAATCATGGAATCATGAAATCATTAAGGCTGAAAAAGACCTTTAAGATCATCAAGTCCAACTGTCAACCTAGTGACATCACCATGTTCACCATTTCACTTTCATACAAGACCTTCAAGACAAAACACAGAGGAAAAAAGCTCAAAGAAAAAAATTCTTTCCTGTCCCCAAATACATAGTTCAGGATCAAAAAAAATAGATATAGATGATGTAGATATAGATATAGATTAGATATAGATATAGATCTCAAGAGGGCTTCTTCAGTGAGTGGACATCAAAGTCAGATTTTGTATATGGAAAAAAATAGAATTTGTCTGAGGCAACCCAAGGTGCCATTATGAACAATTCCCTTTGTGTCAGCTCACTGGAAAGTATCCTGTGAACAAAGTTGCTTACTGAGCTGTAGCACTCACTGTTACTCTTCACTGTAGAAAATTATGTGTGTTTTCGCCCAAAAATTTTTCCAGCAGAAAACCTCTGAAGTACTTACTATGCAAGTGTTGGCCAGATGCCTCATTTATCAATAAATCTGAAAAATATAGAAAATTAAGGAGTGTATTTCCTAGAAGCAAGTTTTATAGACAAAAAAGAAGGCAGAGTGTGGAACCTAGAATTTACAGGAGGTGCAAACCCAAGTTATTTTATGATAAATCTTGATGTCAATGAAAAGAAATAGCCACATGATGGCAGCAGAATACATGGCAAAAGGAAGAGACTGGTGCCCCTTTTCATGACCAAATAGGAGAATCTGAGGGAAGGGCAGGCAGCTAGCTTCAACCAGTTCATAAGGAGCATTCTCTAGTTGCCTAGTTTGAAACAGGAGTCACACCAAGAGGAAAGCTGTAACCGTGAAGTCAAGAAACTACATTGTTTGATGTAGTAGTACACCAAGGATGCAGTTGTAGTTCATCAAGGAACAACAGATGTGAAAACTGGAGTGTTTGCAGGCAAGGAGTAGCATCTCCTGAACAGTTTAGTATGCATTTGATTGTAAAGGAGTATTCTAATTAATCAAATGCTGTCCAGTTGTGAAAGACATCAGAGCTTCCACTTCATGTTTCCAAATCCTTATTGGTACATCAAACAACAAATTCATATTATGTACTCTTGCATAACTAGGGTTACATGAGTTACTAGTACATACACAGACTGCTTAAAAATGGGACTAAAAAGGTAGATTTATCAAATAAGTGACCAAAGAGACCCTCAGATTTCTACTCCTTTCTGGATAGACATATGGGACAAAAATATCTCAAATGTTATCATAAATGGATACACCTTATTCTATCATTGTTCTCATATTTTTATCTTTTTCTTCTTCTTTTTATCTATGCTCAATAGCCTTAACTTTACTCCTTGTCCAGCTCCCCCTGTCTTATTTCTTCTGAACCCTTACTCAAAAGGTTTGATTGCTTCAGTCTTTCAGTTCTGCAGGCCTGTCCTTCTAAGTGAACTTCAATTACATCATGCATACATGTTATCTTCATAACAAGAAGTGTCAAATAGATCAACAGACACTTGGACATTACTAAACTGATGGATTGCAATAAGTTCAGTGATATGTGAGTTATCTGAAGTGCTTTTGCCCTCTCTCCTTGTCAATTTTCTCACCCTGTGCCCTCTGCACCCTCTTCACCTCTACTTCATCTGGTCTTTCTGGAGGTCCAGGAGCTTTTCGTTAGTAACTTCAGCTATTGGTGGAGGTTCTCACACAAAGTGGCACTAGGGCTCTCTTGTCTTCCCCCTTTGTTGAGCAACTCTACCATCTAATAATCTTATCTGATATCACCTGCCACTGCAAATCACAACACTATTTCACATTATTCACCAGTCTTTTTTGCAGTTACCCCGAAGTGTTGCACAAGTGCTACATTGCCAATTATCATGAATTTGCAAGACAGCTTTGGGAATGACAATTCCAAACAGTAAGAAAGAGAGAATTTGTTACATGATGTTCAAGTAAGGTGTCAAACTCTTTCCCATGGGATGCTTTGGAGGCTAAAATCTTACAATAGGTTGAATATGTAAATGGCCAAATTAATGGAATAAATCTATTGGGACTATGAAATGCAAAAGTATCACCTGAGCTACAGGTTTCTGGAGAATAATCACTGTGCAGTTACCCTGGTCTTATAATTTATGAAGTCCTTAATAGCCAGTGTCAGAGAAAAGATAACAGGCTAGGTGGACCTTTGGTCTAACTCTGTATTGTCATTCTTATTTATTTTCTTTCCGTTACATAAAATATGTGGTTTTTCTTTCCTCGGAAACCCAACTTTTGAAATTGCTTTTTTTTACTGTCAGTTTTGATGATTACAAAAAATACTTTAAAAGTGCTTGGAAACCTTGAGGCTACAAAAAAAAAAAAAAAAGGAATTTAGGGGGTTTTGTCCCCCAATTTTTTGGTAAAGCTCATAGCTGACACTGGTGTTTTGTAATGAGAATCAGTGGTGTTAAACAATGGATTAGATGAACAACCATGAACAAAGAATTAAAAATAGTCTGTAATTCATTAACTAAAAATGCTTGCTGTGTTTAAAAATATCCGAATCAACATACCAACATAAATCTCTTATTTGCAAACATAATTTTCTCTCATACACATCTTACTTTCTTATGCAGGCTGATGTGATTTAAAGGTAGAAGCCTGGCTCACCAGCTTTGACGTCTTCCTCCCTACCAAAATGCATTTTAAGGATTATCTTTGAAGAAGGGATTTCAGAAAAAGAAAGTAATTTGTGTTTGAGGAGCAGGGGCCAGTGGTTAAAGAATCAGATATGACAATCTGAAAAACAATGGTTGACAGAATATTTTCTGTACTGGAGTGCATATTACGATATTTCCCAAGAGGGTGTGTGTTGAGGCAGTTTGGTCCCACTCAGCTGCACACTCACTCTTCTCCAGTTGGACCTGGGAGACAAGTGGAAGGGTGAAAGTGATGAATCTTGGGTTGAGGTGAAGACAGTTTAACAGGTAAAGCAAAAGCCACATGCACAGGGAAAGCACAACAAGGAGCTCATTCACTGTTTGCCATTGGCAGGCAGATGTTCAGCCATCTCCAAGAAAGCAGGGCTCCATCATGAGTAATGATGACGTGGGAAAACGGAAGGCATAACTTTGAAATTCCACTTTCCCTTCCTCCTTCTTCCCCCCGCTTTTACTGCTGAGCACAGTGTCATGTAATATGGGATATCCCTTGGGTCAGCTGGGGACAGCTGTCCCAGCTGTGTTCCCTCCCAACTCCTTGTTCACCCACAGCGTGATCACTGATGGCACGGAGTGAGAAACAGAAAAAGCCTTGGCACTGTGCAAGCACTGCTCAGCAATAGCTAGAACAGTCCTACATTATCAACACTGGTCTGTCACAAATCCAAAACATGGCACCATATGGGCTACTATGAAGAAATTTAACCCTATCCCAGACAAACCCAGTACAGAGCGACACTATTGTTCAATAGTATTGTTTTGATTTCTCATTTTTATTCTATGGAAGACAAGTTTCCATTAGGTGATTTTTTTTTTCCCTGGGCTGGAACCATAATAGAGATGGTTTTCACTCTTTCCCCCCCACCCCTGTAAATACATGGGTGTTTCAGAAGTTTTATTAATGAACTTCAGCAATTCCAGTGGAGTGAAAGCACCATGAATTTAAATGTTTGTTGAGCCTGTTAAATTGCACTGTATGTCTCCCAAAATGCTGTATAAAATCTGCAAGTTATAGAGATGACTTATTGATGTAGCATAACTAATTAAATGTCTAAGAACCCATCTAAGGTGAAAAAAAAAAGGTTAAGATCTATTTTGCTATAGATATGAAATGTTACATAGATGATATAAATGTTGCTGCTTGTTAGAGCAGTCAATTCATTTCTCCACGAAAGATAAGTTTGTAACATCAATATATGCAAGCACCACACACATAGATTTCCATTAGAAAAATAAGTTAGTTATTAAGTTCAATTCTAGGCTCTTTATGAATACAGCGGATATTGTCTCAATACCTAAATATTTTCTTTTAATGAGGGACATTTTAGTTAAGAGGAAGGTTTTGAGTATATCCAATACAGAAGGGTTCAGATTGCTAATGCTTATAGTTTTCAAATGGTCTGTTCATATGTCTAAGTAGATAATTAATAAAAGATGAATAGCACAATATCAAAAGACATCTGTGTTAGCTGCAGAAATATAATGAAGGCAATTTAGTAAGTTTCAGAACAAAACCCGCAAATATTTTCTCAGTTCAAAAAACCCAAATGAATCTTCAATAGGAATCTTCTTAAGTCACTGCAGTGGTTTGTACATATGGTACTTTCTACTCACAAACTTCTTAAAATGCTCTGTAGGGACATAGATTGTACTACAGGTGTATTTTTAAATGTCGTCATAAAAACTAGGATAAACAGCTCATCAGTCAGCCAGAACAGTGAACAAAAGGGTCTTTAGTTCATAAAATGATCTAATCTCTAAGTGTTCTATTTGGCAAGAGGTTGTAGGACTCTGTCTTTGGTTGTGAAAACACGTGAGTCCTTTGTAAAATCAAGAAAAAGTGAGTAGTGACAGAGGTTGCCTGTGGTCATGATGTTGCAAAGCAGTAATGACAAGGGGTCCATTGTGGCATCTGTAAAACTTAGTGAAATCAAAATCCTTTGCTTACTCTTACAATGGTCTGGATCAAGCCTAGTGTTTGACTAGAGATCCATTGATTTTGGATTTTTTCTTAACAGTCTCTGATTTTTATCTGGCTTTCCAGCACTTTAAAATCTTGCAGCAACTCGTCTGTACAGAATAACCTACCCGTTATTTTGTGACTTTTGCCTCCAAGTAGGATCAGAAAAATGAAAAGGAGAGGGAAAGGTTGAAACAAATTTAATTTAGGAAGTAATCAGCACTTGAAGACTATATTAATTAACTTAAAATATTTGTGTAAAAGTATAAGAAACTGTGTGTTATAAGGAGTATCTTTCGGGAATTATTGTTCATCCTGAACCATAACACAAAAAACAGAGAATTACACCATGAAATTAAGAAGTAACATAATCAAAACCAATAAAAGTGAATACTTTTTAAAGATACTTATAATTGGTTCCATGACTTATTGCCCAAGGAAGCAGAGAAGAAAAAAAATAATAGCGAGAGATAGAAAGAAATTGCACATTTACACAGAGAGCAAAAATTCCAGAGTTATAAATGTTATTGCTAAAAATACATTCTGGAAGAAATATTAAAACATGCTTTGGGGCTCAAACCAATATCTCACAAGAAGATAAAGAACATGATGAAACTTAATATGTGGGAGCTGATCATTCTTCTGAAATATCTAGAATATTCCTCTGCTATAAAAAATGTAGAATAAAAGGACTTTAAGTTTTACTAAGGATGACAGTTGTCAAATAATCAAATGTAAGAACTAAGGATGACAGTTGTCAAATAATCAAATGTAAGAACTGTTTGGAAACCAGGCCATTGCTTTGTAGTGACAGTTTTCCACAGGTGATATTTTGATATAGATTTCTCCTAGCTGCAAAGAAAGGAAAGAAGAAGGAAATGTAACAATCTGTGGGAAATAGTCCAAGGTTAATCCAACTATAGTGTTACTTATTCGTATGTTTAGGGATATGGGTCTTAGGACTGCGTGGGTGCCCTTTATAGAAATAGTCAGAGCTGCTGATTCACACTGCTATTATGAGTCACAATATCATTGGTAAGGACTACTAATTAGTTAACTACATAAATTTTACACGAAGACAATAAAAACATAATAAAATACATTCATGAAAATAGCGTAAGCAGACAAGTAGTGCTTTAATGCAAATGTGTTACCCTATACAACCAAATAACATAAGCTGATTTTAAAAGATTGGGCTTAGGCTGTGGTTCACAGTGAATACAATCTGCTTGTTTGTCCCAATTTGGACTTTTTTTAGTTGGTAAATTTACTTCTGGATGTGAGAGGATTTTTTTGGCAAATACTTCTGAAATAAAAATGGTTTGTTTTGGACATTTTGGACATTTTAAAGTACTTTTTGTTGTTGTTTTGCTGTTTGGTTGGTTTCTTTTTTCATTTAAAAATTAACCTAAAAATGTAACAATTTTCTGTTATTTTTTGAATAAATAAGAGAACTAGATACAGCAGGGAGTCCAGTGTAAGTTTTAATAAGATGTAACATGATAAATGCATTTTCATTAGCTGGAGGTGAATTTAGAAACTCCTTAAAGAACATACGGTTACTAAAGAGAAAGCATCTGCAGTACCAGCAAATCATTCCTGCATAATAAGAGAAAGTTGGAATCATACTCAACCCACCTACTCTCAGTATTCAGAACTACTAAAATGGCATCAAAATCCCCAGCTCCCTAAGCTTATAATTTACTTTCTCATAAGTTTGTAGCTCAGTGGTCTTTAAAATTGTGGTTAGAACCTGATATTTAAGCAAGGTTTATTACGTGAATATAAATATGTATTATAGACAGAAAGTTGGAACAATCTTAGATTCAGATTCATGTTTTACTGACTATTAAAGAGCAAATAATATTAATATAATCTTATTTCATGCTAGCTATATTTCAGTATCATGGAAGTACTATTAAAATCAGATTTGGATTTTAGTAGTCAGTGGAATATCTAAATATCACCAAAAAAATAAACATTAATTTTGCAGCTAGGGCTTGAAAAGTGATTGGGGAGAAACTTAGAATGGTGATTGAGGCAATTCTGAAGTAAATGAGAAAATAGCAAAGGTAATACATTTAATTTATTTTCCAATCTAACTATAAAAGGAAGTATTGCCAAACAGAATTTCTTAATTAGACTCGTATTGGCCCTCCAGGCCAAAATACTTGAAACTGGAGGCAAGCTGAAAAGACATCTGACTAGATGGCTTCTGTGACCTCAGGTCAAAATGTTTGGCTTTGATTTATCTATTTATTTAAAAGAAAAAGTTAATCTTACTCTACCTGAGAAGAATCAGACAAATAAAAAAGTAACATAATAAAAATATTTAAAGCATTTCTTTCTTTCAAAATACAAACTTTTCTATCATCATCTATGCAATACATTCTCAAAATTGCTTTCTTTACTCCATTTCTGCAGTTTTGAGTCTTTGAGATTTCCTGTGTTTCATATGACTGAAGGGACATCAAAATATAATCCACAGAAGAGATCCTTACTGGTTCTAAACTTCAAGTTAGCTATTTGGGGGATTCCAGCAGCTAGCTATTATGGCTGATCAGATGGCTGGTCCGTCCTTTAGACTCTACATTAGGACATGCCATGAAACAGCATGCTATGCACACATCCCAAGGAGTTACTAGCATATAGACAAAATCAACTATCTGGGGAAGGGAAGGGGTAGTAATGCAAAAGAAGGCAAAGGAAATCAGCTGAAATTTTTTTTGGGGGAAAAAATGCATAAAAATTTTTAAAATCTTGCAGAATACAGATAGTATTTCACCTTGTTTGAACCAATTAATAAGATTGCAGTATTATAATATGATTGTTTGAATTAGAAATATGCAGACCCAGAACTCTGTCTGAATGACTGTATCATGACTGCATTATGAATATCAGCGTTATCACTTGATTTGCAGAAGTTCAGACAGGTTTCCTGTACAAGACTGTACTCTGGCACTACCATGTGAGAACACATGCAGGTAAAGTGTTCCATCTTCAGCTTTTTTTTTCTTTGACTATATTTTCTCTCATCAAAAGAGGAAGTAGAAATCATATCATATTCTGGGGTTAATCAACCAGGGAAGAAGGAACTATAGACAAATTAAAATGAATATCTGTAGAGATAATAATGTAGGAAATTACAGTCATATCTGTTTTTCCACATTTCAGACAACAAAGACAAGTCAGCAAATAACTTGTTCATAAAAAGAATTTTCAAGACAATAGCCTCAGCAAATTACTGACAACAACTGAAAGCTGATGATCTGAAAAACCTGGAGAAGGGGACCTCGATATTGTTTGTGTAGCATATTAGGTACATAATACAGCCATATTCTGAAGGAAAGTGATTTGTGTGAGGGAAAAACACCATCATGTGACAAGAGAAATAGAGATAGCACAAGACAAATGGTTCCTTAGCCAAAGCCCTGATCCAACGTCCAGAAAAATGCTGGTCAGATAAATAAATAATTAAGCTGTTTTGCATTCGTGCGGCAATTTCTGCCATGAAGAGATTGCCCTCTGCACTGAGAGGGCTGTGTGGAGGTGACGTTGGATGCCATTCAACGTGACTTTAGCCCACTGTGTTCTGGTATCCAAATTCGTGAGATATGGACTGAAGACACGGAAAACAAAGTGGGCGGAAAGTTGGCTGGTTTTCAAGGCAGTGATCAGTGGCACAAAGCCAGCTGACCACTAATTGCTGAGGATATCCCTCAGGGAGCGAATACCCATCAATATTTTTAATTAATGGCCTTGCTGATGAGACGAACAGCACTTCCAGCAAATTTCAGGATTTCGACCAAGCTGAAAGCAGTTAGGTCTCTATCCCTGCCTCTGGCCCCACCTCCTGGATGGGTTTTGGTCTCATGCCACAGGTAACGGGTCTCCTGGAAGAGCCCCTTGGACATGTGCTGCGACCTGCCCTTGTCTGCTGCCCTTTCTCTGGCACCGTTCCCAGAACTGGAGTTCCTGACTGGGCACAGACACCCATTCACTTTCTTGCTTGTTTGGGGCTGTCAAAGGACTTTTTATCTCAGCTTTTCTCCTTGTGTTTTGGATCTGCAATATAGTGCCCATGGGTGAGGTCACTGTTTGCCCACCTTTTGGCTCACCTGCCTGCTGAGAGCTGCTAGCCCTCCTTGCACCCTAACATGGAAAAAGGAAACCACCGGAAAGCAAATTCAAAAAGAAGGTAGCAGCAATTCAAACAAAGACCCATCTTTCTTCAGACAGTCTCTGAATAAACTATATGGTGATTCTTTTTTAGGAACTCCGTGAATCATGGTTTTTCAATGATGCACTAGTTCCTTGCACAGCTCTGGAAGAGGAGCAGGTACATTTTGGACCTCCCATTGTTGTATTTCCTACTGCTAGATTCAAATGAATTGCTCACAGTACAGACGATTTTTCATACAGGTAACCTGATAAGCAGAATGTCATCAAATTGCAGCCATTAGTAGCAAGCAGGAGAATGGGAGACAACTTAGAGTAACTTGGAAAATAAGTATGTGAAAAGCAATGGCTTTTTATCTCTTCTCGCAAGTCAGGAACTTTGTAACATGTATGACAATATCAAAACTGTCACATTTATGTTATTCCAGTTATAAGAGAGGAGAAAGGATAGACTAAAATTACCTCTAAAGTTAATGATGTTTGAGTGAGAAAATTAAAATCAAAATTAGTTTAAAATTAAGGTTAATTTTCTAAATGTAATTTATCAAAACATATACCTCTGGGAGAACAAAAATTATTTGAAAATCCTGGATTGAAATTAGGAAAGTTTGGATATAAAAAAAAAAAAAATCATATTTTTGCATAAATAGACATTGATAAATGCAGTAAATAAGTAAAATAAATATTATTTTAGTATGTTTCCTTTTCAAAAATGAACAAGTTATATAAATAAAGCAGGATCAAATAACAGAATATTTAATTTTAGAAATAATGAAGTCCCTATAATGTGCTGTTTGGTGGAGGGGTTGCTGAAAAAAAACCCCACAAATTAATAGTTATTGATTTTTTGTTTCTATAGTAAATCAAAAGCAAAATTTTGTAACTATCTATACAGTTCAGAAAAGGTGTTTCTGTGATTAAATACAGCCATCTGTGAAGGCTCTTAAGTTACTCTTTTGAGTGTTTGATTAACTCTTCACAGTCCTCAATCAAGTTTATGACACTAATGCAAAATTAAGAAGACCCCTCTCTGTCCCAAATAAAACTGCAGAAACTAGAGAAATTAAAAGGAACATAACAAATAGTAAGAGGAAAAAATAGTTTGGTACTTTGATTTGTTATGTTACTTGTGGTTCCAAGTGACCAAAGAATTCTTAAAATTGATAAATTGAAATAAGTATTTTGCTGGCCAGAACTCAATGAGTGTTTTGCTTTCAGTGTAAAAGGGAAATGTGCCAACAGAACTGAAGGAAAGCAACATGAATACAGGTTAATTTGGGAGTGATATGCTCAGATGGTTGCAGGAGCTAAATTTGTTACTTTTTCTGACAGAATGTGGAAAACAATCCAATCTTCACTTCCAGGCTGTCATAAGAGCAAAAGAAAACTCATGTGATTTTTCAGTTTAGGAGACATTCTGAGCTATAGAAAGTGACACAAATTTTCATAACTGAAGATAAAAATCACTTTTACTGGATTTTGCAAAGTACCTTCTCAGAGCTGTTTAAAATCTTTTACGCTACAGTAAACAAAAACGGGAGTTCATCTTTTTGTAAGCTGCAGGACCAATAAAACCATTAACCTAGGGACCTAGATGCCTCCTCTAGTCCTTGTTTTCTTCCTCCAATATACTAAAGTGTGTAATTGTGCCCTATGTCTTCCACTGGAGTAAGTGTATTAGCTTTAAGTCTCAACAGTGTTCTTGAAATGTCTCTAACTATTCAAGTTGTAGCCTTGGGATTTTTTACCAGCACATTCAATTTTCTCTGTAAGCTAACATTTTTCAGCTGCAGCCTTCTCTGAAACTTTTCCCCTTTCAACCATGGCTCTCTCAAACCACCCATGCCCTCCTGGGTTTTCTATCCATACTTGATCTGTCAGAAGGGCATCAGCAGAGCTTCCTGTGGTGGGAGTTGACTGGTTGTCTCATATGAGTTACTGTCTGGCATTAGAGCCTCCTTTTCTCTGCAGCTAAGTCAGACAAAAGGGATAGAACTAAGTTACAGTTATTTACTTTCACAGAAGTCAAAGGAATTGAATGGTTTTGAGATATCCAGGCACTGTCAAATATATCTGAAAATGACCAAAAATTTATTTAAAAGTTATCAGGGAAAGAGGTGGGCTGAATGCCAGTGAAACAATACTTTCACATATACCTGATTTCCTTAAGCAACCAGGCCAAAAATGGTGAGAAAATGAGAACAACATCTGACAACCTGAATTTAATATATTCAACCACTAATTCAGAGTATGGAAAGAGAGTTGAAGTGTTACTGATCCCAGAGCTACAGACTTGCTGCCTTTAGCAAGCAATTAGAACAGCTACCAGGAAGAGTAAAACTTGCATGCTCAGACATGAAACAGAGATTTGCTGGAAATTGATTAATGTCATATCCTTCTAGTATTAAAGATAGATTACAAGCTTCTGGTTGCACTGCTTAAAATCCTACCAAAGACAATGCTTGTTGTCCACAGAGCCACTATGCTTTGTGCAGAATAAAACAAAGAAAAAAACCCCTTCACATCTGACCAACAGGCCAATATGAGAGAGGCCTGCAAAATCATTCGTATAATCTGTTCATGGTATTACAGAATGTATGTGGTTTTGTCTCTTCCTTGGGGTACAGCAGTGTTGTGATGCAGAGCTTTGC
The DNA here is from genome assembly GCF_009829145.1 of Chiroxiphia lanceolata. Lineage (NCBI taxonomy): Eukaryota > Metazoa > Chordata > Aves > Passeriformes > Pipridae > Chiroxiphia > Chiroxiphia lanceolata. The sequence goes on from NC_045639.1 coordinate 52,225,385, forward strand.
TCTTCTCAGTTGAAGGCGGGAGCACTGTTCGCTCACAGAGCTCTGACCAGCATCTCATTGAGCACCCAACGTGGTATCTTACGCAATTCATAGCGGAAAAAGGCAAGTATCCAAGGGCTGCTAAGTGGATGAGGTAGGAAAAAAAATAGAGCAAAGGCAAGAGAGAAAATGATAAGTTGAGAAAAAACTCAGTTTATTATTTCGTGTAACATTTAATCTGAGGTGAAGTGTCTCAGACCTTGTAGTTTAGTAATCCACTGTGAGCAAAGAAAGCATGACATGGAAATGTGGTTATTCAAAGTTAATAAGCTGGATTTTTCAGTGAAATAGCTAGTCCATATCTATATGACTACATCTTTATATTGAAAAAATATGTCCAAGTTACAATAGGTCTTAGATAGAAATACTTCTTAAAAAGTATGACAAAAAAGAGTGAGCAGCTCAGGGATGAAGAATGGATTAGCCAGGCCACTGCTGCAGCTCCTCAGTCCCAGCTTACAAAGGTGGAGAAGTTTTTCAGTGTATACCAGCATACACTATGCATTGCTATATAAAAGTAATGTACTGAGAAATCAGGATTAGAAGTTCAAATAAGCACTTCGTATGCTGAAATATCACTTATGGTAGCAGCTGATTTTACGTAGTCTCATTGTAAAATTATTGCCACTCAGTTGCCAACAGCCACAAGTCTCAAAGAAGGTGACCCACTTTAGCAAGAATCATAAAACATTTTCTATAAATTAAACTATGTTGGGATATAGCTAGCTATAATAAAATATTAGCTTTCATTATGTCCCTTACAAAAAATGGAAATATATCTCAATATTGCTTTTTTTCATGTGACAACAGCATGTATTTTCATATTTAGACTGAAAGTATAAAAAAATCCATACCATCACGCTGGCAACAAGAGCACTATAAAGGCAGTATGGTCATACAGTCTTAACAGGGGTTATATATTTATGGTCATTCTGAAAGCTCTGGTGATAAAAAATTAGGCTATTTCTTAATGCAGTAGCGATTAACAAAGATAAAAGGTCCACATCTTATCTACAGCTTTTGGCTTGGGAAGCAGACTCCAAAGGTTTTGTCATTATTTTATGCAGGGCTATGTCATGGAAGAACTCTTCCAACTATACAAGCACCAGAGCGGTTTTACCTCAACAATAAAACACCATCCATTAATGGTCCTAATTTTAGAATAAACATCTGTTCCTTTATCCAACAGCAATATTTCAGGACCCTTGAAAAACCATATTCTGATACTAAGGATAATTTTCCAAAGTCCAAAGCACATGTGGTTAAGTGCTGGACACTTACAATTGTCTTATTTTATGACATATTCAAATTCAAACAAAAGTGAGGGGTTTGTATACCTTAATAAGCAAGATACTTGATCCCACAGAGAAACAGGCCTAATTTTAACTTAGCCATTGGTTGCCCAAGTTCATATTCTTATTTAAATATGATTCTTTCCCCAGAAAAACTGGCTTTCTGTATATGCCTCTGTTTAATGATAGGAGATATACTGTGTATTCAGCTAATAAAATTAAGTATCATGCAAATTAACATCAAGGAAGTCCTCAAGTGAATTAGAGGGTGGACTGCATAATGAGGATCTGAGATCAAGGGCCTGAGCTGTAATGGTTTTCTTCTGAGGGCATATTTATGCTGTATCTGTGCAAAACAGTAGAGAATGTTATGCTAGAATAGATGGCTGTGACGTGGAAGAGCATCCTCACTGAGGAATCAGAGTATATTTTACTTATAATACAGAGATCTAAGGTCGCATGAAGTAATGTTCCACAGGGAGATGGAGAAATAAGGCTGGAGATGCATGAGAAGATGAAAGTTGCACATAGAAACTGGGCATTCAGACTTCTTGGAATGGAATGCATTAGATAATGATTCAATATAAAGAAGGTTTTTAAAGAACAGCTACGAAAGAACTCTGCAGACACTGCTATACGCATTCCTTTTCTGAAGCACTTGCATTTGTGTATGAAGAACAAAGCAGACTGGTACTGATTTTATTTCCTTTCAGTGTGTCAGGATAGAACATGGGTAGACTAAGAGCTTGCTTATGTCCCATTCTGAGATTTTGCCACAAGTGTAATATTTTTCATGGTCTAGACAGCTCTCCTCAGATAACAATGCGGTAACCATTTTGAGGTGGGACCAGTGAAGATTAATATTTATTTACCTTTACAGGTAGTTCAAGTATTTCACATGCTCTTTTACTAGTGATGTCTTTTCTTTAGTTTTTGTGACCTCAAATCTGAGCACTAACTTAGCTGTCCAGGTGTTCATGCCAATCCAGTTTTGGCATTGAACTCATTGTATAAAATACTTTCCCTTTTCCTTCTGGAAAACAATTCTGATTTTTATTTGGTCTTGTGGGCATAAAAAGTCAACTTAGAATAGAACAGATTGATATTAGAAAAATGAAAAATATTCCTTGAGCTGAAAAGACATCTTTCAGGAAGTATTCTGCTGGCAATTTATATACATATTTTTAAAGAGTTTTTATAATTTGCAAAGATCATTTGCCAAAACTGTGACAGGTCTCCTTACTAAGGTCAGCAAAATCCTTGTTTCCACTACTTAATCATGCTCTGAAACTTAAACAAGCTATTTCCAAGAAACTATGAAAGAGCGAGTGTCAGCAGGTGAAAACTCACTCCAGAGAGGAAACCAGTCCATCAAGAAACCAGCCTGAGCAGAAGGGCAATAGCAATACTTGTCCATGGGCTGAGGGAGCAGAGCAGGCACCAGAGCTGCAACTGGAGGGTACAGAAGAAACATCTGAGGTGACAAGGGACCCTGTCCCAGGAGGTGTTATGACATGAGGAAGAGGGAGGACAAAAGGAACAAACCAGTCACACAGCAGCAGGCTGAGACTTGCTTAGGCTATGGTAGGGCACAAGGAAGCTTGCCTCTCTGCTTATTGCTGGTCTCATTACACCCCTGAGATGTATATTTACCCACATCCACGTCTATCAGTTTATGGACATCCTTGTGCTTTCTAATTCATAACAAAAGTGTCACACAATGCTTATGAAACAAGGACTCTTATTGTTTGCAGACCTTGAGTGCAGAGATCCTTGCATGCAGAAAAATATTTGTTCCTATCACCTTCCTCAACAAGAAACAGACACTGAATCATTCTCATCCAAATGTCACTGAACTTCTCCTGATTTAGGCTGCTGGCAGTTCAGCTCTCAGAGCAGTGTCCAGGGACACATAAGACTAATAAATTTGATGGAAATAACACTGCCACTTGATTGACGCAATGACAGCAGATATCAGACTTATGGTCCATATGACTGCTTAGTGCAAGCTCAAATCCTCAAAAGCTAAATACTAACAGATTAAAGAAAGAAATCCTGTGCTTTTTACTGCTTTTACTGTTCATTTTGGTTAAGTCTGTGTTTTCTTTTTAAAAACAATTTATTGCTTGGACCAAATAGTATATGCAATCTCCTGCTGACAGATTCTATCTTTCTAACTCCTCTGATATTGTGGAAAAAAACATGGAAGGTGTGGGCATTTCAGCTGTAGCTGTAACACATTACCAACTTTTTTCTGGATAATACAATGAAGACTTAAACTTTTTTGAGCAACAAGCTGTCACTGGGGCTTCTAGGTACTACACAATACTATGAGCCCTAGGACTCTATATAAAGATTTCTCTAAGCTGCAAAAAAAATTCCTTTGACAATGTGTTAAAAACAAAATCTGCCTTTTGGGATTCAGAAGTGGCTGTCACATTCTTCCCACAAAGCCCATTAGAAAAGAGCTGAAACATTTTCAATCAACCCAAATCAACCTGGTTGCATGTCATGTGTAGCTGAAGAATTTCAGTGCTTTTTCTGTTACTCTGGATTTTATACTTTTGGGCTGTGCCTGTTCGAGCAGCCAGAATTCTTGCTGCTTATGACAGTATTTGGACAGGCTTTTCAAGGAATTTTGTCAAAGTAATAACCAGGATGGACACTTGTGTGATTCTAAGGATCTGCTATCACAGTGATTTCTAGGCAGCCAACCACAAGATCTAGATGGGAGAACTGTGAAGTGTTTTGGTAAACTGAGCCAGACTTCAGACCTGTAGCACCAACACTGCAATGTTTGACTTGTTGTTTTGACCTATAATGTTTTGAATGTCTGCTGTTCAAATATTTTTTCCTAGATTGGGGATATGATTTTGGTGGGCAGTAGGCAAAGAGGAGCTAACTAATGAATGATAAGAACCAGTGGTGCTCCCTCCTTATGCCTGGTAAATCTACATATAGAACTTCCTATTCTGTAACTGACTTTGAATCCTTTATAGTTGCTTCAAATGAAGAGGATTTTTCTCATTTGGTTTAAGAGAAATCTATCTATCTGACATTTAATATGTTTTTGTCTATCTACGGCATGGACATCTATATCTGAGCTTTTGTCTTGGGATTCTTTGACTGGAGACATGTATACATTTCCAAGGTATTTGGAAATGTATATATGCAGATTTTTTAAAACAAGTCAGTTTCCTTGAAAAGGTTATTTCTTCCCAATGACTATGAAGAGAAAATAAAATCAATACATCAGACATGGATGTCTGGAACATTTTGGCTATCTAATGTTAAGGAAAAAGTCCACTCAGTCTGCCTCAGATTCTTATCTGCAAAATTGCTACTTCACGTATTATGACTTATCTTGAAATGCTTGATCATTCAGGCTTAGTGGTCTGCATTTCTCTTTACTGAATTGCATCCAATTTATTTAAATGATTTCCCTAATTTGTCAAGATCTTTTTAAGTCTGTCCTCATGTATGTTTACAGACCCTCACAGCTTGATGTCATTGGAAATTTAATAAGCACACTACACTATTTAATCATTGACTACCTACTCAATGACTCAAGTCACTAATGAGAACACTGAGAAGAACCGGGCACAAGACTGATCTCTGCAGAACACTACTCAGTGCGTAATGCTAAACAACAAAAAACCATTAATAACTACTAAACATGGTTTTCTAACCATTTGAGTATCTGCCTGATAGTAATTTTGTGAGGATCTTACGTCTCCATTTGGTGTATGAAAATGTCACACAAAACAATTAAAAGACAGTAGTGAGGTCAAGATATACAGTGTATACTATCCTGTATACTCAGTACTTCCTATCAACAGAGAAGGAAATTCAGAGGGTACGATATTGAATATTCTTGACAAATTTATACTCATTCTCTCTCTATTTTTGGTGTGTTTACAAAAGTATTTCCTTTCATATTTCTATTATTGCATAAATTGAAGTTAACTAGTCATTAGTTTACAGTCTCTGCCCTGCCTCTTAAAAAGATAAACTTTATATTTGCCCTCTTTCCCTCAAGAACTTGCTCTAGATTAAGCAGCATTCTCTGTCTGAGTAGCCTTTATAGGCTCTTTTTCGTGGAAACAGATCCTGAGGAGAAAATAGAAAAGAAACTTTTTGTTTATCTCCAAATCTAGCCCTGATGCAGAGATATGCAGCATGAAAATAAAAAACAATAATGTCAGTCTTGTGTAAAGATTACTGTATGAGCCCTATCAGTAATGATTGGGAGATAATTTTTGTATCTCCAGAAAATTTTAAAAAGTTTAATTTAATTCAATAGTCCCTACCCAGTTCTTTTCTTTCATTCTCTGAGTTCTTGCTCCTTTATGAAAGGTCTCAGTTTTGCTTCACAAAACCACATATGGATTATCCAAAGAAAGGGGTTTCATTTTGTAACGCCTATTAAGGGGCTGGTCATTGATCATTGTACAGAAATATGTTTATATGTACAATGAGATTGATTTTAATTAATCCTGGGAAGGTAATGTAAACTCAGTGAAAATTCACACCAAATTCACTCTATATTAAGATATATAAGGCTCATGATGATTCTTTCTCAATTAAAATATGTTTAGCTCAGTCCATTCTTTACATAAATGAAAAAAGTTTTATCATTTAGGGTATTTATAATACGATTATCTCTTTACTACTCATGGAATGGTGATATCTTAACAATTGCAATGAAAAAATTTCTACTTGATGCATGAAAAATCCTTTATAGCACAGAATGTTATTCACAATGACTCTGTATGTGATAAACATCTCTAAAGTCATCTGAAATAGCTGCTAATAGAATATTTTCAAAACGTTTTCCAGAGGCATTCAGATGCCATGAGGCTACGGGCACGATCAGGCCCTGGAAGAGGTTGCTCAGTGAAGCCATGGATTCTCTGTCCTTGGATAAGCTCAGAATGTGGTAGGAGCTGCTCAGACCGGACGCAGCTGAGCAGAGCCCTGAGCAACTTGCTTTCACTGGACCTGCTTTGAGCTTATCAAAGTCAAAGGAGAAATAAAGAACATTTTTTAAAAAGTGAGTTTTACTAGCCAAACTTAGATTTGTTTCCAACTCTTCATGTCTGAATACTATTGCAAAGGTATGATTTTGTCAACAAATGACTGATCTGAACAAACAAAATTTAATAATATTCTAGGTATTACATTGTACTTAACATCAAGATGAGCTCTTGGTTCATTTCACAGAAAATTATTTTTCATTATTCTCAGTTTGCTGCTGAAGCAGACATAGCACTGTATTCTGAAAGAATTGGTTTATACTTTTGATCTTGTGTTTTGTCTAATCAGTTGAAAGTATTTTTCATTTACATTTGTGTTGATTTTTCCAAGTGAATTGCAACTTACAGATACTAATATTGAACATTATAATTTCTAGAAGTATACAGTTACTTCCATTTACAAGAAACATTGCAGAAATGTTGAATCATATTTCCTGAACATAATGAAAAAACAAGATATCATTTAAGTAATATTACATTTGAAGGAGAGAGGAAATAATACAGGAATAACAGGAAATTCTGCACTGCCGTTTCTAAAACACAAAATAATTTCCCGTACCACTTGGAATCTACCTTTTAATAAATAAAGTCACTTTTTAGTATTTGTCATGAAAAATTCTATAGAGCTACTTCTTTTGTTGTTTTGCTTTGGGGTTTTTTTGGGGGTTTTCTTCTTTTTTTTTTTTTTTTTTACCCTTTGGTATCACTGTTTGTACTCTTAGGAAAAATAATTTGACATTTATTTCAAAAACTGAATATGGAACAATCTGACAGATTTCTCTGGGAAGATCAGAGAAGATTCATTACATGAAGAAAACAGATAAAAAGCAGAGGTACTGAGTGAAGGGAAAGAAAATACAGGTACCAATTACTCTGTAATTGCTTACAGTACATGACATTTTGTATCTAAAAAGTAAAGCTATGTACTGATCCACTCAATTTGTTGTCAGGTGTTTTTCTGAGATTTGATTACTTTAATAAATATGTAATTTTGATCACAACTCCATCTACCTAATAAAGGGCAAGAAGATGATTAATTAACTACTGGCCTAGAGCAGCACTTCATGTGAAGTGAAAAAATTCTCTGATCTTTTACCTTTGAGTAGGAGACATGTGAAGGATGATCTGCCTGTTCAGATCAGCTCATAGGATTCTTCTTAACTAATTGCCGTTTCAACCTTGTTGGCTGACCAATTTCCTTCTTTTTTTATGTGCTTGTGCCCATTAAATTCTGAAAGCAGCTATTGCCTCACCTTGTACAAGCAGTATCTTAATCAGAGAAAATAGTTCCAAAAAGTTTGGGGAAATTAGTTGTTAATCTTTAGTGAGTCACAAAGCCACACAGGAAGCAAGTGGGGTTTTGTGTTAATTTATTTACATTGCAGAGTTTATAGTTGTTTATGACATCCCATCCAGACTATGGAATATAGTGAAGACACTTAAAAACCTGAAGACAGGATACCTGGAAACCATAAAAAGAAGTGTCAGAATGGGTGCTGAAGACATTCAGTAGCTGGAAAACCTAGTTGAAATGAACTGTTCAAAAAGGCCATTTTTGTTCTTGGGTTTTGAGAGGCAGACAGATCCCATATAGGAGAGTTTCCAAGAGAACAGCATAGAGGTACCTGCATAGCAGATGTGACTCAACGTGTCTGTTGCCAGAGAGGTGCCATTTAGCTCTGATTATGAAATCAATTCCTTATATTAGCAGCCTTACCAGAAAGCTGGCTGCACTCTCTTGAAGATAAATGCTCTCATCAGCTCAGCAGTCCCTGTAAGCAGCAAGGAAAGACCATGTACATGGGGGTTTCAAAGAAAACATAAGCAACATTGTATTTTCCAGTTTCAGCGTGATCAGTGTTGGCTTGGTTATGGCCAAATAAACACAAGGAAAGAGAGAGCTGGGTGTAACCTGTCTGTCTTGCCAGAGACAGTTCCCAAATGCACATTTGCAAACAAAGATTTATGTAACTTTTACCAATTTTTTCCAAAACACTGCTAACCAAGATGAGTGTCTGTAAAGGGGAAAATATATATCGCTTTTAGTTTTTTCCTCTTTCTCTGTTTGTAACTTTTAATAACTTCTTTACCTTAGTGAAAGTTAGAAAGGAAAAAAGACCTTTACCACCATCTCTAATTGTCATCAAATCCCTCTAAAGACACTCAGCATATGTATGAAGAGAAATTCATCAAAACAAAGAATTTATAATTTAAAAAAACCCACAAAACAAAACACAAAATATACAAGGTGAATGTCTTAGTTAAGAGTATAAATATCTAAGTGTTATTCATCACAGCATAATAAAATCAGTCATTCTCAAATAAAGCATTACTCATATGATACAATGTATGATAAATTTTAAACATATACATAATTCCTTTACCACTTTATAACTAAATGTTAGCGATTAAAGAACGCAACAGACAACTTCACAGCTATTAGTGTGAGCAAAACAAACTGCCTGAGAGAAGTTTATTTGAAACATTAACTAACCTCTGTAACCAGTCCAAAGGTTGGTTGGTTAACTTGTGGAGAGCTAGGTTATGCTACTTCACATATTCTGGAGAAACATTTTAGAGCTTCAATTTCATAAATTAGACAAACTTAGATTTTGAGAAATATACTATTAGATGACGGAGTTATTGGATTTCTCTAAAGGTTGATAATAAAACCCTGAATTCTTGTCCTTCAGCTGCATGAAAAATAGCAGAGAGATTAAGAAGATAAGACCCTATAAAGCAGGGAAAAGAAAAAGTGTCCCAAAAAGAATTTAAATTGTAAAATAGTCAGGGAAATCCTCCATCGTTCCAGATGATGGGCAGAACCTTAGAGTGGGCTTCTTTTCCCTAATTTTAGACACATAAAATTTAAGTACTAAGGCAAGTCATTCTGACTACTTCTATTCTCAGTGAAGAGACATATGCATATTGCAAAGCAGATTTATCAAATGGCTTTGATTCCATTATGGGGTGAATTTGATCCTTAAGCAATCTAACTTTCTTTTTTGTTAAAGAGGGTTGGCTAGATATATAGCTTAAACTTTAACAAAATGAACAGCTCAAATGAGCAATCTAACTTTTAAATAAAGTCAGTTGAAAGATGCTCTACTCACAGCTGAAACAGCAGAACAAAATAAAGTGAGATAGTTTTCCTAAGCAAATGATTAAAAAAATCAAAATAAAGCAAACAACCAAAACCAAAATACTGCATTGTGCTGATCAGTTTGTCCTGATCAGTAACATCTGTGTTAATAAGCAAATATTCCTTTTAATATATGTATATATGAAAGGAATGTAAATATCTGGTCTTTGTAAATTTAATACTGTCTTTCAAAATTGGTCATTAACAGAAGTATTAACTGAATAATCAAGGTCACTAACATATTTAGGGGCTTTTTATCATATAGATGCCTTTATAGTAAAAAGATTAAACATATAATGAAATTAATTCAACTGAATTAAATTTCCAGATTTGTTTCAGAGAATGGGTTCTGAAAAAAATAGAACAGGCATTTAGTATTTAGTTCCTTCAGACAGACCACGTATATACACAGAGAAAATATTTTTATCATACCACATTAGATATCATTGCTTGCTGAATATTCAGTCTCTAAGATTGACCCAGAACAGACAACTGATACAGATGACTAATTTCTCCATTCAAATTAAGTGTGAGATCTGTGCATTTAAATAAGAATCAATTCAACAAATCTGCACAAGGGTACAACCGTTTTATTCCCTTTTGCAATAGAAATCGTTATAGAGTCCTATAATGCTGAGCAATGGACATTTTATGTAGATTTACAGCCTGGACTTGGAATCATAGAATCACAGACTATTTAGAGTTGGAAGGTACCCATCAGGATCATTGAGTCAAACTCCTGGCTCTGCACAGGACACCCCAAGAATCACTCCATATACCTGAAAATGTTGTCCAAACTGTCAGGCTTGGTGCTGTGGCCACTTCCCTGAGGAGCCTGTTCCAGTGCTCATCCACCCTTTGGGTGAAAAACATTTTCCTGAGATCTAACCTAAACCTCCCGTGACTCAACTTCATGCTGTTTCCTCAAGTCCTGTCAGCTGTCACCACAAAGAAGAGATCATTGCCTGCCCTTTCTCTTCCCCTCAAGAGGAGGTTGTAGACTTCCCCAGGCTGAACAAATCAAGTGACCTTAGCTGCTCCTCATATGGCTTCCCTTCCAGACCCCTCACCATCCTTGTGTCCCTCCTTTGGATAATCCGTACTACATTGTGGTGCCCCAAACTGCACACAATATTCCAGGTGAGGCCGCCCCAGTGCAGAGCAGAGAGGGACAATCCCCTCCCTCGACTGGCTGGCGATGCTTTACCTGATGCTCCCCAGGTCACAGTTGGCCTTCCTGGCTACCAGGGCACTGCTGACTCATATTCAATTTGCCACTGACCAGGACCCCCAGGTCCCCTTCTATGGCACTGCTTTACAGCATCTCATTCCTAAGTCTGTAAATCTAGGGTTGCTCCATTCCAGGTGCAGAATTTGGCATATAATTGCCCATCTCTCCAATTTTTGAGGGTCTCTCTGCAGGACCTCAGCCCTCAAGGGAGTCAACAGTTCCTCCCAATTTAGTGTCATCAGCAAACTTATTATTCCTTCAAGTCCTGCATCCAAGTCATTAACAACTTGCCCAGGTTCTGTTCTAAGTAGGACCTTATACCGTACTCAACGTTATCTAAATGTCTCACACAACTTTTAATTCACATTTGCAGCATTCAGGTGGTATTAACAATTGCTTTTTATCATGTGGAATTTCATCAATAATATGATTAATATTTACCTCAATTTTTCTGTCATACATTTGGAAAAGCTTGGTAGTGCTAATAAAAGAATTGTGTTATAGAAATCAAATATGAAGAGGGACATTAAACATAAACCTTAAAGAATTTAAAGTTCATGTTCAGTACCAGGCTCTGAAATTGAGATTTATAGAGACACACTAGCAGATTATTGACTATGGAAAACAAAGCAGAAATGACTGTTGAGAGGTTTCCTCCACTGTTTCTCGTTTCAGGACAGGATAAACAGCAACTAAAGCAGGTATTTATTTCCTGTGGTACCCCAAGAGAAAGAACAAAAGAAACAACTACAACAACCACCAAAAAAACTTTGCCCTAACTAAACATTGTAATTAGTAAGAATTTAGTTAATAAAGCCCAGTTTTAAATATACAATTTCCCACCATTCAAGTATGGCTCTGTTGGTGGCCTGTAGATTGGATCCAGTCTGTGAAATTTTCTTCAGCAAACTTGGGAAAACTTACCCATGCTTTTGAACAATATAAGACACTCTTGCCACCACTTCCTTTTAGAAAGCAGAAAATGAACCTGCAAATAGCACAGTGTCAGCACAGCAATGGCCAACATGGAGTACAATCTGTCAACAAAACATGATCAAATTCTAGAGGTTACAGAAGTTGAGCTATTTGGAGGTATAAGACCACTGTGTGAGGCACTGTTCAGAAAGATGGATCAGATCAGGGTTTTATTTTTTATTTCAACAGTCAGCAATAAAATTGATGTGAAATCAACAGCTGTGTTTGGTGAAATCGTTCTCTAAGTTTTTAGATACAAAATATGAAAGAGGAGTATCCACAAGTACTAATTGTTGCAATTTCTGATTCTTAACCTACCATCTTTGATACACTTGCCCAGGGCATATAATATTTGTAAAGTCTTTAGCAGAAATGTCTATACTTGCTTGGTCCAGGAATATGTTTGCATATATACTTGCAGTTTTGTGATAATGTTCAAGACCTCCGCTTTACTAATGTTGACTTAATCACAGCTACACATGGAATAAATGCCCAAGAATGTGAAGTTTTCCACAGCTATTATTGGAAAGTGGGTACTGTGGAATCAGTTGACAAAGACAGTCTGCCATACACTTTCCCCTGTGAAAAAAACACCAGGGAAAATGCAGTAATTTTTCACCTGACAAGTTTTAAATCCAATTGTATTCTAAACTCTTAAATAGTCAGGAATCTTCTAGTGTGTCCCTACAAACCTCAGTTTCAGAGCCTGGTGCTGTACATGAATCTTAAATTCTTCACCATGTTATGTTTAGTGACTGTCTTCATATTTGATTTCTATAACAATGAAAAGCCTGAAGGACTTAAAAACTTACAGAGACAATGTTAAAGCATAAACCAGAAACAGATCATGGTAACAGGGCATCACAATCAACCTTAACCAAAGAGTTCCAGTGAATTTTCAGGACACGTTAGTTCTAAACACAATTCCATGAGAACTTCTATGGCTTGTGATTTGAATCTTCTTCGAAGGTCAATATTGAACCTGTCAAAAGAAGAAAGGTAAAAGCATTGAAGCTAGTCAATTAAGTTTAAAAAGTCGCCCAACAAACCATAACAAGGCATACAGAAACATTTCTGAGAAACACCTAACAGAGGAAATAAAAATTAGTAGTTAGGCTAGGTAGGAATATGAGAAGCAGTGTGCTAATCAGAGTTAGTAATCAAAACGCAAAAGATAAGCTCAAGAGGGATAACAGAAGGAAAGCCACAAAGATCTTTGCAAAGATGTTCCTTATAGAGAGGAAATGCTTTCTATATCATAGGAGTTCCATACAGAATTGTCCCAATTTATATGTGAATACAAAAGATTTCAAAACAAAGTAATTTTTAAAATGTTCCTATGAACTGGAAAAATATGCTTTTTCAGAATTTGAAACATTTCTAGAAACAATTCTTCACCTTTAAGTATTTTGAGTGGGGTCAGAAATAACTGATTGGTTGTTCATTTGTTATTTTCCACTGAATTCAATTGGACAATATATGAGATTTTTATTACTACATATACACTTGCACAAATAAAAAAAATTGCAATTATGCAAAGGGAAATAACATAAGAACAAGTCATGGTTCATGCCCTAATAGGAGGAAGTGTCTTTGCTTTAATGGTTAATGGAATAAATATACACTTGATGGAAAAATTAGAAAATAGAGGAGTGACTCAAAGCCTGGTAGAAATTAGAGAGCAAGTAATCTTAGAGCCCAGGGCTTCTAATCTCCTAGTCTAATTCCTAGTCACTCTTCCATCAAAAGTCACTGTTCTCATTTCAGAGAGATTTAGGTAAGTGTCTGCCTGTCCCCAGGATTGGAAAAAAAGTAGTTTCAAGAACCTCATATACACAATGGAAGTAAATTTGAAGAGGAAAAAGAAGACTGTATAATTTGAGGGTTAACTCCAGAACAAAAGTAAAAACAAAACAAAAAGCAGTATTAATGGTCTATCTCAGAACAGTATCAGCTGTTCTGGAAAGTATTATGCAGGGAAGTTACAGAGAATTCAAAGGAAGTGATTGATTGAGTATGTCTACAGACTGAGAGAATGAAAGTGTTTTCTTTTCATGCACAATCTATAACTGCTGTATACTGCAATTCCTGTTTTCCCTCAAGTTGCTATTGGCATATACAAAAATTTACCAGCCCAGTCCCATATCTATGGGTATAGAAACATTCCCATAATGTTTAGCTTCTAATCAGCAAAGTTTTATTACTCAAAATCACCCCTAACCCTGAAGAATGCATTCTTTGTTGCTTTAAAGGACAACTTGTGAACTGAAGCTTCCCTAGTCCCCATGATTGCCCATTGCTTTGTTACCTACTATACTAGCAAATTCCTTGCAAGCTATCTGTGAAGCCCGGGCTATGACTGGGGTTTTAACCCATTGGCAGATGTGATCACAGAAGGATATTATTATTATTTAGGACATCATGGTATTTTGAATAGGTATACTGAGAAAAGAGTACGTGATAATGCACATATGTATCAGATCTCATAATTACTCAAAAGTAGCCAAAATTCAGTTTCTGATTTAATCCACTGTTAAGCATATTCATTGCATTTCTTTTTACTCAGTAATTCAGCTTCTCCAAAACATGAAGTGGTACTATAGCAAGAACAAAATAAATCACAACATTTGTAACTTCTGATCCTTTCTTCATTAGAGAGCTTGCCTTTAACCTGCTTACATTTAAGCTGTATTTCTTCACCATTTGACCAGCTACAATAGTTGGAAAAACTGTATTTTTTGCAAATAAATGGAATACAAGCACATTTGTTTGTCTAACCGTGTCTCTGATAGACCACAGGCACACTGGTTTATTTGTTTAAACTTTTCCAGGAAAATCTGTCCTAGTGCCAGATATAAGAGTTCAGTCTTTCTCCATGGAGGTATAAAAAACACCTATTAAATATTCTTGAAGTAAGACTTAGAAGAGGCTACTGGTGTGGTTTTCTATTTCTCTTTACAAATCTCTCCTCTCCAATGACACCAACATCACTAGAGAGCTGGCGTGTGTTCCAGGAGCTCTTCATCCCATGCTGGGGGAGTAAACAGAGGGCTGCACTGAGTGCAGACCTGCTCCTCCCTGCTGAGTCACATCCCAGTACAACCACTGTTGTACTAGAATTCCTCTGAATTCACACACTGCACCTCTGCTCCAGCACTTTCCGAAGCAGAAGGGATAGGTCTCACTTATAAAAAGAGTGGAGGCAAAATGAGACCACTTACATCCCTCTCTGTGATGTCCAGAGAGGTTGTGAAGTCTCCATCATTATAAATATGTGACCCCTGGTTGCACATAACCCTTAATGATCTGGTGAGGGTGACTCTGCTTGAGCTGGGGATTGTACTGGACAATCTGTAGAAGTTCCTTCCCGCCTCAGTTGTTCTGTGATTCTTTATGAAAGAAGACGCTTAATAAGTACAGCCTATTAGCAAGAAAAATATTGTCAAAAATTATTTTGATCTCTGGTTATCTAACCATTTACTTTAATGAGACAACAGTAATGTTTTATCAGATTGTCAGAGGAAAGATGAAAGGTTAGTGTGTAGAAGTCACAAGGCTCAACTGATAGTTAAAATCCCTGGTTGCAGCCAGGCTGTAGTACCCTAGATAGCAAATTCATACATGTGTACAAAAAGCATATAACTGCAAACCATACTGTGTTTAACACTTGGTGCATAATTCAACCTGCCAGGTGTTCAGAGACAGAGAGAAAGGAAAAATTAGGGTATCTCACATCTCATGTGCTCAGTAATCAAGTTCAAACAGTGGGCTGCTTCTTCATGTGTGTTATTAAGACACTACTTCATGCTTTTGCTACTGGCATGTGATGGTGACTTTTTGGCATTTTCTTTCAGCAAAGGCAACACCATCACACAGCAGGACCCAGAGTTCAAAGAAAAAAAAAAGAATCCATTATGAGGCAGTCTCTGCTGCAAAACCTTCAACCGTTTTCCCTCCTTCCTCACGTCTGGTGATTCTGCAAAGACCATCTTTAGAGACACTTAAAGCATTGAGGTGTTGAAGACCAGTGATTATCTGATAGCAATCAAGACTTATCTGATAGCAATCAGGACTCAGCAGAAATTCAGTTCCACAGTCACCAAATACACCATGTTCTCCATTTTAGGAACCCAGATCTTCCAGCCTGCTCCTTGTCTGAAGAACTACCATTTGCTGATGGCAGTGACTGATGTGCCTGTGTGGGCTGGGGAAACTTCTTCCTGCCAAGAAGTTAATAGTAGGTGGAAGACAAAACCAGAAACAAGCTACATCTATTCGTGACTCTTAACACAGGAACATAAAAAATAGGGTTCTATATTTACCAACTTGATCTTTTACATAGAGTCTTCCTTTTTAGAAAAGAAATATACTTGCTTTAATACTTTAATCTTTGCCTGAGATCTTGAAATCTTCCATCCTTCTCTCTCCTACGTATTGTCACTATGAAAATAGTCATTACCACTGGCCAAATGTTAACAGCTCTGCAGTCCAGAAGTAGCATATACACGGATTGTGTTGTATCGCAAATAACCTGTTAGTTATTTTCTTCACTTGGGTGGATAAACTGTTAGTTACATTGGAATTCAAATAAAACACAGGTTGGAGCTGACTTCCGTGCTTGTTCAATTTGATGTGCTGCCTCTGAAGATTATATAGGTGTGAAGAGCAGTTAAATTTATTCCATTTTCTGAGGATAGAAGGTATGACATAACTATGTTAGCAAGATGATGACTGAAAAATATAGTACAGTAGCATATTAGTTCTTGTACAGCTGTTCTTCCCAGCAGATCTCAAGCAGTTTGAAATGACTGATCCGAAATGACTGCCCACTATGGCAGGGGTTTTAAACAAGGTGATCTTTAAGATCCCCTCCAACTCAAACCATTCTGTGATTCCATGATTTTCTTTTTACAGAAACTAAACTGAAGCATATAGAAAGACAATGGCTTGTTTAAGGATACTGCAAAGTGGGTGGTAGGGGAGGCATAAGAATCCAAATATTATGCATCCCAGATGGCTGTTGTTTCAAAAAATAAACATTTTTTAAGTTCATAGGTACAAATACAACTTTACAAATCCAACAGAACAGAGTAACAGAGCTGTTTCTTACTAGATTCCCCTTCAGTATGATAAAAAGTATGTTTTAGTCTTTCCACAATTAATATGTACCCTTCCTGATTAGCAAATCCTATGTATTCTTAGCATAATGTTCTATCTTTCTGTATCTGTAATAGAACTTATCAACAGAAGGGAAGCTGGTTAAAAACTTTGTGCATACAACATAAGCAATGTACTGTAAACTACCATAATGCTGAATGCTATTATAATGTTTTGATTTCATGTAGAATGACAATGTAGAAAAATGATGAAATACAGAGATCAAGATTTGATTTTTGTATTACAGAGAGAATTAGGTGTCACTGGTCAAACAGAAAATAGCACTCTTGTCTGGATAATAAGGTGGGGTTTGAGGAGACATGGGGAGTAATTTGCAAACCCCTAGTTACACACAGTAGAGGCCAACTGAGAAAAAGAAGAAAATGAAAGAAAGTATTTCCTGAAATTTCAGCAATGTAGAGAACAGAAAGAAATGCTGATGGGTGAAGTTCTTGGGGGAGGATTCCAGGGACAGAAATGGGCACAAAGACAGTGAAAGGACAGTGGGGACAAATGAGTGTCTAGCAACACAATTGAGAACAATTTTGTAAACCTTGTCTTGGAGAGTTTTCATATAAATCCCATTGCCTTTCTGCCCACTACAGTAGCATCTGGTTCAGACCCAAGGCCAGCCAGCTATCAGTGGACACATTCTACAGAAACCTAGAGGTT
This sequence comes from Chiroxiphia lanceolata, assembly GCF_009829145.1. Lineage (NCBI taxonomy): Eukaryota > Metazoa > Chordata > Aves > Passeriformes > Pipridae > Chiroxiphia > Chiroxiphia lanceolata. Next base: position 52,242,929 of record NC_045639.1, read on the forward strand.
GACGAGAAGCCTGGGTTTGATGGATTCTGGTACCGCAAAGAAAGAATAACACAGCGGATGGATACTAGACAAAGCCATAAGGGACTATACAGTGAGTGGTGACAAAGTTTATGTAGAGGCTTGCAGCTTCTCAGCTCTTTAGAGATGGAACCTTAGAGCCAAGAAGAAACAGAGGAAATGGGACAAAGACTAAGTGTATTTGAATTACTTTAACACAAATGAAAGATTAAAAGAGAAGAAGAATTAAACAAATGAGAAAAAACACCATCATTTTAATGTAACTAATTCTTTATATGAAACAGGAGATAAAATATTAATTATTCATAAGAACCATGTCCATTACCTTACTAATACTAATACTAAATTAAATACTAAAGAATATGACTTTTACACATTTAAAATGTTTATTTAATGAAAATGAAGCATGTGATGCATTAAGGAATGATTATTTAAAAATAGCAGCACTTTACGATGCAGTAAAAAGGCGGAATCTTAATAGCTGCTTTCATTTATATTTTATGGGTTAAACCCCAGCATAAAAACATTATAAGAGCCTGACTGTAACTTAAAGTTACTCAAAGTAAAGATGGTTTCTTATTTTTTTTAAAAAATTACTCTCTTATGCTAAGAAAGTAATAGCTGCAGGTGAGATCACTACACTGCAAATTTCAACATGGCTGATCTGTCACTTTATCACAGATTCACTCCTCAGCATAACGAGAGCTTTTATGGCAACTTCACCTTAGCTTCTGTTGACTATTAGCAGAACCATGTGAGTTGATGTCCTGTGAAAACACAAACTTCTAACCTTGTATTTGTCTAAATACAGAGCTTCTGCTCTCCCTGTGAATCACAGACGGACACAGGCAGAGGGCTTTACAGTTTAACCTTTGACAGTGCCTGACAGGAAGCTATGCAGAGAACAGTCAGATGAGTCAAAGCACTGCCATGCCTGTGACTTGCCTTAGCAAGGGCTTTCTAAAAAACAAAAAGTATGATGAAGGTTAGTCTGTAACTACTTCAACCAGATCTGGCAGCATTACTGGAACTCTTTTCACTCTCAATGCTCCACCCAGAGAAAACTGCTCTACTTCATGAAAAGACTCCTATTCTGATACCAAGCTAAATAATAATTATAACAGAAAGTCAGAAAAAATGGGCCCTCTCCCCTAGTTTTGCCCATTTCTAATGCCATGAATTATTCTCTCTATATGTTTTTATGCAATACATTTGTTGGTAATTAAGTGCCAGTGAAAGAGATGAAGGAGAGATCACTATACTGTGCCTGCTCATGCATTTAGACTGCAATGCCTTGGTGATGCAGGGATTATCTTCTTTGTATGGCACATTGTAAATTACTGTGGACACTTAGAAGGTTTAGAACAGAATAATGAACTGCATTACTTTCACTGTTAGGTGCTGGCATTTTTCTAAATTAACTAATACTCACAGAAATATCTTCTCCCTGTTTTGAGTGAAACATGTTTAAATGAAGAGAAATAGCATAGAAGATCAGACATACACCCTGCAAATTAAAAAGTCATAAGTGTCACCCCCCCACACACCATATGCAACACAACAACATACACGAGCTTTTCTATTTGTTGGTGCTTATGCCAAAGAAGAAGACCTGAACCTATGTCCTGTGTGCTCAGTGGGCTGCATTATCTATGGATCACATTTAAAGTGGAACTAATATTTTTAAAGTAACTGTCATAACGGTGTGCATGTCAAATCCAGTGACATGCACCCAGGGATGTGATTTGCAAGAAGCATCAAAGACACCAATAGTTCATGGTTCAAAAATAGCTGGTCTTAGACCTTCAACGGCTAAAAAACCTGACACTACTGAGTGAAATAGAAACAAGATAAGGAAACAGCTACATATAGAACTAACATTTATGCTCGACTAGAGGCGGTGGGGACATAATATGACTGGTTAGTTGACGAGAGACCCTACAGGAGTTTTTCACAAAAACGGGCAAACAGCATTAAACTGACATTTACTCAGCAAGCCACCAACCAGAAGTGCTTGGGGGACCCCCTACACTGAAGCAAAATACCAGAGCTGTATAATGATTAGACTTTGATAGATCCCACTGACGTCCCAAAGGCTGTTCTGTTTCTATTTTTTATTTCTTTCATCTGATCGTCATCCATAATTTGACGAACTATTTTTAAATGTCTATTTTCCTTGTAATTTATATATTCCAGGCTCCCCAAATTAATTCAATATTTCATCTGATCATTGACTACACTTATCTCTTGTTTAGCTGTTAAAGTGACACTGTATTCTGAAACCTGTCCTATCAGAAGTAATATCAAAATCTGATCACTTTAAAAGTAGTGACAAACATATCCCTGTAGCCAAGATCCCCCCCAGTTTGTGTGCTCCTAAAGTCACATTCTACCACTCTCATCTTCTGTTCTCTACATTAAGCTCCAGTGACTGAAATAGGAAGAAACTTGGGGAGGCGGGGGGGGGGGGGGGGGGAGTAACTTTGAAAAGTTTGTGTAGAATTCTTCAAAAATGGTTTTCTGGGTTCTGGCCATGAAACAATAGGCAGTTGGTTGGTCTAAATGGTGTGTGTCCCTTCAGCCAGGGAAGCTAAGAGAGTGACCCAGACTCTGTCCAGATGATGTTGTTGTAAATTACTGAGACTCACACAAGCAAAAGCTCTTGTGTCTGCCTCCGGAGAAAAAGAAGAAGAATTGTCTGACAAAATGCATTACTATTTGACTTCCAAGCTCCTCTGCTGCCTTTCATTTCTATGGATGGTACACTTGTAGTTCTTTATTTAAGTGGAAGGATATTTTTATTCAATTTGTAATTTATTTATTGTCCAAGAGCATTATAGGCAATTTACCAAGAGTATAGGCAAGTTTAGTTAACTTCTATGTACACTGAAGAGAGTCAAGTTAAACCTAAAATTGTTGGTGACCTACTTAGCATTCAGAACAGTCTTGTGCTTTAGTCTGCTGTGCCCTCACCGCACTAAGACTTCAAGCACATCCAGAATTAATAGTTTCGAACAAAATATCATCTAGTCCTAGTTGAATCACAGGCAAGGTATAAATTTGAAAAGTCAGACTGCACCATTACTACCTGAGGAAAAAGATGGCCTCCCAAACAACCCAGGCCCAGGTCACTAGAAATTATTGCTGTGAAAAGTTTGAAGGTATCTCAGAATTTAATGTCAGTGAATGTTCCTCAATAGCAAAGGCAGAGAAAGAGCACACTCCTCAAATGTAGATGATCTCTGATTCAATGCTCAGCAACACCATCATAAAGATCTTTCTTTAGTGGGATAGGACACCAGAGGAGAAAAGCTTTTGTGCAGTGTATGTGCTGCATTGAAAGATGTGATCAGATGAAGAGAATAAAACATCTGGAAGTTGCCATTTATGAGGAAAGATTTTTGAGTATTTAGACCAATGCTTCAAACAAGAAATGAATAAATGTTTTGGGGTTTCTATTTTTTTTTAATCTTTTTTTAATTTCTCTGAATAACATAAGTAATGATTTAAATTGTAGCAGGAGAGAATTAGTTTTTTAGCAGAATAGATAGTCTGTCGGTACTGCAGCATCTCCGTAATTTAAAGAATTAGAACAAATGTCCATCAGGAATAGTTTAAGTGCAGGTGAGTCTGCTTTGGGGACATGGAAACAAACCAGCTGAATTTCTGTTACTGTTAGTTTTTAATTCCATACTGCAAAAAATAATTGTCAAAAATCTGAATGCTCAGAAACAAAATTAGTTTGTGGGAATCGTAAGTTAACACTGAGGTGTAATCAGTGAGATACACATTTTTTTTTCCATTAAAGAACAGTTTGAATTAATGAGTAGATTTTATCTATCTGCACATGCAGTTGTGGCAGGATCCCACTATTCAGACATAGGAATTCAGCGCCTTTTCAACTACTCTACAATATTTCACATGCTGTCTAGCTGCTTCTTCAGAATGGCACATATTTCCCATGGATCTGTCAACTCCATGCACACCTGAAATACTGATGATGTCTTAGAGAGAACCCCCTGCAGAAAGTAAGCCAAGAGCCAGCAAAGCCGTATGTAGTTACCCCCAGAGAGGCACTAGTACCCTTTGGCATGGCCTTGTACATCGTCACGTCTCTTCAACAGCTGTGTGAGAAGGACATGGGTCTCCTCAAGGCCCTGAGTGAGATATCCTAGAATCTCACAAGTGGAACTAACACTTGTGTCCAGGCAAATGAATTGAGTTCCTGAAGTTTAATGCAAGTCTGGAGCTATAAAATGCTGCCTGATACCTCTTGCTATATGTATAATGTATCTTGAAATCATGCTATTGTGACCACCTCTGAAAACTATGCAATAAGTTCTACTTCAAACAGTGACCAGCTCTGTTTTATAACAATTTGGATATGATTTTCCCAATTTCTGTGCCACTGCCATCATAGATTTTAACGGCTTTAATTTCCTTTCTGATAGACTTCAGTTGGCACAATAGACTATTAGGAAATATTTGGTTGTTAAACAAGATTTAGGATTATAAAATAAGTGGTAAATTTTTAAAGCTTAATAGAGATATGCTAGAGCAAACATACAACATGTAAAGAAAATAAGAAAAAAAAATGTTTGTAGGAAATTTCTGGAAGAAAACATATACTTTATGGGTTGCTATACCTATCAGTATTCAGAATTGTATTTTGTCTGCTAGCCAGAGGAGAGGTGAGGAAAGATGAGAGGGGCATAGTACAAGACAAATACTAAAAAATTTTCCTTATTCTTTGTTATAATCACATTTGAACTTACAGGTCACTCCCTACTAAGGTTAACACAGATTTAACCCACTAAAATGAAATATTAATTTTTATCTTTCTCTTGCATTTTAGATCAAAATTTAAAAATCTATTCATTTCCAGACACTAGCCAGAAAGTTTATAAACCATTCTCTTTAATAAAACCATTTTTATTAACAGGGAAATCCTGAACATGATAGCTTTTGTATTCCTGTAACTTTCAGAATAAGAGCAGCAATAGTTCTCACTTAGCTCTCATTGGCTTCTTTTCTTTTATGATGATACTACTGATTAACCACAGGACAAGCAAAACAATGTCAGTGTGTTGTTCTTTCTTTCATAATTACCAGATCCTGGCTGAAAAAAACTCCCACATTAAACAAATAAAAATTTAAATATTCCACAAGTGAATATCTGAAAAGGTCTGAAAATCTGAAGGTCTGTATCCCTACATATTTGTACTTTTTTATCAATCAGAATAAAGAGCTTCTAAATCTGAAGTGATAGTTTGAAAATATTAAGTAAAAAAAGAAGTTGCATCTCCTAGATCTAATTTTTCGTATGTCCTTTTTCAAATGTTTTCCAGTATTTTCTGAAAGTCTCAGGAATTTAAAATTTAACAATGAGCTGATCCTGAGATTATATAATCAAAACTATTCCCGTAGTATAACAAAAATTTTTTGTATCTCTTGAAGTTGAAAATACAATGAAATCTCCTAGAGTAGGGGTGTGCAGGCTGGCCACAGAGTCATGTACATTAGAAGGGAGCTCAGTTACTCCAATTTCTTACCCAAGGCAGGTCAGTGGAAGCAGGTTTAATCCCATATGTCTGTATAAAAGGCAGCTATTTGAAAATGTTCAAGCCTTGCAGTCATTCTACAAAAATATACCTCTTTAAAATAAAGTGTTTATGAATAGCAAAGCAAGAACATATTTTAACTAGAAAGTAAAAGGTGATTTATCTTGTTCTAGAGGTTAATTTCATGCAGAAATAATCCTATGTACTATGCAGAAGGAACATGAAGGCAACAAGCACAGGAAGTAATAACTGAAGATTACAGCTTTTGTTACACTGGGCAGGTTAGAATGCACTTGTGCAGGTTCCAGTAATATAATTATAATTACACTACACGAAGGTGTGAGAGCTGAAGTACCATTATGTAGTACTCTTTTGAGATGATGGATAATAGCCTGTTTTAGCATCCTGTTTGAAGATTAAAGCTTGGATAATAGGAAATAACTCTTGTTTTCTCCCTATCTTACACTGGTGAAAGACAATAAAGCTTTAATTATCAGAGAAATGTTCAGAAACCGTGGTGATGATCATGGTGCAAAGTGATTAATAAACTAGACAATCTGGTAAATTTCAGCTTCCAAACGTCAGCAAAACTGTGGACACAAAGGGACAAAGAAGACTTTTCTGAGAGAAGTTCACATTATCAACTTACCTTCTAGTTGGGGAATAACTTCAAGGTTCCATTAAGGAAGCCATGCATCCATCAATGAACTGAATTTATACCCTACCACTAGACCAGGTTGATCAATGCTCCATCCAACATGGCCTTGAACACTGCCAGGGATGGGGCATCCAGAACTTCTCTGGGCAACCTGTTCAAGTGCCTCACCATTCTCTCAATAAGGAATTTCTCCCGCATATCTTACCTAAATTTCCCCTCTTTCAGTTTGAACTCATGGCTCCTTGTCCTATCACCACAGTTCATGATGAAGAGTCCCTCTCCACCCTCCTTGTAGGCCCACTTCAGATACTGGAAGGCTGCTATGAGGTCTCCACACAACCTTCTCTTCTCCAAGGGAGTCAATGATGACTTCTACTGCCATGGCCCGGTGGGGAAGGGAATAGAGACGTGACACTGCACAGAAGGGTCCGACAAGGTGGAAGGTTGGGGTGCAATGGCCAGTATATTAAGAGGAACAAGGACTTATATAGGGTTCAGGTGAGGGAGGTCCGATAACCGGGGCGGAGCATGGGATGGACACCTCAGGGTGCAACAGGATTGGAGAGTAGGGAGAAGGAAGAAGGAACTTGGGAGGAGTCAGGTGCTTGGGACCTATGGGAGCTCACTTTGCACTGTAGCATTGTTCAACCAGTCAGTGTGGGATGAGCGGGAAAGCAGGGGAGAGTAAGGCAGTAAACAACTTTTGGCAGGAAATAACTGGGGACAAGTTCAGGCATGTCTGGGGCAATACAAATCAAGGGGAGTAATACAAAGATATATGTACGGGTACATTAAACTGTGTTCTGAACTGGGGTAAAAACAACAACATAAGTTGTTGTTTTCCTCAAGCACCATACAGGTCTCTCCAAGCTTGGAAACGCTGCCATTCTCTTTCTTGATCCTTCACATTCTACAACAGAAGGAAAGATGATCACGTGGGTTTGTCCTGCCTGTTTTGCAAGATTCCATTGCTTAGATATGATTGTAGACATGGGATTTTCTTTACAGAAAGGGTAATCAGGCACTGGAATGGGCTGCCCAGGGAAGTGGTGGATTCTCCGTCCCTGGAGGTTTTTAAGATGTGACACTGGATGTGGCACTTAGTGCCATGGTCTAGTAACCATGGTGGTAGAGGATCGAGGGTTGGACTTGATGATCTCGGAGGTCCCTTCCAACCTGTCTGATTCTATGGTTCTATGATAGTCCAATGTAGTAGTCCGTTATTACCCAGGAAGTGCTAGCACACAGTTTTAAAGAAATCACAGAACAAAAAAGATATCTCCATTGAGAAGTGCACTGTTCAGGGCTAGGAGCTGAACTGAATGCTAATGGGTTTCTTCCAACCCAACATATATATGATTTGTTGATTCTAATATTAAACCCTCTTTTTTTTTTTAAGATATTGACTGCCCCATAGATTTTGTTCTAAGGAAGATAACAGAAAGAGAAAAATTTGCTTTACTAATTGAAGAATACAAGACCAGCTTACTGAAGCTGTATTTCTGCTTCTCCAAGCATTGTAATAGGCTTTTGCTCCCTACAGAGAATTAAAAAAAAAAAACCAAAACAAAACAAAAAAACCGAAAACATGGTCTTCACTTGAAAAGTCCTTTGAGAAAATCAGGTCTATGCAGACTCTACAATCAGGGGGAGGTTTTCTTCCCGAGTAACATATACATGGTTTATAAACACCTTGGAATTTAGCACAGACTGAAGACTTATTGAGGCAACAGGACAAGGCCAAGGTCCTTCCCCTGGGAAGGAAGACTTCCCGGCAATGGTGCCAGCTGGGCTTGTTGAGGAGAGTAGCTTTGTTGGAAAGATGCTGGAGTATCTTTTGGCAAACAGGAAGTGAACATGATCCAGCAGTGTGCCCTGGCAGCAAAGAGGAACAACAACATCCTGGGCTGTGTGACTAGAAAAGATGGAGCAAAGTAATCAATTCCTTTTACACAGCATTCCTTAGATTGCTTCTACATTATTGCACTCAATTTTGTGCTTTCCAATATAGGAAAGACATCAATAGAGTGGAGTCAGTGAAGTGCCACCATGATAGCCAGGGACTGCAGCACTCACTTCATGAGGGTAAACTGAGAAACCAAGGCTGGTTCAACCTGTAGCAGAGATGGTTTTTTGGGTACCTTTCAGCAGCTCCCCAGCATCTCTGGGAAGATAAGTGAGAAGATGGACTCAGGCTCTTCACAGCAGAGCACACCAGGAAGATGATATCTAATGGCCGGAGAAAAGCCTGAGCAACCTGGTTTGAGCACATAAAAGACCCTGCCTTGAGTAGGAGGTTGTCCTAGACACCCACACCTCAATGTTCCTTCCCACCTGATTCGTCTTGTGATCCTATATGTTCCCAGAAAAGAAGTCGAAGAGTAGAAAAGATCACAGCTAACATGAGTTACCAATGTTTTGCTGTTACCATAGCAGCAAAATCATCCTGGGATGAAGAAAGCGGAGCAGACTTGCAAGACTGTTACAAACAAAGTAGTCTGCTCTTTGCTTCAGTCGTGAATAGGAATAACCTTAAACTGTAGCAAGAGATTCTACTGCCATGTGTTCCTCCTTTCAAATGATACTTCTTAGCCATTCACTCTTCTGGAGTATATATGAAGCCTCATTTATAGCTTTCTGTTTCTGTTTGTGTTATCTTTCTAGTATTTTCTGTCCTGCTTATTGCTTCATACATTTGAGCTAATAACAATAAAGGTTTTTATTTTACTCTAAAACACTGGAGATGTGATAAACAGCAGATGAAGAAAAAAAGGGAGTCTGAAATAGAGAATTCAAGCTTTGATTTTACTTGGTGAAGAAAACTGTGGAGCTATTGTACCTTGGTACTGACAGAATATGCTTTAAATAATTTCAAAATTGCCTTTAAAATTAATTGCATCAAGATAGAAACTTTGGTTATATTTAACATAATAACAGAAAATGAGGAGGAAGAAAATTATCAGTGGATAATCAGAAGAACTGTTCTTTCTTGCAAAATCAAGCATAAGCCTTGCAGCTTCTAGGTTCAGGATCACAGTCATTGAATAAAGTCATAGCCATCAACGGGTTTAATCTCAGAGATGCTGATTTTGTCACTTGCACCTGAAGTCAATCTTTACTGGATTCTACCAGACTAGAGACGTTTAATAGGTGTTATGACTATTCTAGTCCACTTTCAAGACCATTCTCAGGCCAAATTTATATTTCTGGAAAACAGAAGAACTAGCCATAATGCCTGTGGAGAAAAACCTACTCTTGATAAATGGTCACTCTATAGAAATGAGGAAGATTTTTACTTATGATCTAATCTTACTTATCCTTTACTTCACATGAAATCAGGTGAACACCACTTTCAGACATACTTGTTCTTGGCAAAGTTCTTAAAGGGTTTATCAACTGCTTTGCAACCTTTAGTTAAAGCTAGAAGGTGCATGAAGCCAAAAATTGAAATTGGCCAATGTCTTTTTTCGGTCATCTCAAAGAAAAAAGAAAAAGCTGCTCTTTGGGGATTTTTCTTTCTCCATCCAGATCTGTCAACTCCCACCACACTGCCAGCACCAGGAAGGGGATGTGATTCTGCTCAGGATTGAAGAAAACTTCTCCCAGTCCCTTTCTGACTCTTTTGAGTTTCCCAAACTTTACCAGTCAATAACACAGCCCTGAAAGCCAGACCACCTGCTGTCCTAAAGAAAATCTGAGGGCAGAGTTGGTACACAAAGGAAAGGTGTCTCTGAGGTCCCAGCTAGGTGTACTACTGATAAGTCAAAGCTGGAAAAAGAAACCTCTGTTCCACCACTGAAATTCTAGAGGAAGGGAAATTTCTCCTGCAGAGAGGCAGATGTCATGCTGCAGAGGAAGCTCTCCTGCTGCAGGGAGAGTCCCTCCATTATTCTTTTCTATTTTCTGCTAGATACTTAAGCAGCAGTCAACCATCATCTGACAAATGATCACAAAGGTATCTTTAACAGTTAATTTCTGTGCATTTCTGACTTTAGAACTTGCTTTGCAATCACTTCTGCATATAAAATACCATTGTTTGCATGTTTGCTGCTGTCAGCATGAAGAAAGCAAAGATCCTTGCCAGGTTTATGTGTCTATATTACTGTAGATAAATCTGAAACTCTAAAAAAGGTTGGGTTTTGCTCCTTAACACTGGGCTTTTATTGAGTTTCTGTGTAGTATTGAGCCAGACAAATTAGAGTGTATATAATTTAAAAGTACTAAAGAAGAATGTCACCACATATACCAAGAACTGTTATTTTAAAAATAAATTATGATGAAAACAACTACAAAAAAAAAGACACAGTGTTGCTTTACAGTATAAGTCCTAAATTCCCATTCACTTCTTCATAAGGAATGAGAGAAAAACAAGATTTCTGATATTTTTTTCGAATTGACCTAAGTTGCGGTGTATAAAAATTGCACAACTGCATGTTTTCTTTAATTCTAATTTGCAATGAATCCCTTTATGCTTCCTACGTTGTCATCTGTCTCAACAACATTAAATTCCAATTTGTTGACATCTGGTCCAGTCCAAATCAAATCAAAGACATTTGACATTACAGAGCTGTGTTCAGCAAGCTTTCAGACAAACAGCAGAGGTCGGACAGAATTTTTCAAATGCTACGGCAGATCTACCTCCTCCTCAGTATACACTGAAAACCAGTGTGAGAATCAAGTATCAGAAATGAAAGAATGAAGAACTAGAAAGGGATGTCTTGTTCTTTCCACGTTTAGGTAACTGTAAACTAGACTAATTTCACTGAAGTCAGCAGAATTGTACCCTGAAAAAAACAGAGAAATTATATTTTCTCACTTTGGACAAAAGCTGGTTGATTTTAAATAATTGTATGAGTATTCTGTAATATTCGCAAATACAGCATTCTAGTCCCTTGTAATAAACTTCATCTCCCTCCACACAAAACCTATCTACCTGAAATTTTGGCTTAAGCAATGAATAAAACTTTTCTCAGGAAATTTGATGCAATGTCATTAAAACAACTCATAAAGTAGGAAATAATCTCATCTCTTGCAGATTTCTTTGGTTTCTTCTTTCTTACTAAAAATCTAAAATATACTGACTGAGTAATTTTTAAGTCCATAAGTCATTAAAATGACTGAAACTTTTGCTAGAGTTAGCGGGCATAGCGATGAACTATTTTCCACAATCAGAAGTTATTTTGTTAATTGCATCTTGATTCAGGCTTTGTACATAAACCTTTGGTGCCTTGATTACAGTGTTTTAGTCTCTAGCAAGGAGCAATTAAAATAAAGGGAATACAGCTGTATAATGAATGACCAAGATGAGGGTAGGAGTCAAGCATTCCTGCATTATAATCCTGTCTCTGAAAACAGTTAAAAGTGAGCTGTTGGCTAACTACAAACTCTTGACTCTCTCTCTTCATTTGTGAAATGCAAATAGAATTATAAGTCTGTGAGAGTTAATATGATTATAACGTGCTTTAAAACTCCTGAACTTAATATAAATTCAGTATGTACCCGTAAAAGAAATGTAGCAAGAAAGATAATTGTACATGCAAGGCCTAGGAAGTGAAGGATTTCGTTGGCATCAATTATTTCATTCCTTCCAGTGCAGAGCTCATGAGGTAAAACATTTGTTGTTATTTCAATAATGCAACTGTCCCTTCTTGACTCTGCAGCTCCTCTTAGGTTATCCATGCCCACGTCAACCACAGCACCATCTGGAATGATGCTGGTCCGTTCTGGTACCTTGCTGTATCCCCTGGGTTAGGTCTTGCAAGGGAATCAAGCACTGTAAGCTTTTCCAAGACAATTACAGAGGTTTAATAGGCAGCATCCAACGACTGTAGTGAGACACATTTTCTTGTATTGTCGTTACACAATTCCACATGTAGTTTGAACTCATTTGTCATCATACTCAAACTACTGACTGCAGCACTTCACTCTGAAAGATCCTTTTTGGTATATGAGTTTACATTAGTCCACAATACCAAAAATGTTTTGTTTGGGGTCATTTGGGATTTTATTCATCGAAGATTTCTATGTTAAATAGTTAGCTTAGTAAATGTAAAGACTTCCCTGAAATGAAACAATGATAATAAAAATTTCAGCCTAGTGCTAAATACTGTCAACAGAAAAACTTGTGTCCTCACAAAAGCCAGCACCATTTATCGATGCATTGTGACAAAGTATGAGCACACCCTCCTCAGTCAGATATGGCTTAGTAATTGAAACCCAACTACCTCTCCTTTAAGAAATGTATCAGTTTTACCATCAAAAACAACTCCCAGGAGGATGTTAATGTTTTTCCCCAGCATCCCAAAGTGTGCTGAGTACTTCATAAAGAGAAAATGAACAGCACCTGCAGCAGCAGCAGCAGCGAAGCATGGGGTCTGCTAGGGAGGGAGGATGAAGATGGAATGAGATGATGGGCACCTACAGCTGCCAGTTAGCAATGTTAGGTATAATGTTAAGTTGCCATATAATTATTTTTACAAAAATTAAATATGAAGGGTACAAAATGCAACCATATCAAAAAGTTTGTGAAGAAGAGTGGGAAAGAGCACTGCTCTAGAGACTCTGAGATTCAGAGGTACCACACACTGAAGCTATGGAACAGCCCTGTGTACCCCAGGCCTGTTAAAGGGCAGGTGCTATTCACTGGCCTCAGTTTCTAAACCTGAAATAAATAAAAAAACATAACACAATAATACCTAGCAAGAAGCACTTCACAGGAGTGTACTAATGGAAGGAAGCCATGTGAGACAGTTTCATGGTCTCTGAACAGCCACGGGTATCTGCTGGCTGAAGGCCTTTGTCAAGAGCAGAACCTCTCTTCAGTCTGTTTTTCATTACAAAGAAGTGTAGGTATGATTCAGTGTCATACACCTCCTCACTCCCTCTCTCTACCTGTTGAAGAAAGTAGCTCATTCTATACTCCTCCACCTTCCTTGCCACCTCCAGCTGTTTTGAAAGAGCTGCCTGTCATATTTTAAAGCAGATCCCACCTATGGTGAATAAGAGCATTTATTAAAATTCTGGAGCACCAAATGTTACAGCTTGCCCTGAACCCCTGAGGCTACTGACACTCCCTCAACTTGCCTGTGGTGGAAGGGTGAGTGACTTGGCCAAGCCAGCAACTGCTGTGTCACAGGTGAGGGATGGGTGGCTACAGGTGAGCTTCAGGTGAGATTCTGATGCCAAAGGTGATCTGTGGAAATATCACAGCTACCTTTGCTCCTTCAGTCACTGGAGGGAGTTACTGCCATGAGGAGAAAAGAGGAGTACAATAAGGAAGGAGGCAGTCCTGACAGCCTGCTTTTCTTCCCCAGCCTCCATGCTCCTAGTTTGGGCAGAACGGGCAAACCCGCTGCTTCTCCAGTTGCATGGTTCCCCAAAGCAGTGGGGAAGAGGACAGCTGGAAGCACAACAGACTGCTGCAGCTTTCTGGAGTCACCTCTGAGTCACCACTCCATCACAGTGCATCATTATCACAACTTAACATACACGATGACCAACGCCTTCCACAAACGGCTAATGAACGTCTACTACTTCTATTTTAGCCTTTCGCTCTTCTTTTTATTGGATGTGATTTCTCACGCAAGCTCTTCAAAAACATCTTGGAAAACAACATTCAAAGTGTCTTCTCACAGGTTCTCAGTTATACATACTAAAGATGATTACATTTCAGACAGTAGCCCAAAATCCATCAGCACCAGGGCCATACCCCAAATGAGAGATGTGTCTCTGGGCTGGCTTGCTCCATAAACAAGTCTAAATGTGGAGCACATGGAGGTGCAATACAGCAGCTGTCCCATTTCCCACCTGCTCTCCCACGGTGACACAGTGACACACTTCCCCTCTTGTCTTGCTGTGCTGGGGGTCTTCTGGGTATATCGCTAGGACTACCCATGTTACTTGAATAACCACTCCTTTGAAGAGACCATGGAGACTCAGGCAGGAGTATCCTGGAGTCTAGATCCATGTTACATGGATTTAGCTGTAAATATTCAGATGAACTGTGATACTCTAGAAAATTTTTCTCCTTGTACAGACAGAAACACTAGCTGTTAACAGTACAACAGTTGCAAAAAGTACTCTACAGGGGAGCACCATTTCCTAGCACTGTTATTAAGGAAACATATCATAAAAATCTTTCACAGATCTGATGATAACTCTTTGCTAAATTTTTCAAAACTGTAACCTCTCAGCACATTTTCAAAAATATTACACGTGTTTGCCTGCTTTTCTACTTAAAAAAAAGGCTTGTTGCTTTCAATATTCTCAATATTTTAACATCATCAATTAAATTGAATCATCAGTGTTTTTCTCTGGAAGAGTACTGAAAAGAAAGAATCGACTAAATTTATTGTGATATAACCACAAATTTATTATATATTTAACACTATGACATGCTCAATTTAACATGATTATCATGGACATAAATATATGCCTTCTCAGTTTTAAACTTGACAATGATAGCAAGAAATGAAACATGACTTGGCATTTATGTCTTTGCAATAGACATATTGGAGCTAATTCACTTCTCATTCAATGAAAAAATACTTTTATGTTCACTGCAGTTATTCCAAAATTATGCCTACAGAATTTTCAAAAAAACAGGGCCCAGAATCCTTCTGGTAAAACAGAAATTATCTATACGCAATTTGGACTGGAGCCTCATATGCTGTGAATCATGTAGGTGTTTTGATTTACAACAGCTGAAAAATCTGTCTCACCAAACATAAATTACAGGCTTCAACTGAGGAGTAAATCCCTGGGAAGCTTCAGCTGACATGAAATCTATGTGCTGTTTTCACATGCAGAGTCTGTGTATTATCGAACAAAATCTTTACTTGCTGAATATTGCAAGTCATACTCAGGTATAGGTAGTACAAGAAGTTCAGTAAGTCGAGCCATACTTTCAGCTCTCAGCCATCCCTTCTTCTTCCTAAACTGTAGCAGGGATTTCAGAAAAGGGGCTTTCTTTCAACTTTCTTGACAGTACTCAGGATTGGAAGCCTTTTCCACCTGCCCTCCCACTACGGTATACTACCTTCCTTATCTCTCTGTTTCCGCCTTCCAGGACAGGATGAAGTTCTTTCTTTCCATGTGCCTGGGGCAAAGCAGAACAGAGTCCCTTTAATTTAGCTCTGTTATCTGAGAATGTGTATCATTACAGTGCTTTTCTTCCATGGCATTGACAGGGATCTACATCTTTCCTGAGAAGGGGGATTGATCTATTCATACATGGTAATTTATTCACTATAGTTGTTCATTAAGTTCCTGCAGTCCATCTATCTATCTGTCTCTCTCTGTCTCTCTCTGTCTCTCTTTCTCTCTCAATCAATCAATCAAATAAGTATACTATCCCTTGGAAAACTAGAGAAATTGCACACATTGCTTACGACATTAGGAATGTGCATAATGCATTTTTACATGTCTCTCAAACAGGATTCAGTCACTGGAAACAGAAATAAAATGAGGCAGTTTGCCACTCACTACCGGGAGATGTCTTGACATCCCAATCTGGCATTCTCTTCATTGTCCTGCTTAGGTTCCAGGGATTTCCCTTAACTTTACCGCCTTGGTTAAAGATCAGAATGTGAACCAATCATTATCCAGCAAATTCTCTCTCTACCGTAAATGTAATTAAGAGAGTGGGCAAAATTCAATCACCTTTAAAATCTCATAGATTCATTAAAAAATAATTCTGTATTCTAAAAACTCAACTGATAGTGTTATAGAAGTTTAGCTGGTCCACTGAGGCTGGCTCTATGCAAACATATTATAAGTTACCTGAGAAGTTACCTGGGCATTGGAATACTCTGCCTTGTAGTGTTAGAGTTGTGCATTTAGCCTGTACCAACTAACTTTTTTCCAAATAATTGCTGGGTATGTTCAAAAGTTAACACTGAATGGACATTGTCACAAAGAGGTCACATGACACAGCCAACTTCTTTTGGAGGAGCAGAGGATTCATTAGCATAGATATGGACTGTTCTGTACTAGTTAGCCTCAGTTACTATAAACATTTCTGGACACTTTTATTTTGCCAGCTTAAACATGGGTTATAGCTGCATGTATGCCCTTAGCCCACTCATATAGCAAAGCAGAAAGAATTATTCTGAACACTACTGGATGACCTTTCAATCAAGGTGCATCATGAAAACCAGGACTAAGATTGAGTCCTGGGACTGTTACCAAGCTCAGCAGATACCCAGTATTTTCTTAAGCCTCTGTAACATACTCATACATTTGATGCCTAAAATACACCCTATGTTATGAATGTCTTTTAGTGTAATATATATTGCTGTTATGGTAACTACTATTCCATGACAAATTAAGAAGATACTCTAATTAGAAAGCCTAAGCTCTGAGAGTTACAAGCTAAAAACACGGCTCTGTTACATAACGCTTGAAAAGTGTCTCCTTTTGAACTAAAGGGATGAGTATGCATATGTAGTTTGTGTCTGCAATTAATAATGTAGCAGTGCAGTCACGGACAACAGGATCAACAGATTAAAGCTGAAAGACTTGAAAATACCTCCAGTGAAGTAATATTTAAAAATAAACAGTATTTGCTGTAAACCAAAGTAGTAATCCAAAAAATATATGTGTTCTAAAATCACTCATGAATGCATCAACAAACAGATAATTTCAATTATATTATGTTAAACTCTGATATTTTTCTGACATTACTTTTGGAAGTTAATGATAATCAACAATGTAGGAACACTGTGCTGGAATTTATGCCAATATAGGAATCAAAAACATTATGCATAACAAATATGTAGTGAAAGGTAAAAATCTCTGATAATCACTTTACTTTGTAACCTTTTGTTTGCCTTCCTCCTCTTTGGTAGAGAACCTTTACCTGAGATGCATGTGTGGGTACTGGCATGTTTGCTGGCATCATGGAAAGATTAACATAATAGCAAACTTGAAATCAGGGCCAAGTTTAGTACCAAGGATGTAGGATGGCACCGATGACATGAACTCTAATGCTTTTTACAGCAAACCTTGTAGCAGGAAAAAAAAGTACCACTGAGTTACTGTAATGATATCTGTAAGTTTGTATCAGTGAGAGCTTCCTTAAGGAAGGTCTATACAGGCATCGTCTGAAATCACAAACTCTGCCCTGGACAAAGATCAAGAATTGTATGTACATGTGCTTTCACCTGCTTGTTTCACCTGCTTCAGAAAGCAGGTAAGAAGATGGCTCTGTCTTCTCTGCTCTGATGTTAAAGCAGTAACTGGGCTTTTTTTTAAAAAAAAAAAAAAAAAAAAAGTGGAAAAGCTTATATCTACACTAGTATTTTAAACTAAAAAAGTGTAGTTTCCAGCTGCTTCAGAAGATGGGGTGGATATCATGGTTCCACTGGTGTGAATGTGGGTGGTTGCATTTCCTGTGCTGCCAAGCAGAAAGTGGCGTGAGCAGGGAAGCACTGCTGTGGGAATGTTTATACCACATTGCCCATAACAGCAATGGAAAACAGCACCGTTCCCTGCCAGCCTGCTCTCATCTGCCTTGGGCTGGCCAGAAATGGAGGACTGCAAAAGTACTTACAATTTTCTTTAAAAACTCAACTCTTGCTTACCCTGAACATGATTTGGTCTAAGAGGGGAACCAAGTCTTCCATCACTCTCATTCTTCGATGAGGCTAAAAATAAGGGATTTTCAGTGTTCCTGCTGCAAACTTTGTGTGGTAGAGTGATGTAAGCTGAGAGCAGGAGACTTACGTATGCAGTACCTGTATGTGTGAACAATGGGACAGGAGTGAAACACGGGGTGCACATGATACATGGGTCCATGGGCATCACTGTGGTCATACTAGTAAAGAGCTAAACCAAGTGGCAATTCTGAACTCAGCAGCATGAACTCAGGCTGAGGCTAACTCAGTTGCATGCTGGGTTTTGCATAGGATCTGTCGTGATACCTGCTGGTTCAGAGCACAGGCAGAGAAATTACAAGTCTCTCTGGAAAAATAAAAATAGAAAAGCTCTACAGGCATACCCTCATTACATACACATACTGAAGGCAAAAGAGATATCTGAGGACCAATTTCACATGCAAAAGAATCTCTTGGACAAGCACTTACTAGTTAAGGAGCCATCAGATCCTGACTCAGGCCTTCTTCAAGCCATAGAGTGTTTAATATCACAAGCATTTATGATGTGGACATTACACTGACTGACACACAGTAGCAAATACAAACTTCTCAATTACAGCTTTTGTTCCATTTCAGCATTTCTGCATTCTCTGGGGTGCAGAAAGGTTTACTAAAATTTTTCTCTGCTGTTGGAAATAAGTTTTTTCCTTTTGAGTTTTTCCCCAGTGGTTATTGTGTAAGAGGATCTTGTGAGAGGTTGAGTCTGCTGACTCAAGAGTCTTAGCTTAAAAGATAGTGAAATATTCTTGAAAGTATATAAATTTGTCATCATCACTGCAGGAGTAAGGTGATGGAAATCAAGAAATATTAAGCAGAAAACTATATTACAATTGCACAATGTTTTAAGTCAACACATTTAAAATTACCTAGTGCACATAAGGAAAACAAGAAAGCCTCATTAAAGACATATTCTCCACTCTCTGGACTAATATCTACGATCTCTGAGATTTACCAAATGATGTATTCTGTGTTCCTTTCACGTTGTTTCAATTTTAGCATGAATAAAACAACTGCATGCTACTACTACTCTGAATTCAAAATCAAGTGATGCTAACTGAGGTTTAATGCAAAAAATTATTACAATTCTTTTACATTCTCCTCAGAGTTAATGCTTATCACCGGCAAAACACATCCAGACTAGAATGACAGTGGAAATACGTTTAGTAGGGTTTTTGTGGCAATTTTTGCAGCAGCTTCTAAGACAATACAGCAGCATGTCCAAACCAAATTAATACAGAGGACATATAGTTCCTATGAGTGTTCTGAGTTCACAAGCAGATGAAATCCATTTTTCAGTAACACAAATACTGGTTTAATTTACAAAGATTTATGGATCAATTTCTTGCCACCAGGCTGCGTATCACAGTCCTGCATTGAGCTCCTTTCTTACCCTTAAGGGTAAGCTTAAGTAGAAGCCTTTTGGATCACGTTTCCTGACATGTTAATTTTTAAAACTATGTACTTTCTTTCTGTCTTTGAACAAGACTTAGAAATGGTAACCAAAAATAATGCTTATTTCTTTTAATTCCTAATCCCTCAAATTTTTCCTTGCAGGTATACAAGTTGCTACTAGCAAACTGTGATATTCGTTGTGGCCTAAAACAGAACACACTACTTTCACTTACACATCAGTTTCAAAATACCATTTTTTAAAGAAAATACCTTTTATCATACTGGTTTAAACACTTTCCCAACTATTTTAAGTTGCATAATAAATAATAACTACCTCTTTCCTCTGTAGCATTAGGAGCTTGGATTACAAACTGAAAGCCAAATCACATTATTTCTAATTTGTATTGTTTTTTATTAGAAACAAAGACATGGCATACATATTTTATTTTTCACTATTTCATTATTTGCTGTTCACAAGTTTATACAACAGACGTTTTTTCAGCATAGTGCCCACAGAAATGTCAGTTAAATTCTAATAAAAGTAGAGGACGTATTGAACACAGAGCTGGCACATTTCCCTCTCCCTTTGAAAGGGTCTGAGGTAAAAGAAAAGTAAAAAAGGAGGCTAAATGCACATTCAAAAATGAAACTAATCAGATATATATATGCCTGCAGTCATCGTTCATGTTTTTAATATATTTTAATAAGGCTATAAATTAAAAATACGCTTTAATAAAATACATTTTAAATTATGAAAAAGGGAGCAAAAATGTAAGTTTAAAAGTCTACGGAGATGTAGTTTCTATGTGTTACGTGTTTTGAAATTAACTAACTTTTCTGTGGATAATTACTGTAGTTAAGTGCACAGATAACTCTAAAATAGGAGAATTCTTTAACCTTATTCCCTGAATAAAAATTTAGTCGGTATATAAGAAAGAAATTCTGTTCTTATGGCAGTTAAAACATTCAGAAATATTTTTAGCTTTACAATTTTTTTAATGATTTCTTTGAAAAAAACCTACTAATTTAAGATAAAAGGAACAGAAATAAATAGTAATATAGCTGATGGCTTTTTCTTTTTGCTTATAATCCTTGTAAGCTTATAATAAATTATATATTTATTTTATTCAGGAAAGATAGAAAAGGAAAAGCTATATTTATATCTATTTACTCTCTACCATCCTCTCCACAATTAATACCTTTTAAATTTTGGAAGCCAAATCCACTGGTCAAGTCACAGGTATTTCACTTGGAGGGACAATGGTTTCAGCTTAGTTGGCAGTAATAAATATTTATCCTGGTTCTATACAGGAGCATAAATTTCTGGTTTTATCAGCTGCACAAACAATGAATATCTGATGTAGACTTAAGACAGATGTACAAGCATACATCACTTATCTGCAGTAAGAAAAGGTAAATTCCAGCTCAGAAAGAAAAAGAAAGGTATTTGTCACCTCTGATCTTCTCTTGGTCTTAAAAGTGTTTGAGGCACGAGCTCAGTCTGGTTTTATCATTTCATACAACCTCTTTTGCATATCTATATCTGTATCTGTATCTCTCTATATATATTATTTCATGAATATGAGTAACCCATTTTCAAATGTTACCAAATTAAACCACTAATCTTTCTTAGGTAGACAACCCTTCTCATTCCTAAAAGTTTCATTGCTTGTTTGAGCACCAAGTAACATAAAATACAAATCTTGATTTACCACTTCAATTGCTATGGAAAACAGCATGGAAAGAAGAAGATGTAGTCCCAGCATCTTGGGACAGAGAGTCCAGGCTGTATTTATAACTAAACCACTGCATGATCACGGACCAAGCAATTCATATTCGTATTCATATTCATCTCTCTTTGCAACTTACAGATAAGAAAATGACATGTGATTTAGGTATTGTTAATCATTCTCAAAACTATTTTTGAAAAATATTGTGTTGGTAGTGCATTTGATTTGCTTAGTATAAATGCTCGGGAGGAAAATATTTCATGAAGATCCAGGTTTACCGTCAAGAAAAGATCATGGAGTCCCTGAATATTGTTTTTTCCATGTCATGCATTGACAAAAAATTGAAAAAATAAAAAAAATTGAAACAAATCTTGCAGGTCAAAGAGCTACATCTCCTGGAAATCAAGATTGCCATTAGCTGTCTCTAATGTCAGTGTTTTTCAATATTAGTATTACTTAGTGTATTGTAATACTTTCTTTGAAATTTCCAGAGAAAGGGCCACATATGCAATAAATTCTTAAAACATGTACAACCAGTACCTTTGATTTCTGTCACCAGAACTTAAGATATTGATATGGAAAAAACAAATACAGGCATTTAATTTGCTTCAGTGTTGATATGTATGGATAGGGAATCTGAAAACACTTTAATCGTATTCAAAAATGTCACGTAAATATAAAGCAGCATGATGAACTACCATCTACTCCAGAAGCTTTGTGAAAACCTTGCTATAGCGAGGATAAAGGTGTTCTTTGTGAACAGTGAAAACCTTGTTCTTGATTGAAACTCCAGGGAAAGAGAACATGTCTCCTGTTCTGATATGCAAAACAAAAAATGAGTTATCTTCATCTTGTTAAGAAAGTCAGCCTTTGGGGTACAACCTATTTACACGAGTGCTGAGAAGAATGAAGAATTTTATGAGTACTGACAAGAGAATAACTACTATGAGTATTAACATGCTGAGAGTATAAACAGAAATACTAAAAATTGTCCTTGTTGCCTACTACATGGTTAATCCATAGTAGAACGGTGGGGCTGTGGTAGTGGTGTAGGACATTAAGACATTTTATGTATTTTACATTTGTATATCGTGTACAAATACTGAGAACATAATTGCTAGTTAATAAAGATGAGGAGACTAGAACAAATATGAACAGCTTACTTCTCCAAAACTATTTCTAAAATGTATACAGTGAGATTGGAAGTCCTGTGGTACTCCCACTGATTTACTTACCTTTAATATATGACAGCTTACATGGTTTTTTACCCTGCTACAGAGGGTTCTTCCTACAGTTTAGCTATTTCTAAAATGTATACAGTGAGATTGGAAGTCCTGTGGTACTCCCACTGATTTACTTACCTTTAATATATGACAGCTTACATGGTTTTTTACCCTGCTACAGAGGGTTCTTCCTACAGTTTAGCATCACATTTTATTACACAGCCACAATGTGCCATAAAGAAAGAAAGGGACATGAAGGAAATCAAACTTTTGGGATTTCATACTGGCACCTAAATTTTTTTATCTATGAGTACATAAGTAAATGCATTGCAGAAAATAACTGTACTGTTATGGTACCTGTTGCAAGCATTTTTAAGGTAACACAGAGCTTTTTAATTTAAAAACATTATGTGTATTTTTACAAGCAGCTGGTGCTTAAAGTATGTTTGTAAGCAAATTGCAATTGATGTCTTCTCTACTAATTTGATACCTGGGGACAATCTTGAAAATTAGATCTACATATGACTAACTAAAATTTGTTGTACAATGTAATTAACTGAGTCGAGGTAGACCCTCATAAAATGACACTAAACATAAGAGGTGAGTCTCAGCGCTCTTGTGTCATCACTTTTGCATTATGATTCATGCATCAGCCAGCTCCAGTGGAGCCTCTGGAAGCAGCCTTCATCCCTGCTGAGCAGGAGCACTGCGCTCTCTGGTGGGCGCTCAGCTGCCACAGGCAGAAAGCAAAGGGGAATTTTGGGAGGTAGTGGCCAGCACAGCTGTACCCATCCTAAGCTGTACATCCTAAGCTGTACCCATCCTAAGCCTCTGATGTGAAGTTGTAGCTTGTAGCCCTGGAAGAGCCATACCTCCTCCTGAAACATGCAGAGGTATCTTCTGTGTCCAATCCTTCTTCCCAGTGGTTGAGGGCTGCCTAAGCTTTATACGCCCACAGCAAATACTTTAGGTTGGAGACACCTGCGACCCCTGTCATGCTCTTGGTATGGGTGTGACGCTGTGGGCTGAGGAAGCCAGAGAGGCCTTTTAACCCAGCACCAGCATTTACCATTACTATATTGGTCTGGCTGCAAGTTAATGTCAAAAGCCCATAGGCCTTTGGTTTTCATCAAGCGCACACACACAAGACATGCTATGTTAGCTATTGAAAAGCCATAGTCCTGGACAGAGACTGCCCCCTCATCCGAGGACTTACAGCCTTCTCAGCTGACATTCCCAACCTTTCCTCTATCCTGTATCGTGCCCCCAAGCAAACCCTGCTCCATCCAGTACCAGCCCTCCTGCTCCCCTGGCCAGGTACAGTTGTACCAACCAAGGGCAACAGTACTACTGCCACATCCCAAAAGCTAGCCTAGCACATAGGAGATGGAAAATAGAGCAGTGGAGGGGCAGGGGTCCCTCCCTCTCTCCAGCCATGCACCTTCTTGGCCAGAGGACATCCTCGGGCATTCTTTGGGCTGTGGGCAGGCCCTGACACTGCAGCTGGCTGAGGACTGCAGTTCCCACAGAACTTAATCAAAACCTACAGACTAATCAGTAAACTGCCCTGGTTTTGCATCTTTATTTTTCAATATGCTTCTCAGGCCCTTGGCTTGTTTGAGTGCAGGACTGAGGTACCATGAGGGCAGTTCTGAATGCAAAGGGTAGAGCAATACTAAACCTTAAAGGACAAACCCTCAGATGCTGATGAGACATCTCAGTGGCAACTACAAGAATGTCTGTTTCTTTGTTTGAACCTTGCAAGTATTTCTGCATGTGCCAGCAGATTCAAAAAGACCCTAGCTGCTTTTATTTTGTGCTGGGAATATCAGAACCATGGTTTGCCTTGTATCCTTATGTTCCTCCTACTTCAGAGGAGAAACCGTTCTGACAAGGTTATATAAAAATTGAGTGGACCTGGAAATTTGTACATCCTTAGGCAAAGAGCCACAATCCAGCAGTTGTCCATCTCTGTAACTCCTCATCCTCTAGTTCAAATTTCAAATATATTAGAAGGCGAATCTTTTCTATCATGGCAAGTGGTTTCCAAAATCAAGCATCTATCACAGTAATTGCCTGGTCCATCCTTGCATTCAGGTAATAGCATTTCAGTTCAAGACACCAGCTCCTCCTAACCGCAATGTAGGCACTCTACAAGAAGAGACATATGAATGCTATGTCTTTAGACATTTTGCAAGTCAGCACCATCAGCTTCTGCTACAAGGCATGTCAAGGTGACACCACAGCTGTTGTGCAGCTGAGGTGTTCACCAAACCTTTGTCAATCAGGAACACGATGTCCAACCCCAGGCAAAGCTCTGCTCACTGCTTGCTCCAGACCTGCGATAGGGGCTTGATGGACAGCTTGCACCAACTGCTTTGGAGTGGTGACTTTGCTCTCCAGTTAAAAATAGAGGTGCACAAGGTGGAGAAAATATAGGTCATGTTTAGAGCAGCCAATCGCTCCTCAAAGAAGTCATATGCACTTAGCATCATGATAAAGCTTTTGTGAAGGGCATCTGTACATTTTTAAGTTTAGCAAATACATACATATCCTACACAAATATGTTTGAAACAAATGTTAAAATCAGTATTTGAATTCAAGGTTAAATCAGTATTTGAATTCAAGGTTTGTGTTTTTATCTTTCAGTTGCAGATTTAATCTCATTCCCCATGACCACAGTAACGATGTATAGTCAGTGGAGGTAGAGGGAGTACACTCTCCATGAACACGGCAAAAGGAACTAAATGAATCTGGCTTCATACACTGTATGGGTCAAGAGCACCATCTCGTGGTTTTCCCTTTCCACAACAGATTTCGTTTAAAAAAATTTATGATACAGAATAAATTCCTCAAAGGGGCTGTCAGCCCTTGGCTTTGGGAGTTGGGGAGGAAACCTTGTAAAAATCTTAATCTAGATTCCTGTTTTTTAAACTCCTTGAGTCAGTGCAGACCTTATATTTTAGGGCTAAATATTCAGAGCTTTTTTGAGAGTGGTCACTGACAGAGTTTTATTTATGTTTTACATTTTTTTTCTTTTTTAGTCAAACAAAATATTCAACATGCTAAAATGTTGCTTCCTTGCAGTGAAACCCTTGGCTAGTGACAGCATATCTGACACATGCTGCAGTTTTGCCACATGCTAGAAATCAGGCTCTGCGATGACAAGCTGTGCTAAGGTGCCAGCACTTACAGAGTTGAAGTAAGAGGGTTGTTTTTTCTTGTTTTGGTTCTGACATGTTCCTCAGAACACAAAGGCTTTTGCTGGAGGATATATTAAAATGCATACAAACTTGTCCTTGTTTGTGCAAGTGACTATATCATCACTATCTGGCACTTCTCTTTAGCTTCTCTGCTTGCTGTGGTGAGACTGCTGAAATAGCCTTTAATGACTTGCAGGAAAGTGTAAGCATCTTGAACAGCTTCTTGGATTTTTCAAGATAGCATCATAAGTGTGAGAAAGAGAAGCTGCAAAGCTCAATATTGATTTAAAAAATTCCTAAAAACCTGCTTCTGTCTGTCTCCTGGCTAGGGTCAGGATGAAGTTAAGGAATAATCTGTTTCCATAGTTGTTCAAGCTGGGAGAAACAACTGCTAGCCACAACAATTTACAGAGCAGAGAAATGTCCCACCCTTCCTCATCATGGAGAGCCATTCCTAGAGATAAGTAAGTAACTGGAAGAAATCTGTACTTGCACCAGTGAGGCAGGAGACTCTGGCAGCCTGCAGGTATTTCTCACCTTCTGGAGATCTGAAAAGCATGTGCAATGTGGGTAAGAAGCTTATCACATTCCTGCAAAGTCACTGGGGCTGGCAAAGGTTGACTTTGAAAGTACTTTTTGACAACAGCTGTAGTACCTGGGGAGGACTCATCTCCATATGGCAAGTGTTATACTCTTGCCCTAGGTATGACTCTCACATTGATTACATATCAAAGGCAGGTCCAAGATAGGCTCAGCACAGACATTAACAACAATCTGTTCCTACCTTTGGTACATAAATCACTCTCCTTAGCACCAGTTGGGGCACCCACTGATACCAATATCCAACACCCTCACTCTCTGAGGAACTGTTTTCTCTCTCAGCAGCAGACGCTAGCATTGCTGGGTGGGGGCTGATTGTCCACATCTTTGAGGAGACCAACCACCATGTGGCTTTCAATCAAACACATAATTTTTATACAGGTCCAGTGCTCAGTGTTGTTGGACAAGGTTTTAACTGCCAGGCGAGGTTACCATAAAGGAGGAAATAGCTGCGTGGCCACCACAAATCCCCATGCTTTAGAAATTTTGCATAGGAAAACTGCAAGATCAAGGTCCTTAAGGAGCTGTCACCCACCTGATGAAGGCTGTAATCTTAAATGTCTATTTTAATTGTTAAAACTAAGCTGCTAGGCAAGGATCTGAGTATCATATAAAACAAAAACAGTTAGGCAAGAGGAAAGAAAGAGCCACAATGGTTTGCAGCAGATCCATCACAGCTTGGCCAAGGCTTCATTAAAAGTCAAATAATTTGACCTTTCCAACAAGGTTTCAGGAAGAAGATAGGTGTCTCTTAGCACTCACAAACTGGTAAAAAAAGTCTGTTTCTTCATATTGTTCATCCCCAACTGTAACCACTGAAGTCGAACTCTTCCCTCTTATCTAGAGGTAACACAGAATTTTTCTCAAAATTCTGCATGAGCAGATAAATTTCTACAGCTAACAATGAAAAATGAAAAAAAAAAAGAGTAGCTGTTCTCCACTTTCTCTGTGTACAAATTGCTAGGCCTACTAGAGAGTGCATTCCCCTTAGTAAGCTCAAAATCTGAAAACCTGTTAAGTTTGTAACAGCCACATTCACCTCCTAAACAGACACACAAGTTTTAATTCAAAATGTATCGTACACTGCAACACCAGTTGAAGACTGAATGCCTGTGCCATATTTCTTTAAATCATTGTAGGAAATAGCAGTTCTGTTCAGATCACATTATCTGTGTTCTTCAGGACAGAGGAATTTCAGTAGACACAGAAATAAAAGTTATAAATTTTATAACAAACTTTTGCTTATATTTCTTATTTATCAATGCCTAACAGACTCACTGTGCTTACATGCATATCAAGATGGTGCAGTCTAATTACCAGAACGAGGTATAATAGGATCACAGAATCATAGAATGGTGTGGGTTGGAAGGGATCTTAAAGATCTAGTTACAACTCCACTTCTAGGGAAAGGATAGGGAGTCCGCTTCTCTGGGCAATCTGTTCCAGTGCACAGTCACCACCCTCATAGTAAAGAATTTTTTCCTAATACCCAACCTAAACCTACTATCTGTAAGTTTGAAGCCATTCCCCCCTGTCCTGTCACTACATGTTCTTGTAAAAAGTCCCTCTCCACCTTTCTTGTAGGCTCTCTTTACGTGCTGGAAGGCTGCAATTAGGTCACCCTGAAGTCTTCTCCAGGCTGAACAAACCCAACTCTCTAAGCTTTTCCTCATAGGAGAGGTGCTCCAGCCCTCGAATCAACTTGGCAGCCTTCTACCCTTCATTCTCCAGTCTTGAGCATATGTTTAAGTGGACTTGAATAGACAAAATATTTATGGAATCAAGCTGCAGAACACAGCATGAGAATGGATTCAGTACATTTTACACAAACCCAGAAGACTTGCACTTTGTCAAATCAACGTCTTTAAGAAGCACATACTAGAAACTTGAGAAAAGAGAAGTAATCTTCTAAGATGACAGACAGAAGTCCAACAAAGCCAACGAAGTCAAGATCAGCAATTTATTTTCACATTTACAAGACAAACATGAATAGTATTTACAAATATATACAAATACTAAAAGTAATATTATAACTTCAAAAAAAAAAGAACACCTACTTTTTATCAGTATAGCCAACATACAGTACTGTTTTTTTTAAAGTGGGAAAAGGTATCACCTCAGTTCAAGGAAAACCTGAGCTTTCTGAATGAAGAAATGAAGGAAGAACAATTTAAGATTCTCATAAGAGAAATCAGAGACAATGGTATTATAAATGTTTGCATTTAAAAATCAAAGACAAAGCTTTGAAAAATCATAAAATCTAGACTCCCCCATAATTTGAAGTTAAAAAGGGCTTCACTCACCTCACTGGACAGCACTAAAAATGCTTTTAAAAGCCTTCTGAACAAGACTATTAAAGAGCACAGAGGAATAATAGAATAAACTTCTTTATAAATATAGAATAGCAGAAAACATTTTCTTTGTAGATGAATAAAAAAAAATTTATGGCACATCTGACAATTTGGATCACAACCTCTTTAGATTCTGTTTGCTTTTCTTAGTCCCAGGAAGTGGCCCTGGCATAGAGGTGGGTTTCACTGGTTTGCCACTTATACAGTCACTGGAGCTGTGGTAGCTGCACATGCACTTTGTGCAAAAGTCAAAGCCACAACTTTCACGATTGCACATTGCTCTTTGAAGATAGGAGTCATACTTTGCAGGTGAACCACAGCGATGGCAGGCTTTAAAGCTTTCAGTGTTTTTCAAGGTCTTGGCAGCCTATTGGAAAAAGCATACACAGAAAATCAGGAGCAGAGGGTAAGTAAACTCTCTAAGAATTTCCTAATGTTACCTAAGTGCCACAAAACATATTATAATTTCTCTTACTCTAGAGAGATAAATTAAAAATTTAGCCTAATTTTTGTATCAAATTCTGGTGGAGACTGAAAAGTAATAACCAGACTATAGCTTTCTATATACTTTTTTGGTATATTTTGTACTGGAGTAGGGGTAGCCAGTTTCAAATTCTTTAAATTTAAAATCTGATGGATAGGCTAAATCAAAGGCGGTAAGTAAAACAGCTCTCCTGAATCTTCCAAACCCCATCCAAGGATGGTGTTTTAACTTAATTTTAAAAAAGAAAAGAAAATAAATATGAATTCTATTTAAATCATTGACATTTTTGAAAAGTGAGAAATGTATTCAGAAATCTCAGCTGTGGAGCACTTAGCTTGAGATACAAAATGGAAGCAATTCCTTTTTCTTTCCAATTAATTAATTTTTGACAGAAAAACACCTGCTTTCAAAATGATTTAGCATTAGAAAATTATAGACCTGTATAGCACCTTATATCATTCAATTGTTAAAAGCAAAATGTTTATATAATCTGAATGTGTTGCGTATAGACACAAATGTCTTTTAGGAACAAAATTTTAGACAGCTACTGAACAGAGTACTTTTACATTCTTAATGCTACAATGTCCTATATAGTAGTACTAGAGCATCTGGATCATACTTTCCAATGCCATTATATCTTCTCTTATTGCACTAATTTGCAGGATAAGACTTTTGAGCTTGAGCATAAAACCTTTTTCTAGTTAGGAAAATCTACTGCTTCTTAATAAACAACAACTTTCAATAAACATTTTTAAAAGTCTTATGAAGTACTTGCAACATAGACCTACACCTGTACGTGGGGAAAAAAACAGCTTAAGAAAAATACAAGGTGAAGGGAAACAGGCTGTTTGCAGTTGTTGACAACTATAAATTTGTAGCTAAAAAAGTACATTTTAATGCCAGATAATTAGCTGGAAAAAAATCCAACAGAGAATGAACAGAAAAAGTATGCGTTGTTTATTTTTTTAAAAAATAGGAACTTTTTAGTCTTTGGTCCCCCCTTTTTTCCCTTTAAATTGTCCATCAGTTCTGACGCAAAACTGACAGGTTTTGTGGGATTTAAAATAGTCATACTAAGCAAAAAACTGGCAGCCATACTAATAAGAACTACGAGCACTTGAAATAGGAGATACTACTTTCAGAAATATGCTTTACAAGCTGATCGTGTGCCAGACAACATGTGAGAAACTAAAGATGAATGGAAATCATCAGTTACCTCAGAAAACTCCACGAGCCTGCTGTGATTCTTAGATGCTTTGGATCTGGTGGGTTTTTTGTTCAAGATTTTTGGTGGGGTTGCTTTCTGAATGGAAGCTAAAGACACTCTGTAGAGAACATACTCCCTTGTTGCAGCATGCTCTGGTGCCTTCGTGCCATTCTGATAAAAAGAAAAACAAGATTTAAATCAAGATTTAAATTTGAAAAGAGACTCACCTGATACTGGTTTTTTTTGTTTAATAGAAGTCAACAACTAATTTTTGATCCTTTGTCCTGGTTTCCAATTAATAAAGCATCACACCAAGGAGTATGTTACCGATTTTACCTCAACTTTCTCAGTCACTTCTGTTATAAATGCATAGAACAGCTCTCTAGTTCAGACCATCAAAACAAGAATCTATTATGTCATCCTACTTTCATATTAACTCAGTAATTATTTAGGCAGAGCACATAACCTAGTCATCACAATGTTTTATAGCACAGAACAGTATTTCTAATTCTTTATGGTGAATAGGAATGCTTGAAGCTTTCATTGTGAGAAGTAAACTCCTCCCACCAATTTTCCAGGTTTCCAGTTCAGGTTAAACAAAAAAGCATACAATGGCAGGGAGGAAATCAAATTCTATGGGTTGAATGTTCAGTGGTGTCCAAATGTTTCACCCCAACAGGCTAGCACTGTAAAATACTACATAAAAACTCAAACTGGTTGACTACCTTATCCTGTGACAGATCTTAAGCCTTGTTTCATTGTCTCTCCATCTCATAAGAAAGACATTCATAGTGTTTTAAGAATCCTGACTCGATAAAGTGCAACGCCGTGTGGTTGGATCTAGTATGTTTTATTTCATAAGACAAAGAGGCATTAGGAATAGCTCACAGTATGAAACACTTCTTAGTTTTCTGTAGCCAGCACACTAGAATTTGGAGACTGCTGCAAGAAAGTACAGAGACCCTGAGTCGCACAGTCAGCTGAGTGGTTTATTTCAGTCTCTTTCCCTTCTGGATCAGTGGGGATGATGAAGCAAGCAAGCTTTTACTGAGTCTCTAGGGCTATGCTGGAAGTGACCCTCTCCTTCCTGCCCTTCTCTGTAACACAGGACATGTGGAAGCTCCTAAGAACATCTGCGTCTCTCCTTGGGTCACCTTCTCAGTCAACCTTCCTTGGGGTCCTCAAAGACACTGATGTGACTAGCAACACTTGAGACAGGGCATCCTGACAGGACAAGCTCAGACACTCCAGTGACAGTTTTCAACCTAAGAAACTCTTCTGTGATCTCTTAAGACTAAGTCCTGAAATAGCAGAAAGATACTGATGGTTCAGGCACAAATTATCTAACAGGTGCAGCAACTTACAGAGAGGTTTTTCACAGCTTTACTATACATTTGGAAAATCCATTTATCTTCTTGTAGAATCTTCCGCCATGTTGTGCTGACTTTGGCAAAACTGCAATGAAAATACAAATATATCAGTTACCTCCTGGGAAAGGATTTATTTAATAGCAAGAATAACTGTAATCTTTTTCCTTCATGCAAATATAGAACATGTTCACAGTTGTAGTCTTTAATTGCCTTCTTGGGAAAAGATATTCTCCACAGCTTACATTGTCAGTTCATGTTTTAACATACTAACACATAATACTAAACATTCAGTAAATGTCACAAGCCCCATACTTAAATCATTAAGCCATCTGACTAGGCTGTTTCCTTTCCCAATGAAATACAATGAGATCAATATACTTACTTGATTAAATCCACCTCGCTGAGATGCCTTAAAATGTTTGCTAATACATGCTTCAGGTTCTTTTGGAAGAGCTCGGCAAAAATGTCTATTTTATCTAGCCCCATTTTCTTTCCAATTAAGTTACAAAGTTCAACTTTTCCCCTAAAAACAATTCTGTCTATAGCAGCCCAAGACTTGAGATTTCTTTTACCATTTTTTTTCAAAGTTGAGCAAATCATGTCTTCATAATGGCTTACTGGCAGTAAAGTCTTCTTTGAAAACTGTTCTTGGTTTTGGTTCTTCCTGAGACAATGTTTTGGTGTGACACAGAGATTCCCAGCCAAAGGTATACTATCCTCATGTTCTATTGTATCAGCATACTGAGTATTTAACATAGAGGAATAACCACTGTCCTCATTAAGTTTACTGTTTTCCAGTTCCTCCATTTCATAGATAACTTCATCAAGTCTCTGGGTTACTTGTTTGTTTTCTTTGTTATATATCGGTTTTCCTCCATCTTCAAGTTCTAGATTTCTGGTGGCTGCATGATATGAGTCACTAGGGAATGTTTTCTGATGCTCTTCTGTGCAGCTTTTACAAAAGCCTTCCTTGTAATTCAAGGGGCAGGATTTTTCCAGTCTTGTTTTCTCCACAGCAGATTTCAGTGGTGCAAACCCAGCATGAAGAGATGCAGAGTCAAAATCACGTTTCATTTTGCAAGAGCGGTTAAGGTTTGATTTCATTTTGTTGTTTGTATCCTGCAAGAAACAACAAGGACAGTATTACAACACAGTGTAAACTATATCACAAATTATTCTTCTTATAAAGAATTGACCATGCCTTCCTTCTGCATTATGACTTTTATACTGTTATCTAACTCACTCTGTAGTGTCTGAAATACAACTAGTGGAACTATGGATTTCAAGAGCCACTATGTAATTCAATCTATGTAAGATCATCTCAAAACTAGAGTTTTATGCTGCATATAACTAGGGCTAGGAAACTGACTGGCTGATTTACTTTGTCACCATTCCACCAGAACAGTTTACTTTTAGACACACCAATGCCTCCACTCGCTATGCTAAATATAGCGACACAGGCAGCACACTTGCGGTCCCTGCAAGGAACACCAGTGGCAGAGGGTCCACGAGTGACAACCCAGACCAGAAAAGCCTAAAGTTTGCATCCAAGACCAGAGGCAATGCTGCTGCTGCAGCCAGGTATCTGGCATTTTTAAAAAGGGAAGAGGCTGGATGGCACACGAAAAACTCAAGTGCTCACATGGATGTGTAAATTACAAAGAAAAGCAGCCACCCCTAAACAATGGCCGGAGGGAAATAAAGGTTACTTACAAGCATGATTTTAAGAGAGTGAGAGGTCAATAGATATCATAGGGAAATTGAGCTTTCCTCGCCCTATTTCTTTCCCCTCCCCCCCGAAATACGGTGCTATCTATATTAACAATTGCGGGGGGATGGGCGAGGGCTGAAGGGGAGAAGGAAGCCATCGCTGCCCTGTTAAATCTAAAGGGGAAATAATTTTCAACATGCTTTGTAATTCATAGGAAATATAAGCTCCCCCATTTGAGCAAGAATTTTAAAGG
This sequence comes from Chiroxiphia lanceolata, assembly GCF_009829145.1. NCBI lineage: Eukaryota > Metazoa > Chordata > Aves > Passeriformes > Pipridae > Chiroxiphia > Chiroxiphia lanceolata. The sequence goes on from NC_045639.1 coordinate 52,276,344, forward strand.
ATTTAAGCACTTCCAGCAGTTTTGGAAAGAAGTATTAGAAAAATGTTTCATGAACGATTCAAAGTCCCTTCTTTGTACCTACGTTTAGTGGAATAAAGGAGCAAATACGCTTATGGCTCTGAGTAGTGTGAGTTAGGTGAGAGATGTAAGCCTCGCTAAGCTTCCTCCTTCCCTTCCCCCCTTCCTTGGAACTTTTGGGCTGAAATACTAATGAATTGGAAAACGTCCCCCTATCAAGGCCGGCCCTGACCCTCCGGAGGAGCGGGCTCAGCCGCGGGCCCCCGCGGCGCTGTCAGGCTTCTCCCGCCCAGAGCTCAAGATGGCCCGAATCGGCGGCAGGTAGGTCGGGTCCCGGCTCTACCGTGCCCCACGGCCCCGGGACCCTCACCCTGCGCTTTCGAGGGTCTCCCCTTTTCCCAGCACTACAGGATTCCCCCTAAAATGCTGGTGGTGGGGCGAGCAGGACCGCGCCGGGTGGATGCCCCCTCCGGCGGCGTGGTCCGGCGGGCGGGAGACAGAGCGGCGCGTCCCCGCCCGCGCTGCCCGCCGGCGGGAGCCGACCTGCGCTCCCCACCCCGGCTCGGACCCGGGACCGGCCCCGCCGGTGCGGCGAGCAGCCCAGAGCACCCCACATGCGGCTCGTTGGCGGGATCGGGGCGCTCCGTGGCCGCCCATGTGCCGCCGTCCCGTCCCGTCCCGTCCCATCCCATCCTGTCCCGCCGGCGGGATAGCTGCGGGGCTAGGCTGCGGAGGGCAGCCGGACTGGGCGGCCGCCGGCGATCCCCCTCCCCAGCCCATCATGACGGGCCATGCAGCGCCGCCAGCACTCCCAGTCCCGCCGCTGCGTACGCCGGCAGCCCCCGCCACCCCGGTCACAGAGCCCTGCCGGCGGAGCCCCGCTGGCCCGAGCCGGTCCAGCCGCGGAGCCCTGAGCACAGAGCCCCACAGCCGCGGACCAGCTGGTGGACGGATGGCTCACCCTGGTGCGGCGCTCACCTCTGATGCGGCGCCAGCGGGCAGTGCGTGGTCCGCGCTCGCCGGGCGCTTTTTAAAAACTTTGAATTTGGTATCCAAAACCGCGCCGGCCAATCGCGCCGCGCCCGCGGGCGGGACGCGGCCAATGGGAGGCGGGCAGAAGGCGGGGGCCAATGCGGGGCGCGGGGGGCGGTGCCGGCCCGGCCCGGCGTTTTCCCTCCCTGGCGGCGCTGAGGGAGGCGGGCGGCGCGGCCGCGGCTCCCGCGCGGTTGCGGCTCCCGCCTGGCCGCGGGTCCCGCCCGCCCCTTCCTCCCGCCCTCCGGCACCCGCACGGCCTCGCGGCGCTCTCCCCAAGGAACTGCCGCCTTCCCCGCCCCGGGAGTGACGCGCCCAAGCTCAGCCTGGCGCCCAGCTACGTCTCCGTTTGGTTTTTTTAAATGGGTGAGCCTGGGATTCTCCCATCATCCTGACACGCTCCCAATGTGCAAAGCTCCTCTGTCGGGGAAGGATTCTCTCCCTCACTGGAGATATTCAAGAACCGTCTGGACGCAATCCTGTGCCATGTGCTCTAGGATCACAGAATCACAGAATCAGCCGGGTTGGAAGGGACCTCTGAGATCATCAAGTCCAATCCTTGGTCCATTACCACCGTGGTTACTAGACCACGGCACTAAGTGCCACATCCAGTCTCAACGATCTCTCAGGACCCTGCTTGAGCAGGGAGGTTGGATCAGATGACCACTGTGGCTCCTTCCAACCTTAACCATTCTGTGGTTCTGTGATTTAAGTCTGGTGGTGGATCTTGCATCTGGGCTCCTTCCCATAAAAGAATTGTATTTATTTTAAAGCATGACCAATGCTATTAGCAGCTGAAGTGTGATGAGAAGTGCCACTGGAAGTTAGGCTGACTGGACACCAATGCAAGAATCTCTGCTGCTGCTGCTGTTGGGAATGTAATCTGCTCACAGCTCAGAGAAGTTGCTTGTATTAAAATTAATATAGAGTAAGGCTTGCCATGATGAGCCAAGGAGGACAGCTAAGTCCTGTCAGATGCCAGTTTTAGGATACCTCAGTCAGGCTCCTGCTAGAACCACATCATGTCTGGTTTTTCTCACACTGGTCAGAGGCTGGTCACTTGCAAGGCAACACCACCTCTAGTGTCTGTTGAAGAGCTAGATGAGAAGAGGGAGGCTGTGAGCCAGGCAGGATTTGGCCAGATGGGCTACAAGTTTATCTAAGTTTTTCATGCAGTAATCCAGTGCTCAGACCCAGTTGATGTCTCTTATTTGTTTGGATGAATATGGAGCTGAAGTTAGAAAGAACTGCAAACTCCATCCATCACTGGATGTAAGAAAGCCTGGCTTTAAGTTAAGTCAGCAAGACTCTCACAAGTGCTCTGTGGTCTTCCATTTGCAGTACCGATCTGGTAGGAACAAAGACTTCAGTCCTAGCTTCTGTGCCAATCGATATCTAATGAGTCAATGTTTCTTTTTACTTTTTTATGTGCCAGTTGGGAGTTGTAAAACTATTAGTAAATGCAGACCTAGGTCTCATGCTTACCAACAGGATATATGTATGCCTTACCTTACGCATATAGATATTCCTACATCTGAAGTTAATGTGTGTGTCTTTAATTAAAAGTTTTGGAACTTAATCGTAGTTACCATGCAGTGTTTACTAAAAAACAAAGCTGATAAAGGTATGGAATGCCTTACAATGCTGTTAAATAAATAGACAAAAACACTCAGATGTCTGTCACACCATGTAACTTTTAGAAAATCAATAAATTGGAGGGTCAATTAAAAGCATAAAGCAGAAACTCGAGAGAAGCCAAGTGGAGACTAAAGTATCAGCCGAACAATACTGTAACAATTCACTTTGGACTCAAGAACAGAAACATTCTTTCAAAAATCAACTCATATGATTTGTCACTTGGCTTCCACAGCTTTTTTTTTTTCGGGAAAAAGGGATATTCCTAGACTTCTGTTCTGAAGGGCATGAAAACATGATGAAGATACACTTAGACTCCCTCTCATGACATTTTAATTGATTAACAGATATGCATATAGGTAGAATCACTCAAAGAAATTAAGTTTTTTCTTGTTCTCTCAAGTAAGCCATTTGACACTGTACTGACGTTTAAGCTATTGGTTAAATGAAAACTGGAACTACAAATAGCTAATTTTTTAACGTGCGCATACCTTTCAAGAGTGGTGTATCAGTATCTTTCTCAGTGGAGAAAACTAAAAACCGCAGTTCCTTCTGGCGCAGTCAAATTTACTTTTCATATGGACTGCTGCAGCAATAATGTATCTCATATGAAGATAATCAAGTCTTTTACTCAGCAAGTAAGAAAACTGTTTATTAGTCATGAGGAAAGAAGTTGTGGTGTTTTTCATGACCTGAAAAGCAGTTCCATTTTCTGGGTGGTATTCCAAGAAGCTTCCTTGCAGACCTTACAACATCTGTTCTAATGGGCTGATAAAGAGTAATGTTCAGGAGGAATTTTTTTTTTCATTTTCTGAAATAATTTCCATTAAAGATTCAAAATCAGCATATTCTCTCAGAGTTTGTATCATTTCATCTAGCATTTCTTCTCCTAGCATGAAAGATTCAATGTGATGCACCGATCTGCTTATTCTGTGGTCCGTAATCCGGTCCTGTGGAAAGTTGTATGTTCTGATCTTCTCTGATCTTCCTTTAGTCCCAATCTATTGAACAAGAAGAATGAGTTTATAATAATCTTTTTATAAAAAATTATGAAATACTGATTAAGCATCTAAAGTGAAAGGTTTCTTTTCCTCTCATGATTATCCAAAATTTGTTATAGTTACATATGACTCAGATCACTTCAGTGGCTGCAGTAATTGTTCTCAAACATATAAAAGAACAATTTTACTCCATCTTTTTCTAATACTATTCTGGTTCTTCATGCTGCAATCAAACATGCAGTTTGTTTCACTGGATCTCTAGAATTTATGTACCAGTGAAATTTTAAGTCTGGTTAATATACATCCTCTACTGCTGAAGTAAAATGTAATTTTGTTGTCCAGAGAAGCTGTGGACTCCACAACTTCTTGTTTTTCAGGGAAGTCTAGTGGAAGGTGTTCCTGTCCATCGCAGAGGGGCTGGAGCTAGATGACCTTTAAAATCCCTTCCAACCCAAACCATTCTATGATTCTATGATTTTTTTTTTTCCTCATGTAAGTCCCTCCTGGGCTCCAGTTCCCCTACATTTCCATTTACCATTTGCAGTTCAACAAAGAAGTTACCCTAAGAACACATGCTTGTACAGAATGATATTGTTACTGAACAAAACTTACCTGAATCTTTCGAACACTGTTTCTCTTTTTAGTTTCTTCTTCTAGTTTGGCATTGTATAGTTTAGCACATAGCATTTGCATAGCTTTCTCTTTGTTTCTAATTTGAGATCTTTCTTGCTGACATTCAGACACGATCCCTGTCAAAAATACCATGACATTTAGCACTTAAGAGTAACACATACTAAAATAGTTTTGCAGTTTCTAGACGACTTCTATTATGTTACATTAAACTGTTTCTTTCTTCCATATTTATTTTGGACTGGGAATGTAGAAGTCCAGACTTACTAATGTCTAATAATACATTTTGGGAAAAAAGTGCAGGCTGAGTTGTACAGGTGTTTTAAGCCATATGACAAGAAATTTAATTCCACATGTTGGACAACAGGTGGATAATGAAATAAAAGATATGTACTGTGATCTGACTTACAGAAGACACCTTGAATACTTGTAATTTTTGGCCACAGTTCCAGGAAATGTAAGATTTAAGGAGCAGTAAAATACATGAGATAACGAGTGTATCGAATATGATCAGAATATAAAAAAGTGGGCACTATTTTATGAACAACAACAACAAAAAGTGTGTTTTCTCATCCCAAAACATATAATTCAAGACAAGAAATGAACAGCCCAAGAAAGGAGTAGGGAGAAGAAATACAGGAAGAAAACAGCACAAGCTAAATTGTTATTTGGATCTATTTTAAGTAACTCTGGTAATATTAAAGTATGTTTTATAAGACTACGTAGTATTACTTTATGAAAGACTTATTTATAAACAACCTGCTGGATTGCAGTGAAGATTTAAACAATATTTAGGATGAGAGAAATAGAAGTAACAGGACAATTATAAGGGAAGTGAGATCAGAGAAATGAAGAAGAGAACGGTGGAACAGGAAAACGTGAAGAGATAAGGTGATATATAAATCCCTCTATTAGCCATATATAACCATGAAAATATTTGCAATACACCTTAACATTTCTATAACATACCCTAATATCTACATTCAGCAAAAACTAAGATCAACTGCTGGTTTTAGTTTGTTGTGTTTTTATCCAAACATGCAGGCAATCCAAAATTTTTTCAATCTGGAGTATCTTTTGTCACAACATAGTGATATATAGAATTTTATCCTCTCTACTGTTTATCTTCTACTTTATTAAGGTGATGCAACAAGTGCAGAATGGATCAATGTCTTAAACAAATACAAAGAGATCAGTGGCAAAAATCTGGATACGTGAAGATAAAGAGCACTTGGGATTACCCTGAGGCTGTAAAGCCTGAGTAATGTTTGTAGTAGAAAAGAGGAAAAGTTAAAATGCCATGAAAGTCAAGGCAGCTGTTGAAGATTGCTCAAAGGGAAGTAAAAGGGTTAGGAATGGCAATAAAAAAATATATGATAGCTAAAATCAGGTAGCATTTGAGGGTGTACCATATCCCTCCTATGTTTCCTAACCTGAGTCAGAGGGATGGGCCTCCTAATTATCTGTGTCATCTATAGGAAAGGAGCCAGCAGACAAATGGAAGCTGGCATCCTGAATAGACTCTGCAATTAAAAGCAACATTTTAATATGGAAATAGAGCAATCTCTCTTTTGGAGACTAGTCAAGAAATGGAAAATCATCAGATTTCAACCTACTCCATTTTTCAGTATCATTTTCATTATTTGAAAGCTTAAATATAACTTTTTGACAGAAATTGATCTGGGTGCTTGTAGAGTGTCATGTTTAGTGGCAAATGGATAGCTTAGCTACTGAAGCCAGTAGTCCTTACTATTAAAAATTGGAGTGGGCACAGGATGATGCATTTAGAGTACTATGAACAGACACGAAAACTATATGAAAACTCTGCTCTGCTGTTGTCCAGGTTTGAAAATACAACTATCATTTCAAAAGAAATTCTGACAACAGTTTGGCAATGTAGATCTTATAGTAAGGAAAAAATGAAGCACCTGTTGGAACATGAACTATCCTTACAGCACTATCTGTGGTATTGACATGCTGGCCTCCAGCTCCACTAGCTCGCTTTGTTTCTATCCGTAGATCTTTTGGATTAATTTGCAGCCTCATCTGTCATGAGATACCAAAAAAAAGAAAAACAAACAAAGAACGTATTTATATTGTTTCTTTCCATACAGGTATCAAATATGCACAGTCAGTTTATTTTATAAGGCACATTCATGCAAGATCAAACTTTTTAAAGATTATGAGTGGTAGCTCACATCCACGTGTAAACATATTAACAAATCTTTGTAGTTGGACTGGACTTCCAACACAATGGAACCCAGGAAATCAGACAAATAGTAGCTTAACACATAACTATCCCTTAGCACTCATTTTCCCCTCTTCTGAAAGCCCTGCACCCTCTTCTTCCAGCAGAGTTAACCAATACTTGAACTTGACACCAGATGGTTTTTATATAAAATGGAAGATATTCCCTTTTCTAGTTCTGGAATGGAGCAGTAGGCTCTGTGAGAAAGGAGCGAGATAACTTCAAGAGAGTACCGGAAGGAGTAACATCTTTGACAATCTGCTAGTTCAACATGAATCAAAGATCAAAACAAAGCTTTATTTCTTAGCCAGTTGCTTTTAACCAAGCAAACATAGTGAGACTTGACGTATACACTCTGGAAGGGGCAAGTGAGGACAGTACAAAAATGGAAAAGAGGAAGTGCTAAAAGAAGTATCTATGAGCCCTGTAAAATAAGTCAGTCTTAGGTTACTTTGTAGAAAACGTAGTTTTCCACAAAACATGCAAGAGAGAGTAACAATGAATTTTTGAGTTATAGTTAAGTGAATCGTCAATGACTTTTTTGAGATCAGGATTACAAGGAAAGACGGAAATTCTGTATTTCACCCCTATTATAAAAAATAAAAATAAAAAAATAAATATGACTTAGTTTAAAATTAAGAAAAAAAAAGTCATTAAGTGAGAATAAAAAGAGAGACAAAAACACTCAGGTATCAAACAGTGCTTGTGGTAAAGTCTGTTATACTAAAATATAAATATTACCTTAGTGGGTTGGGGTAATATTGCAACAGTCATTGTGCTGGTATGAATGCGTCCTTGTTTTTCTGTCTTTGGTACCCGCTGAACACGATGCACTCCTCCTTCAAATTTCATGTATTTGTAAGCCTCGAGACCTGCTATACTGGCTACTGCATGTCTTAGGCCACCTTAAATACAGAAGAAACACAACTGTAGACCCATAAGAACTGCTGGTGTTATGCTGTTATACTTCAAACAGTGTCTTTAGACATCATTGTCATTTGTTTCTTAAAATTATGAATTTACCATTTAAACACTTAGGCAGTATTACAGCTGCAAGAGAAATCTTAAAGCCACACACGCATACTCACACACCATCTCAACTAAAGGACTGTCAGATTCTTTTTATAGAGTCCAATTTAATTTTTTTATATACATAAAAAGAGTGCCTAGGATAGAACTCTAACACCAGTAGCAAGTTTACATAAAGATCAAATTTTGAAAGCTGCTTTCAGAAACATTGATTTTTTTATTGTTAGTTCAGAACCTATCATTCAATGGGAGAAAAAGAACCAGCTCCTTATAACTGAATGATGAGTATTATTCATACTCTTCTCATTATCAATTCTCCTCTATGCATCCTACCCACGTGTCTTCACTTTTTTATTTCATTTTAATCTTTTGCTTCCCTGGAGTGAGCAGAACACCAATTCCTGCACCTCTTACCAATACCTCCAGCAAAACTTGACATCAATGTACTACAAGCACCGAACAGCTTGGAACTTGGAAGCAAAGCCTAATGCAATCATGGTTTCATGACAGAAAGAGTTTATTGCTCTACTAGTTTATGATATTCTTGCTCTTGCTTGTTTGCTTATGTGCAGTATAACTGAAGGATCAGAGAAGTGATGGCACTATAAATGAATACAATTTTTCACTCATTTTGGTTTCTAATGCAGCTCGATTCCCAAATCCCATTCTCAGAACACTGGACGGTGTGCCAAGGGAATGACTGAAGAAGAGATAGGCGGCCTTGAAAGAGTATTGCTGTTTAAGTCTTGCAACTTGAAACCACAGCTGAGAAGTGGCACATACTTTGCAGAAATACAGTTTTAGGCCATCTCTCAGAGTGAGGAACTCAATCACAGGGACAAGATAGAAGCTTTTTAAAAAAGGAAAATAAAGACAACATAGAATCTGAAAATGCCCTGCAGAGCAGCAAAAAGTCAGCAGCCAGAACACAGGCCAGTTCTTTCATCTCCATGGACAAGGTTCGTAAATGTTTTTACTCTAGAGAAATTTAACATTCCCTCCCAACTTTACTAAAATAAATTTCCTCTTACAGTCACGTTTGTTGAACATAGCCTAAACTGCCTCCTCCTTTCTATTTCATGTAATATTTGTCCTTCTGACTTTTAAAATTTTTCTACTTGTATAAAACTGTACCACTGATTCAAATACACTGCTCAACATACCCAGTGCTTCAGTGATGTAATTTATAGCCATTATCTGCTATCAATTCTGTAAGATGAGTCTGTCATGTTTAGAATAAATCTGATAACAGAGCATGTAGTTAACTGATGACAGAGCATGTAGTTTAACAAATACAATCTTTCAAAATCTTTAGTTTAGATCAGGAAGTTTAATTTCAACAAGTAGTGTGAAATCTTCCTACTTCTATGCAAACACTATTTGAATAAATGAAAGATCTCTTCTTTAAGAGAATCTTATGTAACCTAAAATAATGAACGCAGTTAAGTAATAAATCTTACTTACTCCTTTATATATGAAAACAAGTACTAAAAAGATCACATGACACCTCTAGATTTGAGGAAGAAGACAGGTTATGTCAGGAGTAAAAATAATGTGACTGTCCACAAGGTTACAGCACTGCTGACAAGTATTAATTATGTGATAAACAGTTCATTGCAAAAGCTAACTTACTGTCTTTTCTCTCTCACTTCTCCTGGCATTAATATTCATACCATGGGTATAGTCAGTCTGTCTGAGCTGTGCCCATGTCTGTGACATGTTCAGGAGAGTTTTAGTTTGTAGTAGTAACAGTGTGCCTGTGGCACTGTAGTGCTTAGCATAAGATGACCAAGAAACTGGTTCAAATGGCAGGTATTTAGGTCATACTGCTTTGAATCAACCATTACCAACATGGGTTTAATAAGAAACGCAGCCAAATCTAATAAAATTTCAACAAACCCTTTACCCTGGCAGACATGTTGTAGGCCTGTCAAATATAGTTAGCTCTTGCTAACTATGTGCTTGCCCCTTTCATATTAAATGTCCCACTCTATCCTGAAATCTGATCTGCACAGAACAAGGGTGTTTGTACTCATTTTTTAATGGGGCATCTTATACCCAGATTGAGACAAAGTCCCACATCTGTGTCTCTGCCTGCCACTACAGAGTGAGAGGCAATGGATAAATAATGACGTGGGTTGGTTCTTTAATGTGTGCACTAAATTTTCGATGTGCTATTTTTGCACAGTGGCATCCCTTGGAGTACGTCAATAAAGTAACTTAAGAGTAGACTGAAACCAATTTTTAACTGCAGCTTTATTTAGCATTCACCTCATTCACACATGCTCATATTCAGATTTCAGTCAAATTCAGGAGCTCTCAGAAATGAGGGAATTTGCATTTTAAGTGTAGGACCTTGCTCTTGCTAATGCAACTGATAAAAATGGAGCGAGGACAGGGTGCAACAGCCTAGTGCCACCAGCATCCTTAGCTCCACCCAGCACAGTGTAGACAATTTGAAACTGAGGGTTCAAACTTGCCTTTCATTGGCAGTGCCATGCATAGTGCCCCTACTTCCCAATTTATTTCTAGCATCTGTTTTGATAATATATGGTCATGCAAGACCAAAAAATACACTAGAAGTTGACAAAAGCTAGGGCTGTCTTTATTTTGCCCAAAATTTACATCCTACTTTCCTAGATATTAATTTCAGTGCACAGGTAAGCTCTCAGCAAAACAGCAGATTTTGAAATAAATATACAGCCATTAAAAACCTAGCCCTTTAAAAGAGAAAATATAGGTAGATACATACTAGGTTAATATATCACTTCAATTTCCTATTTAAGGCATTAATGAGAATGCCTATGAGGTTATGGGCTCTTTGTCCAAGGACTTTCATCAAAAGGATAGCCAAACCCAACTCCCTTTCTCTTCCAACCATAGAACTCTGCAAGCTGAGTCCTGACTTAAAAACTATCCCATAGCAGGGCTTTTAAGCCAAATCAGTGAACTGATCCAATTAGCACTGGGGCCTCAAAATTGCTAGAGCTGAGAGAGAAAACATACAGCTGGCTAGAAGGTGAGACAGCCCTTGCTTAAGCTGACTATGAAACTGTGCTCTGAAGGTGAAGCGTATGTGACTGCTGGGTTTTACCTGATCCAAGTCTTGCCTCAGTGAAAAGGGCAACACTCCTCTCCCCATTATACATGATAAAAAGAAGATCCAGACCTTTCCCTCTTTCTGTTTACACCCATCTCAGCTGTACAATGTTTATTCCATTTACTTTCAAAAAAGAAAGCAAACAGATTCCTATTGGCTTTGAAGGCTGAACTGGCTCAGCTCCTGGCAAAGCATTTGCCTGGTCATAAATGGGGATGAATATGACTTTGCTCTTTCAGCAACAAGATGTACTGTAATATGAAGCTTCTTGTCCCTACCACCACTTGTACTGAGCAAACAGTTTACTTGGCAAATGACTTCTTGACAATACAAAAAGTTTATTAATAGTAACAAAGATAGATAATAGACAATACTGAATTCAAGTGTATTATTTATGTGAAAAAAGTGTATTATTTGAATTGTCAGCAGTCACTCTAAAAGGGGATGCTGATACTGTGAAAACCTGAGTTCATACTCATCAACTTGAAATAAGATACCTCCTAAGAACTCTAAAGGAAGTTATTCGGACATTTTACAGACATAACATTTTTTTAAAATCAATTCAAATAAAGATTTTAAGAAACCAGAAGTGTAAGTGAAATCCACAGTATATAGACATAGGTATAGACAAGGGCTTCCCTTTTTCTGAAGTGTGAATACAGACAACAAATCAATCCTAAACCTAGATTTTCAAGTTGTCAGTTTGTGACATCCAACTGCATTTCTTCCATGGAGCCCAATTTTTGATCCTTCTTTAGGGTACAGAAGGACCTTCATTAGAAGGGGAAAGCAGCTCACTGACATCAGAAGTTCAACTGGGAGAGTTGTGAATATTTATTTGCTGTGAATTTCTAGACTGTTGAAATAGAAAGGTTCAAGATACTTGAAAATATCACTGAGTCCAAAATATGGTATAAGTAAACAGAACAAGTGTTAAAGGATGCTTCACATTTCTCAAAGCTTGCTAAAAACATCCCTGCAATTATATTAAGTGTCGACTGAAAAAATATTAGAGTTTTTCTGACAGATTGCATATCCTAACATCCTAGCTTTTCTCATTTCTCAAAGTTTCACAAAACAAAAAAAACTGATGAAAGTATGACTAGAGGTGAAGTTTCACAACCAATTTGAGCTAGGAGCAGTAAGCTGCACAAGTGTCCATCTACTGACCCACACCCACCAGGACATATGCATTACCTCCACAGCAATATCCAAATAAGCAAAATGTACTAGCTTTACTAATGACACCATGGATAACTAAGGCTGTAGATCTGTTAACATAGACAGACTTAACAAATCTATCCTACTGAAAAATGTGGCTAGCAATCTGTTAATCAAAACCCAAAAGCCCTGCCATGGCTGGCCATGTTTTGGATTGCAGTTTCATGGTGGGCTTAAGCTTGCTGAACCGCTTGCTGCTGGAAGAGGGTCCTGTTTTCTCACTGCCACTGCCAGCAGCCACACCCTTTGCCTCTAGCACCCCTGTGAACATTTCTCCTCTTCTCTTGTGCCAATTATCTGAAAACCAATTGATTTTTTTGTGTGTGTGCAATTTTTCAGGTGAACTGACTTGGTGATGAGACTCTACAAAGATGCACAATCACAAGTGTCAATGCAAAGCAGTCAGCAACAATGCAGAGACAGCAAGATGATCTTTGTGAAACAACTTTACACACTATCTGGATTAAGCTAAAATTAACTATTGTGCCACTGCCTCAGTTTGTTGTGTAAAACTACCAATCCCCATCTCTTCAAAGGCATTGCTCCTAAACCAAATTCACAGCTCATCAGCACCTGAAGATCCAGTTTTTCCACTTCCTTGCATTCAGTCCCCTGTTGCTGCTTATCCTGAGTTAGCTCCCAGGCTCATGAGAACTGGCTTAACACATTGACAAGGCAAAAAAAAAAAAAAAAAAAACAGTCATAAAAAGAAAAGTCTTTCCCAGTTTAAGTGAAAGGACATCAAAACAAACAGAAAAAAAATAGGTGGGACTGCTCAGACAGGCAGAGATGCAATAAGGAAAGCGGTAGAAAGGAGGAACATCCTTTACTGGCATCAAGCTGTAAGCTGATTACCTGTGACATCTTAGTTGAAGACTTTAAAAATAATTAGATCTCTTATCTCTCCTCTCAAAGCCTCAACAATTCTCCCACTTTGCTCATCCATTAGCTGTATTTAACATCAGATCATATTTCAAATAAATTCATGATGTTTTAGATGAAACTTTAAAAATTGTTTTAATAAAACTGATTCCTCTCTGCCAATCCATAATAATAAACAGACTTTCAAACTGCCACCAAACTGACCTATAAGCACTAAAACATTAACTAAGTTGAAGAGCGTATCCAAATAAAAAGTATATATAATCTGTATTTCTAAAAAATAAAAAAAAATAAAGCTAAAACAACATCATCACTTTCTGAATGTCCTTCTGCCACGCACCTGTCTTTCAGTATTCTCAAAATGTAGAAATGAAACTACTGAAAGACAAGTTTTCTTTTTGGCACTTCAGTATTTTAATAGTACTTCTGAAATGGAATTTCATTCTCAAATACAGAAGCTGAGGAAAATTGTACTCAGACATTCAAACAATCTTCCACTTTCAAAATTAAGATAGTGCAAATTAGCTTCCTGTAGTTAGGAAAATAAAATGTCATATGAATGACTGTTTCAACTTCTATTAGGAAGTTACAGTATTTTCATTACTGACCTATTTCACTGGGAAAGTATTCTAATACTTCAAATTTCCATTTTTTATAGGCAGCATATCGTTGATACATATCAAATATCTCCGAAGTGAACAGCATGGCTTCCTGCCCTCCAACTCCAGCAGTTACTTCCATGACCAGATCACTTTCATCTGTTTCTTCTGAAGGAATCAAAAGCAACACTATCTGTAAATAAAAAAACACCCAGCTAAGACTCCTCTCTGACACTATCCACAACTGAGACAGTACAAAACACCAAGACAAGTCTGTAACTGACCTAGGCTGTGTTCTCTGTACCTACCCCTGGGTTGCCCTGAGGATGGGCTTCTCATGCCTCCTGTAGTGAGGAAGCAGCAGCCAGCAAGAGGTGAGTGGGGGTGATGCTGCATTGCAGGAAGGCTCCCCGTGTCTGTTCACAGTTACAGGAGCTACACTGGTTTCTCTCAAGATCCACAAAACTTCACAGAAGTTTCCACCCACTAGGAAAACTTTGAGGACATTTGGACACTGCAGGATTCACGCCACTTCTTGCAAGACAACTGAACATCTCCCCTCCCATCAGATTTCCTTTTAACCCCATCTCAACTGCAGAGCTAAGAAGGTATGGATAGTCAGAAGATAGTCCTTCAACAACAACTCAAATGTATTATTCACTTATTTATTTAAAAACGAAGAGCCTGATCTGCAGCAGAAAGATACAACAGAAGTTAAAAAACTGTATCACAATTTTGCATGCTGGATCAAAACTCTGGCTGATTTGCAAATTCCTTTCAATCATCTTCCTGTACTAGCATTAGGTGATGTTTCTTTCTACAGATAATTATTTCTTTTGGCAAAATCATAAATATTTACAAAAATATTTATAAAGTGATTGTTGTATTGCTGTCAGAGGAGTAAAGAACGTGACCATACCAGCTTCAACTTCACCAGTAACATTAAGTTAAATAGATTTTTATTGTAAAGATCATGATCCTTTTTTTCAAATAACACAGATACTCTGTAAAACCTATATAAGGTAGCAACTAAAGTAGTTACGTAGTATTAAAATATTTTTTTCCAAAAGCACTAGTATGCCTGATACTATGTAAGTTTTGTTTCCAAGGGATAAAGAGTTGGACATCCATAATAGTATATGGAGATAAGACAAACTATAGCACCAGCTTAAAAAGATACATTGATTAAAACATTTTCAGGTACAAATAGGCACTTGCTTACAGCCTGTCTCTGTAGCATCTCCTTTTTTCATTTTCATTAGACAACAGACACTACTTGAATATAAATAGCAAGGTGGGGAGGAAAAGAGTTTATCATATACATACTGATGAGAATCATAGAACAGTTTAGGTGGGAAGAGACCTTAAATATCACCTAGTTCCAATGCTCCTAAGAAGACAATTTGGCCTTGTTAATTTAAGAATGACAAGGAAACAAGAGGCTTTACAAGGGGATCTCACCTGTTGTTTCAGTTCAGCTATCTCTTCTTCACAGGAGGCAATTTCCATTTCTGCAAGCTTCCGTAAATCTTCATTCTCATCTGGAATATTTGAGTATGGTTAATCCTCAGACTTATATCAGTGCCAGTTTGAGAAAACCTTCTGAAAAATAACCACATGAAGAACTTTACAAAAAAACCCCCAAACCCAAAACCAACCTACCACAAAACTTGCCCCTCTCCCCCAACACACTAAACCTGCCAGAAAATCAAATTAATACTATGATCTCTAATGAAGGTACACGGTAGATATTAAGTGTGTTCTAATCCTGTGCAGGTATAAGACAAAGGAAAAATCTGAAACTCTAAAAAACAAAACAAACAAAATCCAACCTAACCAAAAAAAAAAAAAAAAAAAAAAAAAAGAAAAATTGCTGTGCCAGTGGTCAAACAGTGGCATAGGTTGCCCAGATTGGTTCTAAGTTTCCATCCTTGAAGATACTCAAATCCCAACTAGGTGAAACCCTGAGCAACCTGCTGTGGGTGATCCTGCCGAGCAGAAGGGTAGACTGGGTGATCTCCAAAGGTCCATTCTCACCTCAGCCATTCTGTGACTCTAAGAAATTACTTTCTGTTTTTCACTATGATAGTAACTTTAAGGATTTAAAGAGAAGAGCAGCCCCACAATTGGCACTCTTTGTTAGATGGACTATTATCCCTATAATTGTATGCAAAAATCTAACAACTGTAGTAGTAATTTCAAGTATTTTATATCTCTCAATTTATTCCAGAACAGCTGCAAAACTTCTAAAACACCACTAAAAACAAAGTTATGGGAGAACTCTTGCATAATAAGAGGAACTTGTAATTTTGAAGCGTCACTTGATTGGTCAACACTAATGCTTTTCAATTAAGACTTCTTTTTCTGTACTACAGTTTCAATATGTTAAAGTGTTTCTTTTTTTTTTTGTCAATATCAAACTTCAAACAAAGGGGTGAAATAATAATAATTAAAATAAAAAATCAACATTTTAAGCAGCCTCTGATTGCCCAAAAAGGGAGAAAATGGTACATACAATGAAAAATGGGGAGCTGGGGCTAGACTTTTTTCTGTGTACAGCAAACTTTTAAATGTGCTCAGGAGCAGTCCTGCACTAGAGCCACACCTTTTCAGCACTGTGACTACAAATAGTCACTAGCTCAACTATAAATGAAACTTTTTTTACTTTATATTTCAGGTTTAATATTGGTGAATTAACTCCATCACTTCTGTAAGAAGGAAATTAAAAAGATAATAATGCATTAACTTGTTTAAACAACAAGCATGCTTTATCTACAGCTGGCTAAGAGAATGCATGGCTGACTATCTGACTGTCACTCTTTGAACATGGAAACTCGATTATCTCCATCTACATTTCTTTACCATAACTACTGACTGATCAAGGGCTAGTCATTAAGGTCAACAGAAGGAAGGATAAGAATTAAGGAATTAAAAATCTGTTAAGAGTCAAACCACTTGTTGGTAACATAATTAAGAAATAATCTACCAATTAACAGTACTTGCATACTTTAAGATGCAGATGTAATACAGGCTTTAAAACCAGTTTAAAATAATACAAACAAATATTTGCAATTATTAACTGCAGAAGCACTCAAAATTACTGACTAAGCCTTTGTGATCTCTTCAGTTTGCTGAAATTCTAAGCCTGGCTTTGATAACGCTAGCTTTTTCAGCAGGTTCTGAAAGGACAAAAAAATCTTCCATTCCATTTCATTAAGTTAGTTTGGGTCAATTATTAGTTCATTCAAAGGAAACATTTCTCTTTTTTCAAACTGAGGTGTAAGAGAATGAATAGTAAAAATACCAAAAAAGAGCTATTGGTTTTGGACAGCATTTGCCACCTTCATTAGTCAGAACAGCCACCTACAGTTAGCACTTTTGATTAATCGGTATTTAGTAGCAAGTATTAAATGATCTAGGGAATATTTCACAATCTAATGAACGTTTACTGACCTTAAAAGTATTCCTTTTCTGCATTTTTGTTTTCTAACTGCTATCAAAAGGAAGTTTGATTCTGAGTAAAAAAAATATTATTTGGCAGCACTAAAAGTGCGCAGTTACTGACACAATACAAAGTCAAATCACGTGTGGAGACACCACAAACAGACGCTGATGTCTACGACTGTAAATGGAGATAGGAATGCTGGGCTGTCTCGGCAGCAAAAGAAAAATGGATTAAAAAAACCTTTAGAAGTTTTCTATCCCCGATTAATTATCTTTATTTTAGTTGGTCAGAGCACGGTGCTACTAACACCAAGGTTGTGGGTTTGATCCCTGTACTGAACATTCACTTAAGAGCTGGACTCGATGATCCTCGTGGGTCCCTTCCAACTCAGAATATTCTGTGATTCTATGAGAGACAGGCGTCGCCACGCTGCTCCCCCTTCCAGTATCAGCAGCTCCTACGCCGGTGGATGTGCTTTCCCCACTCGCCCATACCCTTGATCTCTGCTCAGGTGGTTTCTCTACTTCCGGAAGGCCCGAGGAGACCTCCCCGGACCCCCAGTGACAGGTGTGTCACACCCTCTCTTCCCCCCCCCCCCCCCCCCCCGAGGTCACACGTGTTGCGCGTCCCCCGCGCGCGCAGCCCCCGCCCCCTTGGGGCTGCTCCGCCAATCGCGCCCGCACACGCCAACGTCCCCGCGGCCCGCACCTTGCCGCGCCAGCTCGCGCGTGTCGCGCAGCTCGCGCTCCTTGTCGCGCAGCCGCCGCACCCTCGCCGCCAGCTGCGGCGCCGCCCCGCCCGCGCCCTGCGCCCGCGCCTCCAGCAGCCGGCGCAAGGACGGGGCGGCGAACAGCTCGTCCAGGCCGGGCCGGGCGCTCAGTCTGCGGCACGGCTGGGGTGGACATCTCCCCGCTGCGCTGCTCCCGGCCGGCGCTGCCCGGAGGCTCCGAGGGGGCAGCGCGGCGGCCCGGCAGCCCTGCGCCGCGCGGAGAGCTCGCGAGAGCAGCCGCATGTCCGGCTGAGGCGGGACCACGAACACCCTCCCTTCACCGGGGCGTCACTGCCGTGCCGGTGACACCCGAACGCGCTCGGCCGCCTCCCTTCCGTGTTTCCGGAAGCTGCCGAAGAGGCTCGGCTCTGGCTTCGGGCGTGGTCGGGGATTATCGGTGCTGCGCTGGCGGAAACGGCCGAAGGCGTTCGGCTTCCTGCGGCGCGCGGGGCTCCGCCCTGGGCTGAGAGCGCTCTGATTGGCCAACGCTGTCAGGGCGGGGCGAGGGCGGTTCTGAGCGCCCCCTGCGGGCCCCGGAGGGGACGCCGCGGTGGGTTTTTGGTCCCTGACAGAAGCGGGGCTCCGGGGCCAGAGCCGCGGGGGTGTTGAGCGTTTTACTGCGGCGCTTTAGTGCAACCTGCAAGGCTGCATCGGTGAAAGGGGGAAGTTGGAGCTGTTGGCTTTGGATATCCGGGTTGCTCTTACAGACCTTCTCCTATCCCTTCAGGAGAAGTTTTCAGAATTAAAGTACCCTGCGGAGGAACATGCAATTACTTGTGGAAGGATGCCTCCACGGTGAAAGCAGGTGCAAAATTAAGCACTTAGAGGAATTTTTAGAGGAAGAATAAAAGGCAATTCAAAGTGCCTTCGCATCAGAAATTAGTGATGAGACTAAAAGACAACCTGTTCACAAAATAGAGATCTGGACACAGTCTCTTATGTCAAAGTTTTAAATGGGAAGGCAGTGAGGATGCAGTCATCTAGTAACTGATGTAATGGATGCTGTGGGATGATCTGGACAAATTCCTTCTGATATGCAGATTGAGTGGCATAGTAACCTTGTTTCAGATAACATCATTAATGAGATTCTTGGCTAAACTTGAAACAGTTTGGAGAATATACTTTATTATAAAAATGTGCAACTATCCATAGAACTTTATTAGGCAGTATTTTATATTACAATCATTAGAGGAGTCAGAGTTGTGTCCTTGCCTTTCTTCTGTCCTTGTTCATGTCTTCATAGAACTAGGTAATCATACAACTAAATTACACTGATGGAATAACTGTAACTTCCATATGATACATAGTAAATTGTTATTCTCATGAATGTAATATCAAAAGCAAGAGTAAGGCTTGCACACCTAAGTAGTTTTGGTAGTCAGACATGAAAACCTGGAAGTTTTTGTTCCATGATGGAAATCCAAGGGCAGTACAGCCGACATGAGAATTTGTTATTCAGAATATTAAACATTTAAATGAATGGTTGGATAAAAATATTTTCCTGTGATTGTAAATGCACCGTTTTGGACAAGGTTTATTGGCAAAATACACTGTAACAATAATTTATAAGTAAAAATCACAGTCGAAGACCTTTGTGGAGAATGCAGGCTGTGTGACTAGGCTGGTGCTGATAAACAGCATTGCTTATGAAATCTCACCCACTGTAAGATTCCCTTGCACCCACTGCTGCCTGACCATGAAGCTCCTTGAAGCCTTTTTACAGAAGGGTAAAGGAAAAATGACCAAATCTGTGCATTTAATAAACAAAATATTTTAGTGTTCTGCGACAGTGAATCATAGAATAGAATCATAGAATCAACCATGTTGGAAAAGACCTCCGAGATCATCAAGTCCAACCCTCAATCCAACACCACTGTGGTTACTAGACTATGGCACTAAGCGCCAAATCCGGTCTCATCTTAAAAACCTCCAGGGACCAGCAAATCCACCACCTCCCTGGGCAGCCCATTCCAAGGTCAGATTACTCTCTCTGTAAAACATTTCTTCCTGATATCCAACCTAAGCCACCCCAGGCATAGTTTAACACCATGCCCTCTTGTCTTACTGCTGGTTGCCTGGGAGGAGAGACCAACGTCCACCTGGCTACAACCTCCTTTCAGGTAGTTGTAGAGAGTGATGAGGTCTCCCCTGAGCCTCCTCTTCTCCAGGCTGAACAACCCCAGCTCCCTCAGCCTCTCCTCACAGGACTTGTGCTCGAGTCCCTTCACCAGCCTTGTTGCTCTTCTCTGGACCTGCTCCAGCACCTCAATATCCTTCCTGAACTGAGGGGCCCAGAACTGGACACAGTACTCGAGGTGTGGCCTCACCAGCGCTGAGTACAGGGGAAGAATCACTTCCCTGGTCCTGCTGGCCATGCTGTTCCTGATCCAGGCCAGGATGCCATTGGCCTTCTTATTCACCTGGGCACACTGCTGGCTCATGTTCAGCTTCCTGTCAATCCCAACTTCCAGGTCCCTTTCTGCCTGGCTGCTCTCCAACCACTCTGTGCCCAGCCTGTAGCGCTCCATGAGGTTGTCGTGGCCAAAGTGCAGGACCCGGCACTTGGCCTTGTTGAACCTCATCCCATTAGAATCAGCCCATCTCTCCAACTTGTCCAGGTCTCTCTGAAGAGCCGTTCTGCCTTCCAAGCAGATCAACACTCCCCCCCAGATGACAGTTTTACTACTGTGTGAACCCTACTTGTGAAGAGAAGTATGGAAAACTCAGGAAATTTAGAGTAAGGGGGGATTTAATGTAAAGCTTTTGAAAAGAAAGGTAGTGTGAGTCAATCACTGATGGTCAGCCTTTGAACTGTATCCCTGTTTTAAATTGGAAGGATGAATTTCCACAGTGTGAGTTCACAGACAAATGAAGGGGCAAAATCTGGGTTTTGATGTAATGTTAAATAATATGCAGACAATGTTTCTGTTAGGTTTTTGTCAGATGATTTTGGCACCCTTATTGTTTTGTTCTTTCATCCCACAAACATAACTTCTACTGATGGTAGAAGTATTCAGGACATACATGAACAGGGCTGATGTTCTGTCATTGCAAATGTACTCAGGGTATTGGTGAGCAGGACTGGACCTTTGTCACTGCATCAGAGTCTCCGAATGTGCTACCATGCTACCCTTCTCAAAAAACAACAGCATTATGGGCCGAGAACAAAACCTATTTTGAAGTTGGTAGTTAGACAAGGGTCAAGTTAACTTGGAGCAGACGTTGCAGCTGCCGATGTGCAACCTTAATTTTTTGCTTTGTTGGATTTGATAAGGACTGTTAAGGCTCTGTTGGCTGGGTTAATGATGCCAGGAGCAGGCTCCCAGGCATTGTGGAGGTGTGAGGTTTGCTCCTGGTTGCTAGAGATTTTCTTGTATCAGCTTTGATTGCTTTTGAGATGGTATTGTGGAATGCTTATATTAAATGGCTTTCACAAGCACTCACTGCACATAGAAGATGCAGGTTCCTGAGCAGGTTCAGGCCGTGGTCAGTCCAGCAAGCTGCACTTACTGAAAAAGCTCCTCACCTGTTTTTAGATACTGGTTCCACAGACAAATGCTCCTTGTGACCAAATTTGCTGCCTAGGAAAGCAAATTTGGCATCGGGTGACAACTTAAACCCTGGCTGTTTAGGGTGTAGTTGTCCTTTAGTTGCTTGGTTTAGATCACAGACACTTTAGCATGCCTTTAACTTAAAACAGAGCTATTACTAGCTTAAATCTGGTTTGTGTCCACTCTCTGTTGTCCTGTGAATGGACCACGTGGACTCCACAGGTACTCAAGTGAGTTGTGGACAGGCTGTGGACCTGGAAGCACTATGGCCACACTTCCATGCTACCGAGTGGTCTGGAACTCAGTTGGTTAACCTGCAGCCCAGCCACCTATGTCACTGGCCTGTCTTTTCTCCATCATACCTTTAGTCTCCTTAATACCATATGTGCCTTCAGTCTAATTTGAATACTCATGATACTATCTGTGGGTTTTGCTTTATCCTGGGTATCCCAAACTACTTTCAGCTCAGTTATGTGAAAGCTGGCTGTAAACAGCTAGGTTGAACACATGCGTAACACAATATAGATTCTTTTTTTTTTTGAAACCTAAAGGTCAGGTGCTCTGCTTATTTGTGGCTATTTGGCATTAGGCTGTATTTGACAGAAATATTAAACACTGGGCAAAAGTGACAAAAACATAACTCACTTTCTGTAGTGCACTTGCTACATACATTCTCATGAAAAACTGAAATACAAGTTAAATACATACTTATTTTATTGCAGGCTATAGAATAAGTGTATTTAGGCAGTTTTTCAAAGTGTATTGTACACTGCATGCACAATAAATCAGTTTAATAGCTTGACTGTTTTACAATTTGTGTTCAAAGAACTGTATGATAGGCAATGAAATCATGTTACAGCATGACTTATTGTCCATTTGGACTACATCCATTTTGTTATAAAGAAATTTTTGGAAATCCAAACTGATTAATGAAATATACATTAAACATTTTAATATCAGCATTTGCTCCAAGAAAGAAACTTCACATGCTATATTCAATTTTTAAATCCCTCCAAATAGAGGATTTTAGACAATAAATTTTGAACGTGATTTCATTGCGGTATTACACTGAAGATTGGTGTAATATTTTTCAAAATGATGTCACAGTTTCCAAATACAGATTTTGGAATTTTATGCTAGAAATCAAGATAATATTTCAGGGCCTGCACATCTAGCTTTAAAACTGTCTTGAAAGGATGACTTGTTCATGTTGACAAGAACTTCTACCTGTGTGAAATATCTTATAAAGATAGCTAATGACTAGCAGGTCACCATCAAATAGTAACATTGAGAATATTCAAGTCTACATTTGTAAAGACTTATGCATGCAGTTTTGTCTCTTACACATTGTTTAGATGTGTGGACTAAATGTATTGTGCCTCAAACACCAACAACTCGAAATTACACTATGTAAATATATACATATATGATGCTGTATATGTTTAGTACCACAGTAAATAGAACTGTAATCGAATGATACTAGACATATGTAGGACCATAGTTAAATTCTAAGTAAGAAAAAAGTCAGAGAAATTCAGTATTTCACAGTAGAAGGAGGCAGTGCTTTCTTACTGAATTTTCCCCCCTCAGGACTTGTAAACATCATAGCTCTTATTCTATCAGTATAATAATTGAATATTTTATTCATAATGGTAAATAGCTAACCAACATGAATAAAGTTGTCAAAACACAGTAACACTTTCAGACAAAACAGGTATTTATTAAAAGAAACATTTATAAATATTTTGTCTTGCATTTTAAACTACATTTTCATAAATAACAATATTTAAAAGTGCTGAATATGGTAGGATAGTCAGCAACGCCACTGTAAACAGATTTGTTTTCCACTTTGCAGATTTTTTTTTTCTAGATCCCATTTTGTCAAACACTACAACAGTTAAAATATTTGCATAGGGAATAGAGAATAGCCCTTTTAATCATCTCCTGAATTCTTTATAAATTACAAAACCAAATGAGTTTAAGAAACAGTTTGTTAAATTGTTCGTATATATATATCCAAAAAAAGCACACAGGTTTCAAGTAAAAAGAATGACTAAAAAATTCCCCAAACTTGCTATTTGAAGCATGTTCAATAAATTAAGAAAATGAGAGGTAGTAAAACAAAGGGAAAAAAAGAAGCCCCAGAAGACAAACTAAGACCTGCATCCTCCCAGTTACTGTATCACTGCCTTGGCAGCAGTGGTTCCCGCCAAAGAGGGCATCAGAGGCTGCCCCAGGGGACTAACTGGGTGGCTGGAGCCAACTGTGCTTGGGCTAGATTCCACTCAAGGACACAACTGCCAGATCTGCCAGTCCAATCAAAAGCAACAGGCTTATGCCATGTTTAGTCCTACGTAAGTGAGAAGAACCTTGCCTCTTAAGTCTTAGTATAGTATTAAATATATATTATGTGTATATATATATATATATATATACACACATACGTACATATATGTATTTAGCAAGTATTCAAAGACATTTCTTGGTATATCTTTAGCAGTTTATGAGAGATGCTAATGCTCATTTTGCTTGCGTATGGTAGGTATGAGGATAGGTTTTTTGAAGTTCCAAGTCACTGTCTCTTTAAACATCAAAATGTGTCCTGAAATGGGACATTTTTTTGATAAAAAGGCCAAGCAAACACCTATTAAAAACACCATGGCAGCCAAGTGATGGGAGTACTATGCTGCCTTACCTCTGATTAAGGGCTCAGTACAGGATTCTTTACCCAGGAAAGACACCCATTGCATTTCCATAGGCATTTTGCTTGGGTAAGATCTGTAGGTTTAGGAGCCCTTGAAGTTTGGTTTAGTATTACTCTCCAAACCCCTTGTTTTCAAGGAGTTATTCAAAATCAATGAGGCTAGAAGCTAAGATAAGTCTTCTTTAACCCGCCACCTCGTAAAACATTACTTTGTTTAAAAACATTTTTTACCAGATTTAGCTTTCAAAAAAAAATCTTACAGGACAGATGCAATTCATCAAAAGGTTCTAAAATGCTCTAAAATGCTACATGTAGGCAATCTTTTATTAAATTTCTTTATTCAAAAAACTAAATTATCAAGCTCTTTGTGTTGTTTTTTTTTGTTTTGTTTTGTTTTTTGCTGAAGTACATACATTATACAACAGTGTTAGAACTGGATAGCCAGTCTTTAATAAATCGATTACAGTATCTGACATCTGAAATGTACATTGAAAATCTTTGTTCTTTTAACAATTTAACAATATCAGCGCATAGATTTTGTCACCCAGATATGGATCCCTTTAAGTGATTTGTGCTTTTTTTTCTTTTCTTTTTTTTTTTTTTTTTTTGACATTGCAAACTCTGTAATGAAAATGCCACAGTTTTGGCAGTGAACAACCAAAGGAATCCTCTACTTGATTTATTTTAAATAAACAGTGATAAATAGCTCTTTTTCTCTGTACAGAAATATTGGCTTCAAAAAGTCAGCGTATTGTACTCAGTAGAGGATGTTGAGTAATGCTACACCTTAAAAATTGGCTTTTTTCAGTTAGTGATGTTAAAAAATGCAAGCCTCATTCTGGTTTGCTGCAATTGTATCTATGTACCATAGGACTGTATTGCACAAAAAAAGTCCTTAAATACAGATATAATTTATGTTATTGGATTAAATATTGCAACAACTAAGTGGTAAGTGAAGCAGTTTTACCTTGCACATGCAATGTGAGGATACACAAGGAGACTGTTCATAAAACTACAAATACATCATTGCAATCTTGACTGCAGTAGGGTGAAAGGAGTGTGAAACAAATGTATTTTGGCAAATCCATTCTTCCCCTCCCACATCATCATGAGCAAGGAGGACCTTGGTAAAAATGTAGACAGAGATCATAATATGTATTTGTTTTCTTCACAGTAGCCTGAGTAGTGCTAAACTGTAGTAGTTCTCCAGGAACCCAGCTCCAGATGTTATTAAACTACTTTTCTTCCATCCCACCCACCCAAAAAAAATCAAGTTATTTTGTTTGAAAATTAAAACTAAGTTTCAGAAGTAGAGCCTGTAATACTTTCAACAAGAGACTTATAAATCTGAGAGTTCAAAAACCTTGGAAAAGAGTCTCTGTGCATTAGGGTGTATATCTGGAGCTGGGCATCTTCATACATGTGAGGGCTGGGATCCAACAAGTTTCTGTTGATCACTTCTCTCACCCGGGAATCAAGACTAACCTGAAGAAGATTAGAATAGAATAATATTAAACAATAATATTGGAAAAGCTGTAATATGTATCTTTTTTCCTCATGGCTCCGTTGAACATGCTGACTTTATCAGTTTATTTAGGTGATGCTCTGTGCTTCTTTCAGAGCCATCACACAATTACTGTGTAATGCACTGAGACCATCGACCCTATTTCAGTTTTGACTTGATCTTAGCATCCATCTTAAAATCTGTACAATGAAACACAGCTGTATAACAGATTAAATGCAGTGCAACTAAACTGAGCTCTGCAGTAACCTGAATTTTCTAAAATATGCTATTTTACCCTAAAAAAATGATTTTTATGTACTTAAAATTATTTCTCTGAAATTAATGTTGAATTACCCTCATTCAGAGGGCTGAAATGCTTTTTTTTTTTTTTTTTCCCCTGAGCATTTGTGGTTAAGCTTTTAGAAGCTTTCTATTCATCATTCTCACCTGGCTGCCTACAGTTTTTTGCCATTTTTTTCAGGCACTACTCTTGTTCCTCACAAATTACTCAGAGTTTTTACAATTTTTAGAGTTAGTCTTCCCATTAATATTAACTGTTTCAGGTTTATTTTCTTTTTAAGACTATTTAATATCTGGTTCTTTATACTTTCAGGATATCATATGTCCACATTGAAGTTGTTAGCAAATTTCAGTTTTAGCTTCTCATTTACTTACAATTTGTAATGAACTGCTGTGTCTAGGCAGAAAAGGACATATTATGCTTGGGATGAATGCACAGATGATTTTAGTATATCATTTAGAAATTTGAGTGAATGTACAGCTTATCCACAAAATGCTCTAAAACCCAGCAAATTAATGCCTTGTGGATTAAATAAAATGACAGTAGCAGGAAAGCCCACTGGGACCAGCAAGGTTTACTCAGCTAAGAAGAAAAAGGCTAAAATATTGAGCAGAGAAAGGCCAAGCAGAGATCAGTTAAGCTACTGTGATTTACACCAAATTGCAATCTGGCCCTGCTACTCTGCAGCCATACAAAAAGATATTCATAGTGCCTGAAGGATTGAATTCAACCATGGAAAAGCTCCATGTACTAAGATACCTTGACATATGAAGGACAGTAGCTAGGATGAAAACTGAGAACATGTTTGCACGTGTGAGTTTGTGTGCTTTTATATGTGTTGAAGCAAAGTCTTTGAAACACACTGCTGTGGTGTGACATGGTATGGTACAGTATGGCACTGAGAAGTAAATATACATTTTCAGTATATCTTCAGCACGAACTGTAGAATCTGGCATTATTGGTTTGTTGGCATATTGGAGGATGTTACTGACACAGCAGACAAGCTCTTTCTCTTCCAATATTTGCTGTTACTTGGTTATCAGTCACAAAGTATAACTATGATGCAGATGAACTGCAAGTAAGCTGTTGCCTATTCATGCTAGGAAACTGTACCTATTACTCAAGTACACTAAATCTGCAGAACATTCATTACACCTGCCCTACACATGCTCTCCAAGAACTCATTGCTGCACCTGCAAGCAGCACCCCAGGATGCAGCAAGTGTCCCTCCTGTCCAGCTCTGAGATGGATGGGCAGTGAGCAGTGCTCTGTCAGTGGCTATGAGCAACCTCTTTGCTTTCCCACCCTGCTGCTTCCACTCCTGGTTCTTGCATGGCAGCCCTACAGCTACGTGAATTAAGGAATCTGAAAGTGGCATTTCTTTTTTGCGCTGTTTTCTGATTGAATTCACTGTTTAACTAAGGTATCCGTGCAAGCAGACTGGGCGGCACAGCAGGAACAAATGGACCAGTGGAACTGCTCAGCCAGTGACTGCGTGCAGGGATGTAGTGCTGAGGTAGTTTCAAGTGGCAGTGTTGCATCCATGCATCTTCAGAATTTACTTGAATAGATTTCAATCCCAGATCATTGCATTTCTGCAGCACAGAAATGACACACTAAGAGTTAATCAATTCTCCCCCCCACACAGGCACATGTATTTATATAAAAAAACCCGTTTGTGCAGGTAACTAATTGGCTATTCAATATCATATATAACAGTTTGGATTAAAAAAAACCAAACCAAAACCTAAAATTTGACAGGTTGGTGGGGTTTTGGGCCATTGAGCATAGTAAAAGTTAATAGCACTTATAAAATTTTAAAAAAAATAATTATGGAACATTAATTTGCATTGTATTTCTTCAGTGACTCACTAAAGCCAGATGGCAAAACTAGTTGGAATTACTAAAGGTATTTTCTTGATAAACAGATGAATACAAGGTTGTCTGTTTAGACCACCAAGACCTTCTGCCTCAATAACTTCATCACTGAACGAGTGATGCTAAATATTTCAGCTCTTATGCCGAAAGATAACATCTGGAATGGGACGCCTGGATGAAAAGAAGTTTTCAGCTCCCATGCTGTTCTAAAGGACCGCAAACAGTTCTTGTTTGCCTCCTAAGATTTCCAGTATGGGTAGGAGAAACTGGATTGATGAGATCTGCACACACACAGTGTTTGAATTTTAACTGCTGGTTGATCTTAGCTTAAAAAGACAGCTGAGCATTCATCACATGTATATGTAGTAAAGATATTGTATTAGAAGAAAGACTCATTATTAGCTTGCTGTATTGATAGTAGTATCTCACTCAAGGCAAAAGTAGACACTATGGCACAACAGAAGATAATGGAGCTATAAATTGCTGTTGGCTTCATTCATATGAATGAAGTTGCAAAGTATTCTTGAACGCAGTGCCAAAGTAAAATGTAGAAAGCAAGGTCCACAGTGAGCATAAATTAGCCATTGAGTACGAAGTCAAATGCAATGCACAGAGACAAGGCAAATGTGATAAAGGTACATTATGTGGCCTAAGAAAGACTCTTCCATAGTGCTTTTATATTTATGTATCTCTGTATTCCAAAACATTGTTTAATAGGGCATGCTTTTTCTTTACTCCAGGTGAAGATAATTTCAAAATGTCTATTTCAACTAAAGGGTTGAAGAAAATCTAAAATAATTTCCTAGATATTATATGTTTCATTGGAGAAAATATGTGGTCTTCATTTTTGGATTTTCACGTAGGAATAACAAGAGCAAATTTGGATTTTCTCCCAGACAGCTGTTGCAGCACATAACTCTATAAGGATTCTGATTTAAATTCCTTAATTTTGGTGCCTTTTCTCCAGAAATCCATTTGTATTACTTACCTCCCCTCTCTGGTAGGTATGTGGCATTGCTGAAGATGTATACCTATTTCTCAGCCTTCTCTTACCAGAGTTTCTTGAGTTTCTTCTTATAGAGAACTTAAATGTGTTGTGGTCAGTGATACTAAATGACCCAGCACCTGTGTCTCTACTTTTTCTGTCCCTTCCTTTCCTGATTTAATGTCCATACTAGGACTTTCATCTGACAGATCAGGCAGGCTTTCATACTCCCATCCTGACAATTCAGGGTATAACATTTCTGCTCTGGAATAACAGAAAATACAAATGTAACATTTACAGATTTACCTCTTTTGGTGATAGTATAGAAATGTAATCTTCATATATAAGTCTTGCTTTTTCTTCAATAACTTTCTTGTTCTGTTCCTTCTTTAGATCTTCACATGCAAGCCAGAAAAGCAGGTTCTCCTCACTATACTCTGTTCTAAGAAACTCTCTGAAAAGGTTCCTCCCAGCTGGTGTTTTCATCATCTTGTCAAAATTCTGAGCCCAAGACAAAATTTCATCTGCAGTAGGGTTTTGGCTGCAAAAGCAAATATCATTACAAGTATGCTTCTATTTTTGTAACAGTGTTTTCATACATTTGCCCAAAAATTCTCCTTTCAACTGCACTTTAGTCCAAAGTGAAAACTGGAAGCAACAAGGCTTCATCAGTGACGGGGGAATTTTGTTCACTCTTCACTTGTGCATTCATTATCTCAATAGCCCACTAAACATGTTTTATGTTATGAGACATGCACTTGGCTTTCTACAAGTTTTCTGCTAGTGTTCTTAGCCATGCGACCCAAAGACAAAATCCCACAGCAGCACTGAATTCCTATCTCTGTAGATAAAGAAGATGTGATTGCAGGAAGATGGAAATAGACTCTCTTTCATGAGGGTTTTAGATGACACCTGGTGTTCCTGCCTGCTTCTGATGGTGACTGGCCAAAATTTGGCTGCCACACAATTTGGTTTAGGAAGAAAAAGAAAAATAAAAGCCTCTTGGCAGCCAAAAGCATACTAATGAGCCCCAACAAAATAGTAATTCAGAGAGCTTTTAAATTAGCATATTTCTCTGTGCTTGTGCCTAAGGGTTGCTAAGCTTCACTCTGTTTGGTGCTATTGACCTGAATGATGATCTATTGGCATGAGATGTGATGGATGTTGCTGGCACACTGGAAAGAGAAAAAATGGGAAAAAGTCCTTATTCCCATTTCCTGAAGGAAACTATTTGTGGCTTTTAACAGTGGATGCAGTGGATAAGTGATCAGAAGACTAACTTGCGTCACTAATCCATTAATGTACCAATGAATAGCTCGAGAAGGTAATAATCTGAATTACTTAACAATTAAATACAGTTTCAAACTTAATTCTGAGTGCCCACCCTTCCCTTCCTGATCCAACACAAGAGCGTTGCTAGCTGTTGTTAATAGTTTCTGTGTAATCATAATGCACAGTAAGTGACATTTGTCTATATAATTTCTCTTCAAGTCCATTTATCAAGTCCTACTCTGCATGCAAGGCAGACTGGATGATAGGAAGTTATTTGTGATAAATGATAAATCAGAAAGAGTTTAACATTTAAACTATCCTGCAAAATAATTGTAACCTGAATGAAAAAGTTTAAACACAGATGTGAAGGTGAAAAATCTTCTCTCTGAGGAGAGTGCAAACAATCTATTCAGGTGGATGTTGCTGACAAGCAACCTGTACTCCCTTACTGTCTGTTGGGAAGCTCTCTTCACTACACTATTTTTTGGAAATTTATGACATTGTCCTCTCATAAAAGACCATGATTAGCAATGAAGACAATGAGTTGTTTGGGTTGCTTTTACCATCAGATATGTCCTCTAAAGTTTTAATTTGCTTTTCCTGGGATTAGAGAACTCAGAGCCTCCGATAGGTTAGCATTTTTCCACACACAACAAATATTGGCCCAAGCTTTAGACAGAAATAGAAGCTCAGACTTTCAGTGTGTTTAATCCAATTTTCAAGGTATGTGCTTTTTAGTTTATTTGAGTGAAACCATTGTCCAAGCTGTTTTATGAATGGCAGCCATGTTGAAAATCTGATTGTGAAGTGCACTTGCCCATTAGTTTTTCTTCTTTTTTGGAAGAAAATGATCTGACAGTTAGCAGAGAATTTTTATAGAGATCCACATATGGAATCATCCATGCACCTCCCATTCTTCCCCACAGTTCCTCCCCACAGATAAGAAACCGTAAATAAACCTGACTTATGAATCAATGGTTTTGTCATTTCATTGTCAGAACAGATTTTGCTTCTTTTTGCATAGATTTTTTTTGGAGGAAAAGCAATTAAAAGGACTTTCCCAAAGCACAAGACCCAAAGCAATTCTTAAAATTAGTTAAAGACAAATTAAAACATTTACTAGACAGCAGTTAGAACAACTTACCATTCTTCTATGACTTGGATACTCTCCAGTTTTGTCGTATGCGTTGGCCTTCCTGCATTGTCTCCTCTGTCTTCATTCCTAACAGTGAGGCTGCAATGTAGTACAACACTTTATTTTGTCTAGAGAAAGTTAATTTAAAACAATGACAATAGTAGTGACAACTTTTAAAAGATATAAACCTAAATAAAGTGTCATTTTTCACTCTTGCCTCTAAACTTTTGGAGAAAACTTTTTTATAATGACTTTTCCGCTGTGTTCTGATGAGTATTAATTAACAGTTGCTATCAGCATGTGTATTTTTTTAGAAGCTCACAGTTTATCCGCTGAAAGGGAAAAACTTAGAGGTCACTTTTGGAGTGATTTCACTTAGTAAACTGAGAATATTAGTGACAATAAGGGTAGAGGGGGATAAGAATATTTGAACTGGACATTGATGGGGTTTTGATGCCCCACCAGTTCTGGGTAGTTTTTCATTCTTCATGAACATTCCCTTTTTTGTCTCCAGGATATGGTAACAGTAGATGGCTCAGATATAGAACTTAGTATGTGGCAGCTCCTTATGATTTCCTCCTCTGACCTAAATTTGTTTTCCATTCCAAAAAGTAAAACTTACAAGCCCCTGAACAGAAAGGGATCCGTTATTGTCATATTACCACAAGCAAGGAAAGGAAAGACTTCCTTTACTTGAGGACGTTTTTAATGTTTTCTCTTCTTTTTCAGAGCTGCTAACTAGCATCACTTATTTTTCTGCAGATACCTTTTTAATCAGATTTGCTTTAGTGGTAGCGGTATCCTCTGTGTGTGTTCTCTGTGAATGTTCTGGAACGTAGTTTTGCCAGTGCAACCAAAATTCCTGATAACTATTGAAATAAAGTATGTTTTGAGTGACAGTTATTCATATAGGAAACCTGGTTCCAATAATTAAGCTTAAGAAGCGGAATGTAGTAAGGAGATGGAAATTTCCCTTTATCAGGTGTTCCCTATGTATCCAATTGAGAGAAAACAAGCAACCAAGCAAAAAATCCCCCTCCCAATCCCAAGAGAGCTCATCTTTTGAATATTGAGTATTCACCATGCAATGATGCTCTCAGTCATCCTTGAGTGTTGCTACACAAAAATATGTTGGTAGCATAAAGCTTCTCCCTCTCCCACTAATCTGAAAAACTCAACACTCAGCTCTAAAAAGAAATCCCAGCTCTGAGACATTTTTAGTACAAAGAACCTTTCTTTCTAGACTCTCTGTATTTATGAGTCTCTTCAACACTTTTTTCAAGCATTTGGCAGACTTAATAGGTGATCTCAAACACTGTTCTGAAAACTGGAAGTTTAGGCTTCCAGGTAAAGCAGAGCACATATTAAGACTTAAACATTACAAAGACGTACACTTTCAAACGAAGCTCTTTGATACTGGTTGCTCCTTCACTTACCTGCCAAGACCTTAGTTCAGGCCCTTGGTCCTACTTCCCCTGTTACAGCGTAGGAATGCAGCTCCAGTGCTGCTAAGGTGTTAGGGTGTCATCAACTGCTGCAGGAGAAACAACACATCCTGAACTCTGGGGTTGGCAGGTAAAAAGCCTTTCTATCTCCTCTGACCTGTTCGTCAGTCTAAAGAGGGAGCACCCAGGAAAGACAACAGGAGTTCCATATACAGGAGGAGAAAAAAAAAGGGACCATCCACTTTCTTCTGTCTTGTAATCTTTAAGTCCCCACATGTAACTGCTTAGGGTCACCCTGCATCTGGCCAGAGTACAGAGATGGGGTGAGGGAGAAGCAGGGAAGGCACAAAACTGCTCTCTCTCCCTGCCTCCTTCCCTCCTTTGCAGTCCACAGGTAGAGCAGCATTTATCTTCTCTGCTGGGTGCACAGAACTGAATGTCCTTTAGTTCCATGGAAGAATAACACCACGGAAGGAGGAAACAGCTTGTGTACATTGCAAATGTAACAGGGTGTTCACCTAAGTCTGCCTAAAAGAGAATGAAGCTACTTGTTTTCCTTCACCACATGAGCAGCAGCTAAACTGTACTGATATAATTTACTTGTCAGGCAGTAGATGTCCAAGGATGTGGAGTCTTACTGGAAGTAGAAAGTGACTCATCTGAGAGCAGTCAGTCTACACTGGTAATTTAATTTATTGTCTGAGATCAAGTACTGTTTGTTTTGCTCACACAAAACCTTTGCTAGACTTAGGAAAACTATCATGAGTTGATGAAGAGGAAACAGTGAAGTAGTGAGTGGTGAGGAAAACGGACAAGAAAGCCACGTTAACTTCACTGCACTTTTTTTTTTTAATCAACGGGGTAACAGATAGGCATTATGCATTTTGATTTTCTACAAAACTACGTCTCAATAAAAAGTTCAGATGGTGGGTCTGGAACATAGTGTACCACTTTTCTGGTATCTAAACCAGAGTGACAATATAAGATACACACTTGGCACTGATTCCTTCATCTCAGCATTCATATGTGGAGTTTAATGGCTGAATTTAGTCAGAGTTGCAAAATAGGGAAGACTCTACAGACAGAAGTGTTATACTGGGTTGGAACACTTTCTCACGTTTGGGTATTGCATTAAAAAATGTGCTTAATTTATAATGCATCTTGGCCTAAATTCTGCATTATGTTTCCAGTGACAACCACTAGCACTACATTTCAACTTTTATTTATCTACATCTGTCAAGGCAGATCCATTCCACTAGATACATTACTTTTGATATGTTTTTCCTGTGAATGAAACCATCATTTTTATACAGAAGTACATTCAATTCAGACATGTTCTGTTTTCACTCAAGGAACTGGTTCATATTCTCTTAGGAAAAAAAAAATTAAATATTTACACATTTGTGACTGCAAAGCTAACTTGAATGCAGGCTTTAAATAACTGATCACAATAACAGACTGCTACCTTTTAACTCAAAATGACTACACTGCACTGCTCTTTCCTGTGTTGCTATCTAGCAAGAAATACACTGTCTGTTCACATTTCTCTGTGGAATTTAAGCAGTCCACAGGAGAAAAGGCATCTTGCATACCTGATGTCCCTGATGCCTTAATCCATCATTGAAGCTAGCTGATTATGTCAGAAGAATTATGCTGTATAGTGTAAAACTAAACAGACTAAAAGTAACAGGCTAAAGATTAACAAAATGATCTTACTTAGTTAAGGCTTTAAGAAGAGGAAGTTGCTGATATACCTTATCAAAAATAGTTAGATGAAATGGAAGTGTTCTAGAGAGACATCTGATGTAAATTAACATCTGTGATGCTACTATTATTTATTAGTCGGAATACACCCAGCAGATATCTTTAAAATTTAGAGATGCAAATCGATAGCACACATGATAAAAGCACTAATGTCTTAAAAAGAGAGAGTTTGGGATGTCTAATGACAGAGTTTAAATGGCAAGCATAGCACGTGTTTGTTTTCTGTTCCTGTGGAAGGTTTGTTCTGCCCACTTGTATGTTGATTTTATTGCTCTGGAGAGTACAGTTAAAAGTACTTCAGTGGCCTGAGCTTGATATACCTTTCAAATATATCTTGGGTTCCTGACTGCTACAAAACCAATAAGTTTCTTTAACTACTGCAACAGTATTATTATGAGAAATTTCTGTTTGGAGTCAGTGTATTTCCATTTTGCAACTTCACACACGTTATAAGTAAAAATTTTAATGACAGGGACTACTTGAAGAAGTATACAAGTAGAATAAATGAACACAAATAAGGTTAAACTGGTCCAGGTTCCTAGCTGATGTGTTTTTGGAGGAAATACTGGGATTCAGAAAACCAATCTTTATTTACTTAGCTGCTATTATTTGGCTGTTAATATTCACGTTCAGCAATTAAATAATTGTTCTATTGTGTAATTACTTAGTTAAATCAGTATTGCTGCACCCTGGTGCATGAGAAGGTAAAAAAGCCAAGGTAATTGGAAAAATCATCAGGAGAGTTGAACTAATTTAAGAGCAAACATCTCACTGACTCTTCCTCCAGGTGTTTCCATCTGGTGGTTTTAGCTTTTTTGTAAGTCGCATCCCTAGTGCTGCACTTGTCTTCTACTCCCATTAAGAAACTGGAAGTAATTTAGAACTTGGACCTGATCTTTCATTCTCTGTATATCCAGTAAACAAATGGTATTTAATTGCTTCCCAAGGGTCATGTTCTTATGTACCATTAGCCTAAATCTGGTGAACCAGTGAAATGACTGTTATCAGTATGGCAAGAAAACCATGCCATTGTGACAGGTGCCAAGATTAATCTGCTCATGCATGGCTGACACCAGTTACTACTCACTCAGGTATTTTCTCAGTTCTGTGTATCATATGCAGTATATCACCACAGTATTTTGCAATTATGTCTGGCATTGAAGATAATGTGACTATTAAAACATCTTGCCTTAGTGGTGGTTTTTACTGCTGTCATGAAAATAAGGAGTAGAAATCAAACTGGGACACTGTGAACTAGTTTGGTAGGCTATTGAGTGGCCATTCAGGAGATCTGTGCTCAGTTTCTACTTCTTGGCTGAAGTTTGTAGATGCTAGGCTCTGCTGGGCAGTGACTGCATTTGAGGCTGAACCTGTGTATGTCACTTAGTAGGGCCATGAGCCTTCAAGCCACCACTGTAACACAAAAACCATCCTTATTCCAGCCTAAAGGCCACATTAAGTCAATTGCACATACAGTCTAAAGGCAGAATTTAGTTTTCAGGTGAAAATCAATATTCAGTTAAGATTCTCTGGGTAACAGATGTTCTGACATGTTTCCTTCACTGATCTACCCTTTGAAAGAATATGTCTCACTGGCACCACACTTCACCCTATCCTACTCCTAGGAATTTTTATAATCATAAGATCAAGAGACACAATATTTTTAATTTTCTTAAAAAACCCCCCCACAACTCTCCCCACCAAAAACCCCAAGATTTAATTGTGATTTTAAAATTCCACTGGGTAGGTGATGTAAAATGACCATTCCCCAAAAGTGTTGACAAACACAAGTCAAATTTACCAAACAGATTCAGATAGGAAATTATTTTTTATGACTGTTTGGAGGAGGAAAATCTTTTAAACAAACATTGCACATGAAAACAAGAACATATGATTAGTGCATTTTCCTGAAGTATGGGGAAAGTGTTTTTGAAAACTCCAAGACAAAGATGGGCAACAACCCTTCATCTTTCACCAGCTGGGTAAATACCCTCACTCTTCCATTCAAAGTGGCGGTGCTCTTGCTGATCTCCATGCTCTCTGATTCCTTTATTTTTATTACAAGTGACTGGCTTAAAACATGATATATGAACAGAAACTTATTTTTTCTGGGTCAAATTCAGATGCAGAAAAAGTGCATGCTAGTATCTTTTTCATTTTTGATTGTGGTCCAATCTGACCAGATTGTTTTTAATACTGTGGTTCAACAGTCAGTCATTGAAAAATCAATTGTTTGCACAGTTCTATTCAGAAGCTCAGTCCTATATGCTGAAGCATGCTCTGGTAGATGTCAGAGATAGATGCGGTCCCCATATCCCATATGACAATGCAAAATACAACTATACTGGCACTGTTTAATTTCTTTTATGAAAACTTATTTATTTTACAACTCCAAGTTATTTTCTGACGCCTTTTTTTTTTCTGACAGATGAAATATTTAAGCCTGATGTCAATGAGTCAGGCTGTGTTTGTTTGTTTATTAACAGAGGAGAATGATGATTTTGCTATACTGTGCAAAGCAATAACATTGAAAATAACTACAGTATTATTTTGATCCATTCATAAAGAACAATACAGCTATGGTAATCTCAAATCACTTTGAGTCTAGTCAGTAATGCTGTCTACTATCTCCCTTTTAATGTCACAAAAATAGGTATCCATGAGAATGAAATGTTACATGAACAATATTATCCAAGGATAACATTTTGGGTTTTTTTGTAACCTGAGTAGAGGGTAAAAGACCTGCTTCTGTCAAAGTTAGGAAAAGAATTAACTTTTTTTGTTACAGATATAATAATATCCAGAATAAAATGAATAATATCCAGAATAATTATTATGAGAAAAACTAGAGCTAGAATCATTATTTTTATGAAGAAGCGATGCCTTGTACTAGACATTTTCATAGGCTCAGGAAAAACTTGCACTATATCTTTCAGGGCCCTGGCTGTATCAGAGGGAAAGAGGATGCATCTCTTATCTGACCTCAGAGAATTCAAGTCCTTGTAAGAATAACAGGACAGACTAAAGCTCTACAGCTGTTGTAATAATATCAGTATATGCAAAATATAGAAATGCAGAGCAAACTTCAGCCAAATCTGTGGTATTACATGAATTCTAGAGTGGAGACTTGGGTAGACTCCTGGCTGTCTGCAAGACAAATGTAAGTGATGTGCAGTTCATCCACAGAAAGATGTGAAACAGTAAGAATTGCAAACTTGGTATTGTCATATGTCTGCACTGGTAGTCTACGAGGGAAAAGGTGGTCAAGAGCCTTTGGAATCACTTACTTGATTGGAAGTGGATTGGAATCTGGTTAACTCAGTTAGTAGAACATAATAATTTTTGTTACAAAGAAGAAACAAAGATCAAAAAAATGTGAAGGATTTTTTTTTTGTTAGTGTCCATTCTAGTTTTTTAAGAAGATATGATTTTCAGATCTTTACTGGATTCAGTACAGATATGTAGGATGTAAAATTTTATACGAAAATGAGTTAAAATTTTAATGAAAAATAGCAACATCCTACTCTGAGTAAAAAATTGTCTTGTGCTTAAACTAAATGATGGAGATTGTGTTTAGCAGACTGACACAGGAAAGCAGTCTGTTGAGGGAAAGCCAACAATTACCATAAGGTTATAATCAGCCTACTTGGCAGTGTCTACTGAAACTATAAACTCCTTTCAAAAAGTCCAGGTACCTGTGGTGCTAAGTCTCCTGCATGCCAGAGTTACATTTGCCTTAGGTGATAAGATGGTGCAAGAGGCGTGTATAATCCAAATTGTTTTTAAGAGAAAAAAACAAACAAACCTGGACTCAGTTGTTTTAGTGTGAAAGTTGTTTGAAGAGCATACAGCTGAGAAACAATCTGCAAGAGACAGTTCAGCACTTGTATGTGCTGTGAACACAATGGAAAAGCTTAGTGTCTGCTCAGGATCCAGTAACAGTAAATGCAGGCAGACTTCTGGCTCCCATGTGCACATTTCTGCACACCATAACTTCTGTGAGCAAAGAAGGAGCTCAAGATGTAAATTTTCTGGTCTGATTTTTGCTACCCAGGATGGCTGTAGAAGCTGTTTCACAGGCACTTCCACTGGGGTTTTATGGAGAATATTGCTGACTGGAACTGAGTTTCTGTTTTGCACAGATTTGACAGTTAAAATTAATTTACTTCTAAATTGGATTTCTAACAAAACATCATTTGTGGAAAAGTTTAATGAAATTAATGACATTTCATAATTGGTTTTGATGGTTTAAAAAATAATTATCATTACATTTTAAAATTAAATAATCAATTGTCTTGGTTTTATTCATTGTTAGTTACCATTATTCTAACTAGTCTTTTGTGAGTAATTCTAGTTAGGGTAATAAAATAATAGCTTTAAATGAAATATTGTGCTTAACTTTAAGAAGCTCTTTAGAAAAAATACATTTTGTCATAGGCGATGTTTTTTTCCAGTAGGCTTTCTAATTAGAAGAAAAGAGATTTTCTGTTAAGAAAGCAGCTCATTGCAAAATCCAGCAACTATAATTCTTAACTTCATGATATGTATTTATTAGAGCCTCATCTGTCAGAGTCCTGCAAACAGCACCTTCACCTTTCACTCAGAATGACATTTATACTAAGAACTGTGGAGAGAAGCATGAAAAGCAATGCCTTACACATAAAAATCCTAAAGCACAGCAAAAACTGCATTTGTTTTTTGTATTTGAAGTATACTTACTTCCCTAAAACAGTCTTGAGATTTCTAGAAGAGTAGCATTGATGGTATGGCTGTGGACTATGTGGACACTGGAATAAAGAGATGCAGTCAAACTTCTTGTGCCTACACACGAGTATCTTGGCCTGTTTCTACACACGAGTATCTTGGCCTGTTCACTGCTGTATTTCTGACACCAATGCTGTAGCAGCAACCCAGGAGCGACTGAAAGAATCACTGCCAATTCTCCTGTCTTTGTTCTATAGTGCTCCTCTTGCAGTGCTATTTAGACTTTTCTGTTGAAGGAATAGCTTTTAGCCCTGTGAGATATTTAAGTGTTTAGAAGGAAATACACTTAAAAATACTATGGATGAATGGGGACCTTCTTTTCTTCTTCGTGAAAACTTGAACTAAGTTCTGTGAATACTTTTTTTCAAAGGCTTATGATAAGGCCAGCTCATCCATGTTCAGAGTTGTGAACTCCCCCATGAAAAATAAGAAACTACTCAGTTCACGAGAGATTGTATCTTTCTGCCATACTTTGAAGGTGGGGGAGAGCGGCTTCAATTTCTTTCTGCTTTTCTATTGTAGTGCTTTCTTACTACTGTGTTGGATTCAGCGTAATTGGTCAGTCATTACAGATTCAACTATAAGCCATAAAAGAAAAAGGAGATTGGTGGAAATAAGGTTTAAGATATCTGGAGCACCTCAGACTATTAAGGTCTAGTCAGTTAAGATGTTTAGCTCTGTCCTGATAGTCTTATGTTGTGCTAGTCCTCAGCTTGAGAATTGAACCCAGGTGATCTACTGCTTAAGAGTATAATCATCTCTCTGTTAATGGGAAGTCTTGGCCAAGATTTTGGAGTTTATGTAAGATCATTATGTAAGGTTATTAAATTGCATCCCACATGCCACCGTGAAGGTAGATCATCCTTACTGAAATATGAATGCTAAACTAAAGTAAGTCATAGAGGGATGTGCTTGGTAAAGCATGTACTTAAAAAGGTTTTAGCAAATCTGCAGTGTTTCACTCTCTTCCCTTTCCTGTGTATTTAATGATTTAAAATGGAATAGATCTAAAATCTGGTAACCTTTCTTTTCATAAGGGACAATCAGATTAACAGTCTCTTTCTAAAGCCATGAAGCTATATTCTCCTGCTGTATTTTCCATAAAAGTTGAATTCAGCATACGTTTGGCAGACAAGTTGTCAAATTTGTCCAAACACTACATTTTCCTTTGGGACGTCATGAATAATTAGAAAGCAAAGCCTTGTCGAATCAGAAATCCACAAGTCAATACATCTTCCATCATAGATTGCTACTTGCAATGTGATCTTTGATGTATATTTTATAGATTCTTTCTTCTTTTAGAACATGTTTAGAAGTGTATTCATAGTGGAAAAGCTAACCTGCTGGAAAGCCCTTGAGAAAAGCAACATTCTTCTAAGATGCCCACAGATATATCCAGAACTGTTTTGCAAACATTTATGATCTGAATTCAGTCTTTGCCAAGCTGAACACAGAATCACACAAATACAGAATCACAGAATGGCTGAGGCTGGAAGGGACCGAGGAGGTCATTTTGTCCACACTGCACCCACATGCCCCTGTCCCACTCAAGGCAGAGCCACCTGGAGAAGGCTGCCTGGGATTGTGTCCAGACGGCTTTTGAATATCTCCAAGGATGGAGAGTCCACAGCCTCTCTGGGCAACCTGTGATGGTACTCACTAACCTTCTGTGCTGGTTTTCAGGCAGGATAGATTTAAATTTTCCATAGTAGCTGTGAGGGGGTACAGCCTGGAGCCGGGGGGGCATATCTAGGTTGTTATTCTATACCGCTCACATCATCTCCAGGGAGTGGAAGTAAGAACTCTCGCATCTGGGAAGAAGGTCGTGTGGTTGCCAGTCCTGGGCAAGGGTGGTGGGTGTAGAGTCCATCTGCCACTGTTCATTTTCTTGGCTTAGTGAGCATTTTCCATGTAAATCATCCTCTCTTTTGTACACTGTTGTTATTAGTGTTGTTGCTGTTTGTTTTCTTTCCTCATTGCTGTTTCCAGTAAATTGTTCTTATATCAACCCATAATCTCTGCCTTTGGTATCTCCCATGGGAGTGGGGAGGGGAGCGGTTCGTGGTTTTCTTTTTAGTGGAAGTACTAAACTGAGGAACACCACTCCTAAGCCAGGATATCTTCACAGTTACAAAAGTGTTTCCTGATGTTCAGAGGGAACCTCCTGTGTGACAGCTTGTGCCCCTTGTCCCTGGTCCTGTCACTGGGCACCGCTGAAAAGAGCCTGGCTCCATCTTCTTTGCTCACTCCCTTCTGGTGTTTATACCGATTGATAAGACCTCCTGAGCCTTGTTTTCTCCAGGTGGAACACTGTCAGCTCTCTCAGCCTTTCCTCAGAGGACAGGTGCTCCAGTCCCCCAATCATTTTAGGGGCCCTTTGCTGTACTC
Source organism: Chiroxiphia lanceolata (assembly GCF_009829145.1). Lineage (NCBI taxonomy): Eukaryota > Metazoa > Chordata > Aves > Passeriformes > Pipridae > Chiroxiphia > Chiroxiphia lanceolata. Next base: position 52,317,644 of record NC_045639.1, read on the forward strand.
TTCCAGCATATCCAGGACTCTTGCAATGAAGAGTGCAGAACTGGACATAGTGCTCCAGGGGCCAGTAGTACCATAAGCACCACATTTACTGCAATTATATTTAAAAAGAGACTGCAATTGAGGAATATTTGGGGGAGGCTACTTAAAAAATGCAATTATATTTACATTAAAGGATGACTCAAGGGTGAAGGAGAGAACTGTGGTCTCAAGGTCAACGCAGGCTAAACGTTATGTGAAAGGAGACTTTTAATGGGCAGCTTTGCTGAACTTGTTTTCTTCCTCTGTTCTTGTGCAACTGATTTCAACTACCTGGCTACAGATATTGCAGCTCAGCAGGCGTTCAGAGGCAGATGGAAATTACCAGTGTGTACTGTACCTGAACTTCTGAAATAAAGGACAGTATCTCCCTCAGACTACCACTGAGCAAAAGTTGTAACTGTTCAAGAGTGGAAGGAACTAGTGATTTAAAGCAATCTGGCTTTCCTACGCTCTTTCTTGCCTCTATCTTGTTTTTCTGAAAATCTGTAAGAAAATACACTTTTTGCTGGATTCTACTTTAAAGAGATTATACTGCTTTTACATAATGATGGCCACAACAGACGCAATTACAACTTTTAGAAACTTTTAATCCTTTCTAGGCTATTTTTTTTTGAGATTTTTGTTCTAAGATGTGGAATGTAATTTCTGTATAGGTAAGAAATTCATGGGTTGCCAAAGTTTGCTTGCCAATGATTTCTAGGTACTCTAGCTTTGTTTCATTACTATAGAGTTGGTTTCTGCTTTAGGCAATATGCAACTCAAGGATGTATTTCTCTTGTAAGGTCACCTAACAGATCACTAGTCTGGCTGCCACCTTCATTCCTTCATTTAGAATAATATTACCATTCATATTCCATCTTGTATGATGAATACATTTCATTACTAGACATTCTGCAGTGTCCTTACTCCTGGCTACAGCTATTTTGCAAGCAATTCCTTCACATATTTGAGACAATTAAAAGTGGCAGTTCTGTAGTGTTCAAAGAAATGTAAATTGTATTCCTTGAAAGGGTAGCTAGATGAATAAAAGCCCTCCAAATCACTAGCAAGCAAGCCTAATGGTATCAATTAATTCTCATAAATGAGCCTAGTCTCAGTTTCTGTGGTGGCTTTTTTTATTATTCTTACTTTTCAGAAATCAAAATAGCAGCAACAGTAAAGAAGTGAGCCTGCATAGGGTCATTCCTTTGATTCTACAGAATTGGATGTAGTTTCCAAATGGGAAGAGATGCCTGGAAACATTCATACTAAATTCACATTTTTCTTTTTCATAAGGTGTTTTGAAGTTCTCCAGTTAAAGAGCGTTTTAGGAATTTGTAAAGGATAATTCCTACCATGATGTTTATGAACACCATATTTCGTGAAATTAGCCTGGAGTGAACTAGTTTATGCTTACCCACATCACAGTCAAGTAAGATGAGGGATCTTCCACTTAACATTTGTCCAGATAACAAACAGGTTTGAGAACCTCTGTGCCAGTCTGTGTATATTACAGACATCTGTTTTGTTGGTGCTCGTTTCTAGACTTTCTGTCAGACAAGGCCCTCAGCTGGGAAGCACTTTCAACATGGATGGCAACAAGAACTGAAGATATACATTCCTTCATAATGGGTGCTCAGCATCTGCCAGTATCAGGCCTTCAATCAGGCACTTCAGAAGAACCAGTTGACATCTAGACAAATATAAGTGCTATGGAATTATTAAGGGTGACTAGACAAGATATGTATGTCCTTTGCCTTTCTGCCTCGCATAATGAATATCTGACCCACTTTTCTAGTGAGAGGATCTCCACCTTGTAAGTGTTACCTACTAGGGGTCCAGACTCATTTCCATGAAGCATTTTTTCTCTTATAAGCAGCAGACGTTTATTCCTCTTTTAACTGACATTTTAAACCGATTTGGAATTATACACGGTTAAAAAATAAACCAAAGTAAAATGGAAATTCTGCTGCTAACAGACTTTAGTAGCCTAATTTTTTTCCCATTTGTTTTGGAACTACAAACTGCATTTATTCTTGCAGATAAAATGGTCTGGGAGAATTTTCTGGTCCTGAGGTTGACTGGCACCATGTAGCCAGTCCATGAAAGCCCATACCCAAAATCCAGGCTTTCTGCACCTGCAAGAGGCCATTGCCTGAGACTGTGCACTTTGGCAATGGCCAAATTTCTGCCAGGGAGTTAACATTTGCTAACAACTTAACTGTACAGGCTGACTGCAGCCCATATTAGACCCTTGCCATGCTTAATTTACTGGTATAGGCACAGCCAGTGTGCTTAATTTGGATAAGGGCATTTTGTTGTTGTTTTTGCATATGAAATATTTAAGTTTTTATTATTCCACAATGAATAAAGTTCAGAGGCTTTTCAAGGCCACCTTGGCACCTTTAAAATGTCGCCATCTATCAACATGCCCAACTTCAGCTTATATTTTGATCTCAGACCCATTTTGACCTTTTGCATACTTCTCCATTTCTGCAGTTTTCCATGGACTCCTGAGTTAATGCATCTTTGTGTAAATATCCAATTGCAAATTTGTAATAAGGAAACACAAAACCAGCCTAAACCCTATCAGGGGAGATTTCAAGGGCTCCAAACTCCTAATATCTGAAAATCACAGCATAAGCTGGACTCAGGTATTCTCAGCACTCCCGATTTTTTTGGGTTTTTTTCTTTTTTTTCGACAGCAACAATCAAGCTGTGTGCTGGTGACAGATAATCTGTCATGACATTATGAATCTTCCTTCAGCCACTGTTCCACAGACACCAAGCTGAACAGCATTTTGGCATAGGCAGGTGGGAAATTGGTATGAGGGGTGAGGGAGAGCCAAGATGCTGATGCTCTGAAGCAATCCATCTCTTAAACAGCCTCAGAGGAGGCACCAAGCAGCTTGTCCCTGGTGGAAGTGATTGTGCCACTGCTTTCTCTCCCTCTAGTCTCCTCAAGAGCAGCTGTCCCTGAATACACTCTTGTGTGCTGTGCCAGGACAGAATCAAGATCCTTTTCTAAAGTTAACTAGATTTAGCCTGCTATCTCCTTCTAAGGAGCTACTGTCAGTATCTTTTGCACCACTGAGTTAGAATGAGCCTTGTGTAATCCCAAATCCCCTCTGAGCATGTATTTATTCTTCAATTTAGGAGGATTGCAGTTCTGGATTTTTTTTTCACTGTAATTTTCTTTACAGAATTGTTTGCTTGAAATAGGACTATTTTCTGCAGTTAGACTGATGAGGTTTTTGTACCGTAGTAGTATTACACACAAAAGAATCTATGCATTTCATTTGTAAATCTTCAGAAACATATATTTAAAATTTGCTAATCTATTATGTTTACAATCTACTCATTTTCTAACCTGCCTGTGTTATCACAGATGGGTAAAAATGTCAGTAAACACATGAGCCTCCATCTGTTCCTCAAAATGAAATGAACTTTCAAAGTTGAAATTATTAAGAATAAAATCCTGATACTAGGAAAGCTTGGCCCAGAAAGCCCAGACCTGGTTTTGATGTTAATGAGGATTCTACCACTGCTTTGTGACCACTGTTAACAGACCAGCTGCATAAGAAACTGTTGCTCTGCTCTTTGCATTAGCCTTCTATTTTTATTATTTTATTATGGGGAGGAACAAGTTTACCTCATACCTTTGAAAACAGAAACATTTATGAGTTTACATGGACTTAGACTCAGTTTATGGTGTTAAGGTTTTTCTGTCCAGGGTTCTTGGTTGGAAATTAATTTAAAGTTAATTATATATGCTGAACATCTGTGTAGTGTCTTGTGCATCTCTGTGTTTCCACCATGATTTCACAGCAAACCAGCAGCACCTTAGTGACTAGCCCTTTGCATCACTTGCCAAAATAAATGCAGTGTGTAGCTTACAGCTTTCTCCTAGAGATTTTGATTTACTCTGCATGTCCTGCAAAGCAATGGCCTGCACCAAAGCTGCTTCTGCACAGCAAATGGCCTGTGGAAACCCCTTGCTGCTGTGGGAGCTGGTGGCTCACAGTTCTTGCCCCTGCTCCAAGGCTGTGCAAGAGCTTGTGCTTCCATAGGAATTTGGAGGTAGGTGGCAGGAGGCTGAAAGAAAGGAGGAAGATATAAGGTGGTTCATGAGCTTGGATATAGGGATTTCTTGGCTGCTTTTTGATAAGGGGAGGTGAGATATATTTGATTAATTTAGAACAGCGACCAAGGCAGGCTCTCATGAGATTTAACAGGTTAACTTTAAGTTTCCTTCAGTTGTTTTTACATTCAATTTTGTTTTCTATAAATTTTATTTCAAAAGTCCTTTTGGTTTGCCAGGAACATTGTTTTCCTGCATTCATATCTTACTCCTTGGAAGCCGATGAAAGAAAATTATTAGTTTGCAGCAGTTAGGATACCTGTGAGCTCATCTAGCATACCTTTACACCTTGTGTCATCATTTATGTAGAAGATATGTGCTTCCCCTCTTTTGAAACGTAGCGTTTCACATCTGCTTCACAGGGAGGTGCAGGAAGTGGTTAAAGCTGCCTTTACTCACCACTTCTGGAGCTCTGGGATAAGCTGCATGTTGAATCATATACGAGGGTATATTTGTGTTCTGGCTCAAGGAGAGAAGATTTCCAGGAATTATTAGGCTAACACTGACAATCTGGCCCAGTGTCACAGAAGGGCACAAACCCAGAGGTTGGCAAGTCAGGCTGTGATGCCCTTGAAGAGTTGTGTAAACAAGCATGCACAGAGCCACCTGTCCCCAGCCTGCCCTGAGAACCTAAACTTCCATAAATTGCCAACAAAATCACTTGCCCTGTCTTAATTGTAAAGAAGAATGAGCTTATTAAATATCATACACATTAGGAAGACATGCTTCTCTGCTAGGATTTCTTTTTCACTTTATAGATCATCCTTTTCTTTTGCTTAAAAGGGAAAAGAAATGCTTTACTTGGGTATTATTTAATAATTACTATTAACTTACAGAAGTATGAAAAAAATACTGGAGAACCTATTTATTTTTAGAGCGTCTTCTGCTTATTTTTCCAAATGCTGAGAATTTCAATTTTTTATTTTAAGTAGCCCAGGGAACATTGAGATGTCCATTTCTGAGGACTAAGTATTTAGATCCTTAGCCCATACTTCACTCCATGGTGTATTCCAGTGACAAGAAGAATGTCTGCCAGCTTTCTCTCATGGACTCATCACTGAGGATATGTGGACTTAAAGGCAAGGTGATTTAAGACTGATTTTCAGGAATATCACATTCAGTAGCTTGTGTGACAGGTCAGATAACAGATTTTATCCAGGTTTAAATACTACCGATCGGATGAACTGGTTCTCCTTTCCTAAGAAAGCACCAGTGCTGCCCATCACACTGTGATGATGGAGATGATACTGTCCCATAGACACACAAAGCATGAGTTCCTGTGCTAGCTAAGCCTACTATACCTCAGAATAAATTATTCTCCAGGAAGGAGTGGGAGTGTTTTCATCTTTGACCTCTGGAACAGCAAATGATAAAAATATAAAGATGTCTTGAGAATTTTTAAAGTATAAAAAGGCTCAGAGTGGAACATCTTTTCCCATTAAATATTTTTAAAAATATCACCTATTTCAATAAAATAGAGTACAGTAGCCTGCACTTCGGTATTCTGCACTAGAGTACAATAATTCTTGATGCACTTTTCCATACTTGATTTTTCTCAGGTGTGATGTTTTGAAAAAGTAAAACACAGAGAATTGAGTACCTCTGTTTCAGATGTGTTGTCCTTTGTGTTTAGGGAGGAAAAGAAGAATTAAAAATAAAATTAAAACCCAAAATATATTTTTCAAAATCAGCACTTTTGTTTCAAAGATAAGGATTTTATTTTCTTGTTAAAAGCTTAAACAAAATCCATATCCTTCTTCCCATGCCTGTCTGCAGCAGAACTTTTAGACTAGAAGCAGACTAGAGGTGGGCTGGTACAAAAAAGTCAGCCAGGCTCCAGCATTTTGTTATTCACATATTTCAGAATATGTGGCTATAATTCATTGCATTAAATTGTTTTTTTTTCCCATAATTTCTTTGCCTCCCTCTCCCCCAAACTTTCTACCATAGTTAAATAAGATAAAGCAGCCATGACTATGGTCCCCAGAGATTATCTTGTGTAGACTCATGCAAAGCTTAGACACAATTTTTCAATAGCAAACTAACATTGAATATGCCAGGAAAAATTTATTCCTCTCAAAGTACTAGAGTGGTGGGAAGTGCAAAAATAAAAAGTGGGGGGTTTTGTTGTTTTTTTTTCATTTAGAATACCATGCACACTCTGTTTGTTATCAGTAAGATAACGTTGTAGAGAAAAGAATTTATGTAATTTAAACCTTTCCTTAGAACTGTTTCTGTCATCTCATATTCATGGCACCAGTGACAGAAACATCTTCTAGTAGGCCCACGTAAATTGCTAAACCCGTGCAAGGAAAATGTTCCTGTTAATAAAGAAAAATATTTGTGTAAGGAGGTCATCAGGAAGAAGTTTCAGACATAACTCACAGCAGTCATAGACAAGTTATAAGAACTGGAGGAGAGAGGTTTCTTGCCAAGAGTAACTCTTGTTCATTGCCAAGATGGCACATACCTTATCTTCCCTGGCATCTCTTGTATATGTTAAACTCTCTTCCACAAGTCTTAAGCAGTTGTTTTAACGGTTCCCTTTCAGGTAAAGGCTCACTCATTTAAATCAAGCTACAAGGAAAGTAAAGCGATCATCTTCACTTATCCCCTGGAAGCCTTTTCATGTCCCCCAGACTGCCATACTGCTAAGGTCTCTTGCAGGGTAGATGTTAGATTCCTTGTGAGCCTTCTGTGTATAGTAAAAGCAGAGGGATTATTTAGCATCAGTGTCCCACCGTTTTCAGATTCACTGAGCACCTTATGAAAGGAAGAAAGGATAAAAAGATATGACTCCTGCTTTGGGTGGGAGACAAAGAAGGAAGCAATATAAATTTGGCAGAAAAGCCAACCTCCTTGTGCTAGCATCTGGAGAGTTTTTTGAAGAATGTGATTTACAATTGTTTGCAAGAGAACAACTGGCTTCATGTCTGCTCAGGAAGCTGGAGTAATGGATTGCTAAATAAGGTTGGGGAGGTGAAACAGCAGGCTTACTACTCTTACCTTGCTAAGCTGAGCTCAAAACTATAAAGTCACAGTTCTAAATACACTCTGGAGCAACTCTCTGGAGAAAGCATAATTGAGGAAATTATAAACTGTCACGTTAAGAGTCTTACTGCAAATTTTGCAACTCTTAGGCTACTCAAGTGTTTGAAACTATACCTAGTAAGGAAGCACTCTCTTCTGTCCTCCACTGGAATGGAGTTTTGCAGGAAATTAAGAGATGGGATTAGATTCAGTCTAGGACCTTGGCTACTTGACTGGTACTTAACTGTTAGCAGTCTTCCTGAAGTGAGTGCCTAAGGTCTACATTTGGTCACTGAAGAGAGGAAGGTCCTATAGAAGATCTTCACAAGGATATATTATCTGCTTCTGGTGTACGTGGACAAGTTTTTCCTGCTGGGAACTTCCGAAGCACTTTATTTTCTCCACTGCGGAGGACTGCTTCCTTCACTACTGATGCTCAGAAATAAGTTCAGAACTTAAGCTAGTTGGGCAATGTCCTGAGCATACCTATTAAAATAAAATGGCCATTTTAATAGTCCTGTTTATCTCCATCTTTTCCAGTCTGAGCAAACCTTGGTAATCAGTCTTGCTCTGTCCTTGTAAACTGAGAAGTTTGTTGTCCTAACAATTATCAGTGCCAATAGACGTACCGGGTCTGGCTGGGATGGAGTTAATTTCCTTCATAGCAATCCATATGATGCTATGTTTAGGATTTGTGACCAAAACAGTTGGTAACACATCCGTGTTTTAGCAGCTACCGGGCTGTGCTTGCACAGTGCTAAGGTTTTCTCAGTTTCTCATATTGCCTTGACAGCGAGCGGGCTGGGGGTGCACAAGAAGCTGGGAGGGGATGCAGCCGGGACAGCTGACTGCAACTGACCAAAGGGATATTCCATACCATATGACATTGGGCTCAGCAATGAAATGACATGTAATTACATGCTTTCCCTAGTTCCAGAGGTCTTAGTATTTGAGTAACATGAATTTCTCAAGAGATACCTGTCTGGAACTGTTGCTGGATTGATTAGTGATGAAGACAATGCTTTAACTGTCAAAAATATTTTTAGAACTCTAATGATTTGTGTGGAAATATGAACTACTGAACTAACTCTTCAAACAGGAAAAAGTGAAAATTTCTTACTAAAACCTGCACATTTCTATGAATGGTGAGGAAGTTGAGGTAATAAGGGGTTAGTGATGTAAGAGCCATCCTCAGTCACACACACAGTTGGAAAAGCAGAAGAAAATTCTTCTAATCTTGGTACTGACAATTAAAGCATTGTCTTCATCGCTAATTATGTAATTACATTAGGTCCAGAGAACTTGTTACAATTGTTGATTAGGATTTCCTATTACAGAGAACTACCCTAGTGAATTAACTACCTAGAATCCTCTATATATGAGAGAATAATAAAGTTTGCTACATTTTTTTTAATTCATTTTGTAGTTTTTAGAGTACACAACTAAGGCAACTGTACTCTACCTGCACAGTTCAAATTTACTAAATGAATTTGGCACTAAAACTAATGACTTCATCTCAAGTGAGATTATAAAACGTCATACAGCTTTTTTCAAAGTTTTGTCCCATCTCTCCTCTAATGGAGTTTACATTGCCAAATCATAGAAGATACAGCTGAAAAAGTTGTATTACCTTTTCTAGCTTTTTGATTTTAGTAAATGCAAGTGATGTAACTATCCCCTTTGACCAGTTCTTTGACTTAATTCCAGAAACTAGCTTAAATTGACAGGATCTTTTCCATGCTCAGTTTAATCTACTTTACAAAAAAAAAAAAGCCTTAAACCCTTAAAAACCTGAAAGACAGCAAAACCAATTACTAAAGCAGATGAATATATATGTCATGTTTTAAATCAGCAATTGCTCTAATTTAGATTTATTATGCATAAGCTGTTCTCCACTCTAAGGAGTGGAGGCACCCCAAGTATCACAAAGCTCATAAAACTTCAAAATACAGTTGTTAAATAAGATTTCTTGAGCTACAGCATGCTTACAAAATAAAATCAGTTGTCTTTAAGTTTTAGAAATTTGACTGATACTTTCATGGCTACTCATACTCTAGTACGCAAGGCAAAAGCCAACCCTAGCTGTACATGTACAATGATGAGCTTTATTTCCATTCAGGAAGGAGATGTAGTCAGGGTGGAAAGTTGTATGAAAACTTTATCTCTGGGGTTGTTAAAAAGCAAGCAGAGTGCTCAGAATTAGTAATAACAGTCAAAGGCAAACACAAAATATGGTGCATCCATGTCTTGACTACTGCAAGATCTCATCACAGATTTCAGACAGGAGATAGGGGAATAGGAAAGATACAGAGAAACATGAGGTAGGTGGGTATATAGGACAGATAACGATAAATCATGGTCTGGGTCAGTTTCTGTATCACAGAGATTAAAATAGAGAAGACTATGAAAGAAAAAAACAGCTGATGGGAGATATGAGAGAGCTCTATAAAATCTTGACTATCCCAGGAACAATTACTCACTGTTGTTCACAATCATAAGAACAAGGAGGCATCAAATGAAAGCAGTATCTAGTAGGGTAAAACAAATAAAAGGGAGTAATACTTCATGGAGTGCACAGGCCTGTTGTAGAATTTATTGCTACAGGAAATCCTAGGTGCCAAAAGTTTAGATGAGGTCAAGAAGTTGCTTCTGAAAATGGTTTGACAACTTAATGGAAAAAAGTTCAATCAAGGGCTATAAACCACACTGGTTAGAAATGAACTCTGGGCCAGAAATTTCCTAAGCTGCAGAGTGCCAGAAGTAGTGAGTAGTTTTGCTGTGGGTAGGTTGAAGACATGCATGTCTACTTGTTTTATCCTTTCTTTATGGTATCCAATAAAGGTCACTTCCTGAAATAGGATATTGAGCTAAATGAACCTCTGGCCTGTAAAAGTATCACTAATCTTACATTGTGCCCTTGTCCCGCAGCAGAGAGAGTAGCAGCAAAACATTCTCTACTTACTATTTAATACACTTCCACCTCTTTTGCAATATGGACTGAACATATTGCAAAGTAACTTAGTGAAAGCATGAGCTCTTTCTCATCCTTGCTCCAAACATCCTCTGCCTCTGGATGAAACTGGAAGTAACAGTCAAGGCAGGAACACCCTGCTACTGCTTCCAGGATGTGGCATCCTGGAAAAAAGCTGTCCCATTTTGTACCTCGTGCATAAATGCTGGTATGTATTTTAAAATATTCTGGGGCAAATAGCCTCAGATTTTAGACTGGGGCCAGATGGCAGATTCAAGTGAAAATAACACAGATACACAGAAGAATGAGCACTCTAGAAAAACTGAACTGTCTAGGTAATAGGATGCACAGGCTCTGAACAGTACGGCATGTCTGTAACTTTGCATTTCAATACTGTGTTCATAAAAGTAAGAAATAAAGACCTGATGCATCTCAAGACACTGAGAATTTAAAGCTATTTCTGAAACTGACTTTAAATTTTTGACATTTCAAGTGAACTTTTTGTTTAAGGGACAAGCAGCCACAATTTTTGAGCCTTTTTTTCCCCTCCACTAAAATTATGCCACACCATTTTAAAGCGGAATTTAAGGCTTGTATTTTCAGATTTATAGAAAATGTATTATTCAATAACTAAGTAGTATAATGGGATACCACATATTCACATTTATGACCATCTCCTTTTTATCCTTCTGAATGCAGAGAACTGCAATATCAAAAGTACAAGCAGAAAAAAATATTTTGATGCAAACTACAAAATATTCAGTATCAAGTCTCTCATTCACACACAGGAATTTTACAACTGAAATTTCCTTATTCACTTATGGTTTAAGTAGGGTAAATATAGCTTGAACTTACTATTCTTTCCTTTTCCCCCTCAGAAGATGTCCAACCAAATTTGGGAATTTTTAAATCAAATTTTTAAGTAAAAAGTTAAATTGTGCCTCCTCTCCCACAAGTCTGCATGTTCCCAATGCTTCACACTTTCCATTCTCATTGTTTACCTGTGGTGGATACGGAACCAAATATACTACAGGACATACCATGAACAGCTGCAGCAACAGCACCAACAAAAGCAACATGTGTTGTTGGGCCTTTGGTTTCCAGGTGCTTGAGACACAGCTGATGTTCCTTCATTTTGTGACTGCTGCCTCTTTCTCATTTCAGCTACTTCAGTGCCCAAGTGGCTATAAGAACACAGACATAAGAGATGTACAGAATTACTACAGACCGTCATAAACGACATTCACATTTCTACAGCAATCTCTGATTCAGCTGATTTTTACAGCTCATGGCAACAAAAGCACATGACCATCAACTGAGCTGGCCAAGTAATAGTTCTACTGTGCTAAAGGCAGCTTCCAAAAGACCACATTTTAGTGACACACTTACACTACTGTGTTGTTGAATCACGTCTATTCTTAACGCTTTGGCTGGGCTCAAAGGACTGTTTATTATCACTGTTTTGAACAGCAAGGCACACAGCTTGTGTAGCACTTGGGAAAGACCGAGTTGTTCCTTACCATAAGACTATCACAGCTCTTTCCATTGTACTAAAAATACAGTGGGATGACTTTAAACATGAGCTGGAAACTGATCTTTTTTACTTTTTTACTTCTTTAGTCAGTGCTGGACCAAAGAAATTAATGTAAGTGATATTATATAGGCACTAATAGCTGTCTGTTAAGAGCCAAGATTGTTGTAAGTGTCATAACTGAGAGGCTTGCTACTTCTTTGTAAATAAAATGAATGATAAATATGTATTTCTAAAATGCTTCTCCAACCTTGAGACAATTTTCTTGTCACAGATTTTCTCTTGTTCATTGCCAGTTTTTTCTAGGTTTTATTAGGCCAAGATATTTTTCTTTCCGGTGACTTGAAATATGCAGCTGGAAGTAGTACACCATGCATTATCTAATTTTCAAAAGAAGTTAAAGATTTATTGCTAAGTTATGTTATTTAGGGAGGTTTAGATATCAGGATCCTTCTAATGGTTCACATATTTTTACAACAACTATAAGTTTCCTAGAGTAATGGCTAGTACAAACACATAAATTAGAACAAATTTAGTAGTTTTGCCTTTGAAAAAGTACTAACAGATTACTGTGGAAAGGAGCCTGGTTTAAAACAGAAGTGGGTAGAAAATGGTCTGGTGTGAGCAGCATGCTCTGTGCTCCACACCTCCAGGGCATCCTGCTACAGCCAGGAGTGCTGGGGAAAGGCATACTTGGTTGATTTGCCACCTGGGTACACCATGCACAGACAAACAAGGGATGTGCCACTCCACCTACATGCATTCAGGCAGCAGCTGTGAGAGTTTGCATTTACATGGGTGCTAAAACTCCTGAAGATTTTGTTCTGTAATAGCGTCCTTCTAGACAGCTTTCACACAACACGTAGTAAGGATATTAAGCTTCAGAACTCGAACTCATGCTTCAAAACTTCTTATGGTTTATAGCTGCTCTTACAGATTAAAATGACACACAAAAAAACCCCCACACCTTTTTTTCTTATCAGATGTAAACCTGTGTTGTTAACAAGGGATACTCTGACATAATTGGAAAACTGCCCATAATTTTACAACAGATTGGAAGTAAGGAAAATGTGTTGCAGCATAACATGTAGCTCAGAGAGTGAGTTACAGTACGGAGTCACTTTCTCCAAATTACAGTACTGAACTTCTGCTGACTGGGCATGATGCAGTTAAATTATTTCATAGATAGCTGTGTCATGCCTGTGAATGATATTTGCTTCAGCAAGTGCAATGACTGCAAAGAAACAAAAGAACATTTGTTTCTTTTAATCAAGATAGAGATTCTAGAAATATCTGTATAACCAAAAAAAACCAACGAAATTTATTAGTTTCAGAAATGAGTCAAATTACCCATATTTAGGTATCTGTTGGGCTGTAAGCCCATTCATTCCACCCACATACCTGAAGTGAAGCATTTTTTACACAGTTTTAGCTATATATTAAAAATATATTATGGCTAGAATCTGTTGCACTGTAAATAAAGGGGCCAGGATGAAGGTTACCCATTCAGACATGATGATGACAGTTGCTGACTTTGCTGTAGTTTCAAAATAAGTTTAACACACCACAAGATGCTCCCGCCTCTGAAATACATACCTCTCTCCCTTTTCTCCTGCCCAGCTCACAGTCACTCATTCCCTCACCTGAGCTGTCCCCTTCTCTATGTTGGCAGTAGCATTTGAGGAAGTACTTGGTGAATTGGATAAAAGAACAGGCATGATTTAAATTTAATCCAGAGGAGAAAGGAAAAAAAAATTAACTTGCTTCAAGTCCCTGTCTCGTTCACCTTGGGAAGATGTGACCACTTGGACCACAGCAAGGGAAGAAACAGTACATCAGGCAGGTAAGGAGAGTATGGGGACCACTTTCTTCCATTCTTGCTCACGCCATCAGCATATGATGGTGAAACAGATGGGAGTTGTGCAGCTGCAGAAAGGTAAAATCTGCAAATGCAATTCCCAACACACAGCACACAACAGAGGGGGTCAGAGTCAGAAGTGGGTTTTCACAGGAATGGTTCACATCCTCAGTCTTGCCCAGCAATTCAACCACTGAAAATTCTCCAATATTCATCTTGTGATCTGGAATGCCACGGCCAACTGTTTCAAAGGTTTCCAAGTCTGGTAGGACAGAGTTGTGAGGAAACGTGACTCTTCATTGTAGAGCATTTCAGGAGAAATGGTTTCCTCCAAGGCTGCTCAGAGCACACAGGTTAGCCAGTCTTTAGAGTGGGACTGCTTGTTTTGCAATGCTGACTGCTCTGGAGTATGGGAAGGGACAGAATCCATCCCCTTTCTGACCATGCATTATTTAGAAAAGGAAGAGAGAAGTCCTTGATTGCATGTACAGTTATACTTATCTCTTTAGGCTGTATTTGAAAAAGAAAGAAAGATATAAAAGAAAAGAATCAGAGAATCAGAGAATGGCCTGGGTTGGAAGGGATCTTAAACATCATCTAGTTCCAATCCCCCTGACATGGACAGGAACACCTTTCACTAGACCAGGTTGCTCAATGCCCATTCAACTTAGTTTTGAACAACACTAGCGATAGGTCATCCAGAACTTCTCTGGGCAACCTGTTCCAGTGCCTCACTACCCTGACAGTACAGAATTTTTTCCTAAGATTTGAGCAACTCCCCCAAATCCTGTATATACATCCAAGGAGAGTTTGCATTCTACCTCTAGTACAATATGTATGATAAAGCATTAATTACAATGCCAGCAAAGTGCTGCAGTGGGGTATATTTTGAAACTAGTTGCAAACTTGGATACTGTATACTAGGACTATCCTTAACTTCCAAGCATAATGAGGAAAGATCTTACTGGCACAGTGGGAATAAGTTGTATTTACTCCATTTCAGATTCTGTCCTTTCCACAGCTGACATTGGTGTTCCCCCTAAACCTTGCTGTATCTCACAATGCAAATGTTGATTTCACTTGGCATGACTGGTGCACTGATCAATAAAAACATGAGGCTGAAAATCCAAGAAAGGGGACAGTGTTCTCAGTGAATGCACATGTTCACTCCACTGGCTTAACCACTCGCTGAAGTCAAAGTTATCAGCGCTGTTCTTCTGTTTGCTTTACATTCTCTCAGACAGCTTCTAAGCTGAAGTCTATAAGAAATGTGAAAAATCCGCCCTGTGATGCAAAGCTATAATATGTTTACTGAGGATGAAGTAGGATGGGTGGAAACTTCAGTCTCATGCTTATTTTGGTTAGATTTCATGTTTCATGTTTTATTTGCAAATACCAGGTGTCATCTATGCAAAACAGTAATTAGATTGTTTAGGTTGCAGAAGGAGGAATTCTTGGCTATATTTAGAGCCTGAACTGTAGACAGAGGGTTTATATTTGGTGCCTTGGTCCCAGGCACGAAAAGAAATTTAGAATCTTTAATTCAGCAAGTAAATGATGAGATGAACTATTTTTCTGTACTTGAGTGTAAAAGTTAGTACATAATTGTGAAGGAGTAGAATGTTGTGAACTGATATTGAGTAGACTTTCTAGGATAGTACAAATAGTACGTACTGTCTCCAAGATTTCAGTTTGCCTTTTAGCTTTTTCATCATTTTCATTCTTCCTGATATCCTCTAGCTTGGCAAAAATGCTGCGTGGTGAAGGCGGGCCTTTGTCAAATGGAACAGTTTTTCTCCTTGGTTCTCTATGTACGATCTTTCAGACCGTCACGTCACAGGTATCAGTTCCTTCTGTCAGTTTTGCATCTAGTTCTTTGCCTCCATTTGGTGGAGGCATGGTTTACTAACAGTTTTATGATATCCATTTGTGCTGATAGGAAATAGGAATAGGATTCCAGCTTGCTTGTCTGACTCATTCTCTTGGGGGTGGTAGATATTATGGCCCTTTGAGCAATCCCATAATCATGAAGGACTTCATTTCACAGAACATCTGCTGTCCCTTCTTTGCAGCTGAGGAAAGGAACCCAGGAGTACCACAACTGTTTATTTTACCAATTATGAGACAGGTAGCTCTTATAAGCCGCAGAGCAAGAAAGTCTGTGCAATCCTGTGTTTATCTTCAATCTTGTAGTCCTAGAAGAATATGATAACTAAAAACCTCTCTATTTCGAGTAAGGCTTCCTGTTAGTTTTGGAAATGATGGCACAAGGATCTATTTCTTTGTTCAGACAATCACCATTTATTCCCCTGGGTTCTTGGGGATAATTATTACAGAAGCCCCTTGTGTACAGAGCACTGTCTTGGGAAGAGAGTTCAAAAGAAGTAACTCACAGAAGAATCATTTGGTTTATTACCTGGGCAGCCCTATTGAATACAGACTTCAGTCCTTTCAAATTCCATAGAGTATCTCTACAAGATGAAAAGAAGGTAATTTCTGAAAGGTTGCACCTCCCTGCCTCTCCACCTCCTGCAGGACTTGTGCTAGGTTTTATCTAGGTTTTAGAGTGTTTTCCCTAGAAATTCCCAACGAGCTGGACATAGCAAAAACATAGGCTGCATCATTTCAATCATTTCATTTGATGTCTATCTTCTGATGAAGCAAGAGTAAGCTTTTTTTTTTCCCCCTTTCTTTTTTTTTTTCCCCCCTAGCCTCAAAAGCCTGTTATTACAGTACTGCAAGTTATCAGAACTTTTGGCACGGTCCCATCCAGCTCCCACTGCTCATTTTGGAGCTTCCCCTTGCACATGACCCTCCTGTAGGCATTTTTGTTCCCCTGTCAGGATTGGGAAGGCATTCTCTGGAGAAGCTCATGCACTATGAAGTCAGCAAAACATCCTGAAACTACACTGGGGATTGAGAATTTTTTTATCATATCTTCTGGAACCATTATCTAATGGCTGCTTTGAAACAGAGATTATATAACGGTGCAGATAAACACACACCATTCTATACAGCAAGGAAGTGGCATTTTGTCTTTTGTTGGAGGTAGGACAAATAATGGCTTAGATTTCAGGACAGAATTGGTGCAGAATCAGCTAGAGCAATCCGTCTTTTTTTGAACTTCTGAAATAGGCAAGAAAGTTCACCTTGCATCAGAAAGGTGCAGTCAATGACTTAAGGATATAGAGGGTGATTTACTCTGCAGGCAAGAAACTTAGCACTTAAAATATCTTTTTTTTTTTTCTGTGATCTATCACATCAGTTCTTCCACATTACTTCTTTTGACTTTGACAATAAAGGACCAAAACCTTACATAAATTCATACCTTATATCAGCTTATTTCAGCCCTGGATGTGACTCTATAAATCTCTTAACCATACTTGATGTTTTCACTGTCTTAACTGTCATTCATTTGGCACATGGATTTCTAACAAGAATTGTTTTTAAGTTTGGGGATTTTGAAAGCCCTCAAGCCTTAAGTACTAAGGTAGACACTATTCATTTAAGATCCCGTCCAGGCCTCACTGTAAGAACCAAAATGCACACTGTGGAAAGCTTTGTATATTGTGGATTCCAGACTTGCAACTACCATTCTGGATTTCCCACATATTTGGAAAATGTCAACATTCATAAGAACAGTTACATTAGCACTTCCTTTAATTTTTTTAATGAGTTGTGTGGGCATAACTGGAGTGATCTTTACAAGAATTTGATTGGTTGCTTGGGTTTTAGTTTCCTAAAACAGTCAATGGGAGAGTGACAGAGACAACTCTGAAATACTGTTGGGTTATTTTTTCAAAGTAGTCGGGTGCCTTATTGAATTTTTAATAGACAAACATCTTTTTAACTTGAAACACTAAGCAGAAACCCTCAGAGAATGTGACTATGATATGCTTAATGATCTGTGATATGCTATGTTTTAAATCCACAGTGTGATAAGCTGTATGTCATAAATCCATAGTTTTTTTAAGAAAAGACATACTAGATTAACAGAAGCATGCAACACAGTCTGGATGCAGCTGCCAGTTAAAGAATCTCGCAGATGCATGTGCTGCACTTGCAATGCAAAGATAGCCCTAACACAACATTGATTTTTGATTTGTGCTGTCTTCATTCATCTGGAGGAGTGTTTAAAAGGTACCACAAGCTAAATGAAGATGGACCACAAGATATCTCTGAGCTAAAAAGATTTCCATACACTCCTTGCAATGCTGAGTGAGTAGTGAAATCAAAACAGCAGAACCATGGGCACCCTTTTAAATGCTGCTGACCGCTTATACAGCCATCATAGAGCAATGGCACTCATACTAGTCACTCTGCATGAGAGAAAGCACGACATGGGTACATTCCTTTTTGCCACAGAGTCCTGAAAGCCACTCAGTAATTCACAAATAAATTTGTATACAGTAATAGAGAAGAAGAAGTCTACCAAAAGAGGTATAATTCAGTTACCTTGGGCTCCATTTACTTATTTAAATGTATCTCTAGTCTATCACAGAACAATCAGAAGCTATTGCCAACAATGAAACCTTACCTGTACCTTAATTGATTTAAATATAGTCTACATGGAAAATTGCAATTAATTGAAGCAGTATGGGAAGTTTGAAATGTTTGCATTTTAAGAATTTGTGTTTTGGAAGGCAAGATCAATACACAAGGCACTTTCTAAAAACTATTCTGGTTAACAGTAGTCATGTCAGAATGTGAATTATAACTCAAATTTTAACAGATTTGCTTTTCTGGGTTCTTCAGAAACTGTATTTTGCACCATGTCTAGGTTAAAAAAAATTGTGAAGAGTAAGAAGGTCTGAATCAAGACAGAAGTTGACACATGTATTTGTAACTAGAACTTCATATTGCATACCCCATGCTGATGTGCCATATAGGCCAGTACACAGATTCTGTGTTTTACATGCTGAATTCAGCCCAGAAAAGGCATGCATATATTATAGTTTTTAATTTTAAAAGCTTAGCTGCTACATCAAGCTGTATGAACTGTTGATTTTAACTCTGATGGTCCCATACTGATTACCAAGGCAGCAGAACCATGGAGCAAATTTCTTTCTCTTCAGTAGCTTGCAGTGCCCAAGACATCGCACAGCCCCCTTGGTGTCATTCTTCTTGTATTAATGGCAGGCCATCTTCAGATAGTAACTCTTGAAATTGTAAGTTTCGTATACTTGTTGGCTCAGAGAACAGGTTATTGCACCTACTGAATTTTGCTTTCAGAGAACTGAAGACTTGAGCATCTACAGTAAAACATCTTGCTCTTCTATTAGTTACTGCAACTCAGCAAAAAATTTGAAGACGTGCAGCACTGCTACATTACAGACATCTTTATCTTGTCAGGTCTTTTGATCTGGAGATGCCTGACTCTTTCTATAGTCTTCCAAAACAAGCTCTGAGAAGGTCATAAAGTGGACATTTTATCCATTATAGAATTGAAATAAAAAGAAATTTTGTGGACCACTAGCAGAAAATATTTGGACATTAGGTGTTTTATTTAGGGTAGAACACTGCTATGCAAATATTCATTTAAATTGAAATTGTGCAATTGGGCTGAACACTATAAAATCCTTGCCTTTTTTACAGTAATATTCTTTTTATGACTTTACCAGACAGCTTCTGTACTCATAAAGGATGTCTGAGATTTCTTTTTATTATTTTATGGTGAACTTGGTATCCTGAGGAAGCCTTGCTTAAATCTTTGCATCATCAAATAGATAGGAATTTGTACTTATGAATCAGACATTACTGCTCAGTGACAAAACATTAAGCCTGACAGTAATGCATTATTGAAAAGATGGCTGCATGTGGTTTTTAAGAAGCTGCACTAAAATTATGATTAAGAGCACTTTACAGTCTTCAGGAACATTTTATAAAAAAGCACAATGTAAAACTCATCAGGAAACCTTTTATCTTTTTTTAAACATATTGTTTTTATTGGTAAGTGTTTGAAAAACATCTGACAATGCTGTTTTACACTACATCTATATACCTATTCGTTGTGGCCAGGATGGCTTCCACTGACTTAAGACACGTGAAGCCAGTACAGTTTAGAAAGCTGAAAAGATACTTTCCTCACCTTGGGGAAACACAGATCTTGACATATTGCTGGAAAGAAGTGTTTAGTCTCTGAGGAAAGTCTCTGACATTCCTCATAAAGAGGACACTAAGAAGACACATGAGAACACAAAGAGCTTTATTGCTGGCATTAGCACTGTAATGTCTGAACAAATTTTTCTGTGCTCAGAGCCATTTCTCTGTGCAAAATGCCAGATGTCATTTGGGGATCATGTGATCTGCACAGATTCTGTACAAATTTAAGCAGAAATTTAAGAAAAAAATCCTAGGCCTAGCACAAAAACTTGTAGCTAACAGAGGGCAAACATATTTGCAAGTGCAATCGAAGTATCAAACAAGCTTTAATGTTTTTTAACCACTTTTTCAGTAGACAAGACTATTCTGGAAAATTTTCATCTGCAGAAATGACAGCATTTAATGAAATAAGTGTACACAACCTTTGTTTATGGTGCACATGCTACTATGGGCTGAAAGACAAAGGAAGGCATTAAGAAAATTGTTTAAGTGTGAGAAAAGCTTTTCTGAAACCACATTGGACGTGGTTCTAGTCTCTGAAATGACAGAATCTACATTTTCACTGTAAAATGAAGACCTGCACCCTCTTCTTCCAAAGCTCTTTATTTTTATTCAAATTCCTTCTTGAAATGGCAGTCTCAAATTTGAATAGAAGGAGCTTCAGAAAGCTTTCCTTAATATAGGCTTTTTGAAATAACTGGATATTTGGTAGTCATGTTGACTGACTTCTGAGGTATCCTCTGACATGATCTCTGTGTGTTTCAGCTCTCCTCAGCCATCTTCGCAAATAATAATAATAAAAGAAGTCTAATAAACAAAATCAAGAGATTAGTATGGTGGGGAGAAGGTATTGGTTAACATGGTGTGACTGAGAGAGAGAGGAGCAGAAGGTGGCATGAGGTTGAAACAGCCTTAAGGTCTTTCTGGATGGCTTGGAATAGTGAGAGAAGGTGAATCCAAGCAGTACATGGAGATGGGTTTTTTCCCAATATGAAACAGAGGGGCAGGGATTGCCCAGGTGGCCTTGTTGTGCTCACATTACAGAACATTCACATTCACATTATGAATTTCATGACCATAGAACTAAAGGAATATTTGCCCTTGGCAGAGACTGGACAGAGTGCATACCCACCAGCAATCTTCATTCCCTCCCACAAGCTATGCTACTTCTGTTAAACTTATAGCAAGCTCCTGATACTTCTGCTCCTCTAGTTAGTGCTAATGCTTTCTGGTCTGAGGAAAGGAGAGGAGACCAATTCTACTCTGTGCAAGGGACATGCTCTTTTCCACCACACTGGCACATGGTATTAGAATCAACTGTTGTTCCCATGCTTGGAGAAGGTTTGTTGTCTGAAATCCTATATTTCTACTGGTCTGAATCTTTCACTGTACTTGCTTGTTCTATGTTTAATGATGTTTGGTTTAGCTGCACATTCCATGCAGCAACACTCACTCTTCCATCTGCTACTACCAAGCTTCACGTCCTTCCTGCTCTATCACATGTGAGGTTTTTCCACTTTTTCTTTAGTAGTAGGATGGCTTGTGGATGTGTGCCTCTTACTGCTGTTTTTGAGATGACTAGAGCTTTACCAGTCCAGAGAGAGCTAGGAGCCACTGATCACAGCCACCAGCACAGGACAGTCATTGAGAGGAGCTATCAAGGGCTCTTTTATCTCTTTCTGCTATTCAGCAAGTTACCAGGAAAAACTGGCATGGAATAAAAACAACAGCTGACAAGAGTGGGACAATAGGAAGATAACAAACAAATATGGAGGGAAGACAAAAGAAGTGAATTTACCTTACTAAATCTTGGATTAGAACTATTTTGGAGCAAGAAATTAGAGTGGATGTCAAAGAGATGACAAGCTATGTGGCTTGAAAAGCTTCAAACTTTTAATGGAAAACTTTGTTGATATATAGAAGAACAGGCACAGAGCTTTCAACTACTGTGTGCCTTGAAGCATATTTATTTGTTAACAATGTAAATATTTCAGCAACAATATTTATATTGGTCAAATATATAAAAATTCAGCCTAGATCTCATGGAAAAGGCGAGGCATCTCTGTGCAGTGGAAGCCACCAGTCTAGACTCTGAAGTTGTTTGCTTCTAAGGTTCTCTGACAGCAGAAAAAAAGGACCACAGGGTTTTTAAAAGATGACACTGTGTTCTTTGAGCTCTGATTTGTACTCACCTGCAACAGCCCAGTGCAGTGGTACAGGATGGACTCAGCTGATAGCAGAGTGACAGACTTTCATGGGACCATCCACCTCCTCCTGACCTGAGCCAGTGTCCTAGCTCAGTTCCTTTTCCATTGCCTCTTTTCCTTCCCTCCCCTGAGGTCACTGTCTTTGCCTGGCTAAGATGTCTGTCAGCTCTGTTGTGAAACTTGATAACCTGCAGAGCAATATAGCAGGCAGATATGTGTCTAATGCTGCTGCAGAAAGATTCACTACAACTCATCTCTCACTAGGCAGCACAGGAAACAAAAAGAGATTTGTGGAGAAAAAGAGAAATCGGACTTCCAGATTAAATCCCCTTGCCATTACAAGAGCTTTCTAGAACTTACTGTCTTTTCAGTGAGAGAAAGCAAGTTTCCTTTCCCCTGTCCTGGTTTTATCCCTTTCCTGTCTGGAATGATTCCCATGTAGAAAACTGTATACCTCCTTTGTGTATCTCATCACTTAAGAATCTACTTCAGCTGCCTGAATCCCCACAGGTGTCTTGTTTGTTAGCTTGCCTGGAAGAATGGGTGTTTCTCCAGAGCTAATCACAGGTCACTTTCCAACTACCACAAATTTATGTGTCTGTTGGTACTTTACAACATCAGGTAGTGGACACCTGATGTCTCTCTCTCCTAAAGAGAGAGGTATAATGCAAGTAGGAAGCAAAAGAAAGCCATAAATGTCTAAATTATACAGAAAATGCCTGACAGTGAAAGTGGTATCTCTCAATCCATAGAGATTCCCTAGGCAGAGGGTTTGAGGTGTTCTGAAACTAGAGTGAGAAGTCCCCAAAACTAGTTAGCATGTTGTGCATTGGAAGGGATGTATGAAAGTTCAAAGAAATAAAAACTACTACGATTTCTTCTCTCTTTTCTCTTCCCATTGTCATTTTTTAATGTGTTGTCCTAGTTAGAACAGCTGGGACCAGTTCATCACTGGATGGGTGTAACCCAAAACTGTGTTCTATAGCCTTCCATGCCATTTCCCAGAAACTGTTATCAATGAACCATTTACACCATCTGCCCATAGAGCCTGACTCCTCAGGCTATAAACTAGGTGTTAAGAGGCCTGTGAGATAGGAGGATGTTCCTGTCCTCACACCCACTGTGGAACTCCCCGCCCTGAGGGAGGTACTGGGCATTCCTGCTTGAACTGGAGGATATATAATCTTGGGAGTCTTGAGACTTTTTTTTACCACTTGTGGGATCC
Source organism: Chiroxiphia lanceolata (assembly GCF_009829145.1). NCBI lineage: Eukaryota > Metazoa > Chordata > Aves > Passeriformes > Pipridae > Chiroxiphia > Chiroxiphia lanceolata. Next base: position 52,340,727 of record NC_045639.1, read on the forward strand.
AGAGGAAGACTGCAGGTCACCGCTCTCAACCAGACTGCAACCACCACTCTCGACCAGACTGCAACCACCACTCTTGACCAGACTGCAATTACCACTCTTGACCAGACTGCAACAGCACTCTCACCAACAGGCTTTTTCCCTCTCCTTTTACTTTGGACTCAGGGGGCCCAACGAACACCACCCTGTTCATGCCCCAGGGTGCTGGGTTATACATTTGGGTTTTGTGGGTTAAAACCAACTGTTTCTCTGTATAATTGTATTTATTGTATTATTTTATTAAATTGTTATTCTGACTTATAATCTCTCCTTTGAGTTGAGTTCATTTCCCCTGCTGGTTTACCTTTAAACCAGAGCATGTGTCAATTTTAAAAATAAAAATTTCCAACCATCCCAGCAAAACAAATTTTTATAGCAAGCTGTGCATGTATTTTCATATTCACCAACAGAAAATAATAAATTATGTCTTCCTGTAGAATCTGACAGTTATTGCTGCATGGAAAATTTACATATTAAAAAACAATATACCAGTTTTTCTTCCTTTGTTTTTTAGCTTTTTAATTCTATCAAGTATGTGAGTAAACTCTTCTAAAATGTCTACAAATGCTAAATAAAATTTTGCATAAAAAGAATCCAGCATTTTTCATTCTTGGAAAGGACATTTTGCTTTGGAGGACAGACAATAATAGTAAGAAATATTCCAGAAGTTAATTTGTTCCTCATTGTCTTTGTATGATGGTATACTTGAACCAATATGTGCTTAGGGAAGGCTGTGGTGCTACCACATTTTTTCAAAGCTTAAGAAGGAAAAAAGAATTGTGAATTATTCGTTGCCCAGAAAAGAGCATAATACATCCAAACCTCTTGAAGACCACTTCTAAGTGAATTACAAAACAGACTTACATAAAAGGTCTACTTTTAACACTTCATTTTTTTAAAGTTTAAAGGATGGAACTTAAAACTACTTTCCCATAATATGAAGTTCACAATTTTTCTTAATCTATTTATGTACCAACATAAAAAAAAAATCTGCTAAAACACAAGGGACTGAAAACATGTTGTGAAAACTTAAAACCTTTGAAATCTCTGAAAACATGCAAATTTTGGTATGAAAGTGTCACGCCTAGTCATATCCATACATTTACAAGCTCTCTACTCTTATACTGAGCATTAGCACAGGTTTGCAATCACCAACTATGTTACTGTAAAGTAGCTTTTCCACTAGAGCATGCAATGGGATAGAGTAAACCAACCTTATTTAGATAAATAGATCCCTGAAGATCAGCAGACAAGACCTCTTGAAAAACCGCTGTGACATCACCAAGTGAAGCTTGATGTGAATGTCTGGTATAGCACCCTGTTCCAATAAAAGCTCTGCTCACTGGCAGTACAGCTTGCTGTCCTCATTTACTGCCACACAGATGACTGACTCCAGAGAGGAGGTCCATAGGCATCCTTTTGTCCAGTATTTCATAATGTTAAAAAAAGCTACAGAGCTTTGTAGAAAGATACATATATATTCTCCAGCAAGTGAAACAGGTAGGGGGGTTTTGCTGAATTTTAGAAAAATTATGTCTATAATAGAGGACAAGGTAATGTTTTGATTTAAAAGAACTGTGCAATAAGTCTGGACAGCTTGTTGACTGTATGTTTAAGGACAGCATAAGTGGATTAAAACTCCACTTTCCCCACGATTTGCCCTTTCTGAGACATTCAGCTATACCATGACTTGGACACTGAATCCTGTTCCAAACTCTTTTTGAAAGCAGGACCTCGCTGTGAGATCTGTAAGACGATGAGGAACACGGGAAGCTTGGGAAGAAGTTTGAGTACAAAGCCTGGTTGTACTGCGACCTCACACACCAATTCCTTCCGAGGACCTTCTCAGTCACAGCAACTCTTGCAGCAGCTTGGGTTTATACCAATTCTGTTGGCCAGTAAAGCTTAAGCTTGCAGATCAAATATGAACAGGATGGGCCTGTTCAGCCTCAAGAAGAGACAACTGAGAGAGGACCTTGTCAATGTTTGTAAGTATCTGAAAGGACGGTGTCAAGAAGATGAAGCCAGGTTGTTCTTGGTGGTGCTGAGCAATAGGACAAGAGGCAACGGGCAAAAACAGATGCACAGAAAGTTCCACCTCAATATGGGGAAGAACTTCTTCACTGTGTGGGTGACCACGCACTCGCACAGATTGCCCAGAGAGGTTGTGGAGTCTTCCTCACTGAAGATATTGAAGAACCATCTGGACGCAATCCTGTGCCACGTGCTCTGGGATGACCCTGTTTGAGCAAGGAGGTTGGACCAGATAACCCACTCTTGTGCCTTCCAATCTTACCCATTCTGTGACGATTCTATGATTCTGTGTTTTTCTCCACAAGAGCCTTAGAAGGACCTCTCTCCTTCACTTGGCTGTTGGATTTTTTCCCAGGCACTTGGGTTAATTTTCTGCCTTTGAAATTTTCTTTGAAAGTTTGACCTGTCATTTGGTTGAAATTGAATGACATACACGAAGTTAGTGGAGAGAGAGTGATAGAAAGACACAGCAAGGTCTCATATGTATCATCAGCTTAGGATGATACATATCGAAAGGAAAGGAAAAGTCAGAAACCAAAAGGAAAAGTCAGAAACCAGATCAATGTGAAGAGCTTTGAGCAGTATGGCCTGGCTGGATAGCCTACCACTGAACAATAAATTCCTGTTTTTCCAGCCACAACTGTGAGCTACCTTCAGTCACTGAAGCAAAGGGGGAAGGGTGTTGCTGGGAAAGGATGCTGAAGGAGAAGAGTAGTGCTTGCTTTCTAGCCCCAGTATATTGAGTCTAGCAGAGCTAGACCCCTCTGTGTTTGTTTTTTTTTTTTAATGTCAGGAGTGTTTAGGCTAGATCCAGTCCTGCCAACTGTGCAGCTTCATCACATGCTTTGGGGAGGAGAAAAAAGTTATGCAATAAAACTAGAAAATATGGTTGAAGCTACCAAGCTTTGCATCAGGCTAAGGAGGAGGTTTAGTATCAGTGACTACTTCAGTCTGTTTTTAAAAAAGGCAACAATTAGAAACAAGGTTTCTTTAGAGGTCGTTTGTGTGTTTTTTTACTCCCCTAAAACATAAAAATTCAAAATATTCCAGCTGAAGGGCCTTATCTAGCCCTCATTTCAGGTCAAAATTCTTGCATCCCATTTTTATTTGCCTCAGCTGATTCTACTGAGGCATAAGGTAGAGTATGTTATTCTGTATTTATCCGTAATATTGAATCAGTTGCTTTAAAATCTCTAACCTACCTATTTCTAGTATCTTTTCTTCCAAACCCCTTTACAATAAAAGAATAATGAAGCCTTTTTTTTTGAGTGCGTAAACTGGAAATTAGGGCACAATACTAATAGCAAACCGTGCTTTTTATGGACTAAGGTCTGTCTTTCCTCTTATGGAAAGTACATGTTCTGTATGATAGGACTTTCAAAAACATCCGGTCATTATAATATGCTTTGTTCACTGAACCAACTCTTAAAAGTTTCTCCAATTTGAAGCAAAGTGAAGATGAGGCTCTCATTCTGAAGAAGCTGAAAAACTCTGAACATACTCTTAAACCCCTTAGGTTTAAGAAATTTTGGAGACAGAATCTTTTAAAAAATGCATGTTACAGAAAACTGCATGGAAATATTTTTATTTACTGCAAAGTTATCTATGCTTTAAGCATTAGGCATAAGGTTGTTTCATACTGCTGGTTTCCAAGGTTTCACGATGTGGATCAGAGATTTCTCTGACATTCTAGCTCTTTCATGAAGCAAAACCCATTACATTTACCACAGTTAAATAAATCTTTATCCTTTGAGGAAAAAGATGAATATTTTAACACAACTGTGCGGAGTCAGAGACCTACTTTATGTCTTTCCTTGTTGATACCTGAGTGGTGTGCAACTAAAGGCAATGGTAAGTAGTAACAGAGGCTTTACAGAGGGACATTAAACACAATGTTTAATATTTCTCAATATTTCTCCATAAAGAGACCACTGTTTTGTTTCAAGAGCTCTCAAACTAAATGATGTTCTCATGTTATGTTTTATATTTGACATATGCATCTTGCAAAGTTTTGGTACATTCAGTGAACACACAACTGAAAAAAACCCTCAGCATTTCTTCCCAGCACACTCAATACGAGTCAGCACGCCTAATGTTAGTCTTACAGTCCTTGCTAGTTCTAATGCACATCTCTTGGAGTGGCTTCATTCCACATTTCAGACAAGGAGAACAAAAAAAATCCCAGTAGAGTTACTCAGTTATGCTTGGAGACAACTCATGAAGAATTGCCCTGTGCTGCACAGAGGAGCTCACGGATGTAGAACAAATGAGGCTGATACAGCAGGCACACGTGGCACTCACGGAGCATGTGGAGGCAGAGGTCTTCAGACTACCATTCCACTGGAGGCCACCTGAAGCCTCTTCTGAAAGGAAAACAGCTTATAGACAAAAAAGAAATATACAACAGATATTAGCCCTAATAGGAATACTTTCCCCAGCAGTACTGCAGGTTTGTTATTCATCTGTCCTCTTGTGGGGCAAAAGTCACCCAGAAACCTTTGTTTCTGTTATTTGTTAGTATCTGTAGCTGAGATACAGTCAGCACTTCCAGCACTGTACTAACTGTGCATTGGCATTCAACATTGGATAATTGAGCATTCCATATATTTGCAATTAATAATTCATTCCAGGGCTGTCTTGGACTGTATGGAAACATTCTTCTGTTCATTGAATTTCCCAAAATCTGCTAAGTCTTCCTAAGGGCAAATTCCAACACAATTCCTTTGTTTTTTCCACACTGGGCAGCCATGCTTATGTTGTTTGTAGGGTGCTGCTCATGGTGAACTTTGAGTTCTGAATGCCGTTCTACTTCACGTCTGTTTCTAAGTGTGTTTTACGTTTGTCTTCATTTCCCACACTATTGATAAGAGTTAATTATGGATCTTTCAGTAGGCCAAGGGCTTTGCCTCAAATTGCAGCCCTCGTGTGATTTTGTATCTAAATTCACCTTCCCAAAATTACCTTTGAAATGTAGACCAGTCATTAACTCCATTTTTATTTGCATGTAATATCTTGCTAGAAAACATGTTGTTTCTGGGGCTCATTTTTGTACATTGCTCCTAGTTCGAACATAGCATAGGTTGTTAAGCACCTCTTCTTGAATTATCAAAAATTCTTCAGTACCATCTACTTTCAGAAACATGAATGCTCCTGCCCACCTTCCTTTTCGAATAGCACTGACTACTGCCAAAATGAAAGAATGTCTGAAACTTCTCTATTAGCCTTTCCAATTTCCAGACTTCCAGCTCTTAGTGGAGGATGATCTGCTCTTTTCTTCCCCTAGAGCTGGGGTAACAGTTTCCATTACTACTTTTGTCATCTCTGGACTGGTGCCTGGTTGTGGTTGGTATCCCTTGCAAGGCCCTTGAATGTCCTCCCTCTTCCAAACCCAACATGTGGTTCTAGCCCTGGTTTCAGCCCACCTAAGGATGCTGTTCTGTAGAGGGAACTGCAGGAATAAGGTCCCCCAGTATGGGCTGAGACAACTCCATGAGCAATTCTTACTGAAGGAGGAAGGAACATGGCAACATGAGGGAGATTTTTTTTCCCCTATTTTTATGTAAATATATCTGTCACCCTTCACTCCCATTTCAAGGCAATGCTTTCAACCACAAGCAGGAAGTGGTTAAAGGCATGTTGCCAGGCAATTCTTTTCAAGTTAATTAATCATTACAGATAATTCGAATATAGTCAATGAAACTGATGAGAACCAAGAAGTTGTGTACTCCATGTGCTCTGACAGGAAATCTAATTCAGTTGAACCAAAAAATGGCTTATGAAAAATTATGCAGATGATATTGCTCAACACTCCTGCTCAGGTTCTTGTTAAGTCACCAGGTATCTTACCTTTGATTTATTTATCCATAAAAAAAAACTTCCAAATAACCTGTTCTATCCTGAAACACTTGTGAATTACTCAATAATATTCACAACTATGACTGCACCTTTTTTCCAGAAAAAGACTCAAATTATAAGCTGCTGCTCATACCAGGTATTAGACAAGCCTTTCTAGTGATATTTCAAAGTTAAAGAGTTTTAAAAAATACAAAATATTCTGCAAAATCCAACAATTGTGTCTTGCTATAAATTACTGAACAACATTTAATGTGGTTCTGCCAAGGACTAATCAAAGTTTCCCTGTGACTGCTGGAAAACAGCATTTTTGCAACATTACAGGTTTCCAGGGGTGTGGTAGTGGTGGAAAGATTTTGTTGGTTATGTTCTAAGTTTCTGGTTGGGGGAAATCTCCCCTCTCCCTGCCTCCTTTCAAATTTGTTCAGTTCAACATTAGACTGTTTCTGCCACTGATGCCATGATTCATCAATTTCCCTAATGCTGGGAGCACTCACTAGATTTATCTCCTCTGATGCACTGTTTTGCCTCATTGCCTAAAGCCCACCATGTATCACTGAAGTTGTATTACTGGAAGTGCAGCACAGGAAACAGTGGGGAGAGAACATCTTGATTCAATGGAAAGGTGCTATTCTGCATGTAATGCCTACAATGCTTAGATGGAGTTGTTTTAATGATGCTTTGGTATTTCTAAATCAAAGTTCAGAAGCTTTGCAGAGTTATTTCAATCATTCGAAATGAACACAAATATTTAAGTAAGGCAGATTTCCATTGGATTGATAGTCTCATTTTTGCCCAAGTTAATTGGCACTTCTATCAGCTCTGTGATCTTTTCAAATTCAAATTAATTCAGAAGAACAGTTTTACTGGAGTGGGTCCTTTCCTATTCACATCACTCATCATTTAATTGCCTGTATTGAAACTATCATTTGTATTAATGAATTGACACTTTAGTGACAAAAGGCCAAGTTCTGATCTTCCTGTTTAGCGGTAAATGAGGCTACTCTGTTGACTCTATTGTAGGTGTTTCTTCCTTTGCAGAGGTGTGGTGAGCCTGAGTCTTCTTGTAGTAATCAGGAATGCCAGCCACTTCAGCATTTCTAATGACTCTTTCTCTGTCCCTGCCTATTTCTCAGTCAGCAGTTCAAGACTGTAGACTTCATTTCAGTTAGCCTTTTGGTAGGCTGAATTAAATCAAACTGGAGCTGACTGAAGTAATTTAGTGTCACTACAACCCCTTTATTCTTCCTTTGCTTTCCCATTCCTACCGGCACATACACACACAGTCACAGAATCACCGAATGGTTGGGGTTGGAAGGGACTTCTGCAGTTCATCTAGTCCAACACCCTTGCTCAAGCAGGTTCACCTACAGCAGGCTGCAACAAGTATTTCCAGAGGAGACTCCACAACCTCTCTGGGCGGTCTGTTTCTGTGCTTGGTCACTCTCACAATAAAGTTCTTCCTCATGTTCAGGTCACAGGAACTTCCTGTGTTTCAGCTTGTGTCTGTTGCCCCTTGTCCTGTCACTGGGCACCAATGAAAAGACCCTGGACCCATCCTCTGGACACCTTCCCTTAAGATATTTGTTTACATAAGATGAGGTACATTAAAAATTTAATCAATTTATGGGTGTTACAAGGGACTCCTGACATTCATGTCCTCTTTCACTCCTCAAGCCCTCAGAAAAGGAGAGTCATAAAACCCAGTATTCTCATTTACCTACTGAGGTTGAGAAAGTGATCTATTATCCTCTTGGTACATCCAAGGCTTTAATGTCAGCAAGGCCTATGGAAACAAGATTTGTTTTGGTTTTATGGTTGAAAGAACAACCTCTGCCATTACACTAAAAACCTGAGTATCTTCTATGTTTTTGTTTTATTGTTCCCTAAAATTCACACTGAAGAGTAGCTGCTACAGTGAACTAGTTATCTAGGTATCTCTGTCCATTTTGTCAGTTCTGTTCCAGAATTATACATAATGCATACCCTCTCAAGGAGAGTTTGTTTTTTTCTGAATGGAGAATTATTCACCACAGCTTCCAAGCATAATTTATTCAAACTCTCTTGAAATGTATCGATTAGGATGTTCAAAGTAAGTGATCTGTGGCAGTGAATAAATTCCCCCCAGGGAACAAAGGTGTCTGCTGAAGATGAGACCTGGAGAGTATCCCAAGGCATTCTCAAGTGCACAAGAAAAAGATTAATTATATCTGCCCCTAAAATGGCTGTGGCTAGAAAGACGGAATTGCACAAGGAGAGTGTAATCACTATTCTCCTGCTGTGCTTTAGCAGGGGAAAAAAAACTAAAAAGGAGGATTTGATCTGGAGGAATAAAAAGGTTTTGAAATCTATCCGGTATCTCATTTCCTCTCCCTAGGAGTGCAGAAATTCCAACTCATCCTACATGTATGCAACTCTTTTGATACTGCTCTTATCATTGCACTTTTTCCACCTCCACAGGTATAGCTCCCGATGCAAGTACCACTGCTGTCTCTCTCAGTGCACCTTACCACTGCCTGTGCTACAGAGGCAGCTGTGGTAGTAGCAGCAGCAATAAACATGGTGGGTGGTGCAACAGCAGCAAGGAATAACCACTTTTTTTTCTTTAAAATTCAGTCTAAAAATGGGGAGATGCTTTATAAGCAGGTTTAATTTGTAATTGGCAAGGTAATTATTCTGTTAAGGTATTTCAAGAGGAACATGAAGCTCTGCAACTGCGTGCATGTATATAGTTTGCTGTGGCCCTGCAATTAGCAGAACATAAGCTTTCCATTGGGCATCAGTGGCAAAAAGGCTATACCATGGAGTAAAGGGAAATCTAGATTTTAATCTTTTTTTCACCAAAATATGATATTGATGACACCCATTTCCTGTGAAATTTAATTTTTTAACCAGCACTGTGAATGTTGATATAATACTGCCATGTCCTGCAGAGAACATATTGATAATATACGGATGCTTTCCAGGGCAGGGAAACAGTCAGGGCATTAAACAATCCCAGTTTGACCATGCTAGTTCCCCTTGCCATCACAGCAAACAAAATCAGTAATCCTTTCTGCTCACTATGAGATTTTTCTGGGAAAGAAGTTACCTTATATAACATCACCTTAACTTTTATGCCCTCACTCCCCAGCTTGCTTTTCTTCTTTTGGCTACACAAATATATTTCTTTTCAACAGTGTCCAGCTACTAGCCAACTCCCATGTCAATCTAGAATAGGCATGGTAAGGAATTTCTCAATTAAGCATTCTTTAGAAAAGTCTGTCTGTCAAAACTGAGTGCTGAAATAATTGGTTTTGACAGATGTTCTCTTAAAAAAAATCTTTTATATCAAGTCTGGAAGTTGCCAAAGTATCTCGCTGAAGTGGTTTAGTTTTGCTTTTTTCTGTTTTGGTTTCATTTGGATCAATGGAGCCAGCTTTTCATTTAAAGAAGTCTTTGGGTTGAAATTAATCAATTTATATTGGGAATTGAAATAAAGGAATACCCAAACCCTTCTGTTTTAATTAATTCATCCTAATTTTCACATTTTCCTATGAATGAAGGATGGTTATGCTTAAAAGACTTTTTTCCCTATTCAGGGGAGGAACAGTTTTGAAAATGCTAAAGATCCTCCTGGGATAGGCCAAATCTTTCTGGCTCTAGAATTGTTCAGGATCCTGTGTCAACTCATTCCTAGAGATGCCAGCAAGTTAAAAGTAGAATACAATACTTCTATGATAATATCAATTTTCTACTTGCTTATAAACCACTAATTTTCTAGATTTAAAAGTTGCATTCTCCTCTGGAATCCAGTTTATCTTGTTTTCAAGCAGTTGTGCTGAAAAAACCCTGAGTGCTTCCTCATGAATAGTGAAAACTGCTGTGATCTGACTAAAAATAGAGAAACAATTCAGAGGAGAAATCAGACCTCAAGTTATAGAATTAATAAATAGTTGGTTAGGAAAAAAACCCCAAACCAATACTTAGCAAACACATTGAGAATTCTTCTTGTACCCAAATCATGTTTGCTTGTTTCTTAGGATGTGAACAAACACCTTAAATTTGGCTCTCATTAACTGATTGCTACCGATTCAGCTAAGGTTATTTTACAGCAGAAAACAGCATTCCCTCATAGCAGGTTATGTATTTAACAAAGAGTAAATACTAACAAAAGCTTTTTAGGTTAACAAAGCTTTTCTACTTAATAAAACAATTATACTTGAATACAAATCCTGGGTACAAAGCCAAATACATTGGCGGCTAGAAGTAAGTTGGTTATTCTAAGTGTCTCATAATAAGAAAAAAACCAGAATATTTAGATTTTTTTGACAATTTAATCTCTTCCGTTACAGACATCTAGGCTACCTCTGCTAATTAGCTCAATCCCTTTTGAGTACACCAGTAGACAAGTAACGATTGAACTGAAGGAATGGGACTCTTTGGGAATAATGGAGAAGAAAAGCTAGAACTTCACTCAGTCAAGTAGTGTCAATATTATAATAATATCTAATATCTTATAATAATTATCTGATGTTTACGGTAAACTTGTGCAAAAAGAAATCTTATATGTGAGAACAATAATTACTCCTGTCCATGTATAAAGCGATCGAGTGATCAGAATCAACATACTGTATATTATGACAAGGTCTTTAGTCCTGATTGCACCCCAGCACATGAACTGTGTGGAAGGTATCCTGTCAGGACAACTGAACGGATCAGGGATGCAAAACTGAGTGATACGCAGCAACTGCTGCCTGAAAAGTTCTGCTTCAAAGATTAAGAAATTACCCTGGTACTTCTTTCACAAGATGAGTGTCTATTATTTGCATAGCTGCTTTCTAGAGTTGCTGAATCATAAATACATCTAGGAATTATTACTCACCATTTACTATCTCTTTACTCTTAAACTGGAAAAGCTATATAAACTGATATTTTAAAATGAGAAAGTGAACAGTGAACAAAAGCTTTACATGAGCTGTTGGAGAAGAGACATAATTTAAAGCGCAGCTGTAGTGTACATCAAGGAATAACCATTTTATCCAGTGACCCAGTAAATCTGCCTGGATATATTTCTGGTTTAACTCCATCTTAGCTATTGCAAAGACACAGTTTGGTAAGAAAGCAGCTTTATGCACTAGCATAGAATTTTCATCAGATTCCAAACACCTGAGATATGCATCAGTTTCCCAAATAACTCTAGAAGGAAGAGGAGTTTTGGTTTTCTATAACAAACCATATGAACATAAAAGCAAGTGCATAAGGGATATTTTGCAGAGTTACACAAGAAATCATCAAGTAAGGATTTAGAACACAATGTTTTCTTGAATGCCCCAAATGTCGCCAGATAGAACTGAACATATTTCATTTTGAATACAGTTAAAGTTTTGGGGTTTTTTTTTTCTTCTTTTCTTTTTAGGACCAGAGCAATGAGAGACAAAGTTCTTAACACAGAATGGATAGCCCTTGCACTTTTTACTATGAAGAAAGAGGGAGATAGGACGGAGATTTTTGATTTATTTGCTTGACAGTGAAGAAGCTTGACACTGAGAACTGAAGATGTTAAATTGCTATAGAACAAGCAGAAGCAAAATTACTATTTCTATCAAAACCCAAGTAATAGCTTGGATACACTGTGTCTCCTAAATGAGTCCTGGGCAAACGCAGAGGACAGTTTCCACTCCTTGCTCAAGAGGATGACATATGCCATGATGCAGGAGTTTGCAGATGTTCACCTTGTTCTCCTTTACTAAAGCAGTTCTGCCAGCTGTCTCAGCTTTTTCAGGTCCCTTTCTCTGTTCTTTGTCCTCCTTTGTTATCAGGGAGTGCTTATGCTTCAGCTGCAGAAATATCTACTGTAAAGCTCCTGTGACAGTTTATAGCCATTTGGCAAAAAACAAGATGGTTTATGGTTTACACTTTATCTTGTCAGGAAACTGTGATTTGAGTCAGTGAGGTTCAGCAGCCATGTAGTTGTAACAGACTGACCTCAGATTTCAGGAATAATCTCAATCTGGTTGCCTGCTGTAGTATGTCTTTCTGGTAGCTTAGCTCTCAAAGTCCATTAGTTCAAGTGAGTTTATGGAGGATAAGCTGCAGTCAAGACAATACTACTTTGGTCTTTAGCATCATGTCATATTCAGTCACCAGAATGATATGAAAGAGATTCAGAGTTTTCCAATCCATGCTAAATGGTATGCAGTGTTCCTCACTCAAACTTTTCTTCAGTGAAAATTGCAATTTAATTGCCCACTTGCAGTTTACATGGGTTACTTCAGTATGCTTCCTTTGGAAAAGGTAGGAAAACAACCCCAAGCCCCAATCCAGCAACATACCTCATATAGCATAGTTTCTTGAAAAGATGAATTTCTTTAAATTTCGAGTCACTAATCCATAACCTCCTAACTACCATTATATTAACCCAGATGCAACCTAAACACTAGCCTCCTTCAGATACAGAGGGTATTTTTTATCAAATGGGGGCAATGAATTACTTTTTTGATGTGATGCTGAAGACAAATGAAAGGAAATCAGAAACTGCAATGGAGAAATTAAAGTAATATATAAACAATTACTCATTCTTTAGACATGCTTGGCAAATTTTCCTGGTAAGAATCACTTTGGAAGATAATTTAATAGACAGAGAGTACAGGAAAACCAGTTTACTTCTAATGGCATTGCTATGGTGTAATGGGGCTGAGATGGCTATATTCAAGACAGATCCATTATTTGTTCTAGTTTTACCATAAGTGACACTATGATATTTCCAAAATCAAGCCTGAAAGCCTATTAAAAACATTTTGTTGGCTTGACTCATAACAAAATGTAAGAATTGCTTTTTTGAGTCCTGCTGAATGGAGAAGCTTTCAGAACACTCAGACCAATGACCCCTAGCTTTTACGGCAAAGTACAAGGCAAACTTAGTGGTCTAGTGATATGCTTTTATCGCCCTTTCTCTTTTAATGACGTGTCCTTTTCCATCTGAGTTATTGCAACAATGGATAGAAATGTTGCTTCCCTATTTACTCATTTATTCCCATTTCTGTGCATTTGTGTCACTTCCATGAAAGGCTTTAAAATTTGGTCAGTCTGTTAGTCTCACACAAAGATACCTGCATGCTTTTTAACTGATGAAATAAGTTCTGAGGTCCAGGTGAAATCCTGATAATTAAAGTTTAATTTAGCATAAAACCCCCTCTCTCTTACTGCACTTTGGTTGTAACAGTGTTCCCTGCTGTTGTATTCCCCTAACAGACCACATATACTTTTTATTTGATTTGTCTTTCCATATTCATTTTCACTCATATCCTAAAATTTGACAATATATAAGCAAGACATTCCTTTCAAGAAAAAATACAAAACCAAACAACAGTACATGTAAACATTAACTCATTAGAAAATCTAGACACTTTCTCAGTGTGTCCAACTTTACATAGAAGGCAGCAGAAAAATCTGCTATGATTCACATCTGGCACTGTCTCTACGACAGTTCACCACAACTGTAATAAACAGCTAACAAAGGAATTCCACTTGTGCCCAAGTCAGGCACCATATCAAACTGATCAGAGACAGTCAACAAACTGGAAAGATGATCCAGTAGCTGAGGACTATCCTGAAAGTCTTTTACCTTTCAGTAGGAGTTGAAGACTAGAGGTTGTGAAATTATGTATTTCAGGTATTCATGTAAAACATAATTTTTCCATTTCATGAAACATTTATATGACTTTAAAATCTTTCCACGTTTGATCTGAGTGACTCCAGACTTCTCACTTGTGCACAGGTACACAGGTTGCATCAAGAGGAATGTAACTGTTAGCAGATACAAAGCTAACAGGTGATGCATGACATGTAAGTACCTTTTCTGCTCATCATGAACTTAAACTTTGCTTTCTAAATCCAGATGGAAGAATGAGTGAATGACTGCTGGATGAGGAGAAAGGAATCTTTTCCTTTTGACTAGACAGTCAAAAAGGCAAAGTCAGACTTGAGAAGAAGGTTTTTAAGCCTTAAGAGAGTCTTGTCTGTAATTACCAAAACTGCTTTACATTATTTGCTTCAGTCCTACAATCACTTTTAAAAAAGAGCTTCTATCATATATGACTCCTGTCATACTAATAGTTTCATGGACTAGGGGAACAGTCTCTTAACTCTTCCATGGGTCTCTGGAACAGGGACTAACAGATAATTCAGAAATGTTAAGTGGAGTTTCCTAAATCCATCCACATTCTGCTTGCATCAGCATAGGTCCTGACCCCAGGAAGCTATTTCCTTAGTCTTGTTTGATGTTGCTGCAGCATTTGAAAGATTAAAAACAAATGGTCTCTTTACAGAAGGCAACAATTTCAAAATTGTCTGACACAACTCTCAGAAGAGCTCATTTGTGCCCTGACCAAAAGCCATGTCAGATAAAATGGTTAGAAAAGGTCTGCCTTCAGTGGGTCCTGAATCCAGGTTTGGTATCTTCACCCAGGTGAAGTTAAAGGAGACTTGATTATAGTATAATTTCTTAGAAAACATAAAAGAGAAAGAAGTTATGGGATAATGGTTTAGGATAAACACAGAGCTACAGAACTTCTATGTAAGGATAAATACCTTTTAGGATGTTCGGTTCTTTGAAGGGAACTTGGCAGGTGTTTGTTCTATGTAAGTTTGTTTACTGTAGGTTTAGTCTTTGCCTCAGGTAGGCATCTAGACTGTGTTGGTTTTAATGTGCTTCTAATGACATTTTTCTATTTGTTTGAACAACAGCTGGTAAGTTGAACCACCTTTTTTAGCTTTTCATTCAGTTATTTGTTAAATGTTAGTCCTATTGCATATGATCATATGTTTTGTAAGATAACAAAAAATATTAAACAAAAACATTACTACAAGTTAAAAGTGGAGCCCAATAAAAACAGAACACCAGAAGAAAAAAAATCCCAGTTCACATGGGCAGTATTACCAAAATGAGGAAATGAGAAAGCCGGCCTGATGCTCCTTCTGCTTCTACTGTGCACTGTAGAGACCACTGGGTTTCTCAAAGCTGTGCCTGCTCAGACCAGACACCTCTGGGTGCAGAGGCTATGAACCATTTGTTTTTAGTGTTTTTTGTGGGGTTTGGGGGCGGGTGGGTGGGTGTATTTTTGTAGGGGTTTTGTTGGGTTTGTTTTTATTTTCCTTCTTCCAGGAAGAGAACAGCCTTGCATGAAGGACCTGGGCATCTGCAATACCTTGACAACATGAGACATCTCAGAATGAATTCCCAAAAGTAGTATCCCAAGTATTAGGCTCCTTGGCAACTTTAGTCAGATTCAGTTCAAGGCATCAGTTCTTTGACTCCTGCTTCCTGGTTGCTGTGTTTCTACCGTACGGTAACAAAAATCAAGTATGTTTTGTAGCAGAACACTAACTCCATAGAAACAAATGATTAGCTGTCAGGTGGATTAACTCTCTGAACTGATTCACTGTGGTCACTTAGGCAGGGAGAGAAGGGCAGGCAGTTAGACTGGCATAAGATGCTGCACAAGTAGGAGAGAAGGATTGGTAAGCAAGAGGGTGCTTTGCCCTGACCCTTTCTGGGATTAAGAAATCTAGTCTGAACTGCAGAATGACTGAGATTTGCAGCCATGGCCCTCTCCTAGATTTAGGACCTTGAGTCATCCCTTCAAAAAACACACATTAAGGACTAGAATATGCTTGAAAAATGAGACAGTGGATGTGCTTTCTTGCTTTTATTCAATTTTGCAAAGATTAAATAATGTGGCTCCCATAGTCTTTAGTGCTTATAACAGGGCAGAAATCAAGGTGTTCCTACTCCAAGGTGAACATTGTAATGGTGCGTACTTTGCTCTCACTCTGGCTAATTGCTCTTTAATTGTTTGATGGGACTTTGGGTAGGTTCTTTTGCAAAGCAGCAGTGAATGGGAATAGTGGAGACTGCTTCTCCCCTTGAATATCTTCAGGACACAAAACTGGTGATTTGGGAAGACTTTTTGTGATGGGGAGGAGAAGGTCTTAATTCCCTTATCTTCACATGGGATGAATCCAGGTGTATCACATCTTGGCTGAAGCTGTCCCTCCTGTTTTATTTTATGAAAGAAAAATTAAGAAAATGGTAACAGTTTTGGTGAGGGCAGGAGGGATGAAGAAACCACAAAGCTTACTTCTGACCAGCCTCCTTCTCTGTCTGTGTTCTGGAATGACAGTTCATTTGTGTCTGGTGTTTTGTGATGAGCTCAGCTTCTTTAGAAAATGAGAAGCGCACGCTCAGCGTGTCTTCTGGATCGAGCTCCTCTGGGATTTCTGGCAGACAACATGTCCTGTTGAGAGCTGGTTGTGACCTACTTAGCTGGAAGCAGTTCCAAGCATGAGTAATAGGCACTCAATGCACTTGACTGGGAAAATTTGGGTACCTAAAGGTGTGAGGGGAATGGGATATTGTGTATTCTTAGCTACTCTTAGAGCACTGAAAGGCAGTTAAGTCCTGGGTCAAGGTACATACAGCAACTACTGTCATACTAGCTTGAGTAAAGAAGATAAAATCCTCCTTGCCTATCTCTATGCTAAGCCAGTTCTACCCATGCACAAATACCTAATCCTGGAAGGTTGCAGATAGGAAATGCATAAATTAAGTGAAATATTTTAACCACATTTTCTGTTTCTCTTCTAAAAACTATGTTTTCCTCAAGATGACAATTAGCCATCCCCCAAATTACAGAGTTCTTAGATTTGATCCCTGAATGTATATTCAGTCATTACTGAAATGGCCATTTTCTCTTTACCAGAGGGTTGAAACTCAGGACACCACTGGTGCCAATAAATATGCTACTCTAATATTTATGAATCTTCCATAAACAGAATTGATGAAATAATATTAGGGAATAATATTAGGGAAATCTTGGATAGAGGAAAATAAAAAAACCCAAAACAATGAAACTAAATTATTTTTTTAAATGCTAAGGGTACTGATCAGGATACAATGAATTTTCAAATTATCTCTAACAGCAATAAAATCTTTGGGAGACTTGCAGTTCACTCAACAGCACCTACCTCGTTAGGACCTCGGTCTTGTAACAGAAAGTGTGCTGTGGATAAGAAAGGCTTCCAGTAGATTTGCCTCATAAAGTAAATAGCATGAACTTTCATTGCTATCAGAAGTTGTCTGTCTTCTTTCTCTTCATGTGCAGATCTCCACACACAATGAAAGCACAGCTTTGGGAAAGCTGATTTTCTTTCTTTCCAAGATTGTTTGCTCTTCCTTTGCCAGAGGTGTTTTGCTTGTTTTGACCATGGTGTAGGATCAGAAAGGAATAGCAGGAACAGAAGTATTATCTAATTTTTAGTTCTTATCTCCGTTACCTCCAGATCATGGAAATTTTGTTGCATGGCACAAAGTTTTGAGTGTTTCAGGAGGAAATTCTAGTTGCAGATATGAAAAGAAAACAACCTTGGTTTAGTGTGGTTTTGTTCTTGTTGTTCTGGTGTTGCCCATGTACCATTATTTATTGCACATAGAAGAATTATTTTATTTCTTAACACTTTTTTTTTTAAAGCAGGACTTGTGTAATATCTTTCTCAATAATCAAGCTGAACAAACTTGTCCTTGTAAGACTGAATTCCTCAAGTGCTACAAATATCTTTTAATAATCAAAGGTTATTAGAAATCAGCTTTTATTTTAAAAAGCAACTATAATACATTTCTTCTGTTCTCCTCAGTCCCTCCTATAAAGTTCTTCAGCATCTCCTGCTCTGTTTTCTAGCTCTTTAATGGTGGATTCCTTTTTCCCATAACACATTCCCCTACTGCTTAACTCTACACTGGCACTCATGTCATCATTACTGTCGCTGGAATCTTCCTCTTTCCAGCCTCTCACTCATCAGTGAATGGCTTTCTTCTCCTTGATGATGCACTGAAAATTTATATTCATTGGATAGAGAAAAAACATCTTTATCTCCTTTCCAAATTTTCCTCTCTGTTCTGTACCATAATGTTTAAAAATAGGTGCCAAGCTGTTAAACTCAACATTTACCATCAACTCCCCTCTTCTTCATTTATCATCTCAACTCTTATGAAATACTGTTAATTTTTCTAAAATCCCTCTTTTCTCTCCATTTTATTAGCAAAAAGCCTCTCTCTGCCTCTGACCTTTACTTTTTCAGTGTCCTGCTCTCCTATTCCATACTTCCAAGACTTTATCACTGCAGTCATTTAATCCACCTGTTCTTTACTAATTTCCTTTTTTCTTCACCAACTAGCATCCAGACTCATCACTCAGTACTCTTCATTGCTATCTATCATTACAATCTCACTGTCTATTATGCCTGTTTCTTGCCCTTTCACACTTTAAAGGTCCCCTTTAACATCTCTGTGTTCTCTCAGTCTGTGCTGGTTATTACTTCTGCTCTTGAGATTTGTTCCTTTACCTGGAAGATCTGGATAACCAATTCTGCAGTGTACACACTCTCTAAAACTGTCTGTTAGACCACCCCTGTCAATAATTTAGTCTTCTTGCTCCTCAAGTTCAGCAGTTCTTGCCTCAGGATGTAAGCAAGGAAACAGCTGGTGAGCCAGGGGCAAAAAGCCCACAATGAAAAAAAATGTGGCATAAAAAGTTCTTTATATCTTATAGAAAGGATGTATGGAAGGCAATGAAACAACACTTAGCATCTCAATAGAAGATTCATGCCACTTTGTGAATAGCATAAACTTCTGTTCTCTGTGGAGCTGACTCAAGCACTTCTTCCTTCAGGATTTTTTTTTTTAGTTTTGTGGAAAGAACTAGTGAGAATTAAATTGAACCACCTGCATATCTGGTCACAAAGTAAGATTTTGCACATTTTTCGGCTAGGGTGAATGCCTGTGTTCATGTTTATCATTTCACTGTGGGGAAATGTAGGAAGGAGTTCTGCCTTGCAATTACTGATTTGGACTAACATGTTTCCTCACTGGGGTAGACCTGTAGGCAAGTATTATAATACTTTCATGTAGAATATTTTTTATTACATCTTTTAGGATGAAGTAGCACCAAACAGTCTAAGAAAGTGTATGTCTGCTCTTACTGACAGAAACCATCCCTAGCCACAGACTCTCTATACCATTGTGGATCTATTTCTAACCTTCCCATTCTCATTAATATTCTGGAAAAAGTTACACACGCTTCTCAAAGACAATCTGATCATCTCAAAACTTCTGGAATTTTCTTATTGTGGCTTCACTTTAACTTACAGCTTTATTGCTATAATTCTGTCATGACCCATGACTTCTGGAGAAAGACTGATAAAGGTTAGAAATTCTTGCTAACAGTATTTCATCTAAATCCACATCTGAAATTTTCATTTTGGGGAGTTGCAGGTTAGAGTCCTAGCAAGAATAAGCATATGCTGTAGAAACCTTCTGTCTATCTTTGAGAAGCTTTGCTTGCAAGTGGAAAAAACCCAGAAGACCCTGCCAGCTGTAAGCATGGCAAGTTCCCATGGCCAGTTCCCATCACTCTCCTGTGAACAAGATGACAAGATTTCTTGTGCCTGTGTGGTGTAACAACAGCAGCAGAGCCAGGGAGACTCAGGCACTCATATCTGGGTGGGATGTGCAGTGCCTGATGGAGGACCATCCACCGGACACTCAAAAGATAAGTGCTTATCACTTGGGCAGCCAGGACAACTCAGTGTTGTCCCCTCATTTGTTGGGGGTGTCTGAGCTCCAGACTGGCCTTTAACAAATGGTATGTGCATACCTTCCACCTTGGGGTAGTGGCTGCTTCTGATCAGGGGACAGTGGTTTGGGCACAGCCAAATTTTGTTTCCTAGTGAAGTCCCTGTCCTGAGATAGTGCTATTTTTCATAGTGTATAGTAACATGTAGGATGATAACAAGTGGAATAAAGGATATGGCATGGTTATTGTCAATTCAAACCTCTTCTTGGGTCTAAAGACGACTTTTTAGATGTGAATGCGAACCTCTCCTAAAGTAGGTTAAGTGTCCTAAAGACATTCAAGTCTGCAAGTGGGTCAACACAACAGAACTTAGTCTAAGAACAATCATCGACAATCACCAACAATCACCAATTCATCCTAGTGGCCTGGACTCTTAATTTCCTTGACAAATGTTTAATTTTCACTTGTGATTTGACTTTTCTTTAGAAGGTGAGTCATGCAACAACAAATCAAAATTATGACATTTTTGTTTGTCCTGTGCAATCTCATGTAGGTGAACCAATGCATTTGCAACACAGTTGTTATTGCAGAAGCCCTTCTCTTCTAGACTACTATATGTCTAGATTAATATTTTACATGTTTATTTAGTCCTACAAGATACCAAGATTGAGAAGCACTTATAAATAACATATAGAAGAGTTTCCTGAGAGTCATTTTGTCTGAAAAGAGAAATTATACTCATACTGAAGCTTTCCTGTATCCAAATCAACATGGAAATGTATTTTGATGCTGGAGAACAAAAAAAAAAGATCCTTTAGGCTCCCAAAAAGTTTATGGTGAATCATTTCTTACACATACAATCTCATGTGTTTTGCTGCCACTGTGCACAGTGAGGATTGTACTGCATCACAGCACTGAAATTCAAGCAGCACATTTCGAAGATTTCTTCAGGTATTAGCTGCTCCTTGAATACTTAGCAAGGGATCCCCTTTAGGTAAACAGGAGTGAGAGAATGCTCATGGAGTAATCACACAGCCTACTGCATTCATACTCCAGGGAGCTCCAGAGATGAAGGGAAAAGGCTGGAGGAGGGATTCTGTGGTTGGGAGTAGTGCTGTTGTCATGACATTTGAGCCGCCTTGTTTCACAAGATACAGATTTTGCATTCTGAGTGTTCTTTTCATCTTCCGATGTCCATTTGATCTAAAGAGCATTTCTGGGACAAATATTTAAAGGGGAGAGAGATGAGTATGCCAGGTGGACAAATGAAAGGGAGGGAGAACAATTTAATATGGATGATTGCACAAGAGCAAATGGAGAATAAGCTGGTTTTGAATGAATGTGGCTGGAAATGAGAAAAGGGTTTTCAACAGGAGCTCTGGAACAGCCTCTGGGTGAGAACTAATGTAAAAGAAACCCCAACAAAAACCAAACCAACTAACCAATCAATCAAACCAAAACATAAAAAAAAAAAACCAACCAAAAAACCCCCAACAAAACAAAAGAACTTCCTGCTTTTAATATCAGCTTGATCCAAAGAAGGAAGTAAAGGTAAGAATTGGTTGATGGAAATAGACAGAGTTTGGGATTCAATTAACGAGGGTGTTCCCCCCAGCCTATGTTCCTATTTTCCAATGTTCCTAAAACTGCTACTAAGGTACCTGCTGGAATTGGCCATACTAATGAATAGCAGTTTAATCCAGAGCACTGCTGAGCACACACTGCCTGCCTGGTTCAATAGCGTTGATTTGCTTGGCACTCTGGATACACTCTGTACCTTAGAGGACAGGACTGTAGCACAATTTAAAACAGTCTCTCACCTAAATAGCTCAGGGTTTAATGCAGAAACAAACAAATAAAAAAGGCAGTTTGCTGTATGAAAAGTACCCAACTTGGGTAAAACATAAAATACTGTTTTAGATGATTTAGTACCTCACGGAATACAGTATAGTCAAAATCAAGGTGTCTTTGGCATTCAGTCCTTTGTTGCCTGTGATCTCACTCTCCAGCAGAACAGTTTCTACTTAGCAGAGCCTAAATAGAGCCTTGCAATCACATTTGAAATGTGACTGATGGCTAGCACTGCGTGTAAGAATAGCTGCTGCCATAGAAGTCCATTCAATTTAATGGAAAAATGTCTGACACATTAATAGCAATTCAATTATTTGGAGTCTTAAAACCCCTATGAACCTTAAACCGTCTCCCATCTGCAGCTGGATCTGCAATAAATTACACTTTCAGATAAATTTAGTCTTCTTACATTAAAGCTGTTTTGGACCATATTTTCTTGAATTCAAGGAGACCTTTCCTCCATCTTTTGAGGGACACACAGTAACTTCTTTTCATTATGAAATAAACTACATTGCATTTACTTGGGCCATCAGCATACTTCACAGGGAATTTACTGGAGAAGCTGACTGGTGGCAACTTATGCCACAACCCACATATATGTCCTCTCACTGTGGTTTTAAAGAACTGATGAGCTGAATGTCAGGAGACATATGCAGAAGGTATTATGCTACTTGCTATATGCATCCATTCTCTCCTTTTAATTTTTTTTTTTTAAAATGTAGGGCTACATTGCTCAACCATCAAGTCTTCATGTTTTTGCAGACTTTTGCTTACTGAGGATTTTTTTTTCTAACATGGCCCTAACTAATATTTTTATATTGATATTCAGGTTACATATTCAAAGTGTAATTACATCGGAGAGGTTTTACTCAGGTAATATTCAAATGAGTAAGAATATTTGATCAAAAAGATTGGCTTCTGACTAAACTCCAAATTCCCATTTCTGTCCTGGAGATTTTTTGGATCTGGAGATTTTCTGGATCTTATGCTCTCTCTGATGTTTTATATTGAGCATTACTTTGGTAAAAGGGAAGCTATCATTTGGAATAGGAGACAAGAATGTTAATTTTGACCCTTGAAATCAACAGGAATTTTTCCCTGCATATTTAATTTCTGCATCTGCCACTATTTTACTGTGGATCTTGTAATAATTTAATTGATATGTATCTGTATTTCTTTTCTGTGAAATAGCAGTGCTGTTTTCTCAACATGCAAAGGTGATGTGGTTGTTTGAAAAGTGAGCTTGTAGAAAAGACAGCATGATGGGACAATTATCTCAAAGTCCTTACTAGGTCTAAATGCCAAAAATCTGGAAGGACTGGAACAGCCTTTTCATAATGTGTTATTTATTTGTTCTCAGTGCTTACTAAATTGTTAGATTCTCAGGATAATAATAATATGAAGAGTAGGCCCCTCTTTTATTATTGTTTTGACCAATTGTATTCTCTACTTGCTTAAAAGTTCCTGAAATGTCACATTGCATAAAACCAGGTCACAGTGTTTGTCACAGCACTATATGCCTGACCAAGAAAAATGCTCAGCAGAAGTCATACAAGGTTTACAATTTTCCTGTTACCTCGTGCACATTCAGATATAAGCCACTCACCTTTCCTAAACTTTACACTTTCTTTATGAATATGCTTGGACAATTCTCTCTCCTGTTCTGTATGAAAGAAATAAATGTTGAACATAAATCATAACCACCTCAACCCAGAGATCTGACAGAATATTATTAGTAAGAAACATATGGAGGACTTGAATGAACTTGATATAATTAAAGCCACTTGATATGAGTTAAACTAAATATAATTTTTAAAACTATATATTTTTGAGATCAGTATCAGATGGTTAAATATAAATATGTTGACTTCTGTTAGTACACAAAACATTGGGCTTGTAGAATAAACATGACAACAATCAACATGATAAACATTCAGTGTATTAAAAGCTGATAAATCTTGGTCTGAAATTAAAAATGAGGAATAATTATTAAGCAGGTGTGTTACTAGATCCTTCAGGAAAATGTTTATTTATACAACTTGACAACCTTCCTCTCTGATGTGAACAAAAGAGAAGGAACCATAAAAATTAATAGTGTTATTATTTGTGGTAGGTGAATATCAAAGGAACAACACGAGCTAACACAGACTTAAGATGATCTGGACCCATTGTTAAGTAAATCACAGCAAATAGGAATTTACTTTGGCTAATATCATATGCCTAAGAAGAATGAATGCAGGCCAAAGGCAGAAGCCTTCCTGAAGAGATGTGATGTGCCTGTACTGGAAAGCTAAACAATTCCAGGGCTTATTCTCTGGCCCTGAGGCTAAATAACCAATTTAGTTACATGCATACAATTAGACTGACCTGCTTTGGGTAACAGAACAGTCTCGTATCAGCATTTTATTGGTAATGATCCCCAGAATGTGATAACTTTCCAGTCAGCTTTGGGACCATTCTAACAATTCAGTACATAAACGATCAAGTTCTGGTGCACAAACTCAGGCTTCTGTTAGTTTGCAGAGACATAACATGGGACTTTTAACAAAAACTGAGTCATGGCAACTAAAAGAAATACTCAGTGCAATCCTGCAATCCTGTACCCACAAGAGTTGTGCTACCTTGCCTACATAAAGCCGAAATCTTAGGTGAAAGCCATGTTACTTCTGTATTTTTCATTGACTGCTATTGAAACAACAGTTGTGATGTCCTCAGATGAAGATGGTTATTCATCAATTAAAGAAGGTTTACAAAGAGCTAAGAGAATGGTTGAAACAGTATGGAACACATTTCATGGTAAATGCCCTCAGGAGCTATTTATATTAAAAATAGAAAAAATTCAGGAGTGTATTTCTCAGTTTCGGAGTAGTCTATAATGCAAGATGACACACAGACAGTAGAGGTAAAATATTGTAATTCTCTTCCACGGGGCTCAGTGCTGCTTTAACTATATTTTTCAAGTGTCCAACCTTTGTCAGATATCTCTATCCTAGATTGCAATTAGCAGTGGAGGCATCGGCTTTGAGACTAATAGTGCATACTATTAGTCCTCTGGAAGGAGAGCTCAGGACAAATCCAATAAACAGTCATATTTCTGTATACTGAATCACTGACGAATGCACAGTGCTACATGAGCTATCAGCTCAAAGCTGCCGCATTCATAACTTCACAATTTATGAAGTAGCTGCATTCACTGGGTAGAGGTATTCCCTCTATCCTTTTCAAGATTCTCACCACACAAGTACTTAATTTTTTTGTGGTTGCTCTATGACTTAATTTTACATATCAAATAATCAAAGAATTTCAAAACATCCTTGTCTATTCTGGCCAGCACAGTGCTTACCACACCGCTTAGACTTGAATTATTAATATCATCTGAGTTTTTTACATTGTGAGGGTCACTAATTATTTAAAAAAAATATTTGGACAAATATAACGCTTATAATAGTGAAAAAAATGCTACACATTAGACTCCAGTTACTAGATTATCAGATATATCAAGCTGTATCAATTAGATTACCAGACCTTTATATGACAACTGCATTACAACAAACTAGATATATTTTTAAACCATTCTATGTGAATGATAAAAAAATAACTTCTACATCTCACTCCTCTCTTCCCAAACCCATCCTAAAAGCTAGGAAGTATCTGATTAATATTTTAGAACTTTGTAGTTTCTGAGGATAATAAGATTTGGAAATAAAAGTACCTTTTGGACACTGAGTAATTAGGATGACCCTTCCAACCTACATTCATTAAAACAAGGCTACTTGTGAAGTCCTTATATAGGAAGTTATTACTTGCTGTTCCCCATCTTCATATTATGCAAATCATTGACAGAGCAGCATCTACATCATCCAAAGGTCTGGTGCAATGTGAGTACCCGAAAGCATGTGCTGTCTGCAGTGCTGTCAGAGTAAGGTGGATTTGATACAAAATTCCTTACTTCAGAAGGTTGCTTTCATTACATAAATGATAAACGGTAACGAGCGTACTAAAAATTTACTATACATTTCTTCACTATGAGGCTAGTGAGGCACTGGAATGAGTTGCCAGAGAAAGTGGGGATGCCCCATCCCTGGAAGTGTTCAAGGTCAGGATGGATGGGGCTTTGAGAAACCTGGTCTAGTGGAATGTGTCCCCATCTGTGGCAGGGGGGTTGCAACTAAATTATATGCAGGGTCCCTTCCAGCCCAAACCATTCTGTGATTTCCCTCTAATTTAAGCTCCTATGAGACCAGCACATATACAGTGACACTAAGCAGCCAGTGGTACTGTAAGAAATTTAAGGCATTCCATCCTTGCCATGGCTGCGATGCGCCTAGGAACATTATCTCTTGGGGTGCTCAGTGTTTCGAGCTCTCTCTTGAAAGCTGTTTGGATTACAGTATCAGAGAATCACAGAATCATGGAACAGTTTGGGTTGGAATGGACCTATCATCTAGTTCCAACCCACCTGCCAGGTTGCTCAAAGCCCCATCCAACCTGGCGTTGAGAGCAGCATAAAAGTGCCGTGCTAAGGATACTACGACAGCCTTCACCCATGCTTCCTGGGGTTTAACTGCTTTCTCTAATAGGATTATTTTACTGTAACTGACATGAGCTGCTGATAAATTAAAGACATTGTTACAGTATACCACAGCACAGCAAAACTGCCCAAATCATATTCAGCCTTCCTAAAACAAAACAAGACCAAGTCTTGCTTAGACTTGCACTTAGCTAAAATTACAGAGCAAGGTGGCGTAATCAATTGACTTTACATCAGGGAGCTGAGACAGTGTGGCTGTCTCCTTTTTAAAGACAGCGTTACTCTGATATACTTTCTACTAGTCCGTATGTACAGAGTTGGGCTATAAAGTGGTCTAGCTTGTAATGTCTCCCATGTTTCATCAAGTACAGAGCTGGCATTACTGGAGAGAGCGGCCAAACTGATTTAAATGAAGCTGCTTCGGTAGCAGAAGGTACATAGCTGTGTTAATGCATCACTCTCTAATTTACCCCTTTCTTACTGAAGAACCTTGACTATATATCACTCGCTATTTTAGTATGGAGAAAGATTATGCAGTACAGGTGTAGTGTTTAAGATGTGTGAGTGTCTTTAATGCTTGGCTGTAGGATTTAAGATTTTATTAAGTTTTCTTTCTGTTCTATCTCCCTACCTGTAATTCTCCATATACATTCTATCTAGAAATTTTCTGATTTCTTAGAACTTACAGCCATCTGCTTATAAAGTAAATAATGTACGAAAATTTTGGTTCTATGAAAGGTTAGAAGCACTTAGTTTATATTTTATAAACAAGGAACTTAAAGACAAAGTTATCATTCAAAATTTTTATGAAGATATGATAGATTCAATATTAAATTGAATACAATACTTTTATTTAAGCACAGATTCAGTAATACACCAGAACAACACAAATTATTAAAAGCACAGAAGTCATTTAAATTGAGTTTACATCTACTTTGCATCACTGGAGCAGTGCAAAGCAGATAAAGCACACCAGGGAATCAAGCCCTTACTTTGGTTTGGTTGAGGCACAGGTTACACGGTGGCTGGGCAAATGCCAAGTTCATCTGTTTGTGTGCTTTAAGCATTCCCCCAGGTTCCTGCCACAGTTACACTGCTTGGCTGCTTCCTTTGTGCACACTAGAGACAGCAGCAATGCCAAGGGACAGCTTTTGGGAACGAACACCCAACTTCAACTTGAGACACAGAACATTTGCAGAAAAGATTTCTCTGAAATGGTTAACTTTCTGGATAATTGAAGTGAGATGTGCATGCAGCTCCCTGTGTCAGACCCACTGTAACCAAGATGTGCAGAGGTGCCAAGCAGAAGGGCTGGGCTCCTTTGAAGGGTGCAGTAGACTCCCAGGAGTCAGTAGCAAAGCTATTCACACAATTCTATTTACAGCCTGTATAGCCACAGCCATTAGCTATAACCACGAATAGATAAACTTAATTACAACTTAATCTATTAATTTGTTTTTACACCCTATGCGCAAGCTTTTAATTAATTAACAGTATGAAAAGTTTGATTATGTTATTTCATTATTAAGACTACTTAGAACAAAAAGTATGTCAACAGAAATGCTGAATTTCTTGAAGGATTTAATTTTTAACTCATTTTAGCTCAAGCCAATTAGCACATGAATTTTATGTTCTTAGAAACCTCATCCTGTATTCACAGAATAAGCACTACAAGTATAGTAGGGAAATATTTTTCATTAAAAAAGCTGAAACCAAGGTGCAAATGCAAAACAAATCCCTGACATCACGAAGACATGATCAGGAGGGTGCTAACGGAACTGTGATAAACATCTCTGTGAGAGCTAATATCATTTCACTTAGAACACTTCTGGTGTATTCATAAGAATCTCCATATGTTTCATACTTAAAGGCATGCATATAAAGCATATAAGTAAGAAAGTGCTATTTAAAGGTACTAGGATTGTAAAATTTATTTAAGATAATGTATTTTTAGTGAAGAAAAATGTATATACCATATATACCATATATATATATATATATATATATACATAGTTCACCATATATATATTCACACACACATATATACCACTTAAAAAGTGGAAAATCATTCTCACATTCAGTTTGAGACCGGCTAAAGTCCGAAATTGGCTGACATACCTCCTACCCTGTCCCCATAACACTACCACTCAGCCTCTTGTTTTAGTCTTTCGGGAGATGAGGATTAATGCATCTGAGGTTTCCAGCATTTTATTTTTTATGAAGAATTTCACAACTTGTGGGTTTCTACCCTTCTCCACTTAATCAGGTTCTGCTGTGGATTGTATTGCTCCAGGTTGTGTCTGCTGCTGATTTCAAACTGTGAGAACTTCTGGATCTTTGGGTTCGGGTTATGCTTTTGTAGTTCTCTGGTCTGTTATTCCTCTATTATTCTTGTGAGGAAACCAAAGTGGGGCTACCAGTAAGATCAGGGAAGTTTTCTGCAATGTTAGTCTGATTAATACCTCCTCAAGCAGGATTGGAATTCAGGAGTACTCATGGGGAGAAGATCTTGTGTCACAGCTCCTTACAAATCAGTTAGATTTTATGGGACATTTAAACTTTACTTTTGAAACTATACATGTTGTTCAATATGCACATCCTTATAACGAACATTACACAAAAAAATTAGAAGCAATGCTAATTCAAATGTACAGAGTTCATAGCTATATGTCCCTTGACTTATAGCTTGCATGTGGTATACTTATTAAAAAAGAAGGATTGCAGTTAAGAATAAAACATTTCATCTTTTTTTCAAGGTAGGTAGAAAACTGGATTGGAATAGGGAATTTTTCACCAAGTTGTCAGTCAGATTTCAATTCAAATCAATAGTGCAGGGAGTTATTTTTCAGCAGACAGCTTTTCAGTAGCCTTCTTGAAATGAGTTAATGGGTTCAGGGCAATTCTTTGTGCATAACTGTCCATGTTGCATAACAAGAAAAAGAATGACTATTCTTATCTGTAGATTTCAACATAAGGACCCAGAGCTGAATATAGGTTTACATCCCTAGGCAGACCTCTCAACTTGGTGTTAGGTAAAATGAAGGGACTTGATCTGTCAGTGCTGTGCCTGCTCTGGTGTGAGAGGACACTCCTAGCACCTTATACAGACAGAGTACGTACTGCTTGTCACATACAAAAGCTAAGGCAGCAGGTTCTTGAAAAGAATATCTGAAAGAGTACACCAGGAAAAGATCACTGTATGCCAATCCTGTTTCTTACATTTTTCTCCCTTCAGCAACTGCTAATGACTGTAGTCAGAGCCAGGATATTGGACTAGATGTTCAACTCACTATAGCAATTTATTTGATCACATGCTTTTAATCAAATTATGTTCTTATTTTGGCTACTTAAAAGGATCTGAGGACCTGATGGAGAAAGGCATTTAAATGCTTTAATGCTCACATTATTTTAGGGAGGCAAGTACTTGTCCGTATCACAGCATTCACGTCTCAGGCCATAAACTTACTGGGGTGGGGCTCATGTACCTTTTATTAGGACTTCACTTTTTCTGGGTATGAACTCAAATAAAAATACGTATTTGATAACAGTGATAACAGTGTGCAAAACTGTTTCTCTACAAAGGTTAAATAGTTTGTTTGGCTAAATGGCTTGTGCTACAGGAAAATTCTCCAGTAATTTATGTAAGAATGATGAGACTAGCATTCACTGATGTGATAAAGAATCAACTTCTATTATAGAACTCCCCACAATTGCAATGCATGAATATTACATTTGTAGAAAGCTATTTTTCACCTGTTACCCATAATAGGATTGCCAGACAATATGTAACTTACATTTACCTAGCAGGGTATTTCAGATTTCATCCATTTTGCAAAACCATCTGTCTGCAAACCTATGACACACGTTGGTGAAAATCCAGACACAGAAACGAAGAAACCAAATACTGACAACCATACATTTTACCTCTGCCCTGCCGGTTCTAAGCCCTGACAGCGCGAGTAAGGTTTCCTTCTAATCCAGCAAGAGGAGGTAGCGATGAATTGGTTGACAGCCGAGTAAGCGAGACAACCTCGGCTTTCTTAATTGCGGGCGGTTTCACCCCGAGGAGAGGCGCAGACCCGCAGGAGCAGCACAAGGCGGGTCTCGGGTGCTGGGCAGTGGTACCGCATCTCCCGCCGCACCGGGAGCCGCGGTAGCGGGTGTTTCCCCGGGCAGCGCAGGGAAGCCCCGCGCCGCTCGGGGCCGTGTGGCCGCACCCGCACTGTCCCGCGCTGCTCGGCGCCGGGGTACCGGGAGCATTCCCTGCCCCGCCGGCCGCGCCCGGCCACCTGCTCCTCCTGGGGCCCCCCGCCCGCCTCCCGCGACATATGCAAGGGAGGGGCGGGAAGGAGGCCAGGGCAGAGGGATGGCGGTGCCGCAGGGTTCGGCGGGCGGGGGAGGCTGGGTGCCGCCCGGGCGCCGCGCAGGGCGGCGCGGCCGATGCCCGCGGGGGCCCTTCGGCCCCCGTCCGGCCTGGCCCGGGGGAGCAGCCGAGAAAGGGGGCCGGCGGAGGGAGGGATGGGAAAGCAACTCCTGATCTTAAAGCAACGACTCGCTTGTTCACTCTCACCTTCCGCCGGTTCCTCGGATTGAAATACAACAACGACGATAATAATAATAATTACACCGCCTCCCTCCGTGCCAAGGAGACCCACGTTATAAGGAGGGGAAGGTCAAGAGGAAAGGCAGCAGGAGCGTTGCCTCGCCTCCGAGCTGGCGGCTGTCACACCGCCCGCCCGTGTCCCCGGCTTCCCCGGGGGCGGCCCAGTCCCTCCCCCTCCCCGGGGTGGGCAGCATCGCCCGGCGCGGCGGATGCCCCGCGGCATCGCCCGGCGGAGCCGCGGCACCCCCAACGCAAACCGTGGCGCGACGGAGATAGGAGGCGCGGGCAGAGCCCGGCGGTACCTCTCCCCACCCCTTTGTGCATCGCGGGCAGGACACACACACACACACCCACACCCCACCTTGCAGTCTCGGCGCCGCAACCGCCCCTTGTTACACACGCATGCTGACACGAAGCCAGTCCCCCTGCTAAATGCATTTTCTGTTGAACTCCACCGTCATCCATCCATCCATCCATCCATCCATCCATCCATCCATCGTGTCGCCTACCCCCTTTCTCTTCCCCTCCCCCCCCCCAGTCGATATAGTTTTTTCCCCACATACACATCCCTAGCATCACTATAAAGCAGACATTTTGATGCCGTTTATCACGGCACAGGCTGAAATAAGCGCGGAGCGCCTTACCCACCCCCGCCTGGCTGCGTGCAGTTGGCGCTGAGCGATCCCGGGAAGGACTGGTGCGGCTCGTCCCTAGCGCAGCTGGTTCGCTGCCATCCGCCCAACTTCAGCACCCAGCCGGCGGGGAGAGGGAGGGAGGCGGCGGCAGGCAGGCGGGCAGGCAGCAGGCAGGGAGGGAGGAAGGGAGGGAGGGAGGGAGAGAGAGGGAAGGCGGGAGGGTGCGAGGAGCGGCGCGGAGGCAGGAGCAGGAGCCCCCGCACATGCGCTCTGCCAGCGGCGGCGGAGCCCGGCGGCGGCGGGAGTTCCCCCGCTCGGCCCCGGCGGGGGAGTCACGGCCCGCCCCGGCTCGGCACCCGCGCTCGCTCGCCTGCCCGCCCCGAGGATGCTCAGCCGGGCTTTACCGCAGTTCGCAGCGAATAGCAATAGCGAGTGAGACTTCCCCGGCAGTCATGGGCGGGGGGTCTCCGGAGGCGGTGGGGCCGGGGCGCGCCGGCCGACGGAGCGGCAGCATCCGCGCTCCTGGGCACGGCGGGAGCCATACCGCGCCGCGGTGGTGAGAAGTGAAAGGCTAGCGGTGCTGGGCTCCTGCCTTGTTTTAATTCTGGTCCCCACATCGATATATCCAAATGGATTTAAAAAAAAAAAAAAAAAAAGAAAGTGTATGAACCAGTATCCAACTCTTCATTCTTCTCGTGCAGCCGAGGAAGAGGTAGAGATTTAGTGGCCAAGTAACTTTTTAATGTTGGGCACCTGAAGCACGATGCCTAGATAAAGAACCAGCGTGGATCTGCACGGATCTGTTGGTGGCTACTGTGAGAATCAAGATCAGGATGCTCTGAAAATCTGGCTCTGAATCCTGAATCCCTCCAGGTCTTGCCAGTTAGGTTTTCCCATCTTTTCAGACTCCAGTTGCCAAATTTTGGCTCAATAGCGAACGTTATTTAGCTTCCCTACTGCACCTTAAAAATCTGGAGCCTGATATGCCTCAAGGCAACAGCATTGGAAAAATACGTATTTGGCATCTGGATCCTGTCAAATCATGCCATGAATCCAGAAATGTTAATGTCTCAAGAGAGAACGCATTACTGCATTTACCACTCCACTAAAACAGTCTGGCGAGATGGTACAAAAAGGCACAAGGTTGAATTAAGGTGGTCCTGTGGCTTGCCAACAATCAGTATTCTCTTTGAAAAAGTGGCCAACACACCTGTGTATCCCACCTAGACCCCAACATGGAGTGTTAAAAAAACTAAAGCCAGAATCACACATATGATTTGGGCTGAAATTAGAACGATTGAAAG